>NC_045968.1:33980124-34695204 GCF_010909765.2 Amblyraja radiata
TCTACCCGGAAAGTGTACACAAGTTCCTCCCCAGGGTAGATGAGTCTAAAACCGGAGGACATTGGTTTAAGGTGAGAGGTGGAAGATTTAATTCCCTGAGGGGCAACAACTTTTTCACACAAAGGATGGTGGGTGTATGGAACGAACTGCCAGAGGAGGTTGTTGAGTCTGCCACAGCTCCCCTCCCCCCCTCTCCCCCACACACTACCACCCCACACTGACCCCTCCCATGTCCACCCCCACTGCTCCCTGTCCGTCTCCCCCTTCCCGGCCCTGCCCCTCCTGTCCTGTACCCACTGCCCCCCCCCCCCCCCCCCCTCTCCCTCCTATATCTAGAGCTGGACTGCAGTGTGTTATGCCGGCAGCATTCCCATTGGTGGTTGCCTCGTTCAGGTGAGTCAGTTACCTGGGCAGGTGAGTCTGTCACTGGGACAGGTACGGTGTGACCCCCCCCCCCCCTGTCCCCGCCCCCACCTCCCTCCCGCCGGCCCGGAGCCCAGCCAGCTACAGGCTGCCACTGAGCATGCAAGCCCTCCAGTTCGGAGCGCTCTTGGCCTCCATGGTCTCCACCGCCTTCCTGGTCGTAGCGACGTGGACGGACTGCTGGATGGTCAACGCAGACGACAGTCTAGAGGTGAGGACCGTGTGGGGTACCTCACCCGAACATGTCTTTGACCGCTAGACCCACGACCCACTCACTACATGCAGCCGGCTCACAAAAGCACAGAGTGCTGGAGTAACTCAGCGGGTCAGGTAGCATCTCTGGAGAACATGGATAGGCTACGTTTCGAGTCGGGACCCTTCTTCAGACTGATGGTGAAGGGGGGGAGCTGGAAAAGAGAGGTGGGGGCGGGACAAAACCTGGCAAGTAAAATATACACAATGAACGGCAGGTGCTGGATTACAAAAGAAGGCACAAAGTGCTGGAAGACTCAACGGGTCAGGCAGCATCTGGAGAGGGAATGGACAGGTGACATTTCGGGTTGGCTCCCTTAGAGTCATTGAGTCATACGTCGTGGAAACAGGTCCTTTGGCCCAACTTACCCACACCGACCAATATGTCCCATCTGCACTAGTCCCGCTTGTCTGTGTTTGGTCCATATCCCGCTAAACCTGTCCTATCCATGCACATGTCTAAATGGTATTTAAACATTGTGATGCCATGATTAGAATTGGATTGGAAGGTGAAGGTGAGGCTACAATTAGATCTACTGTCACCCTGTGGAAAGATGCCTGTTCTGAATTCATAGCGATCAATATGGGTGGAACCCAGGAACAGCGAGGGGGAGACGGTGGGATGTTGTCAGACACGGTGAGGGGTAGACAGCACTGTGGGGGTGTTGTTGATTTGGCCACAGACAGCTGGTCCTCGTACTGCATAGACCAAAGTGCTGGAGTAACACAGCGGTCTACGCAAGATTCCAGCATATGCAGTTCATTCTCCCCGTCTTCATGTTGGTTTATTATTGTCACGTATACCAAGATAGATCGGAAAGATTTATTTTGCGTGCTATCCAGTCAAATCACACCAGACACGAGTACAATCAATCGATACATGCGTACAACGGATAGAACAAAGAGAAAAAATAGAGAGCAGAATATTGCAGAGAAAAAGTGCAAGGTCTGCAATGAGGTTGGTTGGAAGATCAGGACCACGCCTTAGCTTATGGGAGGGACGTTCAGTAGCCTGATAACAGCGGGGAAGAAACTGTTCCTGGATTTAGTGGTTCGTGCTTTCAAGTTTTTGTACCTTCTGCCCGACGGGAGAGGGGAGAAGACGGAATGGCCGGGGTATGAATGGTCCTAGATTACGCTGGCTGCTTTCCCAAGGCAGTGTGAATTGGAGATGGAGTTGATCGTGGGGAGTCTGGTCTGTGTGATGGACTCCCAAACTGTTCCCTGTAGAGCTGTTCCCAAACCAAGCGGTGATGCAACTTATCAGGATTCTTCCTACTGGACTACATCAACATCTGTCGAGGTAGTGTTTGGAGACCTGCCGAATGCTCGTGGTCTCCCGAGGAAGCAGAGACACGCGTGTGCTTTCTAGGCCGTTGCTTCAATGCGGTTGTTTGTTGGTCTTTGATTCAATGTTTACCTGTCAGTTGCCACCTGGACCAAGTTTACAGGGAACAGTTGAGATTGTGTCTGTTAGAGCCAGCAAGAAGCCGATGGGCTGAATAGCCTGCGTCTGTGATGCAGTGTGTAAATGTGTGAGGGTTAATGGTGTGTTCCACGCAGAGGGTGGGGAGAGGCTGGGGGAGTTGGTGTCCCTGAAATCACTCGGCTGCCACGGGTTTGCAGGGACGGAGGTAAGGCAATGATTAACTCCATTGACCACTCATTAACCACTAATGTCCGCCTGACCGTGGCTGGCTCCGACCCTGCCTCTGGGCCGGAACGGGACCGGACAGCCTCACAGTCACCAGGGAGGGGTGGTCCCATCGACCCAGAGGACCCAAGCTGCCTCCAATAACGTTGCCCACCCCCGGCAGTGCCCCGCTTCCCACTGACCCACGACCTGGGATCCCGGTCTACACCCCTGCACCCACCCCTGCATCCCTGCACCCACCGCTGCACCCACCCCTGCACCCACCCTGCACCCACCCTGCACCCACCCTGCAACCATCCTGCACCCACCCGGCACCCACCCTGCACCCACGCCTGCATTCCTTCATCCACCCTGCACCCACCCGGCACCCATCCTGCACCCACCCCTGCACCCATCCCTGCTCCCACCCCTGCATCCATGCACCAACCCCTGCACCCGCCCCTGCATCCCTGCACCCATCCTGCACCCACCCTGCACCCACCCTGCACCCACGCCTGCACCCATCCTGCACCCACCCTGCACCCATCCTGCACCCACCCTGCATCTACCCTGCACCCACCCTGCATCCCTGCACCCACCCTGCACCCCTGCACCCACCCCTGCATCCCTGCATCCACCCTGCACCCACGCATGCATTCCTGCACCCACCCGGCACCCACCCTGCACCCATCCCTGCTCCCACCCCTGCATCCATGCACCAACCCCTGCACCCACCCCTGCATCCCTGAACCCATCCTGCACCCACCCTGCACCCACCCTGCACCCCCCTGCATCTACCCTGCACCCATCCTGCACCCACGCCTGGATTCCTGCACCCACCCTGCACCCACCCGGCACCCACCCTGCACCCATCCTGCACCCACGCCTGCATTCCTGCACCCACCCTGCACCCACCCGGCACCCACCCTGCACCCATCCTGCATCCACCCTGCACCCACCCCTGCTCCCATCCCTGCTCCCACCCCTGCATCCATGCACCAATCCCTGCACCCACCCCTGCATCCCTTCACCCACCCTGCACCCACCCTGCACCTATCCTGCACCCACCCTGCATCTACCCTGCACCCACCCTGCATCCCTGCACCCACCCTGCACCCACGCCTGCATTCCTGCACCCACTCGGCACCCACCCTGCACCCACCCTGCACCCACCCCTGCACCCATCCCTGCTCCCACCCCTGCATCCATGCACCAACCCCTGCACCCACCCCTGCATCCATGCACCCATCCTGCACCCATCCTGCACCCACCCTGCATCTACCCTGCACCCACCCTGCATCCCTGCACCCACCCTGCACCCACCCCTGCATCCCTGCACCCATCCTGCACCCACCCACCACCCACCCTGCACCCACCCTGCACCCACCCCTGCTCCCATCCCTGTACCAACTTTGTACCAACCCTGCACCTACGCTTCACCCCCTCTGCCATCCCACCCTCCCCCTCTATATCATCTCCCCTCCCACTTTACCCACTCCCCATCTGCCCCCTCCCCCACCTACTTTCCGCCCCATCTACCCCCTCCACCTGGCCTCTTCCACTGACCCCGTTACTCCCCCCAGGTGAGCAGCCGGTGCCGTGGGCTGTGGTGGGAGTGTGTGACCAGCACCCTGGACGGGATCCGTACCTGCGACGACTACGATTCCATCCTGGCCGAGCATTCTCGTGAGTACCCAGAGCACCCCCCCCCCCCCACACACCCACCCCACCCCCCCCCCCCCCCCCCCACCCACCCACCCCACCCCACCCCCCCCCCCCCCACACCCCCCCCCCACCCCACCCCCCCTCCCCTAACCCCCGTCGTCAATCTCCCTCCCCCACCCCAGCTCCCCCCACCGGTCCCTGAGTTACCCCTGGACCTCTCCTCACCGCTGGTCTCCGGGCAGGATCCTCGCCGGCCCCCCCCCCCATAACCGGAATCCCCTACCCCCTCTCCGTACCCCCCCCCCCCCCTCCCCGCTGGTCTACCGATATTGCCCCCCCCCCCTCCCCCTGCTGACCCTGCGTTTTCCGCCCTCTTCCCAGTGAAGCTGGTGCTGACCCGGGCCCTGATGATCGTGGCAGACATCCTGACGGGCTTTGCCTTCATCTTGCTGATCCTGGGGCTGGACTGTGTCCGTCTACTCCCGGACCACCCCCCCACCAAGGCCAGGGTCAGCCTGGTGGCCGCAGCCGTGCAGATGGCCGCAGGTAGGTGCTGCTCCGGCCTTGGGGGGGGGGGGGGGGGGGGGGGGTTCTGAGCTGTCCTTGCCCACTCGTTCAATGTGTTGTGTGTCCTTGGAAGTTCAGCTCCCAGTTCCAACCCTCCTTCAGCCACGTGATGCCCACAACGTCGGATGCCACTCACTCTAAGCCCATCCACTTTGTTTCATATACTGAGTGCGGTCCAATATAACACCTTTGGTTCTGTATTCACTTCTCTTCTCACAGTGGTCCCCGTTGTCTGACATTAGACTTTAGCTTTTAGAGATACAGCGCAGAAACGGGCCCTTCGGCCCACCGAAGCCTTGCCGACCAGCGATCATCCCATACACTAGCACTATCCTACAAAATAGAGACAATTTACAATTTACAGAAGCCAATAAACCTACAAACCTGCACGTCTTTGGGGTGTGGGAGGAAACCGAAAACCTGGCGCTGTGTGGCAACAACACTACTGCCGAGCTACTCCGCCATTAGATTCTCATCTCTTGCCGAACTTTCTGGCCTGTTTCTTACTCTGGAAACTCCAGTAACCTCTCCAACGTTCTCCTTCCCTTTAACTCGATTCCATCCTTTTCCAATATGTTGAACCCCCACCCCACTATTTAGGACTTTGGTTAGACTGTATTTGGAGTATTGCCGGCAGTTCTGCAGTGGACCCATTACTGGAAAGATGGGGAAACTCTGGAGAGGACGCAGAGGGGGTTTACCAGAAGCATGCATGGATAGGAGAGTATTAACTACGGGGAGAGGGACAGACATGGATTATTTTCTCTGGAACCCCCAAAAGTTGGGGAGGGGAGGGGAATGGGGAGGGTGAGAAGGGTGAGTGGACGGTCCTATGGGTTAGGGGGTCGCTCTGGAGATGTTGGGACGGTTCGGGGTGAGGAGACGATCCTGGGCTGGGCTGGGCTGGGCTGGGCTGGGGGGCGGGGATGGTTCTGGGGGTGAGCATGGGTGAGTGGAGGGCTCTGGAGGAGGAGGGGGGGGAAGGGGGCTCTGGGGCTGGGCGGAAGGGGGGGGGGAGGGTGGTGAGTGACCGTTGACGGTTGTGTTGGCCACAGGGGTGCCGGGCACGGTGGGCTCGGTGTGGTACGCGGTGGATGTATACGTGGAGAGGACCACGCTGGTGATACAGAACGTCTTCCTGGGCGTGCAGTACCAGTGGGGGTGGTCGTGCTGGCTGGCCATGGCCGGCGGCCTGGGCTCTCTGCTTGCGGGCACTGCTCTCTGCTGCTGCCTCTGCTCCCACACAGGTAGGGCACTCCCTCAGTACCGCCCCACCCTCACACTCGCCCACCCCGCACCCAGACACCACCCCTCCCTCTCGTCCCAGACCCACGCACAGGCTCTTCGGCCCACCCAGCCCAACACTAACCATGGATTAACTCAGCGGGTCCGGCAGCATCTGTGGACAACATTGAGTGGTGACGTTTCGGGTCGGGCTTACTCCTGCCCCTCTCCTCTTCCAGTCCGTCCCCCCCCCCCCCATAATATCTGAAGAAGGGTCTTGACCTGAAGCGTCACCTATCCACAGTCACAGTGGGTTCTGTGCTGGTGAATGGGCCGGAGTCTGGGGCCGCACTGATCACTGGCTCTGGCCACTGACTCTGGCCACTGGCATTGACTACTGCCTCACTCACCTCTGCGCCACTGATCACTGCATCACTAACACTGTCACTGACCACTGCATCAGTGGTCACTGCACCACTGACCAGTGCAACACTGACCACTGACTCTGATCATTGGGCACTGGCACTGACCAGTGCATCACTGGGCACTGCATCACTGACCACTGCCACTGACCACTGCATCACTGACACTATCACTGACCGCTGCATAACTGGTCAATGTCACTGACCACTGCATAACTGGTCAATGTCACTGATCATTGCACCACTGACCGCTGCACTGGCACTGACCGCTGCCCTCTCTCTCTCTCTCTCTCTCTCTCCTTCAGGCCAGGGCCACAGCCGTGCCCTGTACCAGGCGGGCAGGAGTGCCACCGGGAAGATGTACGCCTTGAATACGCGTGTGTAGACATCCCGATGTTCCCCAGGACCGCTCGAGTCTGCACCTCCCGCTGAACGGGAGAGTCAC
This sequence comes from Amblyraja radiata, assembly GCF_010909765.2. NCBI lineage: Eukaryota > Metazoa > Chordata > Chondrichthyes > Rajiformes > Rajidae > Amblyraja > Amblyraja radiata. Next base: position 33,986,756 of record NC_045968.1, read on the forward strand.
ACACCCGGGCCAGCAGCGCACTGACGCAATTCAGCCCATCGGCCCCGACCGCGGTGTCAGCAGAAGGTTCCACTGGATTAAAGAGAAACAAATGTGAATTGCTGTGCTCAAAATAATTGACTGAGCCTCTCTCTGTAATAATAAGCATCTCTCTGCACTGTCCCACCACACACTCCCAGGGTCAGACACAGAGTGAAACTCTCGCTATAGCTCTGGTCCCCGTCCAGTCAACATCCCCGTAAATCTTATCTGCACTCGTTTAAGCTTAACAACATCCTTCCCATAGAAGAGACACACACACTCACATGATATCTATACATACGCACAGTGACACAGAACATAGAGACAAACATATATAGACACATAGACTCACAGACACTTAGACACTCACACACGTACATACACACACAGACACTGGTCTCAGCAGCAACGGGAGTGAGCACCGTGGGTGAGGCTCCCATGTGCTGAGGGAGCCGGCGATGGGTGGTGTCTGGCGCCCTCCCCTGTCCCCTCTGTGAACTGCAAAGCATAGTCGTACACGGCCCTGGACTTAGTTAGTGAATGAACGAATGGATGAATGAATACGTTTATTGGCCAAGTATGTACACATACAAGGAATTTGCCTTGGTGCTCCGCTCGCAAGTACCAACACGACATACAGTAACAATTAAGAATGACACATTAAACATTAAACATTAATAATAAACCATTATAGTTTAAACTATAACGCTGAATTGGCCAGTGGGGGGGGGGGGGGGGGTGCAGTGACCATTGGGGGGTGGGCTTGGCCACTGGGCCCAGCTGCCCACAGTATCTGCAGCAGTGGATGGCGCGTTAAGCAAAACACAACGTGCTGGAGGAACTAGAGGTCAGGCAGCATCTGTGGAGGAATAGGCAGGGTCGGGACCCTACTTCAGACTGATGGAGAAGGTGGAAGAAAGCTCGCAAGGACAGGTGGGGGTGGGGGGGGGGGGGACTTGGCAAGTGATAGGTGGTTACAGGTTAGGGGGGTGATTGGCAGATGGGAGGAGTAAGTGACAAAGGCTGGAGAACCAGGGGCCACAGTTTAAGAATAAGGAGTAAGCCATTTAGAACGGAGACGAGGAAACACTTTTTCTCACAGAGAGTGGTGAGTGTGGAATTCTCTGCCTCAGGGGGCAGTGGAGGCAGGTTCTCCGGATGCTTTCAAGAGAGAGCTAGATAGGGCTCTTAAAAATAACGGAGTCAGGGGTTATGGGGAGAAGGTAGGAACATCTGATTGGGGATGATCAGCCATGATCACATTGAATGGTGGTGCTGGCTCGAAGGGCCAAATGGCCTACTCCTCTACCTATTGTCTATTGTCTATTGAGATGAAAAGGAGACAAAGGGTGTCAGATAAGGAGGGAAGATGAACGAAATCTAAAGCTGGAGGAAGAGATATTGGTGGAAAGAGATACGTTAGGGGAAAGGGAGGTGGGGGGGGGAGGTGGAGAAAAACGGAGGACTCGGGTGGGAGATGAGTGAATGGAGGAGGCATGCGGAAGAGGGGAGTATGGAATCGGTGAGTTGGGCGTTGGTGTATTGGTATGGGATAATGGGGAGAGGAGCCTGCTGATGTCCAAAGGCAGGTGGCAGTGTAAGCTGTGAGGAGCAGGCGTATCTCAGGAGCCGACAGTCTGTAGACGGCAGATGCCGAGGCCACAGGGTGGAGATGAGGGTCTTCACTCTGTATAAACGTTGGGGGGTCTTCACATGGTGCGAGATTGAAATGAATCTGTTCAGAGGGATCTCTGTGTTTTTATACAGGAATCCCTGAAAGGTAACTTCCAGATATCGTGAACAGTTGGGAAGGCAAGCAGAGGTGGTTTGTGTCTGAAGAAGAGTCCTGACCCGAAACGTTGCCAGGGGTAGTGGTGGAGACGGATAGTATTGTGGTTTTTGGGAGGGACATAGATATGAGGAATTGAGGGGTATGGGTCATGTGCAGGTAGGTAAGAGTTGGTCTTGGCATTATGCTTGCCTTGGTGCTCCGCTCGCAAGTACCAACACGACATACAGTAACAATTACAGTAATACAATAAGAAGGATTCCTATGTTGTACCGTTCCATGTGGGCCGACGGGCCTGTTCCTATGCTGTATTGTTCTGTGTGGCGCCATAGGGTTGATTACAATTCACTGCAGTCCACATCCACATTCCTGCAGACAGGGTGGACGGGTTTACAGGCAGCTTCCTTTCATCAGTGCTTCACCTGGTTTGTTCCGAGAGAAACCTGCCTTCGGCAAAATAAAGCTGCGACTATGCAACACCTGTCAGTGTCAGCGATCTCCGCTCTGTACCCCAATCCCGGCTCCTGTACGGTTACCCGCACCCTCCCTCTCTCTCCGCCCACCCCCTCTCCACGCCCCTCTCCCTCCCTCCCTCCCTCTCCGTCTACCCCTCTCCATGACCCCTGTCACCAAACTCCACCAGTCGGTGCCATCAAATTGTAACATGGCCCCACCCTCCACGGAGGGAGCCCCACTGCGGGACCACTCCCAGAGAGGGAGCTTCCCCCACTCTTCCCATTACCGCTCTGCCCTTTGGGGTAAGGGAGACCCACCCTTTCGCTATCCAAGTGCTGCAGCTGACTTTGATTTGCCATTCATGCTGCCAGCCCTTCTCCAGTACAGCCACTATCACATTTTCACGTTGCTTCTACTTCTCGTGATCAGCCCGGATTCTACCGTGTTATTAAAAAAAACCGATTCTTGTTTAGATACAGTATGGAAACAGGCCCTTCATCCCACCGAGTCCACGCTGTCCATCGATCACCCGTTCACACTATTTCTCTGTTCTCCCAATTTCTGATCCGTCCCCTACATCATGCTAGGGACAATTTGCAGAAGCCGATTAACCTACAAACCTGCATGTCTTTGAGGTGTGGGAGGAAACAAGAGCACCCAGAGGAAACCTCAGCGGTTATAGGGAGAACGTGCAAACTCCACACAGACAGCATCTGAGGTGAGGATCGAATCCGGGTCTCCGGCGCTGCGCCACTGTGCCGCCCCAAATAAACACAAGGAACTGCAAATGCTGAAGGTTTGAGCAAAACACAAAGTGCTGAAGGAACTCAAGGGGTCAGGCAGCATCTGTGTGTGTGTGTGTGGGGGGGGGGGGGGGGGGGGGGGGGGGGGAGTGGACAGGTGGTGTTTCGGGTCGGGACCCTCATTCAGTTGTAAGCAGTCTGTTTGATTTGTCTTCCTCCGTATCTCTCTCACCATCCAGGGGTCCAGGGTTTGATTGTTGACCCTGCGGCCGGCTGGGAGAGAGCCTCCACTCTACCCCAAGCTCGACTCCACCCCAGACACCTCCTCCTTCCATTGATCTGCTCCAGCTCTCCCACTTCATCTTGGATCCCATCCCTTGGAAACCATCGTCACTGACACTGTTCACATGGGCACAGAGCACGGACACAGGCCCTTCGGCCCCTTGAGTCGCGTCCTGCAGGTCGCTGTAACAGAACACCCGTTTACTGTACTCGGCGGACAGCAGTTTCAGGAGCAGAACACCAGGAGATCAGGCGCTGTACAAATGCAGGTCTGGCGGGCAGAATTCACCCCAAACCATCCTCCCTCAGTAACCAACCTTCCCCACTCCCCCCCTCATCCCAAATCTCCCTCGCATCCCCTATCCACTCCCCCCCCCCCCCCCCCGCTCACACTCCCTTTCCCCACTCGCTCCCAACCTGCCCCTTACTCCTGCTCACAACCCCTCTTACCTCCCTCCAACTCCCTCGCCCCACATCTTCCTCCGCCTCACCCTCCCCTCCCTCCCCACACCGCCTCCTCCTCCCCCGCTCAGTCACTCCGACACCTCCAACTGGTTTTTCAGGTCGACTCGCATCAGAATCGCAGTCAGAATGAAGGTGAGGTCACTGGCTCCGCTCTCGGTGGCTCCGCGCTGCTGGGGAGGGGGAGACTGACGGACGATGCAGGGATGGAGGGAGTGACAGAGTGGGGGGTGGGGGGGGGGGAGTGGGGAGTGTGACAGGGAGGGGAGGAATGGGCGGGAGAGATGGGGGGGGGGGGGGTGACGGAAGCGGGGCGACGCGAGAGCCGCGGGTGCAGGTAAGGAGGCAACGGGCCGAAGGGGCGCAGCACGGCCGATGTGATCGTTGCTGATGCCCGGAGGGGAGGGGGTTCGCCTGCCGGGGATCCCCCGGAGCGGGACGCTAGGTGGATCCCTCGTCCTCCAGGACCGGGTCAGGGCGCGTTGTGTCCGGGTCTGTACCGGGGAAGGTGGTGGGTGGGTGACCGGGGAGGGGGCGGCTCCGGGTGGTCCCCGTCCCGATGAGGGGGGGGTGGGGTGGTCAATATATAGATCAGGTACCCAGTCTCTGCTCCTAACCTCACCCCTTCCTCGCACCCTTCCCTCCTGACCTCTCCCCTTCACACACCCCTCCTCACTCCCTCTGCTCCTCAACCCCCCCCCCCCCCCCTCACCCCTCCCCTCTCCTACACGGGGCCCCACTCCTGGGGCCACATCTCCACCCAGGGACCCTCGCTCCCAACCGCTGGGGAGGGTCCAGTATCCAGTGACAGAGTGGGGGGGGGGGGGGGGGGGGGGGGGGGTGGTCAGAGGTGGGAGGTGTTGATGTGCAAAGGGACCCGGGTGTCCGCTCAGACAACGGACAAATAGAGTGATGTTCTTCCGAGATACAAGGAACGGCAGGTGTCTTGAGCAAAACACAAAGTGCTGGGGGAACTCTGCGGGTCAGGGCGCATCTGTGGAGGGAATCGACAGGCGATGTTTCGGAAGTGATGGAGTAGGGAGGGGGAGAAAGCTGGAAAGGGGGGGGGGGGGGGGGGGGAGGGGATAAAGCCTGGCATATTGACTGAGGAATAAAGGTGAGGGGGTGATTGACAAATGGGTGGAGTGTGAGGCGGTGAAAAGGACTCTGAATAAGGGACCAGCGAGGAATTGTCTGACTAGAATGCGCTGCCACGGTCTGCGGTGGAGACAGATGTGTTAATGATGTTTAAGAGACTTTTGAATGGATACATGGATATGCAGGGAATGGAGGGATGTGGATCACGTTGGTCTTGGCATCATGTTCGGCGCAGACATTGTGGGCCGAAGGGTCAGTTGATGTGCTGTACTGTTTTATGATTTAATGAGTTTTTAAGACCTCTAGCATCTTCTCTTCACAATGTAGACGTTCTTCAACAATATCACCGTTCACCTAGGAGGTAAAATGATGTCAGATTAGGAGAGAAGATGAGATGAGATGTAAAGCCGGAGAGACATGGGTAGAAGGGGACTGAGGGAGGGGGATGAAAGGGGAATGGGGGACAGGGTTGGGAGCTGAGTGTAAGGAGGTGGGGAAAGGAGCAGAGTGACTGGACCGGTGGGAGAAGTGGGTGGGAACCCAAGTGGGGATGATCGTTTAGTTTAGTTTAATTAAAAGCTTTTTTGTTGCGTGCTATCCACTCAGTTGAAAGACTATACCTATGAGGTAGATAGTAGCTCAGGACACCTTTCTAGTTGTTGATAGAATGATTCGGTTGGGAAGAAACTGTCCCTGAATCCAGAGGTGTGCGTTTTCACACTTCTATACATCTTACCTGAAGGGAGAGGGGAGAAGAGGGAGTGGCCGGGATGAGATTCGTTCTTGATTACGCTGCTGGCCTTGCCGAAGTGTAGATGGAGTCAATGGAAGAGAGGTTGGTTTGAGTGATGGTCTGGACTGTGTCCACAATTCTTTGCAATGTCTTGCCGTCTTGGGTGGAGCTGTTCCCATCCCATGCTGTGTTGCATCCCGATAAAACTGACATCGGAATTACTTGGAATTGTAAGCTCCCCAAGCGGAATGTGAGGTGCTGTTCCTCCAGTCTACGTGTGGCCTCACTCTGGCAATGGAGGAGGGCCAGGACAGGGAAGTCAGTGCGAGAATGGGAAAGGGAGTGGTTCGCAACCAGGAGACCCAGTAGGCCTGCTGTAAAAACAGCTGGAATCTGGGAACAGGGAGTTCGCAGGGATATCAGCAGTGGGTACCCAGGATGCTGGGGTCACCGTACGGGGGAGAGACACAGCGAGAGAGAGACAGAGACACAGAGAGAGAGACAGAGACAGAGAGAGAGACAGAGACAGAGACAGAGAGAGAGAGAGAGAGAGAGAGAGGGAGAGAGAGAGAGAGAGACAGAGAGAGAGGGTGACAGAGAGACAGACAGAGAGAGAGAGACAGACAGACAGAGAGAGAGAGGGTGAGAGAGAGAGAGAGAGAGTCAGAGACAGAGACATAGACAGAGACAAAGAGAGACAGAGACAGAGAGAGAGAGAGAGACAGAGAGAGAGAGAGAGAGAGAAAGAGAGACAGAGAAAGAGAGACAGAGACCGAGAGAGAGAGAGACCGAGAGAGACGGGGAGAGAGAGAGGGGGAGAGAGAGAAAGAGAGACAGAGACAGAGACAGAGACAGACAGAGAGAGAGACAGAGGGAGAGGGAGAGGGAGAGGGAGAGGGAGAGGGAGAGGGAGAGGGAGAGGGAGAGGGAGAGGGAGAGGGAGAGGGAGAGGGAGAGGGAGAGGGAGAGGGAGAGGGAGAGGGAGAGGGACTGTGTGTGTGTGTATCGGGCACATCTCCTAATGACACAGGTGGGTGCCGTACATTCAACGCACACTAACAGGTTGTTGGATATTTTGCAACCAAAAGTGGCCCTTGTGTTAAAGGTGAGATCTGATCGTCAAATGACAGAGCAGGCACGATGGACCGAGTGGCCTACTCCACATTTTCTGTTCCTCCTTCATGTCTCCCCTGTGGGACCCTGGACTCGCATCATCACAATAACATCTCAGGGCCATTTTCCAGTTCTGCCCCCAATTTTGGGTGTAGTCCCAATTCCCCCAATCTACCTTGGGCAAAATGACACAAAGTGCTGGAGTAACTCAGCAGATCGACAGCATCTCTGGAAAAAATGGATATGTGATGTTTCCACACCTGAGGAAGGGTCCTGAAACATCACCTATGCTGTCTAACCATATATTGTCTTTCCACTGAATGGTTAGCACACAAAAGCTTTTCACTGTACCACGGTACATGTGACAATAAACTAAACTGACCTGCCGAGTTACTCCAGCACTTTGTGTCCTTTTCTATATTAACTAGAATCTGCAGTTCTCACATAGCTTTCCACCTAGCTGCAAGCTAATTTGCCGTATTGGGTCTGTATCCTTCAATGGTTTGCCTACTTGGTGTCCAAAATTTAAGTATCAATTTCTTTCCAATTATCAACCGATAATTAAAAAAACGTTTTGGTCTTTATTTAAATTGATATCTTCTACTATTATTCCAAATATAATCCATTCCGTTTTAGGTTCTATTCTTGACTTGAAAAGCTTTGTAAATATATCAAATATATCGCTCCAAAATTTATTCAACTTTGTACATCCTACAAATGAATGTGTTATATTAGCGTTTTGAAACAAACATTTATCGCATCTGGGAGAGACGTTTGGAAAAAATTGATTCAACCTCGTTTTTGAATAATATAGTCTATGTAATAATTTGAATTGAATTAAATTATGTCTTGCATTAATAGAACAATTATGTGTGTTCATCAGATACTTTTCCCATCTATCCTTCGAGATCTTTATCATTAGCTCATGTTCCCAATCTTCTCTTAGTGCTTCTGTTGAGGGTAATTCTCTATTTAATATATTATTATAAAAGTATGATATTAGTTTTTGTGAATCAGCCTTAATATTCATTGCTTCTTCTAATGGGTCTAAAAATATAGTTTGAAATCTATGTGTATATTTCTTCATAAAGTCACATATCTGTATATATTTAAAATATTGATTATCCTTCAGTTTAAATTTTAATTTTAAATGTTGAAATGATAACAGTTTGCGCAATTCATACATATCCCCTACTTTCCTAATCCCCAGTCTATCCCATTGTTGATATGTTTTGTCGATGAGAGATGGTTTGAATGCGGGGTTGTTCAATAGTGGGGTTAGTACTGATAGATTATTTAATTTCAAGGATACTTTTATTTGTTTCCAAATTCTTATTGTATTGTGAATAATTGGGTTCTTCTTATATATTATACTATTCAATTTTATCGGTGAGAGCAAGATCGTTCCTATATCGTGTGGATAGCACTCCTCTTTCTCCATTCTTATCCACTCCAACTGCTGAGTGGAACTATCCAACCAGTACATTATGTTCTTAATATGCACTGCCCAGTAGTAATACATAAAGTTTGGTAATGATAAACCCCCAACTTCTTTAGGTTTACACAAATGTTTTCGTTGAATTCTGTGTGCTCTGTAATCCCATATAAAATTAGTGATAGTAGAATCTAGTTTTTTGAAAAAGTATTTTGGAATATATATTGGGATCGCTTGAAACAAATATATTAATTGTGGTAAGAAAGTCATTTTTATAGCGTTAATTCTACCTATCAATGAGAGCGGGAGCGTTTTCCAAAATTTAATCATATCATTCAGTTTATTTAATTGTGGCATAAAATTGGCACTAAATAATGATTTGTGTCTTCTCGTAATTTGAATACCCAGATACTTGAATTTTTCTGTTGCGATTTTGAAGGGGAATTTTAGTAAGTGTCTCGAATCCTGTGGTTTTAAAGACATAATTTCGCTTTTATTCCAATTTATTCTATATCCTGAAAAAGAGCCGAATTCCTCAATGAATGTTAATAATGTGGGTATACGCGTTTGTGTATCTATTTAATACAATTTAAAGTACTACATAGACTGCATTATTCTAAAACAAAATTAAATAGAATTTTTCCTAATATCTCTCCTATCTGTGATAAATGTCAATACCAAATGGCTAACAACCCATACTTTTGTAAACTGTATAAAAATTAAAAATTACTGGATGGATATTTTTAAAATAATCTCTGTAGTTGTTAATATCCAACTGGATCACGACCCTAAATTAATAATATTGGGCATATCAGAACAATACCTATACAATAAACTCACAATAAACCAAAGAAATTTCCTTGATTACAGATTGATACAAATACATCGATAGATGCTCCTGAACACATCATCAGTGATGTAACCTGGGGTCATTGGGTGTTTCGGGTCTTTCAACATCAGACACCCTCACCCAAGCGACCCAGCCGTGGTTGATCAGACCACGACTTGTGTTCAGGTGGCATTCGCTCCTCCCCATGGACCTCCTCTCCTGATCCAGAGCCATCTTGATGCCTTCTCCGCTGCCTCTGTGGTGTTCTTGATGGCCCTTCTCCTTGCCACTCCGTTGATGCCCAGTGCATTCAAGGCTTTGTAGAGCGATTGCCCTGCAAAACCTCTGCAGCCAACCTCGATGGGCATACACCTTGCCTTCCAGCCCTGCTTACGGCAGTCTATGACCAGCTCTTCATTCTTGGCCATCTTCCTCTCGTGGGCCTCCTCCAGACGGTCCTCCCACGGCACTGTCAGTTCCAACAAGACGATGTTTTTGGTCGCCTCTGAGACCAGGAGGATATCTGGCCTCAGGGTGGTCGTGGCAATGTGCTGTGGAAACTTCAGCTGTTTCACCAGTTCTACGGAAAGCTGCCAGTCCTGCGCAGTCGCCAGGATTCCTGGCTTCTGCAATGGGTTTGAGAACCTGGTTGTGACGCCATGTGTACCGGCCCTGCCCAAGAGACTTTGGGCAACAGCTCAGGATGTGTTCCAACGTCCCCTTGCCTGAGCATTGCAGGCAATCTGGAGATTCCGCTTTGCCCCAGATGAAGAGGTTCCGTGCCCTTCAAATAATCTATAAATGGAGACCATATTCTAGTAAATAATTCTGGTTTGTCAATTAAGACAAATCTAATTTTTTCCAAATGTAAGGTCTCCGACATCTCCATAATCCACATCTTGATTGTGGGGGTTGTTGGGTTTTTCCAAAATTTTAATATCAAATTTTTCCCAATTATTATACTGTAATCAAGGAAATTTCTTTGGTTTATTGTGAGTTTTAGGTATTGTTCTGATATGCCCAATATTATTAATTTAGGGTCGGGATCCAGTTGGATATTAACGACTACAGAGATTATTTAAAAAATATCCATCCAGTAATCTTTAATTTTTATACAGTTTACAAAAGTATGGGTTGTTAGCCATTTGGTATTGACATTTATCACAGATAGGAGAGATATTAGGAAAAATTCTATTTAATTTTGTTTTAGAATAATGCAGTCTATGTAGTACTTTAAATTGTATTAAAGAATGTCTGGCATTTAACGAACATTGGTGTATATGTTGTGGGCTTTCGTCCCAAATATCTTTCGTTATGGGTTGAGCTAATTCCTTTTCCCATGCTAGTCTATATAATTCCGTCGACGGATTCTCACTGTCTACAAAAGTATTATAAATGTAAGATATTAATTTGACTGTGTTAGGGTGTTTATTCAAACATTCATCTAGAATCTCTGCATTTCTGATTCTGTATTCTCGTGTATGTGTTTTAACATAATCTTTAAATTGTAAATATCTAAAAAAATTATTTGAATGTAATCCGTAATTCTGTTGTAACTCCTGAAATGAGAGAAAAATACAATTTCTATAAAGATGTCCCATCTTTTTAATTCCATGATTTTTCCATTGTGCAAAACCTTTATCCAACTGAGGGTTTAAATGAGGGATTATTTGCAATGGGGAGAGAAAGTGATAAATCTCTTACCCCTCCGTAATGCATCTCCTATTTTTATTTTATTGCCCTTCTCCTTCATAGCGGCCCCCCTTCCACCCACCATTCATTCCTCTGGCTTTACATTTCCAGGCTAGTCCCACTAGCCTGTGTCTGGCCCATTTCCCATGAAACGTTTCCTATCCATGTAACACTCTAAGTGTGTCTTAAATGCTGGAATTGTACCCACTTCTAGTACTTCTTTCTGGCAGCTCGTTCTATATAAGCACCTGTGAAAACCCTCATGTCTCTCTTAACTCTTTCACCTTAAACCGATGCCATCTAATGTTGCTCCCCTACCCTGTAGAAAGACCATTCACCTTATCCATGCCCCTCATGATATTATAAACCTCCATAAGGTAACCCCTCAACCTCCTACATTCTAGGGGAAAAGGTGACAGCCTCTCCTTATCACTCCATCGTCCATCACCTGTGCCTCAACATATAGTTGATCCTATTAATCTTTAAGGGTCTCTGTTCTTTTCATGGTTATTCTTTTGCCATCAATATGCTTGTAGAATATCTTTGGAGTCTCCATGACCTTATGTGCCTAAGTTATCTCACGACCCTGTCTGCTCTCCTAATTTCCCTCTTAAGTGAATGTCTAGATCCAAGGGGTTATCTTGATCCTCCAGCCTACCCATATCCAACCTACATCTTTTTCTTGACTAAAGCCTCAAACTTTCTCATCGTCCAGAGTTCCCTACTCCTGCCAGCCTTACCTTTCACCCTAACATTACTAGGCAGCACACACACTTGGTTCACCAAGGCTTGCTGCATTTCCCTGTTGCTAACAATTTTAATTCCCCCTCTCATACTGACCTTTCTGTCCTGGGCCTCCTCCATTGCCAGATTGAGGTCACACATAAACTGGAGGAACAGGACCTCATATTCCACTTGAGTAGCTTACAACCTTAAAGCATGAAGATTAAATCCCCCAACTTTAACAGATGTATAACCCCCCTCCCCCTGCCTTTCTTGTGCTCCACCTGATGGGCATTCATTTCTCCCCTCACCTTCCATCTGTATTCCTTCCTCTGGCTTCACAATTCAGAATTCTATCCTGATCTCACACTTGGTCTTTTAATTTCTGGCCAATGTCCAACAAATTCATCTGCCAATGAAACCCCTCCCCCTCACTAGTATCGACCTATCACTTGCCATGCTTTGTTTTGCCCCTCTTCTCTTCCAGTTTTCTTGAGCCGCCCCCACACCCACAATCAGTCTGAGAAAGGGTCTCAACCCAAAAGGTCATCATGTTCTCCAGATATGTTGCCTGAGCCACCGAATTATTCCAGCACTTTGTGTCATTTGTTTTGTAAACCAGCATCTGCAGTTCCTTGGTTCTCCATATTACTAGGCAGCAAACACACTGTTTGATTCTTATCTCCCCAACTTCACGAGGCTGTGGTTTTCCTGAAGTCAGAAGGAATGATTTAATGTATAACAACCTTTCTCTTTCGCTGAATCCTTTAACAAGTTAAAAAGTGTCAATTTCAACAATGCATTAAATGAGCATTTCACTGAACAGAAATCTGTGAACTTCAATGCAATTGTTTGTGCCGAGTTGGAATTTACAAAAAGGAAACTGTTGTTCAAGTGTCAGATTGTCCACCCCACCCCAACCAGTGCCTGCAGTAATGTTCGTGACTTCAGTCATTGTTTTGGGTGGAGTGTATAAATCATTTCTCTGTGACTCAACCACGACAGACAACACTGCACCAATTAGGTATGTTGCAAAGCCTACCTGAAGCGTCGCTGAAAATCTGTCCCAGCCCGTGTGCGCGATTTTGGCGCCGTTTAGAGGGGGGCGGGTTTAAAACGCGATTTTCCCTAGGCTGTTCAAATCGCGGTTTTTCAGCCTAGTTGATTATTAACGAAAAATCGCTGGAAGATTCCCTCGCTTGAGCTATTATTAGTTTTAAGGGCTTTCCTTACTTGTTATAGTAGTTTAAAAATTAACCTCTAAACCCCCGACCGCCGACAACGGGCCAGATCTCATACAGGGGAAAACGGAAGGTAGGCTGTATATTTTTACGTTAAAAAGGGCTTCTTAAGATCCCTTTATACAAAGTTTAAAGTTGCGAGTAGCTCATTTTGGGCCCATTATATCCCGCAGTATTTTTCTCGGCATTTGGGGCACAAATCCACCGCAATGTGAACGTTCTAAACCAGCGCGTTCACAGGATCCCACTAGAAAGCTGATTTAAATGGACTTTAATTTACAGCAATTAAACACTAAATTCCTTCCATTTGGCCTATAAATTAATGTAAATGAGATTTAAAAATCATGTTTTATTGTGAATTATTTGTGAATATTATTTGGACACTTAGGCTATTTAAAAATGTTAATCATTTATTAAGAAATAGATAGATGTTTAGATCTAGTAATTGAAGTTTGGAATTAGCTACAATTGGGTAACTAACTAATTATATGCTTTAATTTCAGGTCATCCAAGTAAGATTATTTTATATTTGTTTCAGAATGCTTCAATCTATGATAACTGAAAATTTCATTCAGTTCCCTTAATTTTTAAGAAAGTTATGGGCTTTTGACTGTCCACGATCACAGCTTTTTTGTTATCTCCATAGAAAATCAATAGGGAACAAGATGCTAATTTCAAAGTATGAAAATGGCCATAACCTTTTAAATACTTGAGATATGAAAGTGAATTAGATGTCAAATTAAACTTATTTTTATGCTTTATCTGATGGGATAAATTGCAGACTTGATTTTTTAAATCTCAAAATTTTGTAACATTGCTACACCAATTACCCTCACCAGGTTACTGTGCAGCGGAGGCAGCAGGCACCGTGAGTTGCGAGCTGTTGAACTCGGGGTATGAAAAGAGGAACATGCAGCAGAAGCAATAACCAGTCATACAGCATGGAAAGAGACCCTTCGGCCCAACTCATCCATGTCGAGCAAGATGCCCCATCTACTCACCTGCCCCCATGCCCGAGTTTGGCCCTTATCCCTCTCAACCTTTCATATTCATGTACCTATCCAAGTGCCTTTAAAATTGTTATAATACATGCCTCAACTATCTCCAGCTGAAGATGGGTCTCTACCCGAAATGTCACCTATTCCTTTTCTCCAGAAATGCTGTCTGACCCGCTGAGTTACTCCAGCATGTTGTGCCTATCTCCATTAGACGTAGACGCCACTGGAAGCTCCTTTCATATACGCACCACCCTGAGTGAAAAAGAGTCACCCCTCAGTTTCCTATAAAATCCATCTCCTGTCACCTTGTCCTCTGCTTCTTAATTCTCCTACCCTTTGTAAAAGACTGAGGGGAGCCAGCAGTTTGAGCAGATCAACAGTGATGGCTGTACTCTGAGGAAGGAGAGCAGGTGAACATTCAACTCCCCCAGGTGACGATGATACAAGAGTTCAAAAACAACTGCTGGAGTGCACACATGGCAGGGCATTGCTAACTTCAAGTAGGACTTGAACATATATTAAAATCGCAAACCAGGACCAATCAAAGGCAGCACAGTGGTGCAGCTGGTGGAGCTGCTGCCTCACAGTGCCAAAAACCTAGGCTAGATCCCAACCATGGGTGCTGTCTGTGTGGAGATTGCACGACCGTCCTTTTTTTTGGCCTACCGCAGGGATTGCACTGCTGGGATTTCTGGTTCTACCAACAGTGCGGTTCTGGTGGTGTGAAGAGTGAGAGAAAGGGGCATGATCCAGAGGGTCTCACATTCCCCCATGTTTTGGGGCATTTATAGTTCATCCAACAATCATGGTGGCTCAGCGGTAGAGTTACTGCCCTACAGCGCCAGAGATCCGGGTTCAATCCTCACTACGGGTGCTCTGTGTGTGGAGTTTATACGTTCTACATGACCATGTGTGTTTTCTCTAGGTGCTCCAGTTTCTTCCTACAGTCCAAAATACCTACAGGTTTGGAGGTTAATTGGCTTCAGTAAGTTATAATAAAATGTCCCTAGTGTGTAGGATAGTGCTAGTGTACAGGGTGATCACTGGTTGGCAGACTCGGATTGCCGAAGAGTCTGTTTCCTCGCTGTATCTCCAAAGTCTGTGCTGGTCGTCTCACTGCTATCAATGGATTATCTGTCACGTTTATGCTGGGAGAGAAACACTAGATCCTTGCCTCCTCCCTCGCCACTGTTACAGCAAAAACTCTGTCCAAATCGTTTCAGCAGATCGAACCTCAATGGGATCAAGCACGAGTCCCGGCGAAGACAATGAAGAAGAGTCGTCACTGAGTCAACGTCAAGCAGCATTTCATGAGTTTATTGTCAGAAAAACACACAAGTGTTGTTGACAATATCAAACAATTAAAAAGATGTACAAAAATAATCTGAATCCCATTAACAGAAGCAGTTTGTTAGCAATCGGTAACGTGGTAATATAGTTAATAAACATAGATCAGAGCTTGTGATGAAGTGTGCTCAGAACAGCACAAAGTAATAATTTGGCAAATAAATGCTGCTATTGACAATAATATTTGGTCATATCTAGAATATATATAGATATATATGTGTGTATGTGTGTGTTAAATCAGCTGGAAGGAGCAGAGGTCAGACAGTGACATTGAGCAAAGAGAGCATTCAAACACTACTGGAGTACACTGGCCGGAGGCTCCAATCTAACTGCACCTTCGCATCACTTCACCACTCCCTGCCCCCCCTCAACTCCCACCACTTACTAAGCCTCAAAGCTTAAAACATGGCATCAACAAACCCTAGTTATTCTACTTCCTGATGTTGATGCATGTCTAGGATTCTCAATCTGAAGAATGAAACTATGAGACTACATTTGACCCCAGTCTTTGGCTTTAATTTTCCTGAGCCACAAGCCTAGACAGGAGCCAGCGATGTGGCCTCACCACAGCCGTGCCTCTTTAGGACACAAGCCATTCTCAGGAGGAGAGTGCAAGCGAAGCACTACTCGTGGGTAGAAAGTGAAAGCTGCTCTGATGAGTCCTATCACAGGTGTCCTGAATGAATTACAAATACCAGAGGCACAACATACCTCCCCTGCAAAAGCAGACAAAATTGCTTCTTCACGATGAATTTACCCTTTGAAGAATGATTTACTTTGCATCATACTCAGCCTGGAGGTGATGGAAGTGAAATCTCAAGTTGTATGTGGGTCGTGCATTGAAACGAGAGATTGAAAATCCAACCGGAGAATAATTAAACCTGCAAAATCCCAAATTACCTACCTGGGTCCCAGCTCTGAGCACAGAACCAACAGGAGAGCTCCTTTGGATGGGGAAGTCGACGATGTGTTTGGGAGTTTTGGGTGCAGGAAGGGGGCGTGGTTACTGTGCACCGTGATGGAGCCTTGGTGGGTGGGAAAGTCTGGGGGTTGGTGAGGAGCTTGACATCGAGGGTGTGGGCAGGGCAGGGCATGTGCAGGGACGGTCCCAACCAGTCAGCGAGCACCAGCATTGGTGCAAGGCCCAACTTGAAACTTGAGAGCAGCTTGAAGCAAACGGCGGGCCTTGGGAAGAGTGCCTGGTCAGATTGTCACAGAAGCTTCACAGATGCCTTTTGGGGCGGGAGCCCGCTGTTCCCATCTACCCTCCTCCCATGTGTGGCCCAGTTCCACGGCTGGTTCCCAACGGCCTTCTGAAGTCACCTTGCTGCGCTGGGCACTGAAGTTTAATGATTAACCTGACAATATCTCAGCTCACCTCGGGACTGGTGATAGTGACAGCTCAGGAATGGGGCAGTTCGGGAGCACCTGAGGAGTTGCCTGAGAAAATGCTGGGTGTTCCTCCAACTCTCTCTTCCTCTGCTCTAATACAGCAGTTGTGTGTGTGCAGCTGGCCAGATCTGGTTAAGGGTGGCGGACCAATGTGACATTATGACAAGGCGGCATTTTAACCAATAACCAGCATCTCTTTGAAATCCAAGAGGATTTACATAATTTAAATTCCACTCATGCCTCTGGGTTGCTGGTGCATTCGCCACCGACTTACTCCCTGACATAAAGGGCATACAAGAGGCTACACTGACATCCAATCCTATTCAGAGCAACATGTGAAACGGGATCAAAAATAAAGCGTTGAGCAGCAGGCTTTGAGGCAGGACTGTGAGGGGAGACAGAGAGGGGGGGGGGGGGAGCGACAGACAGATAGAGATAGGGACAGACAAACAGATACTGAGACAGTCACAGAGAGAGAGTGACAGACATATTCTCTATCTAGAGAGAGCCAGACAGAGAGGGAGAGACAGAGAAAGAGAGCAGAGAGGGAGAGACGGACAAAGAGAGACGGACACAGAAAGAGAGACACGCAATGACTGATCTCGACAGGACAGCATGGTGGTAACGAGAGCACATGAGAGCCTGAGCACCAAAGTGAGTGAAAGTCTCTGAGCAGTTTGATGTAATTTGGTCTCTCCCGACTGGGTGGGCACACAGAAACACAGGAACAGTTAAATCCATTTGATCGTTAATTGTTCATATTGGGATCCAATTAACTTTGTTTCTAAGATGGAGCAGAACTTCCCTGAAGATCAGAGTGAACTAGCAGGATCGCGTACCTGCGTCAATGTGGCTGTAATGCAGGCTCCTATCCCACTGGATCCCCCTTTCCCAGGGAAACGCTGGGCGCTAACTAAATCTGGAGACTGTGTACCATGAAAAGTGTGCCTCGTTTTCCTACCATGTTTAGCCTTCGAGCTTTCCATGGGTGATTGGATTAAAAGATTTGCAAAATGCAAAGTGCTGGAGGTACTCAGCGGGTCTGGCAGGATCTGTGGTGGGCATGGACAGATGATGTTCTGAATCGGAACCCTTCTTCAGACTGATGGAGTAGGGGGGAGAAAATTGGAAGAAAGAGGTGGGAAACAAAGCCTGGCAAGTGATAGGTGGGTATAGGTGAGCGGGGTGGTGATTGGCAGATGGGTGGAGTAAGTGACAAAGGCTAAAGGCCCATTTCCTTCCACAGATACTGCCTGACCTGCCAAGTTTCTCCAACACTTCATATTTTGATCGATAGCTACAGCATGGAAAAAGGTTTTTCGCCCACCAAGTCCACGCTGACCATCAATCACGGGTATACTTCTACGATATCCCACTTTCACATTAATTCCCTACACACCGTGGGCAATTTACAGGGAATCAATTAATCTACAAAGCTGCACGTCTTTGGGATGTAGGAGGAATCCGGAGCGCCAGGAGGAAACCCACACGTTCACAGGAAGAACGTGCAAACTCCACACACAGACCGCACGTGAGGTCAGGATCGAACCCAGGTCTCTGGCGATGTGAGGAGGCAGCTTTACCAGCTGTGCCACTGGGCTGCCCTGTTGCTTACGATTCCATCTGCTGTTTCATGTCTCTAAAGGATTTGCATAGCACTGCGAGTGACTCTGGTCAGTGCCTGAGGTGAACGGCCTGAGCTCATAGCCTCTGCTCACACCAGCTGCCGAACATACACCACGCAGCCTCAACACAACATGCATCAGTGACTTACATTGGCTTCACAAACACACATGCAGCATGCAGCACTGCCTGGACAGGCAGCACCTTCATTCACAGGGACACGTGGGGTCCTGAGAGAACATACAAAAGTCGCATATTATGTCGCAACTATTTCCTACACATCTATGCAAAGGTCATTCGATTCATAATGGGTTTGAGAGCCATTTTTAACTGTGGTGAAGGGTGGGCTTGTGACAATTTGTGGACAGCAGGACGGTGGTTAGGATTAAGTCTGCTTTCCCCTGATATGTGTAGCACACAAAGTGCTGGATTAACTCAGCGGTTCAGGCAGCATCTCTGGAGGAAGATGCGGCCCTGTGGCTTCCTCTGAAACATTACCAGTTTGTGCAGATCCTATATTTAGAACAAAAGTTTTCCCAGGTAACAACTGAACAGAGCCTGTGGTTTGTCCCTCACTGCATGGAGACAGTAGGCTGGTCCCATTTACCCTGGAGACTCAGGTTGGGTGGAAATGGACACCGTCCATGACTGTTCCACACACTGAGGAACATCCCGTCCTTCATTACCCAAGAGGGAAGAGTGAAGTAGCATGATATGCATTTCTTGAGGAGCTGCTCATCCAACAATGGAAATGGGATTGGGAAACGGCCCTGTCGAGGGGAAGGAGTCTCACCCACTGAATGTGCAGGTGGGGACTGATGTGTAGTTGCCACCGGCCATGGCAGGAACCCAGTCGTGCAGATCCTAACGCATTTCAAATAAAGCATTCTTCCAACGAGCCAATTAGTCACACAGTAGAACACCATTGGATGTCTTTGCTAATCCACAATCAAAATCTGTTCATACATCCTTCCCTTAGAATGCAGCCAGGTAGACTCAACCAGCAGTCTTCAGGCTGGAAAATCAGCTCCTTTGATCCTTTATATGCAGTGATTATAAAATAATATGGCCACATTACAAACTTGCACCAGACCATTGCCACTGAGACTGCAGCTTCTACAACTCTAGGAACCACAATGACAGCAAGAATAAGCGGGCAATTTCAAATTTAGATGTGGACACAGAAATTTATAATGGGTCAATGTTGATGGGAAGAGTATTAACTGCAGGATTTTAAACATGCTATAGATATGCAAAAGTGTTGATTATAATAACATTATATGCATTTCTTGAGGCAGCAAGTGCAGAGATATGGCAATTAATTACACATGCAGTAACATTTCTACTGTAACATAACAAAGGTCACAATGGACCAAATTACATCCAATGCAGCAAAGATTTTTGTGCTCCGAAGCCTGTTTGATTGAATCCTAACAGTAGCACCAACTCTCACCAGCACATCATGTGTTAATCCCTCCAATATCAAGTCATAAATTTACTCAAACATTCAGTCAAATGAAACCAATCCAAGAATTTGATGGCCTCATCAACATGAGGCAGAGCTGGAGGGACAAGAGGAGTGAGAAGTATCAGACTTCCATCACGAGAGCCAATCTTTGGTGCTGATGCAAGCCATTCCAATTGATGAGCACAATACTGCAGAGATCAACTGAAAGGCCCAGTTAAATGGTTAGAAACAAAAAAATATACAAAAAGTTAATACAACTTAACATTGTTAATTTAAAAACAAAATATTTTAGAAGTTCCCTCAAGTTATTTGTGCAAACACATTACATTTGAAGATTCTATTCCGCAAAGCAATACCGGAACTGTATACTGGCTCATTAAGGTCTGCTATGCCAAAGTCCAATGGTTTTCTCTCCACTTTGATGAGTCGAAGGGAAGCAATCTCTCCAGTTCTGCTGGCCCAATCCACACTGGATATAAATTGACGAAACTCTCAAAATATGAATCCCCTTCGTTCATGCAAGTGCCGGTTTTTCTCAATCATTGCCTGTAATAGGAAACTAAACACAAGCACCAGTCAGTAAATACGCAATACAAAATGATATGGCTGTCATGGTGGTCAGAAAGCCTCCGGGTGTTCCTGAGGTCTGTTCCAGGCCACCATACCTCAAGCAGGATGTTAGCCATGACTGTGAGCGGCACAGTCATATCATAGTCATACTTCGGCCCAATTTGCCGTTACCAACCAAGATGCCCCATCTATACGAGTCCCACCTGCTTACGTTTGGCCTATATCCTTTTAAACCTTTCCTGCCCAACTACCTGTTCAAATGTCTTTTGAATGTTGTTATAGTACTTGCCTAAACTACCTCCTCTGGCAGCTCGTTCCAGTTTCCTTTCAGGATCCTATTAAGTTATTCTCTGCTCACCTTAAACCTATGTCGCCTGGTTCTTGATTTCCCTACTCTGCGTAAATGACTGTGCATTTACCTTACCTATTCCCCTCATGATCTTATACACCTCAATAAGATCACACCTCATCCTCCTGTGCTCCAAGGAATAAAGTCCTAGCCTGCTTAACCTCTCCCTATAGCTCAGGCCCTCAAGTCCTGGCAACATTCTCATAAAAACTGTGACATGAGGAGCAGTGAATCAAATGGCACTGTTGGTTGTAAGTTCTAAGCTTGTACTCCTTTGTCGTTGGAAGGTATGATCTCCTCAGTTTAACTCGAGTACTGCATTGGAGAGTAGCCTTTGATTAAGAAGTAATCCAGGAAATGGTAGACTAGTGGGCCTCACATCACTTTGTCCAGAGATTTCTACACCGTGGACATTTAAGTATTTGTCAAACATATTGTGGAAGCACCTTCCCACATCACCCCCCTTTAGTTTAGTTTACTCTAGTTATACCTCATGGAAACACGCCCTTTAGCTCACCGAGCACCAACCAGCGATCACCAGTACACTAGTTCCATCCTACACACTGGGGACAATTTACAGAAGCCAATTAACCTATAGACCTTCACGTTTTTGGAGTATAGAAGGAAACCGCAGCGCCCGGAGAAAACCCCATGAGATGTACAAGCTCCGTACAGATAGCAGCCGTGGTCAGGATCAAACCCAAGTCTCTGGTGCTGTAAAGGCCGCAGCTGTACTGCTGCACCACTCTGCCACTTGTCAACTTCCCTTCTCAAATTCCTTTAAAATCTCTTAACCTATTATGCCAAAACAATACTTCCACCAGATCTCCCCTCAGTCGCCTACAAGGAATACAAATACAGCCTGGTCTTGCATAATGGACAATCATGACAACTATTTTTGATCTATCCCAGCCTTTTCAAGTACACTCGTTCATACCCCTCAGAGCTTCTTCCAATAACTCCCTAATTTCTGATATTACATCCACTTGGCTGCCCGGGTTGAACAGATGGACCACAATCACCGCGCCTGTGGGCAAAGATTTCAAAGCCTGTCAAGACCCCACCGATTCATCCATGCCGACCAAAATGCCTCATCTAAGCTAGTCCCATTTACCAGCATTTTACTCATATCCCTCTAAACCTTTCCTATCCACGTACCTGTCCAAGTGTCTTACTAATCCAACATTCCTTGGACTTGCTGTCCTTACCCCTCATCCTATGAGAATGCATTAACCCTGAACCTTCCTTGCTTTACTTCTGAATGACTCTCACTTGCCACAGGTACACCTTCACACAAGTAGCTGCTCCCTGTCTGTTGGTCAGGTCCTATCTTATGACACTGAAATTGACCTTCCATAATTCAGGACCTAGGCCGGCATGGATCAGTTGGGATGAAAGGCCTGCTTCCGTGCTAGATGACTACGACCTTATCTTCCGGGCTATCCTTATCGCTGGCAGGTGGTATTACAAGAGATAGGTAATGGATGGAGTTGGTGGGTTGAAGGGCCTGTTTCTGTTTGATACAACCCAATGACTCCGGTAGGCCACATTTTCCAGTTCCCCAAGTGGGGTATCAGGCTGCTCCAGGCCCATTGTTCCTGGATGGAGAGCTCTTAAGTGGACCTGACATCCAATATCGTTTACAGACTGCTGGAGTGTGGCATCTGCAGCTTGGTGAGCTCACACAATGGCTGTGACACAGGGGAGATCCCACATTCGATCATCTGAAGGGTCCCGACCCGAAATGGCATCTATTCCTTTTCTCCAGAGATGCTGCCCGACCCGCTGAGTTACTCCAGCTTTTTGCCACACTGAGTTACTCCAGCTTTTTGAGTGTTCAGTGAACTTTGCAACTTTGTCAGAGCCAAAACGTGGCGATGCTTGTGTACTGCCTTAGTGAGGTCTGCTATATGATTTTACTGTGTTGTATACAAACAACGCATTTCACTGCACCTAGGTACATGTGACAACAAAATATCATTGAATCATTGAATTGAGGATTATTAGCCGCATGTTACACGACTAGGAATTTAATGTCCACACATGGGAATGGTTAAAAATGTCTTAAAATCAAAGGTTTTACATTTAGAAGAGCAAACCACACGTAAAGAATTAAAGGCAGTGAAACCAACTAATGTAAACAAGCTCCCCATACCTTGCTCCTGATATTTCAATGGGACCATTGTGTGTATGCCAGGTTTAGTCTGGAGCTGGCTTCAGGATCTGGCTTCCCAGTCGGACTGTTGGGAAGTCGGCACAAGGTCAGGCTACCTGGCCCAACTCCAAGTGGGATCTGCCTGTGAGGCTGGCAGCCCAGCAATCGGCCGGGAACCAGGACTTATGCAAGGAAAACGTGGGCAAGTCCCAATATCAGCAACGGCGTGGGACATGATGACCCAGGCTACAACTTCTGCCAAACCCCCTTATTTTGCTTATCCGTGCGCACATCTGTGCTTTTAACCTCAAATATTCAATCATTGTACTCATTTTGGCTAAACACTGGGAATTATTTTTTGAGATGGATAGAGCACAGAAATAGGACCATCAGCCTATTCCAGGCAGGGCCTTCTGTCTGAAGAAAGAACTTAACCCGAAATGTTACATTCCCTTTCTCCAGAGATGCTGGCTGACCCGCCTAGTTACTCTAGCATTTTGTGTGTATCTTCGGTATAAACCAGCATCTGCAGTTCCTTCCTACACATTCAGCCACCATGTTTGTGATGACCAAGTTGGCATATTGCATGAGTCCCATTTGTCTGCATTTGGCCCAAATCCCTCTGAACCCTTCCTATCCATACCTCTGAACAAACGTATTTAAAAGATCATAATTATTTTTTCTTCTATAGCTTCCTCTGGCAGCTCATTCGAGATACGGACTACCCTCTGAGTGAAAAAGTTGCCTGGTCCAACATATCAAATAATTATATTGTATAATTTGAAAAAGACACAAATGTATATAAAAGCAGTAGTTTCAGTATTTTCCTTCTCAACCCTATTCTCCTGCCGTCTCCCCATAACCTTAAACGCCCTGACTAATCATGAACACTATCAATGTCCGCTTTAAAAATACCGAATGACATGGCCCCCCACAGCTGTCTGTCGCAATGAATTCCACAGATTCACCACCTTGAGCATTTTCTGGTCAATGTCTGTAACACCTGCAATCCTTTGCAATAGATCACTGAACTTTAATAAACCAGGTATTCTGGAACTGAATCCCATTGAAGAAACCATTGAAGTTCATCCCTGGAGAGTTCCCTATCCCAGCCAGTGTTCCCACCACCACTGTACGTTACCTTTCTGTGAGGACTCTGCAGACCTAGGGCCAGGACGTGAAGGACGCTGTGAGCTGAGCCTGTGGTCCAAGTCTTCAGACCCCGCTCGGTGGGCAGGAAGCCTGCAGGACAAAAAGCTGTAATAAGACTGACTGAATGAAGCCAAATAAAAACATTCTCAGTGGATTCCTCTGCACCTCCACTCCTCCAACAGTACAGTGCCAATCAGACATCGGAGAGCAAGACTGGGAGAAGAGATTTACTTTACATGTTAATTAACAAGGCAAATAACCCCCTCCGCCCTCCATATCTAAAGTGCACCCACTCACACACCCCTTCACTTCTCACCAGTGTTAGCAATAATGCTACTTGGTAATCAACTCAAACTTCAGTCAAATTTGGCTCTAATTTTAACTGTACAGGTTAAAAATTCACCCTGACAGAATTCACAAATGGCTACGAAAATATCTGAGGTATGTAATAAAAATGTGCTGTTTTGAAGTCAATGTGAAAAAGTAAATAAACACAACATGTTTAACTCTCGTTTCTTGACGCGTGCATTATTTAACAATGCAATGCCAACTATTTTCTATGAATGTAATCCTGCCCCGTAACTGAATCGTGGAGGGGCTATAATTTACAACAGGGAATTGAGGATTCGTTTTCATTGTTTAATCTGAAATTCAGTGGGTTTTAATAAGGTGTGACCCAGAGAATCTGTTTAAAACTTTAGCTATTTACAATCTCTGTCGATGATGAAGACACTGAGTGTGATGTATCAAATTTTGCTGAAGATACCAAGATAGGTGAGAACATGAACTGTTAAGATACAGTCTGATAAGAGACAGTGAAACATTCACTATCCATTTCATAATTATACCGAGTTCTACCATCACCTCTGGCAGCTCCACCCTCTGTGTGAAGAGGTTTCCCATCAGGTCCCCATTAAATCTTCCCCCTCTCACCGAAATCTTTGTCCTCTAGTTTCAGACTCCCCTACCCTGTGAAAAAGACTGTGACTCAACCTTATAACTGCCCCTCATTATTTAATTCAGGGACAGTTACTTCCCAGCTGTTATTGGGCAGCTGAACCAACCTATCAACAACATTGGAGACCCTAGGACTATTTTTAATCAGAGTTTCCTGGACTTTATCCCCTCTATCCTGAATCTGTATACTTTTGACAGCTTGATTGTAGTCATACATAGTCTTTCTGCTACTGGATAGCATGCAACAATAAAGCTGTTCACTGTACCTCAGTACACGCGACAATAAACAAAACACCCTTCAGCCTCCTTTGCTCCAGCGAAAACAGTCTATCTGGTCTTTCCTTATAACTGAAGCCATCCAGTCCTAACAACATTTTCGCTGGCAAGGCTCAGTCTCACACCCTTTAGATTCAGAGCCTCACTGTATGCATGCGAGCGTGTGAGCGCGCTGAGCACCAACACCTGCTAAACTCATTCAACTGTGTGTGAGCTGTAAGCCCTAGACAGGATGAAGTGATTGCTAAAAGTAGGATCGACCTCAGGTAATTTTCCCTCATTAGGTTGTTGTGCTCTCATTCTCTGGCACGGCTCCCATTGATGGGGTGATCAAGGTGTGTCAATTCCAGAGAAGGGCAACTGTTTAGGGAGGGGAACAGGAAACTCTGTGCACGAGCCAAAATTCCTGCATTTGGAACTTTGACTTAAATTTGGCTCAATGCCTAGGTTATTTTCAAAAGGTTATTTTCTGAATTTGATTCTTGAAGAACTGGCAATGCTGGGTCAGCCAGTTTGAAGAAAAAAAAGTATCTTTCCACCTCTACTCCCTTCATCTGGCAAGAGAAAAGGCAAGGCAGCTGGATTTAGTAACTTGAACGCATCCATCAAGTTTGCTGAGGCATCCCAAGTCATTTAGGATTCCACGAGAGAATGCACGGATAAACAATATCAACGGAATTCCAGTTCAATGTCAAATCAGGGAAAATTAGGGAGAGTTAACTTTGATGTTACTATATTCAATACATGAAGCATTTATAATTGGTGAAACTAATTTTTTCTTTCATCATTTGAATAGTTTTGATTTTTGACTGGGGGTAACAAGTCATTCAGCATGAAACAGGCCCTTAGCCCAATTTCTCGAATATGATGCCCCAACTAAACTACCACATTTAGCCGATATTACTCTTAAAAGTTTCATATCCCTATACCTGTCTAAATGTCTGTTAAATGTTCCTGCACCGGGCCCGTTTCTCACTCCCTATCTTCTCTCCCATCTGGCAGCTTTAAAAACGCATTCGGAAACAGTTTATTCCTAGCTCTTATCAGGCAACTGAACAGTCCTCTGATCAGCTAGAGTGTGGTCCTGACCTCCCATCTACCTTGCTGGAGAACTTTGAACTATCTTTAATCCGACTTTATCAGACCTCAATGTTATATCTTGCACTAAATGTTGTACTTGTTATCCTTCGTTTGTGCACTGTAGATGCTTGATTGCATTCATGTATGGCCTTTTTTTTGACTGGATAGCATGCAAAACTTTTCATTCTAACTCAGAATGCGTGGCAATCGTAAACAAAACTAAAACTAAACTAAAATGTTGTTTTTGTACCTGCCTTAACTACTTCCTCTGCCAACTCATTCCATATACCCACTGCCTTTGTGTAAAAAAATGTGCCCTTCATGTTCCTGTTAAATCTTTGCCTTCTCACCTTAAACATGCCCTATCCCTATACTGGGGAAAAAGCTCTTGTGCATTCACCTTATTTATTCCCCTCTGCAAGATCATCCTCAGCCTCCTGCATCCAAGGCATAAAGACCTAGCCTGCCTAACCTCTCCCTATAGTTCAGGCCCTGAAGTCCTGGGAAATCCTTAACGGCTTGTACTCATTAGAATTTAGAAGATTGAGGGGGGATCTTATAGAAACTTACAAAATTCTTAAGGGGTTGGACAGGCAATATCTTTAGAATGGAGATGAGGAGGAATTTCTTTAGTCAGAGGGTGGTCAGAATGTGGAATTCATTACCATGGAAGGCTGTGGAGGCCATCAATGTATATTAAGGTGTAGATTGATATATTCTTGATTATTAAGAGTATCAGGGGTTATGGGGAGAAGGCAGGAGAAAGGGGTAGAGAGAGAAAGATAGATCAGCCATGATTGTGCGGTGTAGTAGTTTTGATGGGCCGAATGGACTAATTCTGATCCTATAACTTATGAAATTGAAAGCTGTCCGAGTGTTTACCTGGCTGGCCGTTCGGGCTTCACCGTTGGTGACTCCAGCTCGTCCCACCTGGGCTTGACATACTCGCTGGTGTCATGCTGCACAGAGAGGAGAAAGAAAGAATATCACAGCACTGGAAATTAAATTAAATTTCTTTATTTATATAGCACATTTTTAGTCAACTTGCATTGACCCCAAAGTGCTTCACATAATTACATCCACACACACAGGCAAAGGTGGGTGAAGTGTCTTGCCCAAGGACACAACGACAGTATGCACTCCAAGCGGGATTCGAACCAGCTACCTTCCGGTTGCCAGCCGAACACTTAGCCCATTGTGCCATCTGTCGTCCTCTGGAAGACGGCATCAGCTCGCCCCCGGCCCACACAGAAAACCACTGCAGACATAATGGTGACAGGTTGTGACACTGGAACCTTCAGACTGCATAGAGAGGGCTGACCAACAGTTCCACACTGGATCCAACTAACCAAAGACTACAACACGGCACCCAAGCCATGCAACTTGCTACATGCTGGTCCCAGAAGTGGATCTGCAATCACTCATTAATCCACTCTTTTAAACCTCTGTTCCAACAGCAGCGTTTCTTACTTTAACTGTGCTCTTCTTAATTTCCTCTAGGATCTGTCAATTCTCCTTCTCCAGTGCGGTCTACTGCGACTGTCGAGACCTGCAGCTCAGTCATCCCAGAGCAACAACTGGAGAGCCTCCCTGACCTCCCATCTATCTCATTGGAAACCCTCGAACTATCTTTAATCTGACTTTACTGGACAATCTTGCACTAGACGTTTATCATGTATCTGTCTACTGTGGACGGCTCAATAGTAATTATGTATAGTCTTTCCGCTGACTGGTTAGGATGCAACAAAAAGCTTTTCACTGTACCTCGGTAACCGTGACATTAAACTAATGACTCCTACTCACCTGGCGAACCACTGCCCCTCCTATACTCAATGGATAGAACATTCATCCCACCACCGCATGGCCCTGCAATAACCAGTAAACCACTCTCGAGTTAACCAAACTTGAATTATCTTGAGTTTCCCTGAAGATGTAGAACTCGGAGAGCAGAGATGCTCTCATCATTTCTTCTTTACTCCAGCCCCATCCACACCCTCCTCTCATTCCTATCATTATTTATTCTCTTGCCAAGATCCAGTTTGAGATCAACACAATGATGCATTTACAAACCATCTCAACTGTAGGAAAACATTATTTGGTACACAAGAATGGTAAAGAAAACCCGATATGCAGTAGAAGAGGACACTGGGGCAGAGGACTAAAGGCTTGTTCAAAGGTAGCATTCTTCATAAGCATCTTAACAAGGAAAGTTAGCAGGGCAAGAGGTTGTGGAGATAATTCCTGAGCTTGGACTCTGGGCTGCTCATGGTGTGGGCACCAATAGTTGGGAATTGGAGGAGTGAAGGGTTGCGGGCAATGTGATAAGAGGCAGTCTAATTTCAAAGTGATTAGCGCCATTCCTTCATCAGCAGGGGAATGCCCAGGGGCTCTGTCAGACAGACAGAGGCGGCTTTACACTGCTGCCTGTCACCTCAGTCCCCAACTCCTAGAACTTAATTGAACTCTCGGAGGCCATTCACCCCATCATGTCTGAACCATCTCTTTGAAGTAAGCATTCAATTTGCAGTAATTCTCATATTCTTTGACCGCATGCCTCACTTGTTGATGAGGCTGAGCAGATGCATCCTCCTCTCTACCTACGTCTGTCCTGAAGAGTCCGATATCATAAAAACTATCACCTAGTTAATGAGCACAGAATCATCCATGAAAATGGGTTCTGATGGAACACCACCAGTCTGAAGAAGGGTTTCAACCTAAAACATCACCTATTCCTTTTCTCCAGCGCTGCTGCCTTGCCTGCTGAGTTGCTCCAGCTTTTTGTGTCTATCTTCAGTGTAAACCAGCATCTGCAGTTCCTTTCAACACATCAACTCTTTCTCTCTCCACAAAGGCTCCCTGGCCTACTGATCATTCTGATAGATTTCCTATAACCCGTACTCAAATTGTATGTTTGAAAGGAAATCAAGGCAAATGTTGGTAAGAGAAACAGTATATTACAGCCTGAACACTATACCTGCATTTACATTAAATAAAATACCAACAAAAACAGAAGGTAGGCCTTGGCAAATTATTGCATCAATGTAGTCTCCTCCTGCTAGCCACAAGATTGCAGTTCGACCTGTCAACATTAAATATCTAAAACCACGCATGGATTAAAATCTCACAACTGTTGTGTATTGTACTGAGTAAGCAAGCAGGACCACACGGGTTGGTGACTGAGGAGGGTAAATCCTTGGCCCTTCAGTGCACCATACGGAGTTCAACTGTAATAATGCACAAGTATGGTGTGGTACAGTACAATGAAAATCTTGCAGCAGCATCACAAGCATATAAACTCAGACAACACACAAAAACAAATGATACATAAATTGTGCATAAATTGTAAAATACAATGAAAAGAAAACTGCAAAAATGCAAGGGTATTAGTGCAATAGGAAAACAATTGTAAAAAAATCTATGATAGTGTGCTTTAGGAAAGACCCCTTCTTCTGATGGTGGTGTACAGCATCAGATGTACGTGATCAAACCAGGGCTTGGAAGGTTCACTGTAACCTCCTTGCTTTTGTACTCAACTCCTCCATTCATGATCCATCTAAGATCCCAAATCCTTTGCTACCGACTCCCAAACTGTCCCACAACCTTCAAAATCTCTGCACATAAATCTACTGACCGCTCTGCTCCTCCACACCTTAGATCCCCACCATTAAGTCTGTATTGACTTCCCTATCTCTACTGCATCATCTCATCTGCTAAACCTGCCTATTCTATGTTCTGCTACAATCAGTATCATACTTCATTTGTCAAAGCACCAATTTGTTTATCATTCATAAATATTGCAGTTTTACTCGGTATTGTAATACGCTCAAAGTGGCAATCCTAGCACTGAGTCTTCAGGAGAACTGTTCCTCCTCTCTTCCACTCTGAGAAACAATAGACAGCACAAAGTACCTGTCCCACTTGGGCGTCATTTGTGCGTCACGCAGGTGGCGCGCGAGGATTTTGAGAATCCCAAAATCCTGGGGCGCGTTTGACAGCCGCGCATTTGACAGCCGTTTTAACGAGCCTCACTGCCTACGCCACCACGCACCATGCACGCGTAAATGCACGCCATGCGCGCATTAAGAGCGCGGCATGACGCATAAATGATGTCACATAAATGACACGCAAATAACGCCCAAGTGGGACAGGCCCTTAAGTTTGTT
The DNA here is from genome assembly GCF_010909765.2 of Amblyraja radiata. Classification (NCBI taxonomy): domain Eukaryota; kingdom Metazoa; phylum Chordata; class Chondrichthyes; order Rajiformes; family Rajidae; genus Amblyraja; species Amblyraja radiata. The sequence continues at coordinate 34,016,903 of NC_045968.1, forward strand.
CTCAAACCTTCCATCAAGAGGTCGACAGAGTCATTGCAGTGCCATCTAGTGACACTTCTCCTCACAACCCTCTAGCCTCCACATCCAACACATCAATCTCCCACATTTCCATGACCTTCAACGCCATCCCACTGCCGAGTCACATCGTCCCCTCCCCACCTCTTTCTGCTTTTGGTTGGTCTCAGAAGTGGATCTGCAATCATTCATTACAATTGCTCCACTCTTTTGAATCTCTACTCCAGCAGTAGCATTTCCACCCTTGGACTATCTTTAATCGGGCTTCACCTTGCACGAAATGTTAATCCCTTTATCATGTATCTGTATTCTGTGGATGGCTTGATTGTAATCATGTACAATCTTTCAGCTGACTGGATAGCACGCAACAAACCTGTTTATGAGACTATTCACTGTACCTTGGTATATGTGACAATAACAAGCTAAAGTTTGGTCCGCCTGCGATTCTTTGGTTCACTCACCTCTCCCCCTCCTTACGTTTGTTCCACTGCAATGGCAGGGATGTAGCACCCATCCCTACACCAGTTGGGACACCTCTATTCAGATACCCAAACAGCCCTTGTAAAACAGAGGTTTACATGCATCTCCTCCAACCCTGTTTATTGTGTTCAGACTGGAGGATGCTTGAATTGGAAAGGATGTGGCCTATTATACGTTGCCAAGCTTTGGCCAGGCGACCATTTTGCTGAACACCCGCCAAGGCCTGCTGGATCTTGCCAGCCATTTTAACCGCCATTCCCATACCGACCTTTCTGTCCTGGGACTCCTCCATTGATAGAGTGAGGCCACTGGAGCAACAGCACCCTCATATTCTGCTTGGGTAGGTTACAACCCAGCAGTATGAACATTGAATTCTTCAATTTCAGTCAAAAACCCCACTCCTCCTTCTCATCTACCCAGATTTCTCCCCACTCCCACCACACATCTTACTTTCACTGCCCACCTCCCATCACCCAGTTCATTTTCACATCTCCATTCATTCATTTCCTACCTCTCCTTACTCTGAGCGTACCCCACTTTTCTTCCCCATCCCATTACCCTCTACCGACCATCATTCCATCTAGTTCTACATTTCACTCCCCTCACATCAGATTCCACCATCCACATCGTTTTGTCGTTTCCACTGATCACCTCCATCATTGTTTATCATCTCCAACCTTCTCTCTCCCACCCAACTCATCTGTCAATCAACTGGCCTCCTAAGGCAGTGCAGCGTAAAACCATTCACCTTGCTACTTGCTATGCATCAGCAAACATTTCTGTGTTTATAACTTTAAAAAACTCCCACTGTCCCATAACTATCAGGTAGTAACAATTGAGCCATACAGCACAGGAACAGGCCCTACAGCCCACAATGTCCATGCCGAACATGATTCAAGTTCAAGTGAGTTTATTGTCATGTGTCCCTGATAGGACAATGAAATTCTTGCTTTGCTTCAGCACACAGAACATAGTAGGCATTTACTACAAAACAGATCAGTGTGTCCATATACCATTATAGACCAAGTTAAACTAATCTTCTCTGCTTGCATGTGATCCATATCGCTCCATTTCTGCATATCCATGTGCCTCTTAACACCACTAACATATCTGCCTCCATCACCACCCCTGGCAGTGCATTCCAGGCACCCACTACCTTGTGTGTGAAACATCTTGCCCGGCCCAGGAATAGTTACTTCCCCTCAGCCATCAGGCTATTAAACCTGGCTCGGACAAAACTCTGATTATTACCAACCACTTTCTGTTATTTGCACTATCAGTTTATTTATTCATGTGTGTATATATTTATATCATGGTATATGGACACATTTATCTGTTTTGTAGTAAATGCCTACTATTTTCTGTGTGCTTAAGCAAAGCAAGAATTTCATTGTCCTATACAGGGACACATGACAATAAACTAACTTGAACTTGAACTTGAAACTATGCCTGTCTCACCTTAAAGCTATCTCCTCTCGTTATTTGACATTTCCATCCTGGGAAAAATGACCAGGTACCTAGTTCTAGCTAAGGATCCAGTTAATTTCCCCCAGATTTTTCCCCCCGACAAATTTGAATGATGAACCGAGAATCAAATCTCACCACAGTGCAAGTTACCTTCCTTTCTACTTCGTGCTTCCTCCAGTCAGATGAACCTTTCCTCCTGTCTTCCTCTGCCCTTCGTGCAGAATCCTTCTCCTTGGATTTCCTGTGGACCTGCTTCTTCTCGTCTTCCGTCAGTAACCGAGCAATCTCCTGTCAACGACAAACAGGTATTAGGTTTGGCCACAAAGACTGAACAGAGAACCCAAGATAGACAAAAATGCTGGAGAAACTCAGCGGATGAGGCAGCATCTATGGAACAAAGAAATAGGTGACTGAAGAAGGGTCTTGACCTGAAACGTCACCTATTCCTTCGCTCCATAGATGCTGCCTCACCCGCTGAGTTTCTCCAGCATTTTTGCCTACTTTTGATTTTTCCAGCATCTGCAGTTCTTTCTTGAACAGAGAACCAATTACTTGCAGGATGAAGGTCAACATCCACTGCATTGAACATTATATAGAGATGATTCAAGGGCTCCAATTCTCGCTTATATTAATTGGAGAGGTTGGACAAACTCCGGTTGTTTTCTCTAGAACATCAGAAGCTGAGGGCCATATCGCATTTTTAATATATAAAATTATGAGGCATAATCAGACAGTCAGAACAATTCTCCCAGGGTGAAATATCAAAGATTACAGGGTATAGCTTTAAGGTTAGAGGGGAAAGGTTTAAAGAAGATGCGTGCGGCAACTTAAAAAAAAATACAGAGAGTGTTGGGTGCCTGGAATGCACTGCCAGTGGATGGTGCTGGAGGCAGATACAATAGTAGTGTTTAAGAGGCTTTTCAGTAGGCACATCGATATGCAAGAAATGGTGGGATATGGATCACATGCAGGCAGAGGACATTGGATTAATGTGGCATCGTGTTTGGCACGGACATTGTGGGCCGAAGGGCCCATTCCTGTCCTGTACTGTTTTATGTTCCATGTGGCCTATGTTCTGAACCCACAGGTTTACTTCCGTTTAGTTTAGAGATACAGTGCAGAAACAGATCCTTCGGCCCACCGAGTCCGTGCCGACCGGCGCTCCCCGCACACTAACACTACCCTGCACATTAGGAACAATTTACCATTTTAATCAAAGCCAATTAACCGAAAAACCAGTACGTCTTTGAAGTGTCGAAGGAAACCCGAGCACCCGGAGAAAACCCACGCAAGTCACGGGGAGAATGTGCATACTACGAACAGACAGCACCCTTGGTCAGGATCGAACCCGGGCCTCTGGCGCTGTAAGGCGGCAACTCTACCGCTGTGCCACCCTGCCGCCCCGGTTTCAGCAGCTATCTGATTGATGCAAGCTCTGAAGACAAATCTTACCTCGTCTTGTGCCAACTGAGCTGCTCTCTCCGAAATTTGAGTAGCCTGGATCAGGGAAGAGAAAATAAAGTTAGCTTCCTGCTCAGTGCTGTTACTTCACAGGTGCACACTGCATGCAGTCAACAGCTCCAGACGACAATCTCACATCTCTCCATTTTACACACAGCGGCTCACACACCAAAACCTCTCAACCAGCCCTCTTTCTCAGCTGACAAGAAGGAGTTATTGTCCACAAATACATGAAACACTACTATCATATCCATCAACTCCCCCCAGATTTACTTCCCACCTCCACCTGAGGTAACAGAGGAGGCACAGTGGCGCAGTGCTAGAGATGCTGCCTTACAGCACCAGAGACCCTGGTTCTATCCTGACCTTGGCTGATATCTGTCCAGAGTTTGTACATTCTCTCTGTGACAGCCTGGGTTTTCATCCACATTCCAAAGACATACAGGTTTGTAGGTTAATTGGTTTCTGTAATTGTCACTAGTGTGTAGGATAGAACTAATGTATGGGTGATCGTTGCGGAGTTGGTGGGCCGAAGGGCAGGTATCCATGCTGTATCTCTAAATTAAACTAATCTACAGCATCCAACTAGCTTACCAACCCCTACCTCTTTGGGACGTGGGAGAATCCCAAGGAACTAGAGATAAACAAAGGGAAAACGTGCAAACTCCACATGGACAGCAATCAACGTCAGGACTGAACTAGGTCACAGCTCTGTTCGCCGTGCCACCCATGACTGCTCTGAACTAGGTAAGAATACTGTGTCTATGACAATCAGGCCAAACTCCAAAGATTTACAGGATCGAAGGTAATTGTAAATTGTTCCTAGTGTGCATGATAGTGTTAGTATATGGCTTGATCGCTGGTCGGCAGGGACTCAGTGGGCCGAAGGGCTTGTTTCCACCCTGTATCTCTAAAGTCTAAAGTCTTACTAAAGTAAAGGCAATCTGCTTTTTTGTATTAATAACTAAGGGATAAGCCTCAGTAAGAATCCCTGTTACCTCCCATATTCTACTACCAGTCTGGTGTCTAATGGGACCATTTGCCGGCGCAGAGGGAGCTGATGGGGCCTGACGTTTAGCGGTCTCTCCGGCACTACATATTGCACACAGAGTGGTGGACACTGCCTGGTCCCTCACGGATACTGACCTCCTCACCATCGACGAGATTGGCAGGAGACCCTGCCCCAAAAAAGGCAGCCAGCATCATCAGAGACCCACACCACCCTGGCCAGGCTCTCATCTCATGTCTGCCATCGGGAGGAAGGTACAGAAGGCTGAAAACTATGACCGCTAGGTTCAAGAACAGCTTCCCAGAAACATCAAGCTCTTGAGCACTAATCTTAACTATCAATTTTATGGACTGTCTTTGGTTTCACTGACTTTGGACTCTTTTGTGCAATGGTATTGTGGTTTTGATTTATTATGTTTTTGTTTATTATATATTAACTACATGTATGTTTTCTGCAGGCCTACTATGCTGCAGCAAGTTAGAATTATTATTCCGTTGTTGGCACATATGACAATTGAAGACAGACAGTACAAAAAGGCACAAAGTGCTGATGTAACTCAGCGATTCAGGCAGCATCTCTGGAGAACAGGGATAGGCACTGTTTTGGGTCGGGAAGAAGGAACTCGACCAGAAAATCAACGATCCATATTCTCCAGAGATGCTGTCTGACGTGCTGAGTTACTCCAGCACTATGTATCCTTGTGTATTAACCAGCATCGGCAGTTCTTTATTTCTACAAAAATGGCCACAAGCCAGTTTTCTTCTCTCACCCTGATTTCTTCCTCCTGAAGTTTCCGTGCCAGTTCTGCATCCTTCCACTCCAGGTCCTTGGTGGTCATTCTCGAGATCCCATGCATGGCGTCATTCACTCCATATTCTATCCTGGGCTTCAGCCCTGCAGAATATTCATCAGTCAGACCATGATGAAAGTATGCCTTCCCCAAACAACACCTATTAATCCTCCAGCTGCTTCAGCCACAGCAGGGTGGCCTTTGATACCGGCTCTATGCAGCCTGGCCTCCCCTGGGCTTTGCACCCCACTCTCAAGATGAGGTGCAGGTGCTGAATTAACCAGCCCACTGCAAGATGTATTCCACTTCTCTGCAGTAAAGGGGTTGGATCTCTAGAACGCACAGAAGTACCACTGTCAGCCAATTCTCCCTATGCTGACATTTTGCTGAAACAAGTCAAAACTAATGCCTGCCTTGCTCTCCCTCCAAGGATCAGTTTCAAGATTTGCTCAATTGGAATGTCCAGGTTCAGGAGCAGCAGCTTCCCCACCTCATCAGGCTATTAAACACTACAACCTCCAAATAGGCTCAACTACATAGACATGGGGGCATTGTTTTGACTTTGCACTATTGATGAGCAGTGACAATAGACAATAGTTATCTTATAGAGGTGTATAAAATCATGAGAGGAATAGATCTGGTAGATGGACAGAGTCTCTTGTCCAGAGTAGCTGAATCGAGAACCAGACGGCATAGGTTTAAGATGAAGGGAGAAAGATTTTATAGGAATTTGAGGGTGTGCGCGTGTGTATATATATAGAACTTTATTGGTGTTTATTATGTTTTTAAAGAGTACTATGTTTACATATCTGTTGTGCTGCTACAAAGTAAGAATTTAATTGTTCCATTTCATGACAATAAAACACTTTTGCCTCTTGAGGATTCATCTGACAGAAGGGCAAATGAGAACAAAACCCAGGGGGCAAATGGAAAATAACTTCCAATTGCTGGATCACTTGAGACGGTTTACTTTATAAAGAACAAAAGTGATTTCTGATGTGTTTAAATTTATTATTGATTGTTTTGATGGTGTCATTGGACTAATGGATTATACGGGCAGCTGTCTTGCCCACTCAGGGATTAGGGAAGTGACACAAAAATCATCCCAAAGATTCAACATCACAACAGCCTCAATAACTGCTAGGCACTTTACAGCCAATTTAATACTTATTGAGATGAAGTTTCTTGCAATTTAGTTAATGTAAGACCTAACATGTCCATGGCCAGCTCTTACAAACAACAATAGTGCAATACAGATTAATGCCACTGGAGGTCACCAGTGAGCTGTACTGACCAACTCCATCACATTCACCACTGAAGTGCTGGTGGCCAACGTGACTCTTGTGCAGTTACGTATGCATTCTGGGGCGTGATTAAACAGGTGCAAAGTCATTGACAAATTACAATGGGCAGTTTCTCCTTGAGAAGGTTACTGAAATGGGCACTGGTACCGTCTCTCACAAAAAAGGTATTATGTGGGACAGGGTAAAAAAGGATAAATTGGGAACCGATGGCGAGAGAATTTAAGATCTCATGGCCTGTACGAATATCATTGTTCTGTTTTGGGACATATGGACAATAAAACACTCTTCACCCGAGAGCTGTGGACATGGACGTAGAACCAAAAGGGTAAACATTTGACAGCAGGGTGGGAACAAAGAGATCTGAGCAACTGAGGACACAAAGTCAAAGATAATGATCGAGTTGGAGGGACGGTTCAACCTTGGAATTATCAAACATCGTTTAAAGCATATTCCTCTATCACAATGGAAGATACAATAAAAGATAGACACAAAGTGCTGGAGTAACACATCCGGTCGGGCAGCATCTCTGGAGAAAAAGGATGGGTGATGTTTCGGTTGGGACCCTTCTTCAGACTAATTGTAGTGGGGCGGGGGGGGTTAGAAGAGGGGAGGGGCAGGACAAAGTCTGCAAGTAATAGGTGCATACAGGTGGGGGGGGGGGGGGGGAGTTGATAGCCAGATGGTTTGGACAGAGACCAGGGATGAATAGATAGGGAGCATGAGACAAATGGATTGAAGAGTTGTGAATTGTGAAGCTAGAGGAAAGAATGTAGGTGGAAGGGAATGGGGAGGAGAGAAATCAATGTGATTAGCCAGTTTGCATTAAGGAAGGCTTCACCCATTGGATGTGGGAACAATAACCGACACACTGACAATCAGAACTAACGTTCGCTGGGGTTCGTATGGTGCTCAGATGGAAGAGTGTACTGCGTGAGAAAAGGAGAATGGCCTCCAGCTTCTAGCAGCATAGAAGGGTAAGACAGCACAACACTGTGCCTCATGCAAGGCAATGTTGTGCCCTTTCATCAGGCATACTCCAAAAAAGCATGAAACTTCTCAAGGAGATATAGCGGGAAGATGTATGTTCAGTGGTTCAACACTTGGGAAGAGAGTACAATACGCATTTAATCTAAGAGGGTTTTGTGTGCACTGATCCAATCGTAAGTAGTGCTGGCAACATGTGTGCCGCTTGTGTCTGAGTATGGTACAAAATCAATGGTCCAAATTTTTATACCCTGAACTTCTTTTTGTTGTTTATTATAGTATTTACAGAGTACTATATTTACATATCTATTGTGCTGCTGCAAGTATGAACTTCATTGTTCCGTTTCGGGGCATGACAATAAAACGCTCTTGACTCTCTTTTGACTCTTGACACAGAGGTCATCTCAGGTGGGGCAAGAACAAACCATCTGGAATTCTTCAAGTGCTTGCCATCTCTGGACTCTCATACCCAACATTTTCTGATGAACTTATGGCCTCATAAGTTCCCCTCATTCTTTTCGGTGGAACAGGAATGGTACAGAACTTACACTGGGGTATGGGGTTTTGCCAATTTGTTACATGCCAACTTGATTCGTTTCTCGAGCTGGGTGAAGGCTGAGTGGGGTGGGCGGGGGTGATAAAACTACACATTGAATGAACAGAACGGCTCACTGTACCACATCCCCAATTTCCAACCAAAAATAACTTTACATTGCCCTCCCACCACCAAGTGGCCCGAGACTCCAACAGTTCACCGTCCGCACTCAGTGCACTGTTTGTCATTGGACACACCTGCCCTGATGGAAGTACCACGCTGAATTTCACACACTCTGCACAGTAACATGAGGGAAATGGAAGCCGATACCTTGTTCTGAGCATTCCTCTTCGCTTAGCTGCAGGTCCCGTGAGCGCGATCGCGCCTTCCTCCTCTTGCCACCATCTCCGTCCGCTCCCTGTCGTCCCCTCAGCTCATCTGCATTGTAGCCACACGCCCCAAGCACTTCTGGGCTACAGTCACGCCCTGCTCTGTCCCTGTGCTTCTGGCGGTGAGCTCCACGATCGGGTGAGTTGTGGGACCCGTCCCTCGGCCCAACAACCTTGGGTCGAGCGCCCTTGCCGTGGTAGCTGGAGCTTGGGTTTATGACTGGAGGAGGTGGTCTCATTGGGGGCTCCTTCTTGGGGCTGAAGCCCTCAACCTTGTGTCTTCCAGAGTCTGGGTGACTGTCTTCACAGTCGGCTTCAGGGCAGTGCAGCCTCTCAGTGGAGCCACGTGTTGCTGGCTCAGGGGCCAAGTCATTGGCTTGAACCTTTGAACTCGATCCTCCCACTGCTCCCCTCAGCAGGGAGTCCCCTGTATCTCTGCCCCTGTGGCAGCCACTGGCAAGCCTGCTGCTTCTATCAGGTTTGTGCACCCTACTTTTCACATGGCCTGAGTTACACATGGACACAACAGGACATGGGAACTGGTCAGAAAATGTTAGACATAAAATAAAACAAAGACAACACATTGATGGAGGACTCAAAAACATAAACGTTCAGGGCATGGTCACAGAAAGTCAAGCAGGTAAATGATTGGATTTCTATTAAAATTTAATTTTCCACCACAAAGCATAAAGCTGCAGTATTCAAGAGAGCTGGATAGGATCGGAAGGAAGGGAATTTGCAGTTAGGAAGAGGTCAAGGAATTATTTTCTTTGGAGCATTGAGTGGAGACCTGATAGAAGCATATACAATTATGAGACATAAATAGGGTAGACAGTCCAAATCTTTTTCTTAGGGTGCAAAAGTCAAAGACTAAAGGGCATAGTTTTAAAGTCAGTGGGAGAAAGTTTAAAGGATATGTGCTGGGCAAGTTTTATTTTTACAGAGGTGGTGTGTGCCTGGAATGCGCTGCCTGGAGTGGTGGTGGAGGCAGATACAATAGTGGCATTTAAGAGGCTTTTAGATAGACACATGGATATGCAAGGAATGGAGGGATATGGATCAAGTATAGGCAGAGGAGGTTGGTTTACATTGGTGTCATGTTCAACGTGGGCAGTATGGGGTGGAGGGCATGTTCCAATGCTCTACTGTTCTGTATTAGTTTTATTCCCAACTCAGCGGCACCCTGAATGCGTAGGAAGGAACTGCAGGTGCTGGTTTATACCGAAGATAGACACAAAATGCTGAAGCAACTCAGCGGATCAGGCAGCATCTCTGGAGAAAAAGAATAGGTGATGTTTTGGGTCAGAACCTTTCTTCAATCTGAAGAAGTGTATCGACTTGAAACATCGCCTATTATTTTTCTCCAGTGATGCTGCCTGACCCACTGAATTACTCCAGCACTTTGTGTCTACCTTCAGCAACACCCAGGCTTGCTCAGTTACGGGCCGGTGGACAAAGTTCTGGGCTTAGTGAGCGGAGTAAGGTCAGAGTGCATGCCATGGACTGTCAATGAGCAGCTGGCAGCTGATGTTCACAGCTTGGTTTGATGAAAGAACAAAGCCTGACCTCTGCCTATGCTATTAATGCAGAGCAGAAGATGCAGGGGCAGGACACTTACTCCTCACGTCTCCTCTTCTATTCACTAACATGGCTGCTCGGTTACTCCACCACCACTGACCACAAATCCTTTCATTCTCTTAGTATCCAAAAGTCTATCAATCCCTGCATAGACTGAACCGAGCATTGAACCCCACCCCACATCCCCTCTCCCACCTACCTCCCTTTCCTCTAAGTATTCCAAACTCTAAACATTCTGTTTAGTCCTCTAATGATTTGCTGGTCCCTCTTTTTCAGACTGGTGTCTAGGCACCCCAGGAATGGAAAACTTCTTCCCTGCATTTATCGTGTGAACAGAACATAGAACAGCGCAGCACAGGAACGGTCCCTCGGCCCCCAACGTCCATGCTGCACATGGTGTCAGGTTAAACTAATTGCCTCTCCCTGCACTTGATCCATATCCCTCCATTCCCTGCATATCCATGTGCCCGTCTAAAGACCTCCAAAGCGTGCCTATCGTTTCTGCCTCCACCACAAAGCCTGGAAGCACGCTCAAAGCACCCACAACTGTACTCGTATATATCTCCTTTAAACATTACCCCTCTCACCTTAAGAGAGCTATGTCCTCTAGTCTTTGATATTTCTACCCTGGGGAAAAAGTTAAAGAATTTATTCTAAATTGGAGAGCATACACCCAGTCTGCTTAATCTGTATGTACCAAACACTCCTTTCCCATATCAGTCTGGGGAACATTCATGCATTCCCACTCATTGCAAGCACTTCCTAGCCCCAGCAGGAAGAGCAGATGGACAGAGTATTCCAAAAGGAGACTCAGCAGGGCTCTATCTAATTGGATGAAGACGCCTCCGCCCTTCCACTCAAATCTTCTTGCAATTAAGGCCTTCATTCCATAAACCTTATTAATTTCTTGTTGAACCAGTCTGTTCACTCCAAATGATTCCTGTACAAGGAGAGGAAACAATGTGCTGGAGGAACTCAGTGAGTCAGGCAGCATCTGTGGATTCAGAAGCTAGTTGCCATTTCAAGTCGGGTGCCGTCTGCCACAGAGTTCCTCCAGCAGATGTTATTTTGCCCCAGATCCCGGCACCTGTACTCTCTTGTGCCTCCTGTATAGAAACACACGAGTCTCACTGAACAGTATACCTTTACTTTCTCACCATTTGAAACATATCCTACCTATTTTATCTACCAAAGTGATTACCGCACAATGTTTTCTATCTGCCATGCCCTTGCACATGCATATGGCAGTTTCTGTTCTCCCTCATACAAACTCAGTTTAATGGGGCCCATATTTACTTTGTCAACTCTTTCCCCTGCTGCATCCCGACAGACGCTCTGTTTGTCTTACTGTTTCGCTCAAACCTACCCTTGAATTCAACTTTCCCCCTCTCCTTCCATGGTTCCCTACTGAGTTCTGAAATTTAGTTTAGTTTAGTTTTATTGTCACATGTACCGAAGTATAGTGAATAGATTTTGTCAATTCTGCCAATCCTTGGGCTTAATGTTTTATTTGGTGACATTATAAGCCTTTTCCTTTGAGCACCAAGTTCTCAATATTCATGGCTAGACCACACTTCCGGATGCTTCCTTTTGCTTTAGAGAGATATATATTGTAAACAGTATATACATCATTTACTATACTATATACTGCTTGTGGACATATACAACACCTAATGTTTACTAACCCTTGCTACTTCCTTGTTCTACCCCACAACTTTATTTTGAGCACAGATTCTTCTGGTCTGCTACCTTTACCCCTATTATTTAATATCAGGGCTATTACATGCACCATTTCCTCTTGGTGTCATCTGTTCAAAGGACCCAGAATATGAACTGCTTTTTTTCTGCACAAATGCTACCGAACCTGCTGAATATCTCCAGTACTTCCTGGTTTTGTTCTGTCTAATTGCCTCAGATTCACCAGAGTGTTGATTCCTTAAGATAAATCCAAGACGAGTTAAAATGCTAAATTGGGGCAAGGTCAAATTTGAAGGTATGAGACAGGAACTCACTCAGGTTGATTGGAATAGGTTGCTGGAAAAGGGATGTTGGGAAAGTGGGATGTTTTTAAATCTGTGCTGACAAGAGTTCAGGACATGCACGTCCCTGTTAGAGTGAAGGGCAAGGCAGGAAAACGTAAGGAAGTCTGGATGACGAGGGAAATTGAGGCTTTGGTCAAGACTAAGAAGGAGGCATGGTACAGGTATAGGCAGCTGGAATCAAGTGTTTACCTGGAGGAGTTTTGGGAACTAAGAAGTAAGCTAATCAGAAGGGCAAAAAGGGGATAGGAGATAGCACTGGCTTTTGGCATTAAAGATATTTCCAAGAGATTTTATAAGCATAAAGGGGAAAAGGGTAACCAGAGACAGAGAGAGTGGGACCCCTCAGGAATTAAAGCAGTCAACTCTGGGTGGACACACAGGAGAGGGCAAGGTCCTCAATGGGTATTTCTCCTCTGTTTTTACCATGGGGAAAAATGGGAGGACGGAGGATCTTGGGATAGTCACTGGAAGTGTCGTGAGTGCAGTCAGTATAACGGTTAAACAGGTGCTGAAGATCCTGACAAGTATGAAGATAGACAAATCTCCCGGGCCTGATCAGATACATCGGAGAACGGTGTGAGAAGCTAGAGAGGAAATTGCAGGCGCCCTCGTGGAGGTTTATAAGTCGTTGTTAAATTCAGGCAAGGTGCTGGAAGACTGGAGGGAGGCAAATATTGTGCCTCTATTCAAGAAGGGCTGCAGAGAAAAGGCTAGAAACTAACTACAGGCCAGTGAGCCTGTAGTTGGGAAATTGCAAGAGAGTATTCTGAGGGATAGGATATACATGCACTAAGATGGACAAGGGTTTATTGGGGATAGTTAAAATGGTTTTGTACGTGGTAGGTCCTATCTCATGAATCGGAGGATTTTTTGTGGATGTGGCCAAAAAGGTCGATGAAGGCAGACTTGTAGACGTTGTATACATGGATAATATTATGGAGTTTGACAAGGTAAGCTGCTCTGGAAGGTTAGATCCCATGGGATTCAACGAGAAATAGCTCAATGGATAGAACATTGGTTTCATAGAAGGAAGCAGAAGGTGATGGTGGAAGGTTGCTTTTCGGACTGGAGGCCTGAGACTGGTGGTGTGCCTCAGGGTTCGGTGCTGGGCCCATTTGCTGTTTGTCATCTGTATCAATGATTTGGATGAGAGCGTTCATGCATGGTTAGCAAGTGTGCAGATGACACAAAAGTGGGTGGTATTATGGATAGTGCAGATGGTTGTCAAAAATTGCAGCAGGATCTGGATCGGTTGGGCAGGTGGGCTGAGGGATGGTTGATGGAATTTAATACAGAGAAATGTGAGGTGTTGCATTTTGGCAGTATTATCATGGGCAGAACCTACATAGTGAACGGTTGGGCTCTGGGGAGTGTTGTAGAGCAGAGGGATCGAGGAGTACAGGTACACAGTTTGTTGAAAGTGGCATCACAGGTAAATAGGGTAGTGTGGCGGTCCCTGGGGGTTAGGCCACTCCTTGGGTCTGGCCTTTTCCTGACCTCGTCCAGGCCGCTACAGTAGTCTAGTTTTCGTCCCACCGAGTCCGCGCTGTAAAGCGATCCCCGCACATTAACACTATCCTACACACACTAGGGGCAATTTACTCATATACCGATAGTAGATGGGCCATATTGGCCTGTGTGGGCAAGTTGGATCAAATCCTGTTTCCACTCTGTAAGACTCTATGACTCTTTGATTGTAGGTATTGTATGGGTAGGGAACTGTTCAAGTTGGATGTAGGGGTGGAACACATGGTAACAAACAACAAAACTAGCAAGAAACAACATGCAAAAAAAAGACACAAATAAGATAGAAACGATGAACCAGCAGGCGTAGATCAGAGTAGAGGCTGGCGAACGTCGAGGAATGTACAGAAGGATCACGGTGTCAAGGTTATTCCATAGTTTCCAATCATGATCTTCACAAATCTCAACATGCAGTTAGCATTGGGATGATCAGCCAGTTTCCTTAACATTTGCTGATTTCCATCACAAACCCATCACCAAGCACCTATTACACCACCAGGCCCTGATCAACAGGGGCACAGTGCCAGCAAGTTCCCCCAGCAGCTTCCAGTCACCACACACCACCACGTAGCTGATTAAACAAGCTCAACTGCTGGGTCCCGTGAAGCTCCCAGGATCAAGACATCATCCCAGAATATAGTGCCTTTCACGTTACTCCAGATACTTTTTCTCCTTGTTCTCAGGATGATGAATGAGCATCTCTAATCAGCTGTCTCAGAAAACAAGCCACAATCTTGAATTTACAGTTGATCCCATAGCCAAATCTTCACGAAGCTTCAATTTAGCAAGCAGAGTGAGTCCCTCTGGTCGAACTAACTCATTTGACGGCAGTGTTTTACCCAACACAGCCCTGCCCAATCAATTTTATTCAAGTCACCAGAACGTACTTGGAATCATTACCTCCATTTCCCTCAAAGACAGCCTCCGATGGTTCACGGTCGACAGCCTGCTGGTGTTTCCGTCGTAGTTTTTCCTCCTTCTCTTGGAGTTTACGTGCAATTGCCTGAGTGAGGGGGTTAGAGAGAGATGAGGCTGCATCCCAGAAAGTAATGGCAACACTGCACAAATCTGAAAACATTTGCACAGTTGTTTATAGTACCTGCCTCAACTACCTGCTCTGGCAGATCATTCCATATACCCACCATCCTCTGTGAGAAAAGTTCAAGAGTTAAGAATGTTTAATGGTCATATGTACCCATATGTACTGAAGAAATAGAACAATTAAATTCTTACCTGCAGCAGCATAACAGGTCTGTAAATGCAGTTGCCCCTCAAGTGCATGTTAAATCTTTCCTCTCTCACCTTAAACCTATGCTCTAAAGGAACCTAAAGCGGCCAATTCGGAAACTCCAAGCCGCTGAGACGTTCTTCCGTTCCGACGTCGGAGTTTCACCATCCCGACGAGAGGGCCTGAAACATCGGGCCGCCGTTGTGGTGACTGAGGAGGCCTCAATAGGCTCCGACCACGGGTGAACATGAGGAAGAGGACTGAACTTTTCTTTTTTGTTTGGCTTTGTAAATATTTGATTAGTGTATAAATGTAAATAATTTGGTGTACATATAGTGGCTGGTGTACATATGGTGTACATATAGCTGCTAAATTTGTATAAGATAATTACAAGCAGTTGAATAAGGGGTGGGAATTAATAAGCTTTGGCTTCTTCCTGCTCCTTTTCGGACATATACGATTTCATTTATTTATAGATATTGTTTATGACACTTTATAAATATTCTTGTTTTGTTTTTTGTATGCTGTTTCACACTCGCCTTTTATTCTTTTATTCTGTTCGAAATAAATAATAGAACAAATAAATAAACTTTATTGCCTTCCCTCACAGTGGGGAAACGTTGATTCCGCTGTGGGGGATGTTTTATGTTAAATTCTACAGTGTTGTGTTTTATCTTATTTGTGTGTTGCATGTAACTCAAATTTCACTGTACCAATTGGTGTATGTGACAATAAATGTCCTTTGTCCTGTAGTGCTTGATTGAGAAGATTAACTAATATTGATTAAGGAGGCACAACAAACTACAAATGCTGGAGTGTTGAGCAAAACGTATAAAGTGCTGGTGTAACTCAGCGGGTCAAGCAGCATCTGTGGAGGAAATGGATAGGCCACATTTCGGATCAGGACCTTCTTCAGATTTTCAGATTTAACAAATTCCTGCTGGACTGTTGCGAGAGTTCCATCACCTATTCGGGCAGCGCGGTCCACATTTATCTTTGCTAAGGGAAATGTTTCTTCATATCTATTCTATTCACTCTACTCTACCAGCTCCAGTTAGCGTCCTTTCCTCCATGGAAAACAAACCCACCCTCTCATTACTGAAATGATTCCAGCCAACATCTCAGAGATTCTCCTCTGCACCTTCTCCTGTGTATCCCTTAAGGGCCTGTCCCACTTGTCGATTTTTTTCGGCGATTGCCGGCAACATTGATTGACGTATTAGGTCACGGAAATATTTGCGGCGTGATGCGGCGGTGACGTGGCATGATGACGTATGACGCGCTGTGTTTTTTCAGGTGTCGCAACATTTTTTTGTCGCTGCTGGATTTTGAAATGTTCAAAATCTTTTGCCGACACTGATATGACGCCGACAGTCGCCGAAAAAAAATCGTCATGTGGAACAGGTCCTTTTCTCTCTCATTCTGACCTACCCATGTTCTCACACCCATAACAGGATGATAGGGAGTAGGGGAGGGAGTTAAGGTGGGAAGAAGAGGGTGAGAGGACCATCGATCCTCTCTCTCACAGCCCATCCCATGCCCATATCACCCTGGATCCTTTCTCCCCCACCACTTCTCCCACTGATACTTCCTACTGCTCACCCCTCCCTTTCCTCTGCTGTTCCCATCTGCCCGTACTTTAATTGGTTCCACTCATCACATTCCTTTCCTAAGATTCCAAGAATCTGTAGCCTTTTGTTCTTCACCTACCATCTCGCCCCTTGCCTCCCTCATCGGACTCTGTCTGCCAATCAATCCCTCCTCACCAACAATGTTTTAGTTTGGTTGAGAGATCCAGCATTGAAACAGGCCCTTCGGCCCACCGAGTTCATGCCGACCATTGATCACCCGTTCACGGTGGTTTTGGAGGGCAGCGTGGTCGTGCAGCGGTAGTGATGCTGCCGTACTGCGCCAGAGAGCCAGCTTCGATCCTGACTACGGGTACTGTTTATACAGAGTTTGTGCGTTCTTCCGGTGGCCTGCGTGCGTTTTCTCTGGGAGCTCTGGTTTCCTCCCACACTCCAAAGATGTACAGGCCTTGGTAAAAATTGTACCAAGTGTGTAGGATAGTGTTAGTGCGCTTGGATCTCTGGACGGCGCAGACTCGTTGGGCCGTACTGTATCTCTAAACTATACTAGTTCTATGTTATCCCACTTTTTCATCCGTTTCCTACACACAAGGAGCAATTTACAGAGGACAATTAACCTACAAATAAACACATCTTTAGGATGCGGGAAGAAACTGGACCAACCAAAGTAGACCCAAGCAGTCACAGAAAGAATGTGCAAACTCCACGCAGACAGCACCCGAGGTCAAGATTGAACCCAGGTATCTGGTGCTGTGGGGCAGCAGCTCTACCGGCTGCGTCACTGTGCCACCCTCGACCTATCACTTGCTAGATCTTCCTCCTTTGTTCCTCCCCCATCTCTTTATACTGGCTACTTCTCATCTACTCGTCTAGATTAAGGGTCTTGATTTGAAACATCGACTGTGCATTTCCCTTCACAGATGCTGCCTTCCTTCAGCTGCTCTCCTTTGCTACAGATTCCACTTTCTGCAGTCTCTTATGCCTCCAAAAACATAGTCTTTTTTTCTTATGCCTCCAAAAAACAGTCTCCAGAACTGGGGCTGAAAAGTGGGAGAATGTATATCTTTAATAAAAATAGAACCAAGTTCAGAATTCTCATCAGGAATAATGTGCTGTGAATTTTATACAGCCATTTTATTGGCTTGAGGAACTGCCACTGATCCCAGATGCAGTGCCTTGCTGGAAATCCAGAACATTGAAGCACAAAGTTACTGCCATTCCCTGGTGCCTACCTCATCCTTTTCCTCCTGGCGCCGTCTTTTCTCATTTTCCAGAGACAGCTCGTCCTGAATCACCTGAGCCATCTGATTGTCATGGTGCTCCCTGCAACATCGGACACAAGCAGTCAAGAGAAGAACCATGGCAAAGTTATCTGACGACAATACCATCAGAACCTCAGGTTTATGCATCGCAATTCCATTGAGTCTTTGGAGCAAGAGCTGGCACTTAAAGGTTATCTTTCCCCACAGAACCCAGATGAAGTGTGGTTTAAAAGCATTGCCTTAAATATGACAAGGCAGGTGAGACAAATTCACATAGATCAATTCTTAGCATCATAAGAAATAGGACAAGAGTAGGTTTTTCAGTAAGATTCTGTACTGATTAAAATTCTATCTTAGCTTTGAATAGTGTAAGAAGGAACTGCAGATGCTGGTTTATACCAAAGATAAAGGAAAATGCTGGATTACTTAGTGGGTCAGGCAGACCATGTCAGTTTATTTTCAGTCTGAAGAAGGGTTCCGACCCAGAATGTCAACTATTCATTTTCTCCAGAAATGTTGCCTGACCTGCTGAGTTACTCCAGCATTTTGTGTCTATCTTCAGCTTTGAATAGATTCAAGGATTCAGCCTCGTCAGCTGGGTCAAGGAATTCCAGACTGTGAGAACAAATTCTTCCTCAAACGAGCACCGCTTAATCTAAGAGTAGGTCCCTCTGGTTCTCAACTCTCATTTAGCCTGAAAAACCTTTGATGAAATGTTGCCTATTTCAGTCAAAATGCCTCTCATCTGAACCCCAATTAATTCAGATCCAACCTTTAAAATCTTCCCTATTAAGATAATCCCTCCTTATCCAGAACTATCTCCGTGAACCTTGTACAACCTCCATAATTATATGTTTACTTAAATTAGGGAACAATAGCTCTACATAGTATTCAAGATGTGGCCTCCATGGTGCTGTGTATAGTTGCCAGTGTTGTACTCCAGCACCTTGAAGCTCAAGGCTTCAGTCCATTAGCCTTCATGCCTACCCGCTGTGTTTCATTTCAAGTAATTAAATCTCTTTGCACTGTAGCTTTCTGCATCCTTTCTCCATTCAAATGATAATCTGCTACATTGTTCTTCCTTCCAAAATGAAGATTTTTCCCCATTATGTTACATTTCATTTCCCAACCTTTTTTTCCCCCATTCGCGCAACTTTTAATCTACTTGCAAATGATACCAATAGTCAAAAGTGTTTTATTTGCCTCCTCATACTCGCCTCCCCAATGCTTCTCCCCTTTTTACATCTGTAAATTTAGCTGCAGCAGATAACTCCCTTCTGCTGGATTGTGAATATTACAGCAAACAGCTGCAGCCCAACTCTGGATTCATGCCAATCTGTACACAAACCCTACTCTCCACCCCTTCCTGCTCACTCTCCACAGATCACAGGATGTGTGTGAATACATTATCTCCAACATCGTGAGCTCTTATGTTGCAAATAACTTTGGGTGGCACCTTGTTGAATACCTTTTGAAAATCAAAATATATCACATCTACTAGCTCTCACCTGTCACTCTTACTGATACTTCCTCAAAATACTCAGAGAGGTATATTTGGACAGGTACATGGATATGACAGGTTTAGAGGAATGTGGGCCCAACGCAGGCAGGTGGGACATGTTGGTCAGTGTAAGCAAGTTGGGCCGAAGGGCCTGTTACAACGCTGCAAAGCTCTATAGTCCATTAAATTTGTCAGACATGCTGTGCTTACTCCACTTGATCAGATTATTACATTCTAACACTCTACTGTAATTGATCTCAGCATTTTTCTAACAATTATCAATTTGCTAACAACCTTATGGTGACTTGTTTTTGCCTCTGACCCTTTCTGAATATGGGTATCACTGTGGCAGTTTTCCAAACCTGCAACACCTCTCCAGCATGCATGATTTTTCGTGAAAGATGGCATGCACTTTTTGTACCATTTATCAGAATCCCACATGCCCTGTCTTTTGATTTGCCAATGAAACTGCATCCCCTGCTGTTGTACTTTGGCTGCGCACGTGAAATTTAAATTAGATATCATATTTTCATTCATTCTAAAGACTACAGAACCAATGACTGTATTAACAAATCACATTCAAAACATGTAAATCGGCCAATTCATCGGTGAAAACAGTTTGTAACAGCTTTCACTCTCGATGGCTGTTTAATTGTGGGGCAGGTGGTAATATTAGGAAGTGCAAAATGAATCAGAATGAAAATTATTTGAGCGGAGGTGGAGCTGATGGATTGTGGCCGGGGAAGGGAGGAGGGAGGGAGGGAGGGAGGGAGGGAGGGCAGGAGCGCATGGGACTTGAGATAAGCATGGTGCAGCAGATAGACAGACAGTGCTGGAGTAACTCAGCAGATCAGGCAGCATCTCTGGAGAAAAAGGATGTGACATTTCAGATCAGAACCCTTTTTCAGACTCTGGTGCATGGTGCAGCAGAAGCGTTTGAGGACTTCAACTCAGCCTCCTCACTTTATGATCTATTCCACAATCTGATTATTCTTGAATTGACCTATAACATGGAGCGTAGCTTGTAGACTTGCTCCCTAACCACTCCAGCAACCCAGGTTCAATCTGACCTGCTGTATCACCGACGTGAAGTTGGCACTTTCTCCGTGACCACATGGAGTTACACTGAGCCGTCCGGTTTCCTTCCATATCTCAAAGATGTGCAGTTTGGTAGGTAAATTGGCCTCCATAAATGACCCTACGTGGTTGGCGAGGCAGTAGAATTTGGAAGAGTTGACTTAGATTACTGTAGAATTAGTACATGAGTATTTGATGGTCAACATGGACCTGGTGGGACAAAGAGAGTGTGGCCATATTCTCAATTGCCTTGATCTCTGAGACTTAATAGAACCTCTCATCTTAAATATGTAGGAACTGATGAAATAGTAGAACCTGCAGGGGTTGTACAAGAACAATACTAATTTAAATCCCTCCTGTGAGTAACGAGAATCCAGATGGGCCATGTTCTCCTTACACTGCAAGGTAAATCCAAACCAAGTTAAGGCCAACGGTCCCTGCCAACATTGTCCCACTACATGGCTGGCCACCCACACACATCCCCAGGAATACATCAATGTGACTTGGTCAATTTCCCAAACAGTCAGATCTTAGCAAGTACTCCTGGTACTGGCACAAACATCAGATTAGTCCCTCCTGCCCTGAACGGAGTTTAATGTCAGAATAGGGAAAGAATATGGCCCTGATAAAAACTATTATGCTCAGGATGAGAATTTCTTTATTTAAATCCCAGCAACAGTATTGTCAAATGCTATGACTGTGATTTTAAATTCAGTTGAGGAGAACCATTTGGAATTGGAGCCTGCAACTTGCACCTGGATTTGGTCAGTATGATCACAGCTCTGTGCAGTATGTACGATGCTCTGTTGAAGCGATGGGACATGTGTTGGAGGCAATGCAATGATCTGAGATAACACTGATAACGTTTTGTTAACTGGCTGCACCAGGTCTATGCTGCAATCAATGCACAGTCACACCAAATAAAGGTGTTATTAAAGAACGTTTTATTCATTAATATAACCTCAAGCCAAATTGGTCAAGGCTTTCGACAACTTGTCATTTTTATCCTAATAGTTTAATGCTGGAAGCTTGCACAAGGATCGCCAAGCCCTAATCTCAGTGGAAGGGCAAGTGTAGAGGCGTGTGAAGTATGCCGACAGTGGTTGAAAGAGCAGGAAGGACCCCAACACTCTCTGCAGTCATCTCCTGCAAGCTCTCAATGTCAAATTATGGTCTTATCTAAACCACCCTTTGTTCACCATACCCTGCCTGAACTCTTTCCGTTTGCAATATTTATTAATCACTAGACTAAGTGCAGACCCATTGGGTCTGCTACCCCAACGCAATATTCCACTACTCACCCGTTCCCCAGACGCAACCCCCCAACGCAATATTCCACCACTCATGCATAGCCCCCAACTGCGCAGGCACGTTTCCCCTCATCACCCAGCACTCCCTCCCCCTCCACCTTCCCTCTCTTCCTCCCCTCCCCAATCCTTCCCTTACCTCTCCCTCCCTCTCGTTTCCACTACCCTCAGTCACTCCCTCCCTGCAGGCAGGCGGGCGGGCGTGCGTGTGCATGTCAAACTGCTCGGCCACCATGCAACCAGACTCTCCATCCCTCCCTTTGCCCACTCCAGCTCAGCCGCCGCTCGGCCTGTCCCCGCCCTGCCCACCTGCCTGCGTGCTTGCTGCGGCCGCCGGGGGGATGGAGTCGGTGTTGGTCACGGTGGGCACCACGCGTTTCGACGAGCTGGCAAAGGAGATCTCCTCCGTGAGGGTGAGTTACCGCAGCAGTGGCGGAGGAGACGGATGGTCGCAGCAATTCACCCGTGGGGACGGGTAGATGGATCTGCCATTGCTGCAGAGGGCGGGCGGGGGAGAGGGGCGAGTAAGGGAGAGACACAGGACCAGGGCCTCCACTGAACCCAGCCCCTACCCTGCACCCCCGTGGCCGCCGCCGCCAGTGGTGGGGGAGACGGTAGACAAGTTACTGTGAGGAGAGGAGAGAGGAGTTTGTGAGTGAGGCGGGAGAGGCCGCGGTGCAGGAAGGGGTGTCGCATTGACTGACAGGAGAGGAGACCAATCTGAGCGGGGTTGACAGACAGGAGAGGAGACCAATCTGCGTATGAGTGGTTTTAAAGATTTTTAAACCTTAATAACTTTTAAAATATACCATCGATTGGAACAAAACTTATTTCAATTGCAGCACAGGCGAATGGTGAGTAAGGTGGCAAAAAATTGTAGTGCTATCTCGTACCGTTTTTGCGCAAATTGAAAAACCACGCAAACCGGAAGAGCACAAGATCAGTGTTTTAGTTGTGTATATAGATAGATTTGAACGTGGGAATTAAGTTTCCACGTTTGTGGAGATGCAAAAGCAGGGTGGGAGAGGAAGGCTCGCGGGTACAGAGAAAGTGGGCAAACTGAGAGAATGGTCAGATTCATGGTAGATTTACAAGTGAGAGAAACATCAACTGGATTTTTTTTTTACATAAGGGTGGTGGGTGTATGGAACAAGGTGACAGAGGAGGTAGTCGAGGCAGGTACTATCCAAATTTTAAGGAACATTTAGACAGGTAAATGGATAGGATGGGTTGAGAGGGATATGGGCCAAATGCCGGCTGGTGGGACTTGTGTAGATGGTCAGGGTTGGCAAGTTAGGCTGCAGGGCCAGTTTCCACACTGAATGACTGACTGAGATAGAAATCTCACTGAAAATAATGAAGCAAAGAGAACTGCACTGTGCACAGATTAGATGAAAACTGCCCAACGGATCACCGGTTCCTCACTCCCCTCCATTGAGTCTGTCCAGAGCAAGCGATGTCTGCGAAGCATCGTCAAGGACTGCTCTCACCCCAGCCACAGACTGTTTACCCTCCTCCCATCCGGGAGGCGCTACAGGTCTCTCCGTTGTCGGACCAGCAGGTTCAGGAATAGCTTCTACCCTGCAGCTGTTACACAACTTAACTCTGCGCCTTAGTGATTGCCAGTCATATAGAATAGATCATTGTTAGCTAAGGGAAGGTGACAACAAAGCATACAAAGAAAAAATTTAATCAGGAGGCCAATCAGACTGGTCAGAGAAGTAGGATGGGGAGGGATGGAGAGAGAGGGAAAGCAAGGAATACTTGAAGTTAGAGAAGTCAATATTCATACCGCAGGGTTGTAAACTACCCAAACAAAATTTGAGGCGCTGTTCCTCAAATTAGCATTGGGCCTCCACTGTCAAGAGTGGTGAACCTGCAGAATTCTCTACCATGAAGCTAAGTCATGAAATGTAGTCAAATGAGAGATGGTTTTCCCACGAGAGGGAGAAAGCTGGAACACAGTATTGATTTGGTTGATCAGCCCTGGTGACGGTAATAGGGAGGTTAGAAGCATGCTGTACCTGCACCCTCTCCCATTTCCCCACGGTTGTTTACAAGCAGTGATGCACCATTGCTTACATTTCTCGCTGGTGCCTCTGAAGGCGGATTTGGGCTTTCCTATTCTCCTCCTCTTGTAGCTTCTTGGCCACCTGCAGATCATTCTGAACCAAGCGGTTTCGCTGCACGTTCGATGCCAAGTGATGCTCAACTGGGAAAGTGGCAGAAAATCAAGTTATAATTACATGTCCTCTCATTCACCAAATACGCAAACAACTCAACATCTCAATCATGCGCCCATTTCATGACAAAATATATAAATATATTTCACACTGGCTAATACCAACGATTCAAACTGTTTCAACTGAAATAATCACAAAAGACACAAAATGCTGGAGTAATTCAGCATGTCATACAGCATCCGGTGTGCTAAGTTACTCTAGCAATGTGCCACATTTTATAAACCAGCATGTTTAATTTATTATTGTCATGTGTACCGAGGTACAGTGAAAAACATTGGTTTGCATGCTACCCAGTCAAATAAAAGACTATACATGATTCCAATCAAGCCATCCATAATGCAGATAAAGGATAAAGGCTATAACATTTATTACAGGATGTAACGTTGAAATCCGATAGTCCAATTAAATCTGCAATTCCTCGAGTCTGAAATTTTCCAAAATTTCAGCACGGGGATTTTCAAACAAACCATAGGATTGAGAAAGATTTAGAATGCTGAATTTGCCCATTTGCTCCCCCATTGAGACTCATAGATTGGTCTGCCAGGGGGAGCTGCAACTGGGCTGCAATTGTAACCTGGTGTTGTGTCCGACGCCCCACTCGTCTATGCCGACCGAATTGCCTTGTGCAGTACGGAAAGGTACTGCGCCCAAGATATTGCTCTTTGTCCTCACAGCCGGACTTGAGACGGAAGGAGCTCTTTTCCTTCAGGAAACTAGTCATAGAAAATACATCCTGGTATCCCAAGCAAAAATGTACTTATTATAGGAAAAAAAGAACAAGAAATCCTGGGCCCTTCACTGTACGTAACATCGTCATAATGCTCACACATCAGAAGTACAAGTTGAAATTTTTTTTTGGAGGCGTACACTGTACCCTGAAGTTCTCATCTTTCTGGATTGCACAGGCTGTGGGTTTGAGAGTTTGGGGAACCTCACTGCATTCTCATAGACTGTACTGCAACCTTGGTGTGTAGGTGGCAAATCGGCAGCTGGTGTCCAGATGATGGATTTACAGCCTTGGTGTATAGATAGTGAATCTACAGCTTTGGAGTACATGGTGGATCTACAACCTTGGAGTAGATGGTGGATCTACAGCTGGTGTGGTGATGGTGAATCTACAGCCTTGGTGTATGGATGGTGTGTCACAATGCAGGACACCATTCAGCCCATCGTCTCTTTATCAATAGACAAAACAGCAACCCAACCTCATCCTAACTTTCATTATTTAGTTCCATAGCCCTGTAGATTACAGCTCTTCAAGGATATTTTTGAAATCTTGAGTTTCTCTATTCACTGGCCCTGGTGCCAGATGCCTGGTAATTTGATTTAGCTGGAGTGGTTTTATAATGCTTATAAATTTCTGTAACAAGTTAAATGAAGCAAGAGTCGTCTCCAGGGCTAGGGCATTACTGAAATATTGTGCGGAAGAGGGAGAGAGATGAAATGTATTTGGCGGTTGCATCATTGAATGTTAAATTATGAATCTGGTGAATGTGGAGGCGAGGGAGGAACTCGTGTATACTCCTCGGGGAGCCCAGTCATTGAATGACTATCTGTTTGCCAAAACACCTCTTCGTCCATGTGTCTTCACAAGTAACACTAACTTTCCATCACCCACTTACCACGGCCTCCTGCTGTTCCAGTATACCTCAAAGCAATTTTGAAAAGCACCTTGGCTTTTAACTCTGCACATTACAGCATAGACTCTAAGCTCAACCACCTCAGACACACGGAACTGCAGATGCTGGTTCACAAAGAAAGACACAAAGTGCTGGAATAACTCAACGGGTCAGGCAGCATCTCTGGAGAATATGGATGGGTGACGTTTCGGATCGGGACCCTTCTGCAGTCTGATTGAAGGGGAGGGTAGGGATGAAAGCTAGGAGGTCAAAGCTTAGCAGGTAATCGGTGTGTACAGGTGAGGGGAACTTTTGATAGGCAGATGGATCCCCAATTTCATCCCCACTTTGTCTTGATTCATTGCTTTGTCTCATACCCTATTGTCATCTAATCACTCCTGCTTTCCACTCTGTGAAACACAACCCCACTTTCATTCTCTCTTCATTTCCTCACTTTCATTGCACCAGAATGTACTTTGTCACTGAATCGTTCCCTGTTCTGATGAGACGTCACATGCTTTTCTGTCTATAGATTAACTACTTAACCTGCTGAGGACTTTCCATGTTTTCCTGCAGCAGTAAAAATAAGGAGCTGCTGGAGGAACTCAGCCTCTGTGGAGAGAATGGACATAGAACGTTTTAAGTCAGGACCCCTCATTGATGCTAATGTTGACTGAATGACCTGATGAGTTCCTCCAGATACTCTGCTTTTTTTGCTTCCGTTTCCAGCACTAGCAGTCCCTTGTGTCGTCCTTCCAGATTTGCCTGTTCGGCCTCCCACAAAGTCTGAGCGCTTGAAGTAAATATGAAGATTTTAGTTTTAACCTTTCCCCACTGAGATAATTTTAATGACAGCTTTTTGTAATAACCCCTGCTGCCCGAACAGGTGCGGGCTCAGATATTGTGGTCCTGACTCTGAACGGACTGACCCAAACTGCACTCAACTCCTGTTTCAAAGATTTGCAATTGAAAATGGAATACTCTGATTTGACCTAATTCCACAGTTTAACATATTTTAAAATGGATGCTTTTGTAATTTATTTTTGGCTAATATGTGGAGTGTGCAGTCCATGAGATGTTTTATGCAAATGTATTCACAAATCAAATGTTTCCAGATCTGTGACAGGCACTGCTGTGCACTAACTGAGGACCTGACCTATATTCAACTCTTCTTACAATAATTGAGACTCTTGGAGCAGGTGGGGGTGACATGAGCTCCCCACGCTGCACTCAGCAAAGGATTAGAACTCTGTTGTCTTTCCAGGGAAAAAAATGACAAGAAGATACAGCAGTCCACATATATCAGTATCACCAATACCACAGTTCCGATTAACTTATTTTAAATAAGAAATATCTCACAGAGAAAATGGCAAAATTAATGTTATCAGATTCTAGTACGAAATGGACATAAAACCGGTTTAGAATCAAGGAACTGCAGATGCTAGTTTTAAAAAAAAGACAAAAGGTTCAGGCTCAACTCAGTGGGTCAGGCAGTATCTCTGGAGAACATGGATAGGTGACGTTTCAGCTCGGAATCCTAATAGTTTTAGTTTTGGAGATGCGTGGAAACAGGCCCTTCGGCACACCGAGTCCATGCCGACCAGCGATCCCTGCACACTTACACTATTCTACACACACTAGGGACAATTTTACATTTATACCAAGCCAGTTAACTTACAAACCTGTACATCTTTGGAGTGGGGGAAATCTGAAGATCTCAGAGAAAATCCATGTAGGTCATGGGGAGAGCGTGCAAACTCCATACAGACAGTACCCATAGTATGGATCGAATCTGGGTCTCTGGCTCTGTTAGGCAGTAGCTCTACCGCTGCGCCACTGTGCCGCCTGCAGCTTCTTCAAAACTGGGTTACATCAATATAGTCAGCCACCTCAGAGGACTATTCAGAGTTAACAAGGTTTAGTTTAGCTCAGAGATACAGTGCGGAAACACGCCCTCGGCCCACTGAGTCCGTGCCGACCAGTGATCACCACCATGCATTATTGTTCCTAGTAAATGACACTAGGAACAATTTACAATTTTAACAAAGCTAATTAATCTCCAAACCTGTACGTCTTTGGACAGAGCACCCGGGGAAAACCCACACGGTCACTGGCGCTGTAAGGCAGCAGCTCTATCGCTGTATCACCATGCTGCCCCAAGGTTGGTGAGGAACTGAGGCACATATAGGTCCAGACTGGGTAAGGACTGCGAGCTTTCTTCTTTAAAGAATTTCAGGACATTCTGAGAGCATTGCAGGGCTTGACCCAAAATGTTGTCAATTCAACCCCCAACACAAATATTGTCCCCCTCACCCCAACACAGATGCTGCTCGACCCATTGGGTTCCTCCAGCAGATTGTTTGTTGCTCCACATTCCAGCATCTACTATCTCATGCCTCCACTCCGACATCATTAGAGTCACGATAATCAGCAACAGCATTTTATCTCCAGACATATTTCAGTCGGCAAGAGGTTCACCCATGAGAGGGCTTTGCGATGCTGCAGCAAAGTGTTTTTATAATACTCACTCTCTTGTTCCTGAAGATTGTGGGCAAGGCTGTGATCTTCGCGAACTGCAAACTGACGACACACTGAAAAAAAAAATTAAAGGTTAAACTCCAACCCGACGCACGTACAAGCCCTGAGTGGTGGATGATTCAAAGCCACCAAGAACCTAGGCTCACCTGTTTGATTTCAGACAAGAGAAGGCAAGAGAAGGGTTATATGCAAGAATTGAACATTTTACTGTATGGCAGGAATTCTCCAAAACGTTAAATTCAGAACAGGACTGATCAGGTAAATGTTGAGAGATTGCATCCTTATACAAGAGGATTGACAAGCAAGTTATCAGACAGAGAGGCCATTTATCATCAGGTCCCAAGAAATCACTTCCAGCAATGGATGGTGAATCCTTGGAAATTTCCACTCCACAGGCATTGGGTGGCCAATTGCTGGACCAAGATCATGAGATTTATAGTGCAAGGGAATTAAGGAATACAAGGGTAGAACGGGACCTGAAGTTAGATAATCAACCAGGATCATATTGGATAGCAGAGTAAGATCGAGTGTTACCTAACTGCTCATACAGCCTGTATGCTCATAGGCATACAGCATGGAAACTGGCTCTACAGCCCAACTTATCTATGCTGACCAAGAGTCCCATTTACACTAGTCCCACCTGCCAGCATTTGGCCCATATCCCTCTAAACCTTTCCAATCCATGTACCTGTCAAAGTATATTTTAAATGTCTCAACTATTTCCCTTGACAGCTAGTTATATATACCCACCACCCTCTGTGAAAGAGTTGCCCCTTCGGATCCTATTAAATCATTCCCCCTCTCATTTTAAACTTATGTCCTCTGGTCCTTGATTCCCCTACTCTGGGTAAAAGACTCTGCATTCTGTAAAAGACCCTATCAATTCCCCTCATGATGTTATACACCTCTATTAGATCACCCCTCCTCCTGCACTCCAAAGAATAAAGTCCTCGCCTCTGCAACCTTTCCCCATAGTTCAGGCCTTGAAGGCCTGGCAATATCCTCGTAAAATACACCAAATCACACACAGCAAGTTCCTTGGGCTTGGGCAGTAATGGGCTGTTAGTGAGCTCCAGCAAGTGAGGAAGTGGGGAGAAGCATGGATGAAAGATATGAATAACAAGTGAGTAAAGTACTGGCCTGACAGGAAGCAATGGGATCTAAGTGCTCACTCCACTGCAGAAACAGTGACAAAACTGTATTGCATGAATTCAATTGGCTACCCAGATGATAAATCAGTCCAAGAAAGAAAAAACAATGCTCTGCCTTCAGGAACAAGTATAGAGGCAATTATTCCATTCCATAATATGAATATAACCCTCAGGTGGTTCACTCTTGTGCAATGCAAGCACATTATCTCACACAACAAACCAGTGTAGTACTGATAGAATGTTGCATTGCTATATGTTCTGACTTTTGAATAAAGTTCCATTTGCATTCTCACCCGTCTGTCTGTGGTTGAGGAATTTGAATCCCTTCCTCAGACCAGACATGTTGTGTCATCTGGGACTCGATTATGTATTAAACATTTTCGTTCCCACAGACTGGAGCCAAGAGGCTTGGTGAGGAGGAGGAGGAATATATTCCAGAATGCACATCGCCTCTCATCACATCACAAAACGCGTCTCCAGGCATGGCCAACCGCTACATCACCGACCTAGTGCCACCAGCAGGACAATGGGCCTTTCAGGCCAAGATTGGACCTCAGAACTTGATACTTGAAAGTTGCAAGATGCTGCTGGAAATGTGGCGACTCTTTGTATACTACCTCAATAGAAATCTATTCAATCTTATGTATAGTATGATTTTACTGGATTGTATGCACTGTATCTAGGTACACGTGGCAATGATGTAACTACAATAAGCCAGTTCGGTATTCCGAAAAACGCAAGGAATCATGGGATTTGTCAAAGGTCACTGACAGGACAGCGGCCTGGAGCAGTGGCGACCCAAGCTTACAGCCAGCGCGGAGAAGAAGCGCTAACTCCAGTTCAACTCTGCCTGTCCCGCAGGGTTAACCGACAGCCCTGGACTGACGGGACATCGGGCCAGAGCAGTGGCGTTAGAGCTTCTTCTCTGCGCTGGCTGTAAGCCTGGGCCTCCACTGCTGCTGCAAGCAAGATTCAAGCGATTCAAGATTCAATAGAGTTTATTGTCATGTGTCCCAGATAGGACAATGAAATTCTTGCTTTGCTTTAGCACAACAGAATATAGTAGGCATGAATACAGAACAGATCAGTGTGTCCATGTACCAATATATACACACATGAATAAATAAAACAGATAAAGTGCAAATAAACAGATAATGGGCTATTAATGTTCAGAGTTTTGTTTGAGGAGTTTAATAGCCTGATGGCTATTTAGACCTGATTTACACCTGTATTATAGAATAGAATAGAATAGAATAGAATAAATGATACTCCGAAGTGCAACAGCCTGTGACTTTATTATGTTGAAAAGGTTTACCCACTTCATTCTAAAAACACTTGTTCAGCCCATCCTTAGCAAACAGTAAGGAAGAGATTTCACACATTTGGGATCTCCTGTTGTAAATGCACACATAGATTGGTACTTGGATGCGATCCTGGAAATACCTGGATGGGGAGGAAGGGGAAGAGGGAACAGGCGAGGGAAGGGACTCTGTCATAGCCATTCATCAGCCTTTCAAAAAAAACATCACACCCACAGATTTCCTGTCGGTGCTGACTGATTGTATGGTTGCCCTGCTGAACACACATCAATTTCTACATCTTCCCACAACAGCACTAATTAGAAACCCCACACTGACCTTTCTGAAGTGATTTTACATCCAACAATTTCACCATTGACTCTCACCTCCTGCAGTAACTGCTGCTGCGAGATCTCATGTTCTGAGCTGCAACCCATGCTACATCTGAGGCTCACAAGGTGCACACTACACCTGAGGCTCACAAGGTCCCAGTTACACCTGAAGATCACAAGGCCCCAACTACACCTGAAGCACATGCACATGAACGTATCAGAACCATTTCTCCGTGTCATCTTCGTCGGGAAAATCATGTTACCAATTACTAGGCAGCCCCGCACATCCACGCACTGTATCTCAGCCTCTTGAACACTGCACGACACTAACCTCAGCAACGATGATATTCGGTGGACTTAGATTTAGATTCAGAGATACAGCATGGAAACAAGCACTTTGGCCCACTGGGGCCACGCCGACCATCGATCCCCTGCTCACACTAGTCCTGAGTTATCGCACTCTCTCAACCACCCCCTGCATGCTTGGGGCCATTTTACAGAGGCAAATTAACGTGCACATCTTGGGATGTGGGAGGACACCAGACTGTGCCTTTGGTTGCATTATGAATCATGGTTTTTGCACTATTATGGTTACCATAATATTAATTTATTATATTTTTCAATGTTATATATTATCTGTGTATTGTTGCATCTATGGGCCTGGTAATCTGCAGTATTGTACTGTGATCAGTATATATGACAATTAAACACTGTTTACTCTTCCCCCTTCAGCATTCCCAAAGGACCATGACATCTAGAACACCCATTCATCAATGCCAACATCTTCCCTGATCCAGAATTGTTCTGTGGAAGTGCAGATGATGCAACATAGTTTTTTAAATCACCTCCATTCCCACACCGTCGCCACAAACACAGTTACCCAGTGAAGCAGTGATTTAACTGTATTAGTTTCAACATAATATACTGCACGTACTGCTCACAACGTTCCCTTCCCTATGCTTTAATTGGCTGACTGCTGCATGGAATATCTCCAATCAGTCTGCAAACAGGACTCTGAACTTGCGCCAGCTTGGGCTCAATCTCCAGTCCCTTCTATTGCCAACACTAGTCCAATGACTCAACATGACTTTGAAGAACAACACAACAATGGGGCGGCACAGTAACGCAGCTGTAGAGTTGCTGCCTTACAGCGCCAGAGACCTGGGTTCGATCCTTACTACGGGTGCTATCTGCATGGAGTTTGTACGTTTTCCCCGTGACCGCGTGGGTTTTCTCCGAGAGCTCCGGTTTCCTCCCACATTCCAAACACAAACAGGTTTGTAAGTTAATTGGCTTGGTAAAATTGTAAATTGTCCCTAGTGTGTAGGATAGTGTTAGTGTGCGGGATCGCTGGTTGCCGCGGACTCGGTGGGCCGAAGGGCTCGTTTTCATGCTGTATCTCTGAACTAAACTAAAACTAAACAATTTTCTGATGTAATAAGAGTACAGCCTAGACTGAACACATAAATTCAATGATATCTGAAGTTGATTCTGTTAATCGTACACTAAAGATTAGATGAAAATTTAGTAAACATGGTGAGTAAGATTTTCATTGTTCTGTTTCGGGACATATGACTCTTGACTCGAGTAGATTTGCAGCTGATTCTAACTGGAACATCTCTGGACCCATGTTTTGTTCCCGTCCCAGTCCCACCCCCTTTTGCCTTGAACTTTGATATATCTTATTTATATCCTTCAGCCTTTGAGATTGTCTTCATAGAGTCAAAGTCAAACAGCATGGAAACAAGCCCTTCAGCCCAACTCATCTGTGCTGACCAAGTTTAGGCGGAACTGGTTCAATTTTCTTTCTTTACCACCCTGCCTATCCGTGTCACGACTTCCAGCAAACCTTTCATTGTACCTGCACCCCGAGGCTCGTTATTCAAAAAACACTCTCCATGACCGTACCCTTCACTGCACAAGCCCAGTCCAAGTCTGATTTACCCAAATGAACCACTGCATACTTGTCACTTCAATTCTGTCTGCCACGTTTATACATTTTTGAGGTTTAGAAAGGATAGTCAGAACCTCTCTTTCCCAGGGTGGAAATCTCAAATACATTTAAGCACAACTTAAGAGGAGTAAAGTTTTAATGTGATATGTGGGGAAAGATTTTTTATTACACACACAGTTGTGCGTCCCTGCAACGTGTGACCTGGAGCGGGGAAGAAGCAGATAAGATAGTGGTGTTTAAAAGGCTTTAAGACATGCACATGGATATGCTGGAAATGGTGGGATATGGATCACATGCTGGCAGAGAAGATTAGTTTAACTTGGCATCATGTTCAGTGCAATCATTATGTGCTGAAGGGCTTGTTCCTGTGATGTACAGTTCCATGTGCTGTTGTTCTGTGTGCAAGGTAGAATCTGCTTGACCCGCTGAGCTCCACTGATATATTCTGTACTGACCTCACCACTAACTGTGCATCTTAAAAGTCATGTGATTTAGTAAATATCCCCAGTTTTGACAAGAGGTCCAAGTGAAATACCTTCGCTTTCCAGAAAAACTATCTACCGGC
The DNA here is from genome assembly GCF_010909765.2 of Amblyraja radiata. Classification (NCBI taxonomy): domain Eukaryota; kingdom Metazoa; phylum Chordata; class Chondrichthyes; order Rajiformes; family Rajidae; genus Amblyraja; species Amblyraja radiata. Next base: position 34,050,145 of record NC_045968.1, read on the forward strand.
TGATCGTTTCCAGCATTCTGTCAATTTGTTATCAGATTACCGGTGCAAACTCACACTCTTGTTATCACACTATCAACTGAGAAATATAACATTTCCAGGAAATACTATTTTTAATCAAGATTTTCACAGCACTTTCTTTAAAAAAATGCTATTTCTGCATTGAACGCAAATTCCTTCTGCCCAAAGGAGCTCACAGGAGCTCAAATGGACCAACCCTGTAACAGCCCATCAGGTTCAAACCACAGAGCAATCCCGTCAGCCCCACTCCCCTCTCCCTATTGCCTTGTATTCCTGCAGCAGTTTACATTTATTCACTGGGTCACTCCAACAGAAACATGTGTTGAACACGGCTGCAGTGGGGCGGGTACTGTTGCATTACTCCAACACAGCCTCCAGAACACTGAAAAGCTGAGTCGTCAACTTGGTGAAAGGAAGATAGGTGGCTAAAGCAGACCTTGTGACAGGAGGTTTTTGAGTTAACAATTTGTTAGAATTAATGTAAGTTTGCAACTCTATTTTAATTGCAATCAAAGAGGAATAATCAACTGCGTCTCAAAGTCTTTGAATGTTGTATTACACCGAAATGGACTATAGGGAGGTTTCACGGCAGTCGGGTCACGACCCATGACCCGTACGGTTGCTAGGCTACTCCAAATGGATTACACACGATGAACTGCAGGTAGGCACTTACCATTGCTAAAACCCGCTGAAGTTGTCTATTTTTGCGCTGTAAATAATTATGGAAATCGGGATAAGCGTGTGAGACATTTAGCATACTTCAGAATTCCAAAAGTGAGGAGAAATTATGGTAGATAGAAGCGAGAGCAGAAGGGGCAACAACAGCCAGAGTGCTTGGCGAACATTGGCCATTTGCTCACTGCATTTCATCAACAGTAAGGCAGTATTTGTGTTTTTTCTTGATTCCTTTGGCATCTAAAAAGTTTCAGAAGTGATAAATCTGGCTGTAATCTTTTTAAATCGCCCATGGTTCTCGTGGGTTTTTACATGCAAAATGAAAACGCATCTGAAGAAAAATTTACAGCCAGATTTATCACTTCTGAGAAATTTTAGATACCAAAGGAATCAAGAAAAAACACAAATAATGCCTTACTTGATGAAATGCAGTGAGCAAACGCGATAATTCCCAATATTTTCAATGTTTACCAGGCACTTTAGCTGCTGTTGTCCCTTCAGTTCTCGCTTCTTTATACCTTCATTTCGCTTCACGTTTGGAATTCTGAAGTTGGGTACAGGTCTCTCACACTTACCCCAACTCCCACAATTTTTTTCAGCGCAGAAATTCACCATTTTGGCGGTTTTTAACAGGTAGGAAAGTACGCGTTTCTAGCATTAATAACATATACCGGAAGTGACGGATGTCTTCCAGTTGGATTTAGCGGCTCCGTGCGTCAAGCCCTATGACCCAGTGACTTTCGTGCAACCCCCCTATTGTGAATTAGAAAATCAGACCTTGACAGCAGAGTAGTTTAACTGTGGCAGCAGTGGATAAATATTTTTTGGGGGGGGTTCTTTTTAATGATAACATCATGAAGACATTCCACATCCAGGGTGGTAAGGTCACAGCCAGAGGACACAGAAGTGAGGTGACAGGACAATAAATCAGAGTGGACAGTGGGAGAGTGAGAGACAGGCAGAGAGACAGGCAGACAGCGAGACAGACAGACAGCGAGACAGACAGACAGACAGACAGACAGAGAGACAGACAGCGAGACAGACAGACAGACAGACAGACAGACAGACAGACAGACAGACAGACAGACAGACAGAGAGACAGAGAGACAGACAGACAGACAGACAGAGACACAGATAGACAGAGACAGACAGAGACACAGACAGACAGAGACACAGACAGACAGAGACACAGACAGACAGAGACACAGACAGACAGAGACACAGACAGACAGAGACACAGACAGACAGAGACACAGACAGACAGAGACACAGACAGACAGAGACACCGACAGACAGAGACACAGACAGACAGACACACAGACAGACATACACACAGACAGACATACACACAGACAGACACACACACACACACACAGACAGACAGACACACACACACAGACAGACAGACAGACAGACACACACACACACACACACACACACACAGACAGACACACACACACACACACCTGTGGTAATCTAGAATATTTTCCCATATTGCCCAGAAGTGTTTTAGAATCAGAATAATAGCTTTCACAAATAAATTACTGAAGCACTGGAAAAAGTAAAGCTCATTGCAGGCTCTGAGGAATAAGAAAGAAATGAATTGGAACATTTTCAAAACGCTTGCATAGTCACTGGCTGAATGATTTCCAGCTGTATAACACAATTCTGTAACGTCTCTATGTTGGTAAGTGGGCGGTTGGGATTGAAGGGGTGGGGCTGCACCATCTAGTAATGCTGAAAGTGACCATGGCAATGTATATTCAACCTGCCACGGTGGAAATTAGCAAAAGAGTCAAGAGTGTTTAATTGTCATATGTACGAAAACAGAACAATGAAATTCTTACTTTCAGCAGCATAACACGTCTGCAAACGCTGTCCTCAATAGATAATAAAACAAATAAAAAGTTAAATAAATAAAAATCCAATATTAGCGCAAGACAAAAAAAAAACTAAGTCCGAAGAGCAACCACAACAGTCCGTAGTTTGAAGTTTAGTTGGCGTTTGGAATATCAACATAAAGTCCTGGAGCACTTCAGCGGGTCAGGAGAACAGACAAATAATGTTTTGGATCGGGACCCTTCTTCAGACTTCAGATCCATAACGTTGTCTGTTCATTCCCTTCGCAGATGCTGACTGACCTATTGAGTTTCTTCAGCACTTTGCGTTTTGCTTAAGATTCCAGTCTCTTGTGCCTCCACAGAAGGGTGACTTGAAGGTGTTGGAAAGGCATCTCATCCCAACTGGGAAAGTCAGATCAGAGTGGTGGGTGGTCACTTCACAGTTTCAAAATTACCTTTAGAAATGTTTGGGGGAAAGAATGTGAAAGAAGTGTTACTTCAATTACTCAAAAATATTAAGAGAAGGATTGAAGCTGAGCCATTTGCCAAATGTAACAGAAAATAAGATAAGAGGCTCAAGAAAAATATTCAGGGTCAGAGAGGAGAATGAACATTGACTAAGAAATTAGTTCCTATTTAGAGCAGACGGACACAAAGATGCTGCCGTCTGGAGCTAAAGATAAACTGCTGGACCTCAGCAGGCCAGGCTAACCCATTTGATCAACCCAAAACTTCAACTATACCTCTTCTCCACAGTTGCCTGGCTCACTGAGTTCCTCCAGCAGTTTACTTTGTGCTCAAGATTCCAGTATCTGCAGTCTCTTGTGTCTCCAGGGTAATCGAGCCAACCTGTACAACAGCCCCCCAATTTGTTTCTGAAACTGAGGAAAGGACCACACTCCAATCTCATTGCAGAGTTTTTCCAGCATCTTCAGCAGTAAAACATTCCATTCAGTCAGTTGCATCTCCACATGTCTCAGTGATAGCCCGCACCTGAAGCTGTGGACTTGTGCCCCAAGCCAGGTCTTCACATTGCCCAGACTTCCCAATTCAATGGACATCTGAGGTGACGGATTACTGAAGCATCCACCAAACTGAGACCAAGGACTTCTGCTGAAATGGATGAAAATTAGCTTATACTGATGTTCAAGGAAACAAAGGGATTATGCCCGGCAACCTGCTCAAGAGTTCATCTGCAAACAACTAATCAGATTAAGCAATTAGTTTTCGCACTGCTGTGGCTAAGCCCTTGCTATGGAGTCTTACAGCACAGAAACAGGACCAACAGCCAAACTTGTGCATGCTGTCCAAGATGTCCCATCTAAGTTAGTCCTCTTTGCCTGCATTTAGCTCATCTTCTTCTAAATCTTATCTATCTATCTGTCTATCTGTCTATCTGTCTATCTGTCTATCTGTCTGTCTGTCTGTCTGTCTGTCTGTCTGTCTGTCTGTCCAAGTGTCTTGTAAATGTTGTTAGTGTACTTGCCTCAATTAGCTCCTCTAGCAGCTTGTTCCATATACTCACCACCTTCTGTGTGAAAGTGTTGCCCCTCAGGTTCCTATTAAATCTTTCCCCCCTCACCTCAAACCTATGTCTTCTGGTTCATAATTCGCCCACCCTGGGTAAAAGACTGTGCATTCACCATTTCAATTCCTCTCTTGATTTTATATACCTCTACAAGATCACCACTTACACGCCAACCAATGTGCTCCAATGAATTAAGCCGTAGGCTACCCAATCTCTCCCTCGTGTCCTGGCAACATCCTCGCAAGTCTTCTCTGCAATCTTCTCTTCCTGGAGATAGATTGATTGAATTTATTTAAGGCAGAAATTGAGAGTTTTGAACTTCAGAGGGGTTAAGGATAAGGGGAAACAATGGGAAAGTGGAGGCCACGATTAGATCATCCTTGTTCACATGGGATGGTGAAGCAAACTTGATGGGCAAGGAGACTCTCCTGTTCCTGTGTCTCGTTTTGTGTGAAAGATTGTTCACTTTTATGAATGAACAAGTGACTACAATTCAAAGCAAAGTTACCCTGACCCACCAAACCCTAGTACCAGCTTGACTTTTGTCTTATTGCAATTTAATCACAGTTAATTCCACAAAGGGCATCCAACAGGCACCAATAGCTGGAACTTGGAACACATCGAGATGTACAGATAAATATTAAGGATCCTTGTTGGGCAGGCTAGTTTATTCCTTGGAACACAGAGTGGAGACAATGCAAAGAACTAAATATTACAATTATCAATTGGGTAATACCGAAACTAAACATCTCAAAATTAGAGCTAGGCTATTCAAGAGTGACAACACAATACACCTTCAGCGGGGTGGGAGATTGCAACCTTCACGTGGTCCGCCCTGTTTCGACGAATGCAATCAGCCTGGCGTGCACCATCAAATAAGATCAAATAGAACAAGTTGTCCTTCAACTTTAGGCTGTGCACGCCATACGCAAGAAGAAGAAACCTTATCATTCCAAAGTTGTCAAACTGATATTTCACAAGCACAGTGGGCTGTTCCAACACGGCGGTCACGGTGGCGCAGCGGTAGAGTTGCTGCCTTACAGCGAATGTAGCGTCGGAGACCTGGGGTCGATCCCGACTATGGGTGCTGTCTGTACGGAGTTTCTACGTTCTCCCCGTGACCTGCGTGGGATTTCACCGAGATCTTCAGTTTCCTACCACACTCCAAAGACGTACAGGTTTGTAGGTTAATTGGCTTGGTAAATGTAAAAATTGTTCCTAGTGTGTGTAGGATCGTGTTAATGTGCGGGGATCGCTGGTCCGCGCGGACCCAGTGGGCTGAAGGACCTATTTCAGCGCTGTATCTCTAAACTAAACTAAAAAAAAAAAAAACAGCCAGACAAGTCACCCCAAGTGCAGCAAACTTTAATATGAACCATTTTGTGGTTTTATAAAACAAAATGTATTACTGTTTACAAGTTGTCATCCAGAATATTTAACTCAGTATATCCAAGCCACAGTGTTTCTGCAAATGAGTCAAGCATTAACTTTAGCCACATCTCCAGATGCTGGGCTGGGTGTTTTCCAGAGGGTTGCTGCCTTGACTTGCTCATCAATGGGATTTCACCAAATCGACAAGAAGCTATCAGCAAGTGTTACCCACCATGGAAAGGTATTCAGTAATAGAATGAAAAGGGTTCTGATCGACAAAGCACTCAACACATCTGTGGCACGGGACCTAAAACTTTGACTGTATATTGTAAGCAATCTAGTCTTATGATGGCAATAGCCGCAATGCAAATCACCCACACATATCCACAACCACAACCGACTGCGATTGTGACAACCATCCAAGCCCAGATGCTCAATGGCAATAATGTACTACTGATGCACACAGAACATACATGTTTCTGTATTGTAATGGGTCTAATGCGCTATTCAAAATCAGTGGTAATTTTAACTCATCGAGTTAAATATAATTAATATTTCAATTGTGAATAACATGCCTTTAGAGTAGAATTGTACAACACAGTCTACCTAAATGCATCTTCATCATCACCATTGTCTCTGCTTCCATCATTTCCCCTGGCAGAGTGTTCAGGCACACACTACTCTGTGTAAAACAATCTCCACAAATGTTTGTGTCATCCACAATCTTACTAACCAACCTATCTATATTTTCACCCTAGTCTGAAGAAGGGTCCCAACATGTAACGTCGCCTATCCATCTCCTCCATAAATACTTCCTGAACTGCTGAGTTTCTCCAGCACTTTGCGTTTCGGTCGATGCCAGCATCTGCAGTTCCTCATATCTACATTTTCGCCCAAGTCATTTATCACAAACATCAGAGGTCCCCACGTAGATCCTTGCGTTACAGACCTCCAAGCCCGAATAAAGTCCTTCCACCACTACCCTGTCTTATATGGGTAAACCACGTCTGAGTCCAATCTACGAAGTCACCATTAATCCTATGCTTCTTAATCTTCGGGATCAGCCTACCACTTTGTCAAATGCCTTACTGAATTCCATAAACAACATAAACTGCTCTACCCTCATCATTCACCTTTGTCACTTGCTCAAAAAGATCAATCAATTTGTCAAAGCCTCATCAATCTCCCCTCTTTCCTCTTCTCAATAACATTGAATAGATCCCATCAGGCCTGCTCCTGCAATGTTTTGTTCTTTGTTCTATATTTAGTACCTAGCCTACATTTTCTGACTCCAAGTCGAAATTCTCTCGTTTATCTTCTCTCCATTGTTACTTTCTGGTTTTTAAGGTGTAAAATACCTTGGGATTCTCTTTAATCCAAGGTCATTTCATAGTCACTTTGGCCTCCTAATTCCCTGCTTGAGTTCTTTGCTGCTTTCTTTCTATTCCTCAATGCCATAATTAATTTCATCTTCCTCACGAGCTTCCACATATGCTATTCTCTTTTTGACCAGATTTACAACCTCTCTCATTGTCTAATTTAATTTTTTCAATGTAAACATCCAACACATTCAAGCCCCAACCAAACTAAGCCAAACCAGAAGTAAATACAAAACACTATGACAAATTATGTGGTGGAAATCCCCCGATATTCTAGAATGGGGATTCTTGCTAATCTCTTGAACAAAACATTTCCCTGGGGAGATTCAATGAAAGATATCAAACATACTACTTGTTAGCTTTTTAGACTTTAGAGATACAGCGTGGAAATAGGCCCTTCAGCCCACCGAGACCATGCTGACCAACAATTGACCCATATATTCGCACTATCCTACACACTAGGGACAATTTTACAATTTCCAGAAGACAATTAACCTACAAATCTGTATGTCTTTGGAGCATGGGAGGAAACCGGAGCTTCCAGAGAAAAGCCACGAGGTCACAAGGAGAAAATACAAACTCCGTACAAATAGCACCTGTGGTCAGGATCGAACCCGGTGTCTCTGGCGCTGTAAAGTAGCAACTCTACCGCTGCACCACTGTGCCATCCTTAATTGCCCTTAACTCAGCTCTTGAATACAAGTAAAATGGGATATAGAGGATGTCTAGGGAGAAAGATAACCCATAGGAACAGAGGAAATAGGAGTAAGAACTCTGTGCACTACTCTGCATTAAGCCCATATTCCTTAATTCATTTTCATTAAAAATAAATCACTGCCGTAAACATACTCAGCCACAGAGTCTCCATTGCCTTCATGTACAAAGAATAAAAGAGATTCATTCACCACCTTTGGAAATATCTGTCTCCAATAGTCAACTCCTGAAACTGTCAGCCCAGCTCTAACTTCATAAGAATTTTATACCTTTAAAATAATTTCTCCTTCCAAATTAAAAGAGTGTTCTGCCTAGGCAGCTTGATGTATCCTCATAGAAGCATCCCACAAAACAAGTTGGTGAACCCTCAGCAAAAAGCAAACAGCTGGATGAACTCCGTGGGTTAGGCAGAATCTGTGGAAGGGTCTGAATACGTGAAATGTCAATTTCCTTCCACAAATGTTGCCTGGCCCTCTGAGTTCCTCCAGCACTTTGTTCTTTGCACAAGATTACAGCAGTCGCCTGTATCTCTGGTGAACCATCAATGAACTCCATCTGTCACTAACACATTCTTCATTGGCAGAATTTATATTCATAATTCCAAGTGCAGTTTCATCAGAGCGCGAGGACATTTCCCTGGAATGTTATCACTCACATAACCAAATCTTCTTCAATAAAAGACGACATACCTAATTCTACCTTCACATTCACTTTCAACAAGTTATGCACAAGGACATCCAAGTCCCTCTGAACATCAGCATCTTCCCTCAAGTTACACAATACCCAAAATAGATACAAACTGCTGGAGTAACTTAGTGGGTCAGGTGGAAAACAAGGTTAGATGGCATTTCAGGTCAGAACCCTTCTTCAGACTCTTCTCTTACCTATTCAGTCTGCAGAAGAGTCCTAACCCGAAATGCCACTCAGAGTCTGAAGTAGGGTCCCAACCCAAAATATCCATGTTATCCAGAGATGCTGACTGACTTGCTGAATTACTCCAGCATTCTGTCCATTGTTTTGTAAACCAGCACCTGCTGTTCCTTTTATCTCCCTTGCACAACACCCGCTCTTCTGTATTTTCAGTTGACCTCAGTTTTTCTATTATATTTCTCTCCTATTTACTTTAACGGTCTCTATCCCCGATGCACCTCTGCTTCCATCTCACAGCCTCCACTGGCACCCAGCTTGACACTACCAAATTCAGATTTAGGACTTGGAGGAACAGCACCTCATATTTTGCCTGGGCAGCTTACAATGCAGCGGTATAAATGTTGATTTCTCCAATTTCAAGTAGCTCCTGCATTTCTGTTCCTCCCCCCTCTTCCTCTACCCTAGTCGTCCAACTAGTTCCAATGTTTGTGTCCTTATATCCCAGTCGTTAGTGCATCTTCCCCAGCCAACAATGGGCCATTATGGACCCCATCCCATCCTTCCTGAGGTCATCTGTTGCCGGCCCTATTTTGTTCTGACCTTTTCTATGTTTTAGTCTGAAGAAGGGTCCCAACCTCAAACATCACCTATTCCTTTTCTCCAGAGATGTTGCTTGACCCACTGAGTTGCTCCAGCACTGTGGGTCTATTGTGCTTGCCTTTAGCATTACTGACATAGACTGTGAACAGCTGGGGGCCCAGCACCAATCTCTGTGGTTCCTGTCACAGCCTCTCAACTGAAAAGTAATCCCTTTGCTCTGCCGGTTTATTGCCAGACTGGTATGCTCCTTCATGCTCATTTAAACCAGTATATTAATCTTGCTTGACCTATTACAAGTCTAGTGAAAGTGCAAATGCATCACCTCTAGTGTTTAAAAAAAATGAATACAGTTGTCCAACATGACTTCCCTTTCAGAAATCCATGTATCCTGACTGGTTGCAATCCCAATACACAGGAACGCAAGAGGCTGCCGAGAGTGGTGGACTCAGCCTGGTCCATCACAGCCCTCCCCACCATCAAAAGCATCAAAAGCAAAAGCTGCCTCAAGAAGACGGCGTCTATAATTAAGTATCCCCACCATCTGGGCCGTGCCCTCTTCTCGTTGCTATCATTGGGCAGGAGGTACAGAAGCCTGAATTCCCACACACCAGGTTCAGGAACAGCTACTTTCCTACAACCATCATGTTCTTGAACCCACCTGCACAACCCTAAGCCTGCCCAAGGCAGCACTACGGACCACCTCTTTCACTACCGTAGACTTGAATTTCTAATTGAGCTTTTTTACTGGTGTTTTTATTTGTATTTTTTAAAAGACGTTTTCCGAATACTCATTCCAAAAACCCACCACACTCTGCGGGAAAAAAAGGTGCCCATCAAGTTCCTAATAAATCTTTCCCCTCTACCTTAAACGCATTCTCCAGTTCTTGATCCCCAACCCTGTGCATTCACCCTATCTGCTCCACACGTTATTTTGTAAACCTCATCCCCTCCCCCCCCCCCTCCCCCCCAAACATCCTGGACTTCAGGAAATATCCTAGCCTGCCCCACCTCTCTCTTAACTCAGGCTCTCACGCTCGAACAACATCCTCGTAAATCTTCTCTGCACTCTCTCTAGCTTGATGGCATCTTTCCAAATGGCAGGGTGACCATAACTGAACACAATACTTTCTAAGTGCAGCCTCACCAATGCCTTGTACAGCTCGAAACACAACGTCCCAACTTCTATACTTATCTGACAAACCTTCTTCGCCACCCTATCAACTTATGATGCCACTTTCAGGCCACTATGTACTCTTAGATCCTTCTGTTCTGCAACACTCTGAAGGGCACTACCGTTCACTTTGATGGTCCTGCTCTGGTTTGACTTCTGAAAAGCAACACCTCACATTTATCTGCATTAAACTCCATTTGCCATTCCCCAGCACTCTTACCCAGCTAATCAAGATCCTGCTGTAATTCTTGATAACTATCTTCACTGTCTAACTTATTTTCGTGCCACGTGTCAGCTAACCTCTACAACCTCCAAAACTGGCCTTGTCCAAATTTAGGAACTTAACATGAACTAATCCTATCTTTCCCCATAACTATTTATAAAACTAGTATAAAAATGGTCACTGTTCCAAAAGTGCTCTTGCACTAACCCTACAGTCACCTATTCCTTCGCTCCATAGATGCTGCCTCACCCGCTGAGTTTCTCCAGCATTTCTGTCGACCTTCGATTTTTCCAGCATCTGCAGTTTTTTCTTAAACATCCAGTATTGCATCCTCTCTAGTGGGATCCTCTCTATATGGATTAATGGCCATGGCCCACTGTACGAGTTCATTCAAGTGCTCTACCGAGTTTAAAAAAAAATCAAATTCCTGGTAAGCACATAGAATGAACGTAGGGGGTACGTCGGAGCTTGGGGACGTCTCTTAGCGGCTCGTAACGCTAACAGCAGGTACTCGGGAAACGCAGTAAGCTCAGGAAGACTCGTGAAGATTTTTCAACGTTGAAAATGTCCACGAGAGCCCCGAGTACAGACGAGCGGCCATTACCGTAAATCTTCGAGTTCGAATCAGGGCAAACTCGGGAAAACTCTTTGAATGAACTCGTACAGTGGGACAGGGCTTTAAGGAAACTTTCTCGGACAGGCTTAGCAAATTCCATCCCGTCCAAGCCCTTTGCACTGTGGTTGAACCATTCAATATTCTGGAAGTTAAAATCTTGCACTAATACTACACTATTATTCTTACAGCCAGTCTCAGATTTCTCTACACAACTGCTGCACAAATTCTCACTGACAATCAGGGGCTCCATGATACACTTCCAAAGTGATCACCCGCTTCATGTTTCTAAATTCTATCCATATAGCCTCACTGGACAATTGCCCATGAATATCTTGTACTGTTGTTTTGACCTCCCCCATCGACTGACAGCGGGAAATATCTGTGCTTTTCTAAAAAGACACAGAACTGTGGAGTCCAGAGTTTTTATTTAAATTTATCACAACATTTGCAGGAAGAACATAGTCAATTATAAAATGATAAATGTTTCTTAAGAATGTGATCATAACTTGAGATAATGCTTAGAGTTCACGTCAGCTTATTTTCTACTTGATTATCTTGAAATGAATCTGAAACAAAATCTAAAGTTTGCAAATTTTCAGCCCTCTCATGGCTGGGTTGCATGAGATCAGTTTATGTGGTAATCTGCTTTCATGCCAACAGTCTGGAACACTCCCACGGAAAGCAGTCAGCACATTTTCAGTTTCCTTTGCATTCGAATCATATCCATGTATCTCCATCGGTGGACCCATTTCTAATTGCTAACCCTGGCCCCGTCTAATCACCATCTCGGCCCTGATCTGTGATTCCAGTGGGGAAGGTGTCTCCCTGTAGTTTGTCCACCCTTCCCCCTCTGAAGAAAGTAGTCTTGTTGCAGTGAACTATTCAACATGCCAAACCTGACATCAAGTGTCACACTGGAAAGTTGTGGTAATGAGGAAAAGGATTTTTATAAATTTACTGGCATCGCTTGCTTTGTCTATACAAAATGAAAGCTCCTTTCTGTGAAACAGCAACAAAGGGGGTTCCAACTTGGTATGTGGTCAATGCTGGGAAGGTTGACATTTACTGACTATCTTTATGTGCTGGAAGGTTTCTCTAACTGCTGCAGTCTATGTGGTGATATTGCACCAGACTGGTTAGGTTAGGAGTGGTAAAACTATGATCAAGAGTCTTATCATACAATGCAGGAAGAAGCCCTTCCGCCCAACATGTTCTTGACGAACAAGCTGCTTAAGCAAACTGAAGGAACAGCACCTCGTATTCCACTTGGGTAGCTTACGATACCAGCACTAAATTCTCCAATATTAGGTAATACCTCCCTATCCCCCCCTCCTTCTTTCCTGTAACCCCCACCCCTACCTCAGTGCACACCCATTTTTCCCACTATCCCACTCCTGCCCACTCTCCCCAGTCCTCTTCACCTACAGATGGCACAATGGGCTAAGTGTTCGGCTGGCAACCGGAAGGTAGCCGGTTCGAATCCCGCTTGGAGTGCATACTGTCGTTGTGTCCTTGGGCAAGACACTTCACCCACCTTTGCCTGTGTGTGAATGTGTGTGAGTGATTGGTGGTGGTCGGAGGGGCCGTAGGCGCAGATTAGCAGCCACGCTTCCGTCAGTCTGCCCCAGGGCAGCTGTGGCTACAGAAGTAGCTTACCACCACCGAGTGTGACTGAGGAGTGAATGAATAATGCGATGTAAAGCGCCTTGAGTATTAGAAAGGCGCTATATAAATCCCATCCATTATTATTATTATTACATCCCCTTCATCTGGCTTTACATTTCACTCCTCTCCTTATTTGATGACTTTTTGTCTCCTTTTCATCTCTAGCCTTTATCCATCCATCTGCCAATCAACTCCTCCACCCCGCACCATCTGTATCCAGCCAACTCTTGCTAGGCTTCTTGCCCCCACATTTTCCAGCTTTCACCCCTACTACAGTCAGTCCAAAGAAGGGTCCCGATCCAAAACGTCATCTATCCATGTTCTCCAGAGATGCTACCTGCGCACTGAGTTTCTCTAGCATTTTGTGTTTTGCTTAAGCAAGCCAGTCCCACGTGGCTGATATCCCTCCAATCCATGTACCTGTTAAGTGTCTCCTGCCTTCTCCCTTTAACTTTTGACTAATCCAGAATCTGTCAATCACTACCTTAAAAGTATACATCGATTTGGCCTCCACACCAGTCTGTGGCAATGAATTCCACAAATTCACCACCACCATCCTTATCTCCTTTCTAAAAGTACGGCCTTTTATTCTGAGTCTATGGCCTCTGGTTCGAGACTCTCCAACTGGAGGAAACATCCTCTGCATATCCACTCTATTCAGGGTAATAACATCATTCCTATAGGTTCGGGTTATGGATAGTTTTCAGTAATAGAATCCTGCCACAACATACACTCATTACTTCATATGTGAAGCAGAAGTTCTGCTTAAACAGTCTTGATCAATCTAGCAAAGCTTCAGAATGTCTCTCATCAGCAGAATTCCAGCTCCGGTTCACCACGCTTGAACCTCGAAGCAGCTTTGCGGCAGGGAGATTCAGGAAGAACATCTGGAGGTTTGTTTAACTTGACTGCCCAACAGCATTAATCAGAGAAATAGGTGATTCGTTCCTCGCTGGTCAGTAAAGGGACATTTCCTCCAGCACCAGGGACAGAAAATGTCAGAGTTGTTGACAGTGAAGAAAGTTGTCAAAGGATACAGTAAGATTATAGATCATTGGAAAATTTGGCTGAGAAATGGTTTAATCTTGATAGGTATGAGGTGTTGCAATTTGGGAGGTCAAATGTAAGGGAAAGTACAGAGTAAATAGCAGGATACTTAAGACCATTGATGTACAAGAGATCTTAGGGTGCAAATCCTAAGGTTGCTAAATGTGTCAACACTAGAGGATAGGGTGGTAAAGAAGACATACAACATACTTAATCAACTTCATTGGGTAGGACATTAAGTATAAAACCAGTAAGTCATGTTGCAACTTTATAAAACTGTGTTCAGCCACATCGGGAATATTGTGTGCAGTTCTGGTTACCGCATTACAGGTAACATGTTTTTTTGGAGGCTTTTGAGAGTGCAAAAGAGGTTTATGAAGATGCTGCCTGGATTAGAGGTTATTAGCTACAATGAGGTTGGGTAAACTTGGATTGGTTTCTCTTGTCCATCAGAGACTATGGGGAGACCTGATAGTATATAAAATTATGATGAGCATAGATATAATGGATAGGTGAAAGGTGCGGGGGGGGGGGGGGCATCAAGCTGGCAAGTTTATTTTACATAAAGAGTAGTGTGTGTCTGGAACAAGTTGCCAGGAAAAGTATCTGGTGGAAGCACCATATGAAAGTGGTGTTTAAGAGGCTTTTAGACAGGCACGGACAGGCTGAGATTAGATGGATATAGACCAGATCCAAGCAGATGGAATTAGTTTAATCTGGCATCATGGTTGGCAGACATTGTGGATCAAAGACTCTGTTCCTGTGCCTGTTCAATGCTCTACATCTGAATTAAATCTTCCCTCAACCTTTTGTTCCAAAAAAAACCAATGCCACTCTTTCTTGTGGTTGCAATGTTCCAGAAATCTCCTCTGCACACTATTCCCTGTGCATTCACATCTTCGCTGCAATGTGGTGACCGGAACAGTACGCAATGCTCGAGCTGTGGTCTAACTAATTCACCTTTCACATCCTCTGCCTTGACTAATAAAGGAAAAAAAAACATCCATCTCTTTGACATTATTAACCAGCCCGAGCCTCTAAGGTTCTGTGGCAGATATTTCAAAGGCATCTGCTCCTCCACACCACTTAATAGCCTTCATTTTGCATTGCACCCCGTTAAAGTTCCACAGTGTGCCAGTGTTACACAACTACAGACTTGTATTAGTTACCACATCATGCAGTGACAGACTGTTCCAACACCTGCTTCACCAAGGTTATGTGGCAAATACGTACAGTACTAATGCAGTACCATCATCACATTGCAAAGGACCTGCACTATATTCTACAACCACCAGCTCTACATCCCCGTGTGCAGACAGACCTGTACAAATCACTGTTACCTCAGTATTACACAAATAATCAAAATTACAATCCAGAGGAAACATCCCAACGCCAAAGGTTGTCTGTGCATTTCCCTCCATCGATACTGTCTAACCTGCTGAGTTCCTTCAGCAGATAGTTTTATCCTCAAGATTCCAGCATCTGCAATCTCTTGCATCTCCATTCCTGACTTCAAATTCACTGCATTCCCTGTATTTAATTCTTACACCAGTTTTCATAATACAAAGCATTACTGAGCTTGGTGGAAGGTGGAAATCAGTGTGGATACACAAGAGACTGCAGATGCTGGAATCCTGAGCAACAAACACAGTGCTGGAGAAACTCAACGGGTGAGGCAGCATCAGTGGAGGGAATGGATAGACGACATTTTGGGATGAGATCCTTCTTTAGGTTAGAGAAGGGTATGAGGAAGGGACCCGACCCGAAATGTCGCCTGTTAATCCCTCCATAGATGCTACCTGACCTGTCCTCCTGCAGTTTGTTGGTTGCTCAATGTGTGGAGTGCTTGATGCCCCTCATCCCTGTTAAATTACCCCATTGCTGTACCCACAAATGAAAATCTAAAAACTGCAATTGTTGGAAATCTGAAATGAAAATTGAAAATATTAGACAGATGGCTTGTGTGGATGTTTCCACAGTTTTCTGTTTGTATTTCTGCACTCATGGGTACTGTACCCCAACGTAATCCTACTACCAACATCGATGGTGTAATGGAGGGGGTAAGCGCGATGAACCCACCATTACAAAGGGCAACCAGGTCCCACCCACCATTCACTTCCATTGTAATGTCAGTGACAGTGCAAAAGTATGATCAAAATTAAAAATATCTATGATAGACACTAAATGCTGGAGTAAGTCAGTGGATCAAGCTGCATCTCTGGAGAAAAAGAATAGGTGATGTTTCAGGTCGAGACCCTCTTCAGACTCAAGATATGCCTGCTTTAAAGAGGTTCTCCAACAGGAATTCTGCAACACCCTCTCTCGCTGCCACTTTGATTGTCTGAAGGAGGGACTTGACCTGAAACATCACCTATTCCTTTTCTCCAGAGATGCTGCCTGACCCGTTGGACTGTTACTCCAACATTTTGTATCTATCTTTGGTGTAAACCAACATCTGCAGTTCCTCCCTACACTACTTCAAAATATCTACATTTTCCAGCTGGAGAGGACAAAGAGAAGAACATTATCAAGGGTCAAGAGTGTTTAATTGTCATAGGTACCAACAACAGAATAATTAAACTCTTTCTTGCTGCAGCATAACAGGCCTGTAAACAATACGCACAGATCATATATAATAAACAAAAATGCAATTAATTTATAACCACAATACTAGTGCAATTTAACCAGAAGTCTTCCACGTGTTCAGATGAAGAAATATGAACATCAAGCACTTGTAAATCCGGTGCCTGTAACAATGTGAAGTTTGGTCAACGTCCTATCTCACATCATCAAGAGACAATCCTTTCCTGCAAGATCACTGCTAGAACCGATCACAATTGAGGTTGAGGAACATCAGAGCCAAGCTTGAGGGCGCTGAGACATTGCAGCAACTTGCTCACGTTTGAGAAATAAATTAAAACACTGCAGATACTGGAATTATGAAAGAAATACAGAAAATGTTGGAAAACCTCTCGGTCAGGCAGCATCAGTGGAGTGGGAAAATGTTAACGATTCTGGTCAAAGAACCTTCGTCAATACTTCTGATGAAGTACCTTCAACCTGAAACATTAAAGGGCTTATCCCACTTAGGCGACTTTTTCGGCAACAGCCGGAAAATAGGCTGTCGCCACATGGTCGCGGGGGTGACACGGCATGACGCCTGTATTGTCGTGAGCTGTTGCCTCAAGTATTGTGGCCTTTTTCTTGTCACTGCTACTGAAGCTTCTCGGCAACAGTTAGCTTGACGTAGCGTGACTTCTCCTGGCGTAGGCACTGTCGTAGGTTGTCGCCAGGTTGATGCCATCTGATGTCGGCTGTCGCCGGGTGCTCACTTCAGTGAATTCAAGTGGCAGCAGCCTATGTCATGCTACATCAAGCGGCGACAGTATTGGCGTCACGAGAAGTCACGTTGTGTCATTTGAAAAAAAGTGCACCGTTCCACCGGTCGTCAGTTGACGCCGTCAGGGTCGTAGCTTGTCGCGGGCTGACGTAGGTTGACCGGATGTCGTGGGCTGTCGACTATATTGTCATAGGCTGTCGTGCGTGTGGTCGCGGGTTGACGTCGCGTGTCGCAAAGAATTGGGACGCCGGTTGACGTAGCTTGATGTCGACTAGGTGGCAGCCTGTTGTAGACATTGTCGTAGGAGGTCGGTTTCTCGGCGTCACGCCACGACAGGGACTGTCGCCGGCTGTTGCCGAAAAAGTCGCCTAAGTGGAACAGGGCCTTAACTGTTTGTCTCAGATGCTGACCGACCTGCTGAATTTTTTTCCAGAACTTGCTATTATTCCTCTGAAGATGGTGCTGTACTCTGAGATCATTGGCCGGATATATCTACTGGTGGTGGAAATACGGCTTGGAGTGTCTATCACGTTCCCTTGCCTCAGTCGTCTTGCATCACGCTGGCTGAGCCTCACCAAGACATTATTGCGCTGAATTTATTTTTGGTGATTCATATTAGGAAACATCAGCGAGAGATGTTAGCCCTGGGCTTCCCAAATAAATCTGACCACAACCACAGAGAATTCCCTGGCTGGTTTTTAGCAGTAACTCATGACCCTCTCACATCATTCCCACCTCACCTTAAACCTATGTCCTCTGATTCTCGATAAAGTAAATCTTCAACCTCCTATGCCCCAAAGACAAAAGTCCCAGCCTATCCCAACCTCGACCTATACCTCAAGCCCAGGTAACATCCGGGTGAATTTCTGCTGCACCTCTTCCAACTCAATAACACAAAATGCTGGAATAACTCAGTGGGACCGGCAGCATCTTTGAAAGAGAGGGACAGGTGACGTTTCAGGTCAGGTCATCAGTCCAAAGAAGGGTTCCAACCCAAAACGTCACCTATTCCATTTCTCCAGATGTTGCTTGAACCACTTACTCCAGCATTTTGTGTCTATCATCGGTATAAACCAGTATCTGCAGTTCCTTCCCACACATCTATCGTGTAGCTTGGTGACCAGAGCCACACGCAGATAGTGGAACCAAGTCAGAAAATAAACAGTAGGGTCACATGGTAAATGATCTTCGGATGAGAAGTGGGCATAATTGGAAACAAATTTTTGTGAACAATTATAGCATGAAATTGACACTATTTGATAATAAGTTGCCTTTGGCTATTGCGTAAGGTCAGTTGGTAGCGCGGGAAGACACTGTCCTTCATCACAACTGTTGCCGTTTGAGGCAAGGAAGTGAATGCATCCTGATGTGGCTGTCAGTGGCACAGATGGCGTGCACAAGCCAGCCCTAAACACCCACATCACATTTGGACATACTGCCAGACCGCACAGGAGTCAGTCCCAGTTCAGGGAGTCATATACAGTGCTCTCCATAATGTTTGGGACAAAGACCCGTCATTTATTTATTTGCCTCTGTACTCCACAATTTGAGATTTGTAATAGAAAAAAAAAATCACATGTGGTTAAAGTACACATTGTCAGATTTTATTAAAGGGTATCATTATACATTTTGGTTTTACTATGTCGAAATTACAGCTGTGTTTATACATAGTCCCCCCATTTCAAGGCACCATAATGTTTGGGACACATGGCTTCACAGGTGTTTGTACTTGCTCAGGTGTGTTTAAATGCCTCCTTAATTCAGGTATAAGAGAGTTCTCAGCACCTAGTCTTTCCATCACCTTTGGAAACTTTTATTGCTGTTTATCAACATGAGGACCAAAGTTGTGCCAATTAAAGTCAAAGAAGCCATTATGAGACTGAGAAACACGAATAAAACTGTTCGAGACATCAGCCAAACCTTAGGCTTACCAAATTCAACTGTTTGGAACATCATTAAAAAGAAAGAGAGCACTTGTGAGCTTACTAATCACAAAGGGACTGGCAGGCCAGGGAAGGCCTCCACAGCTGTTGACAGAATAAATATCTCTATAATAACAAAATATCCTCAAACACCTATTTGACATCAGAAACACTCTTCAGGAGTCAGATGTGAATTTGTCAATGACCACTGTCCGCAGAAGTCTTCATGAACAGAAATACAGAGGCAAGATGCAAACCACTGGTAAGCTGCAAAATAGGATGGCCAGGTTACAGTTTGCCAAGAAGTACTTAAAAGAGCAACCACAGTTCTGGAATAAGGTATTGTGGACAGATGAGACGAAGATTAACATATCAGAGTGATGGCAAGAGCAAAGTTTGGAGAAGAGAGGGAACTGCCCAAGATCCAAAGCATACCACCTCATCTGTGAAACATGGTGGTTATGGTCTGATGGCAGTAGCATAATGAATTCTGAAGTGTATAGACACATCCTATCTACTCAAGATCAAATAAATGCCTCAAAACTCATTGGCCGGCGATTTATTCAACAGCAAGACAATGATCTCAAACATACTGCTAAAGCAACAAAGGAGTATTCCGAAGCTAAAAAATGGTCAATTCTTGAGTGGTGAGCATGCCTTTTATATGCTGAAGGGAAAATTGAAGGAGACTAGTCCCCAAAACAAGCATTAGCTAAAGATGGCTGCGATATATGTTTGGCAGAGAATCACCAGAGAAGACACCCAGCAACTGGTGATGTCCATGAATCGCAGACTTCAAGCAGTCATTACATGCAAAAGATATGCAACAAAATACTAAACATGACTACTTTCATTTACATGACATTGCTGTGTCCCAAATATTATGGTGCGCTGAAATGGGGGGACTATGTAGAAACACTGCTCTGAACACAGAATATAAAGAAGGGTCTTGACGCAAAACATCATCTATTACATCTATCTAGAGAGGCTGCCTGTTTTGCTGAGTTACTCCAGCATATTGTGTTTTAAATCACTTCTACTAACACAAGCTTCTACCAAATTTGAAAAAGAACTCTCCAATTTGAACCCATATTTAGTATTGTTTGTGTTAGATGAAGGATGGGGAGATTATGTGAGTGGTGGGGAAGAGATTGGGGAAATTGGGTGGGTGGTGGGGGAGAGATTTGGGAGGGGGGGAGATATGGGGGGTGGGGGAGAGATTTGGTGTGGGGGAGATTTTGGGGGGTGGGGGAGAGTTTGGGGGGGGGGGGGAGATTTGGGGGGATGGGGGAGAGATTTGGGGGGGATGGGGGAGAGATTTGGGGGGTTGGGAGAGGTTTGGGGGGAGGGTGGGGGAGAGGTTTGGGGGGGGTGGGGGAGAGGTGGGGGGGGGGTGGGGGAGAGATTGGGGGGGGGGGTGGTGGAGAGGTTGGGGGGGGTGGGGGAGAGGTTTGGGGGGGGAGGTTTGGGGGGGGAGAGGTTGGGGGGGGGCTGGGGAGAGGTTTGGGGGGGGGGGAGAGAGGTTTGGGGGGGGGGGGGAGAGGTTTGGGGGGAGAGATTTGGGGGGGGGGGGAGGGAGGTTTGGGGGGGCGTTGTGGTGGAGAGGTTGGGGGGGTGGGGAGAGGTTGGGGGGTGGGGGAGAGGTTGGGGGGTGGGGGAGAGGTTTGGGGGGGGAGGTTTGGGGGGGCTGGGGAGAGGTTTGGGGGGGGTGGGAGAGAGGTTTGGGGGGTGGGGGAGATTTGGGGGGGGAGAGATTTGGGGGGTGGGGGGAGAGATTGGGGGGGGGGAGAGATTGGGGGGGGAGAGATTGGTGAGGGAGGGTGATTGGTGAGGGAGGGTGATTGGTGAGGGAGGGTGATTGGTGAGGGAGGGTGATTGGTGAGGGAGTGTGATTGGTGAGGGAGGGTGATTGGTGAGGGAGGGTGATTGGTGGGGGGAGAGAGATTGGTGGGGGGAGAGAGATTGGTGGGGGGAGATTGGTGGGGGGAAGGGTTGGAGAAGAGGTGGGGGTAAAGAGAGGAGGGGTAATGAGAGGAGGGGGTAAAGAGGTGAGGTTAAGAGATGATGTGGTCAAGAGAAAATGGGATTAAGAGAGGAGGGGATTAAGAGAGGAGGGGTAAGAAAAGAGGAGAGTGGAAGGAAGGGGGAAGAGAGGATGTGGGGGGTAAAGAGGACAGGGGGAGAAGATGAGATGATTGAAGAGAAGAGAACGAAGGGGAGTAACATGGGGGGTGAAGCGGAGGAGAGGAAAAGCGGTACGGATTGAAGAGAAAAGTGAAGCAGGATGGGAAAGGGAAAAAAGAGAAGGGGATGAGGTGGGAGAGGAAAGAAGGGAAGGGTAGAGGAGACATAGGCGGTGGGGGAGAGGGAGGTAGATAGGTAGACAGATGTTGGGAGGAGATAAACAGAGGTAGGAAGAGGGTAGACAGCGGTAGGGAGGGGGTAGACAGAGGTGGTGGGGGCGGACCGGCTCCTACCTGCGTTGACGGCGGGGAGGTTGCTCTGGTCGATGCTGAACTCCGCCATGGCGCTGCTCGCGACCGTCTCCCGTGCGTGGCCCTACCTCCCTCCTCCCCCCTGCCGCCGTGCGTGGCCCCGCCTCCCGTCCCTCCCCCTGCCGCCGTGCGTGGCCCCGCCTCCCGTCCCTCCCCCTGCCGCCGTGGCCCCGCCTTCCGTCCCTCCCCCTGCCGCCGTGGCCCCGCCTCCCGTCCCTCCCCCCTGCCGCCGTGCGTGGCCCCGCCTCCCGTCCCTCCCCCCTGCCGCCGTGCGTGGCCCCGCCTCCCGTCCCTCCCCCCTGCCGCCGTGCGTGGCCCCGCCTCCCGTCCCTCCCCCCTACCGCCGTGGCCCCGCCTCCCGTCCCTCCCCCTGCCGCCGTGCGTGGCCCCGCCTCCCGTCCCTCCCCCTGCCGTCGTGCGTGGCCCCGCCTCCCGTCCCTCCCCCTGCCGCCGTGCGTGGCCCCGCCTCCCGTCCCTCCCCCCTACCGCCGTGGCCCCGCCTCCCGTCCCTCCCCCTGCCGCCGTGCGCGGCCCCGCCTCCCGTCCCTCCCCCCTGCCGCCGTGCGTGGCCCCGCCTCCCTTCCCTCCCCCCTGCCGCCGTGCGTGGCCCCGCCTCCCGTCCCTCCCCCTGCCGTCGTGCGTGGCCCCGCCTCCCGTCCCTCCCCCTGCCGCCGTGCGCGTCCCCGCCTCCCTCCGTGCGCGTCCCCGCCTCCCGCCTCCGTGCGCGGCCCCGCCGAGCCCCACTCACGCGCACGCTCGGCGCGTAACCGGTCAGCGGCTTCGAAACCGCGGCCTGCAGGCCCGGCAACAAGGAGGAGAGATAGGGGAGGGCAATGATTATAGAGGAGCGCTCCTCTAGTATCTTTGGGGGAGGGGAGTGAGTGAACGGGAGTGACGGAGGTCACTAACTCATGAGGAGAATGTGAGGAGTGATGGAGGTGACAGATTCATGAGGGGAGTGAGTGGATGGGAGAGTGATTGAGGTCAATAACTCATGAGGGGAGGCTGGAGATGTAATGTATGTGACAGACTCGTGAGGAGAAGGTGAGGGAATGATGGTGGTGGGAGACTGATGAGGGGAGGGTGGGGAGTGATGGAGGTCACACTAACTCATGAGGGACAAAGTAAAACGTTTTCCTCAAGCAGAGACGACAAGACAAGCATGCAGAGATTAGGCTGAAAGGGGTAGGAGTTTTAGAGGGGACCTGAGAAGGAATCTTTCCTCCAGAGACCGTTGGGAGAACTGTCAATGAAAGCATCCGAATCAGGCAGGCAGAGAAGTCTGCGGACTAAGTACTGGTCAATGGGGTCAGTATAGATGAATGCTTGATGGTCGGCATGGACTTGATGGGCTGAAGGGCCATCAAGTCCATTTTTTGTTTGTGAAAGGCTATATAAATGAGACAGTCTCCCTAGTCCTTACCATCCACCCCAACACATAATCCTCCACAATTTCCGCCACCTCCAACGGGATCCCACCACTAGCCACATTTTCCCATAGAAACATAGAAATTAGGTGCAGGAGTAGGCCATTCGGCCCTTCGAGCCTGCACCGCCATTCAATATGATCATGGCTGATCATCCAACTCAGTATCCCGTACCTGCCTTCTCTCCATGCCCTCTGATCCCCTTAGCCACAAGGGCCACATCTAACTCCCTCTTAAATATAGCCAATGAACTGGCCTCGGCTACCCTCTGTGGCAGGGAGTTCCAGAGATTCACCACTCTCTGTGTGAAAAAAAGTTCTTCTCATCTCGGTTTTAAAGGATTTCCCCCTTATCCTTAAGCTGTGACCCCTTGTCCTGGACTTCCCCAACATCGGGAGCAATCTTCCTGCATCTAGCCTGTCCAACCCCTTAAGAATTTTGTAAGTTTCTATAAGATCCCCTCTCAATCTCCTAAATTCTAGAGAGTATAAACCAAGTCTATCCAGTCTTTCTTCATAAGACAGTCCTGACATCCCAGGAATCAGTCTGGTGAACCTTCTCTGCACTCCCTCTATGGCAATAATGTCCTTCCTCAGATTTGGAGACCAAAACTGTACGCAATACTCCAGGTGTGGTCTCACCAAGACCCTGTACAACTGCAGTAGAACCTCCCTGCTCCTATACTCAAATCCTTTTGCTATGAAAGGATTTTACACTATTACACTAGCCACATTTTCCCATCTCCACCCCTTATCTTCGATATATATGTAATATTTGAACATTGGTTTCAAGTGATGAGTTACATGTGAACCTCAAGAGGATGCAAATGCTGGTATCAAGTAAACAACAAAGTGCTGGAAGAAAGGGACGGTGTTGGAGTAACTGGAGAATATGGATAGGTGATGTTTCAAGGTCTGAAAAAGGCTACTGACCCGAAATGTCACCTCTGCATACAAGAAGGGTCTCAACCCGGAAATCACACCTACACATGTTCTCCAGAGATGCTGCCTGACCCACCGAGTTTAAGTACTTTGTGTATTTTTATTGTAAACCAACATTTGCAGTTTCTTGTTTCTCCAAAGTGCTGGAAGACTCAGCAGGTCAGCAGGAGGGAAATGGACGGTGGAGTCTGAAGAAGGGTCCCGACTCAAAACATTATCTGGCCACCTTCCTCCACAAAGCTGTCTGACCCACTGAATCCCTCCAACACTTATTTTTTTTACTCAATTGCAGTATCTCAGTGGAGTTTGTTTCTCTGCACCTTCACTCACTTCACATCGTCTCTCAGAATCAGGAATTATATTGTATAGACACAGGCCCTTCGGCCCACCAAGTCCATGCTGATCATTGTACCCACCTACATTCATTCCAGTTACCAGCATTGGTCCATAGTCTTGACAATTCAAATGCTTGTCTCGATTCTTACCACTTGTCTCTGCCTTGACCACCCCTTCATGCAGAGTGTCCAAATTCCATTCACCCTATGGGCAAAGAATTTAGTCTAGAATCTCAGGTAACTCAGTTAATGAAGTAGACGTGATTTACTTGGTCAGAAGGCTCAGAAATGGAAAGGACGAATGCAGGCTCATCGAAAAGGACTGAAGAAAACACAACATCTAAATGCGAATGGAACCGAAAGATATAGACCTGGAACCAACAGAACTCAGAACTGCTATCGAACCAACATAATGCAGAACTGTTTAGTTAGCACCCAATTGGTGATGATCTCAGGTAATTTTACCAAGTGATAGATGAGGGGAGCAGATTAAATGCAGGTGTAACAACTCATAGCTCAGGGGAGGAGTGTGCAAAGAGTCTCAAGTGTCTGGAGACGTGGCAAATGCTCAGTGCCCTCCAACAAATGCCTCCACCTCTCCAACGCCAACTTCACTGCCAGCAGCTCTCTGTTGCCTGTGAGAGAAGAAGGTATGGGGAGCATCTTCTGTTCCTTGGAGAAGCGTTAGGAAAGCACCGCCCCAACTTCAACATCAGAGGGGCCAACCTACACCACAATCAGACAGACCGGGCCAGCATGCTCCAGGATGGGAGCGGTAGTGAAGCGTTGCTTAAGATCCAGGAATGCCCCCTCAGCAACAGGGGACGAGGCAAACTTGAAGGAGGTAGACGTGAGAGCAGGGAGAGGCGCAGCCAGGATAAATCAATCAATTTAGTTTAGTTTTGAGATATAGCATGGAAACAGGCCTTACGGCCCACCAAGTCTACGTCGACCAACCACACACTAGTGTCATTCCACCAGGTCAAATAACCAACAAACCGGTACGTCTTTGGAATATGCGAGAAAACCGGAGCACAAGGAGTAAACCCACGCGGTCACAGGGAGAAGGTACAAACTCCGTACAGACAACACTCATAGTCGGGATCGAACCAGGATCTCAAGAGCTGTAAGGTGGCAACTCTACCACTGTGCCACTGTGCTTCCCTCAGCTGGAAAGTTTGGGCAGAATGGTGGCAGATGGAGTTTAATCCAGAAAAGTGTGAAGTAGCGACTTATGGTATGACATAACATACAGAGAGACCTTGGGGTTCAAATCCATAGTTCCCAAAAAGTGGCAACACAGGTGATAGGGTAGTGAAGAATTATTTTGGTATACTTTCCTTCATATGCCAAAGCATCAAGTATCATAGGTACACAAAATTGCTGGGGAAACTCAGCGGGTGCAGCAGCATCTATGGAGCGAAGGAAATAGGCGACGTTTCGGGCCGAAACCTTTCTTCAGACTGATGGGGGGTGGGAGAAAGAAGGAAAAGGGGAGGAGGGGGAGGAGCCCGAGGGCGGGCGGATGGGAGGGTGGGAGGAGACAGCTAGAGGGTTAAGGAAGGGGAGGAGACAGCAAGGGCTAGCAAAATTGGGAGAATTCAATGTTAATGCCATAAGGACGCAAGGTCCCCAGACGGAATATGAGGTGCTGTTCCTCCAATTTCCGCTGTTGCTCACTCTGGCAATGGAGGAGACCCAGGACAGAGAGGTCGGATTGGGAATGGGAGGGGGAGTTGAAGTGCTGAGCCACCGGGAGTTCAGGTAGGTTTTTGCGGACTGAGCGGAGGAGTTCGGCGAAACGATCGCCCAACCTACGCTTGGTCTCCCCGATGTAAATCAGCTGACATCTAGAGCAGCGGATGCAGTAGATGAGGTTGGAGGAGATACAGGTGAACCTTTGTCGCACCTGGAACGACTGCTTGGGTCCTTGAATGGAGTCGAGGGGGGAGGTGAAGGGACAGGTGTTGCATTTCTTGCGGTTGCAACGGAAAGTGCCCGGGGAGGGGGTGGTGGGGGTGGGAAGGGAAGAATTGACGAGGGAGTTGAGGAGGGAGCGGTCTTTGCGGAAGGCAGACATGGGGGGAGATGGGAAGATGTGGCGAGTGGTGGGGTCACGTTGGAGGTGGCGGAAATGGCGGAGGATTATGTGTTGTATTTGGCGGCTAGTGGGGTGAAAGGTGAGGACCAGAGGGACTCTGCCCTTGTTGCGAGTGCGGGGATGGGGAGAGAGAGCAGTGTTACGGGGTATGGATGAGACCCTGGTGTGAGCCTCATCTATGGTGGCGGAGGGGAATCCCCGTTCCCTGAAGAACGAGGACATTTCCGATGCCCTGGTGTGGAATGTCTCATCCTGGGAACAGATGCGGCGTAGGCGGAGGAATTGGGAGTAGGGGATGGAGTCTTTACAGGGGGCAGGGTGGGAAGACGTGTAGTCCAGATAGCCATGTGAGTCAGTGGGTTTGTAATGTATGTCGGTCAGGAGTCTGTCCCCTGCGATGGAGATGGTGAGGTCAAGGAATGGTAGGCAAGTGTCGGAAATCGTCCAGGTGTATTGGAGTGCCGGATGGAAGTTGGTGGTGAAGTGGATGAAGTCAGTCAGTTGTGTGTAGGTGCAGGAGGTGGCCCCAAAGCAGTCGTCAATGTAACAGAGGTAGAGGTCGGGGATGGGGCCCTGGTACGTCTCGAACAAGGATTGTTCAACGTACCCGACAAAGAGGCAGGCGTAGCTGGGGCCCATGCGTGTGCCCATAGCTACGCCTTGTGTTTGGAGGAAATGGGAGGAGTCAAATGTGAAGTTGTTGAGGGTGAGGACCAACTCCGCTAAGCGGAGGAGAGTGTCAGTGGCTGGGTATAGGTTGCTCCTCTGGTCGAGGAAGAACCGGAGGGCTCCGAAGCCATCCTGGTGGGGGATGGAGGTGTAGAGTGACCGGACATCCATGGTGAAGATGAGGGGGTGAGGGCCCAGAGAGTGGAATGCGTGGAGGCGGCGGAGAGTGTCTGAGGTGTCTAGAACATAGGTGCGGAGGGATTTAACCAAGGGGGATAGGATGGAGTCAAGGTATGTGGAGATGAGTTCGGTGGGGCACGAACACGCAGAGACAATGGGTCTGCTGGGAGAACCGGGTTTGTGGATTTTGGGGAGAAGGTAAAAATGGGCCGTGCGGGGCTGGGGAACGATGAGGTTGGAAGCTTGGTCGGGCAGGGCGTGGGAATTGATGAAGTCGGTGATGGTGCTAGAAATGGTGGCCTGGTGCTCGTCAGTGGGGTCATGGTCCAAGGGTAAGTAGGAGGAGGTGTCCGAGAGTTGGCGCGTGGCCTCAGCTTTATAGAGATCGACGCGCCAGACTACCACGGCACCTCCCTTGTCTGCTGGTTTGATGACCCAATCTGGGTTTTTGCGGAGTGATTCAATGGCAGTGCGTTCAGCGGGGGAAAGATTAGAGTGAGACAGGGGAGTGGAGAAGTTGAGGCGGTTGACGTCGCAGCGGCAGTTCTGGATAAAGAGTTCCAGAGCCGGGACTTTTTTATGAGGGGGGTTCCACGAGGAGGGGGTGCGTTGGAGACGGGAAAGGGGGTCATCATTGGGGGGCGAGGACTCCTTCCCATGGAAGTGCGCTGTGAGGCGGAGACGACGGTAGAAGCGCTCCAAGTCATGGTGGGCGCGGAACTCATTGAGATGGGGACGGAGGGGGACAAAGGTAAGACCTCTGCTGAGGACAGACCGTTGGGTGGTGGAGAGGGGGAGGTCGGGGGGGATGGTGAACACCCAGCAGGGGTGGGAGTTGGGGCCAGAGGAAGGCAGGTGGGTAGACTGGGGACGGGGCAAAGTGTGCGGGGGGGGTTGTGGGTGTTGGAGGAGTGGTGGGTGGTCAGGGTGTGGGGGGGAGAGAGGGCTGTAATGTGGGTGGGGAAGAGCGGGGGTGACATGGTTGGGGGGGGTGGGGGAGGGTCAGTGGAGCAGCCACTGAGGTTAGCAAGGCTGGGGAGGTCATGTTGCAGCTGTACAAATCTATAAGTCTGAAGAAGGGTCTCCACCCGAATTATCACCCATTCCTTCTCTCCAGTGATGCTACCTGACCCGCTGAGGTACTCCAGCATTTTGTGTCTACCTGTACAAATCATTAGATGGATCACACGGAATATTGAGGTTACCATACTACAGGAAGGATGTGAATGCAATGGAGTGTAAAATAGATTCACCAGGAATGGAGAGCTGTAGTTATAAGGAGAACTAAACTAAGTGGGACCCATTGGGACCCTGTCATACTTTGGAGGCTTGGTCCCCCAACACAATATTCCACCACTCACCCATAGCCCCCAACTGCATGGGCGCAGCTCATTTCCCTTCATCCCTAGCACTCTCTCGCACCCTCCCTCTTCTTTCCCCGCTCCTCCTTCCCTCCCCCAATCCCTCCCTCACCTCTCTCTCCCTCTCCTTTTCCCTACCCTTAGTCACTCCCTCCCTCCATAACTTCTCTCCCCTCCCTACGCCCCACCTATCCCTCTATCCCACACCTCCCCCTTTCTCCCCACTATCCCTTCGCACCTCCCCCATTACCCTCTCCCTCTATTCCCAACTCCCTATCTCCCCCACTCCCCCCTCCTGTACTCCCCCCTACTCTCCCTCTATTCCACCTCCTCCCCCACTCTCCCTCCAAACCTCCTCCCTCTTCGAGTCCCTCTCCTCCTACCCTCCCCCAATCCCTCCCCCAATCCCATACCTCTCCTATTCCCTACCCTCAGTCACTCCCTCCCTCTATAACGCCTCTCCCTTCCCTACTCCCCTCCTCTCCCTCTATCCCCTCTCTTCCCCCACTCTCCCTCTCCAGGATCTCGAGGTTGCCACTCCTCTCCTTTCTTGTGTCCCTCTGAAAATTGTGTCTGGTTGGAGACTTCCGCCGGCCACCTACAGCGCCCCTCAGCTCCAGTAAAGATGCGATGGCGCAGGAAGGGGCGGACTGTCACGCGGAGTGACAGGAGAAGAGACCAATCTGCGTGGTGCTGACTGGCAGGAGAGGAGATCGATCTGTGCACACGTGATTTTTATGATTTTTATACCTCACTAACTTTTACAATATACTACCGATTGGAACAAAACTTGCTGCACTCGCAGCAAAGGAGAACGGTGAGTGAGCTGACAAAAAACCGTAGCGCTATCGCATACGTTTTTGCTCAAATAGTAAAACCGTGCAAACCGGAAGGGCACAAGATCAGAGTTTTAGTTACGTATAGATAGATAGATAGATAGATAGATAGATAGATAGATAGATAGATAGATAGATAGATAGATAGATAGATAGATAGATAGATAGATGATATATAATAGAATAGATGGACCTCCTGTGGCCATCTCCGCCAGCACAACTCAAGGCCACTGCAGGCGCCTCCAGTAACCTCTTTTGCCCAAGGTGGACATGTCCAGCTCCCATGTGAACCGTGACACTCTAGGGCCCTCTGTGGGTGCAGGAGGTAAGCTTCCCGACCGCTCACAGTCACTGACAATCCCTCACATTCCAGCGACGCCATCTATACATCTGTCCCAATCTTTTAAAAGTCGTAAAACACAATATGTGTATCCGCTTCTATAACTTCCTATGGAAGCTCATTCCCGATACAGATTATTGTCTGAGTGAAAAAATTGCACTTGAGGTCCCTCTTAAATCTCTCCCCTCTCACAAGCCTATGCCTTCCAGTGTAAGGAGAGATTGGATCAGCCTGGTTTATTCCCACTGGAACATTTGGTTTAGGATTTTGATTTAGGTTTATTATTGTCACGTGCACCAAGATTTTTTTTTGTAAATTAGCTTCTGCAGTCTTATGTCTCGTTATACTGCCCCACTGCATAATCTACTCAAGGTATGCCTACTTTGAAGAAGTTATCTCTCCGAGTTCTGTGAGACCCACTCTCTCTCACTGCACTCCCTCTGTGATTCCTGCTGATCTCCTGCTCTTTGACAGAAAGAAAGGTCCTGAAGTGAAACGTCATCTATTCATCTTCTCCAGACATGCTGCCTGACCAGCTGAGGTACTCCAGCACTGACCAAACTTCACACGGCTGTTGTGCAGTTTAAGGCTTACTGACATCTGCTGGATACCGAAGGAACTGCAGGAAATCAGACCGAGGAAAACAGAAGGGTTTGGGCCCGAAACGTTGCCTATTTCCTTCGCTCCATAGATGCTGCCTCACCCGCTGAGTTACTCCAGCACTTTTGTCTACCTCCAACTAAAACAGCCCTGGTTAGTGGTCAACCTGGCGAGTGCTCAACCTGGCTGTATTAGTTCAGTTCAGGTTTTATTTGTCATATGTAGGTTAACACAGGGTCAACGGTACAATGAAATGTTTTTTACAAGACAACGGGTCACCTCAGCAATGATATTACAAGGATAAAATTAAGGTAAAAAATATATAAGATAAGAGTGACATTGGTAGGTAAAAGACAATAATAAATAAAAGAATCAACATATATGATGTGTTTATGAGTTCAGAAGCCTGATGGCATGATGATAAAAACTTTTCTTAAGTCTTTTGTAGCCATGCTCCTATATCGTCTGCCTAACGGTAACAAGGAGAACAGTCTGCGTGCTGGGTGGCTGTGGTCCTTGATGATGCTGTGTGCCTTCCACAGGCTCTGCCTGTGGAAAATGTCCTGAATGGCCGGGAGGCAGTTGCCAGTGATGTGCTGTACCGCCTTCACCACTCTCTGTAGTGATTTGCGGCTGTGGGCAGAACAGTTCCCGTACCAGACTGTGATGCAGCCCGTCAGCAGACTCTCAATGGTGCAACTGTAGAAGTTTGTGAGGATGCTGGCGTTCATGCCAAACTTCCTCACTCTATTCAGTAAAAACCGAAGAACTTGAAGCTGCTGACCCTTTCAACCTCAGCATCACCCCTCCCCTGCTGTCTCCTGTAGTTCACGATCATCTCTTTAGTGGGTCATCCCCAGTGGGTCAGGTCGCTGGACACTGTCACAATAGTCTGCTGGTTGTGGATTCCAAACCAGTAGTAATGTGAAATGGTCAGTGTATTAAGTTGGAAACTTGGTGTCATTAATGTCATTAAGTTGGAAAGGGTGCCAAAGAGATTTACCAGGGTGTTACCTGGGCTCGTCGACTTGAGTTATAGGGAGAGGTTGGAAAGGCTGGGACTTCTCTTCCCCTCCACAGATGCTGCCTGACCCATTGAGTTCCTCCAATACTTTCTTTACTCAAGATTTCAGCATCTGCAGTCTCTTGTGTCTCCATAGAACCTTCAAGCTGTACTGAATCATCCTACTACAACCAGAGAGCAGTGCTGAACTATCTTTGGCGATCCTTGGACTATATTTGATTGGAAATTGCTGGATTTACATTGAACTAAACGTTATTACATTAACATTTATCTATACACTGTAAATGGCTTGATTGTAATCATGTATTATCTTTCTGCTGACTGTATTTCATGCAACAAAAGCTTTTCACTGTACCTCGGTACATGTGACAATAAACTAAACTAAACTATGACATAGAAACAGGCCCTTCAGCCCACCAAATCCATCAAGTACCTCTATATTAATTTTATTTTCCAACCTGTAGCTTTCTACATGTTGGCAATCCACATAATAACCTAAATACTTCCACGTAATAAGCTAAACAGTCGAGTGCTTGCCATGATTAAAAATCAGATTTCAATCACACTCAAAAAGAGTTAATTAAATTTAGGTCTCCTACCCCTTGCCTCCTGATTATAGTCACCTCTGCAAACAGTGAAAATATGTCACCATCATGCCCTTCATAATTTGTATACCTTTATCAGATTCCCCTCTTTGCCTCTCCATCCAATAAAAAACAAACCCAGCCTATCCAGTCTTCTGAGGACTATATTCTGCACTCTGTATCTTCCCTTTTGAATACCTTATTGTACTTGAGTTTGACTTGATTGTATTTATGTATAGCATGATCTGATCTGATTAGATAGCACGCAAAACCGAGCTTTTAACAGTACTTTGGTACACTCTCTTCATACCTGGTGAATCTCCTCTATACCTCCAGCACAACCAGATCTGCACACATTACTCAAGCTGTAGTGTTTCACATAGATGTAATGTGACCTCTTTGTTCTTATAATCTATGCCCTGACTATGAAGATGTATCCCGTATATCTTCTTATGCACCTCAAGTACCTGAGCTTCAACTTTTATGGATCTCTGGAAATAACCATCCACTCAATGGCCAAATGCAGGCAGGTGGGACTGTTTAGATGGCCATATTGGTACAGTGCGGGCAAGTTGGGCAGAAGGGCTGACCTTATGACTAACTATCTTCTAAACCACCTTACCTACCTGTGCTTCCACCTTTAGGGATCTCTGGACATAACCATAAACTCAGTGGCCAATAACCTTGTTTACTGCATATCCCCATGGTCACCCTGGTTTTTCCCGGTCAGGGACCATCTCCTTCCCCACACTCACTACAGCCCCATGAGCTTCTTTTGTCTCCTTCCCAATTCTATCAAAGGGTCTATGACCTGAAATGTTGTCTCTGTCTCTTTAGATTTTAGAGATGCATCGCAAAAGCAGTCTTCGCCGACCAGTGATCACCCCGTACGCCAGCACTATCCTACACACTGGGACAATTTACAATTTTACCAAAGCCAATTAACCTACACATCTGCACGTCTTGAGTGTGGGAGGAAACCAGAGCAGCCGGAGGAAACCCACATGGTCACAGGGAGAACATACAAACTCCATACAGACAACACCTGTAGTTAGGATCGAACCCAAGTCTCTGGCGCTGTTAGGCATGAGTTCTACCGCTGCGCCACCCTGCCGTAACCACAAATTCCTCTCTCTCCACAAATGCTGCCAGATCTTCTGAGCGTTTCCAGCGTTTTCTCTTTTTAGTTTAGATTTCCAGCATCTAACGCTTTCTTTTGAGTTGTTTTTTTTTAATCATAAAATTATGTTATAGGAGTAGAATTAAGCCATTCGGCCTATCAAGTCTACTCCGTCATTCAATCTTGGCTGATTTATCTATTCATTCTAACCCCATTCTCCTACCTTCTCCCCATAACTGCTGATATATGTACTAATCAAGAATTTATCTATCTCTGCCTTAAATATATCCACTGACTTCATCTCCACAGCCATCTGTGGCAAGGAATTCCACAGATTCACCACCCTCTGACTAAAGAAATTCCTCCTCATCTCCTTCCTAAAAGAACATCCTTGAATTCTGAGACTATGGGCTCTAGTCCTAGACTCTGCCACGAGTGGAAACATCCTCTCCACATCCACTCTATCCAAGCCTTTCACTATTCTGTATGTTTCAATGAGATCCCCCCTCATTCTTCTAAACTCCACCGAATATAGGCCACGTGCCATCAAACACTCATCATATGTTAACCTACTCATTCCTGAAATCATTCTTGTAAACCTCCTTCGTCAGATATGGTGCCCAAAATTGCTCACAATATTCCAAACATGGCCTGACCAGCACCTTATAGAGCCTCAACAATACATCCCTGTCTTTGTATATAAGCCCTCTTGAAATAAATGCTAGCATTGCGTTTACTTTCTCTACTACTGATTCGACCTGCCGATTAACTTTCTGGGATCCTGCACCACCACTCCCAAGTCCCTTTGCAGTTCCGATTCCTGGATTCTCTCTCCATTTAGAAAATAATTTACTACCAAAATGCATGACCTGCCACTTCTCCAAGTCCTTCTGCAGAGTCTCTGTAGCCGCCTGAACTTCCTAGATCTAAAGAAGGGACCTGACCCGAAACGTCTCTTTCCCCAGAGAAGGTACCTGTCCCACTGAGTTATGCCAGCACTTTGGGTCTTTTTTTGTAAACCAGCATCTGCAGTTCCATGTTAGATTTCATGTTCGGGGTCTGGGGGTGGGGGGGGGGGAGAGGGAGGGGGGGGGATGAGGGAGGGGAGGCGGCTAGTGTTAAGTGCAGGAGGGGGGGGGGGGGGGGGGGGACAAGGCCAGCATTTATCGCCCACAGACACCTGGGACTGAGGCCAGGCAGTAAGGAGTTCCTCTGTGGAAGGAGCTCACTGTGGGATGGGAGCAGCAGCCGGCCAGAGTGCCGACAGTACATGGTGTCTGTCAAGAGCTGGCCGCTGCCAGCTTGCCTCTGAAGTGCCCTCACTCCTCCTGTTATTGATCTGCCCCACAGCAGACCCCACCACTCAGTCTTCATGCCTCACACGCACAGGTCAGATACTCAGCTTAATGAGGTTACGGTGATGTAATGGTAAAGCAGGAGAAACATTGTGCTGTGCATTAATGAAGGGTGAGGGGACGCACAGTGCATCGTTCCCTGACGTCACCAGCACACTAAAGAATCGGCTCCCAATAAATCAATCTGCAGCGCATGATAAAGGGAGCAGAGTAATGAGAGTTGTCAACGAGTGGAGCAATCTGACAGCGACTCTCCAGTGAGGAGCCCGGCTCCAATGCACAGCTTCCAGAATGTTCTTTCTGAGTGCCTCCATCGAGGGTGGTGGCGATGAGGATGGGTAGAGGGGTTGGGGATGAAGTCGACAGCAGAGGAAAGATGAAAAGATTGCCGCTAAATGATGTCTTTCCCATCTCACCCTAAACCTATGCCTTTTGCCTCTTGATTCCTTTTCCTTGGGAGAAAGTGTGCATTCCCCTCTTCCCCTCCTTAATTCCTTCCACCTACTTCCCTTCCTCTAGCTTTACATTTCACTCTTCTCTCCTTAACTGACATCCTTTTGTCTCCTTTTCACCTATAGCCTTATGCCCCTGTCCCACTTAGGAAACCTGAACGGAAACCTCTGGAGACTTTGCGCCCCACGCAAGGTTTCCGTGCGGTTCCCGGAGGTTTTTGTCAGTCTCCCTACCTGCTTCCACTACCTGCAACCTCCGGCAACCACCTGCAACCTCCGGGAATTGCACGGAAACTTTGGGTGGGGCGCAAAGTCTACAGAGGTTTTCGTTCAGGTTTCCTAAGTGGGACAGGGGCATTAGTCACTTACTCCATCTATCCAACAATATAAACATATATATATATACATATAAACACAAACACACACATAAATGCACTGTATATATTAGTAACTGTAAAGGGTTCGGAACTGATTTCTGCAGTTTTCCACTTGTGACCGGCTTCCAGTCAGAAAAACAACCGTCCACCATAACTCTTTGCCTCTATTCCCCAACCCATTTTGAGTTCAGTTTACCAATATGAATGCCTCATGTGGATGCCTCATGTCCCAACCTTCTACACCAGCTTATCATGCACAAAACTTGTCAAAAGGCTTGCGAAAGTACAGTGGGGGAGATGGGAACCAAAGACAACCAAGTAGAGACAGGCATACAACAAAATGGACGTTGCCAGAACTCGAGAGCCTGAGCTATAAGGAGAGGTTGGGCAAGCTAAGACTATTCCTTGGAACACAGGCTAGGACTTTATACCTTGGAATGCAGGAGGCAGAGTGATGACCTAATGGAGGTGTATAAAATTATGGGGGGGGGGGGGGGGGGAATAGATTGCAGAGTGCACAGTCTTCTACCTAGAAGACATGGATTTAAGATGAGGGGGGCAAAGCTTAATAGGAGGTACATAAAAATGCTGGAGAAACTCAGCGGGTGCAGCAGCATCTATGGAGCGAAGGAAATAGGCAACGTTTTGGGCCGAAACCCTTCTTCAGACTGATAGGGGGTGGCAGGGAGAAGGAAGGAAAAAGGAGAAGGAGGAGCCCGAGGGCTGGGGGATGGGAGGAGACAGCCCGAGGGCTGAGGAAGGGGAGGAGACAGCAAGGGCTAACAAAATTGGGAGAATTCAATGTTCATGCCCGCAGGATGCAGACTCCCCAAGCGGAATATGAGGTGCTGTTCCTCCAATTTCCGGTGTTGCTCACTCTGGCCATGGAGGAGACCCAGGACAGAGAGGTCGGACTGGGAATGGGAGGGGGAGTTGAAGTGCTGAGCCACCGGGAGGTCAGGTAGGTTCTTGCGGACCGAGCGGAGGTGTTCGGCGAAACGATCGCCCAACCTCCGCTTAGTCTCACAGATGTAGATCAGCTGACATCTAGAGCAGCGGATGCAGTAGATGAGGTCGGAGGAGATACTCCTCCAACCTCATTTACTGTCTCCTAGGAACCTGAGGAGCAACTTTTTCATTCAGAGGGTGGAAGGTATATGGAACGAGCTGCCAGAGGTGGTATTTGAGGCAGGTACAATAACCGTATTTAAAAGACACGACAGGTACATGGATAGGAAATGCTTGGAGGAATTTGGCCAAATGAGGATAGCTAAAGCGGTCTCTTGATTTGCATGGATGTATTGTGCCGAAGGGCCTGTTTCGGTGCTGTATGATTTTACGACTGAGACTTTATAAGAGTGTCTCAAGGTCGAGGCAGATCTGCAAAAAACAGCAAGACATTAAAACTGATGGCCCTTGGAATGCACACAGAATTTGTAACAAGTGAATGAATAGAAATTAAATGAATTCTTGAAAAGTGAATCATGTTTGATTATTTTGAGTCATGGTGAGTTGCAAATCATAGAAATCATCTCTTCGGCTGAACTAGTCCACGCTGAACACTTTGCCCATCTGCACAAATCCTGTTTGCCTGAAATATGGCCAATACCGCTCTATACCTATTCCTGAGCCTGTCTAAACGCCTCTTAAAAATAGTGATTGTAACTAATTCCACCACCTC
Source organism: Amblyraja radiata (assembly GCF_010909765.2). Classification (NCBI taxonomy): domain Eukaryota; kingdom Metazoa; phylum Chordata; class Chondrichthyes; order Rajiformes; family Rajidae; genus Amblyraja; species Amblyraja radiata. The sequence continues at coordinate 34,087,003 of NC_045968.1, forward strand.
CAAGTATACAGATATCAACCACTCCCTGTGTGAAAAAGCTACCCCTCAAATTCCCTTTACAACTCCTCTCACCTTCAATCTATGCCTTTTTGTTTGTGATACCCCTACCTTGGGGGAAAAGATTCTGACTATGTATTTAGTCATCATTTTATATGTCTTTATCAGGTCACCCCATAGCCTTCTTTATTACAGAGAAAGCAAGTCCAGCATATCCAATCTCTCGCCACAGCTAAAAACCACCACTCCAGGCAAAATCCTGGTGAATCCCCTCTGGACCCTCTTCAGAGCAATCACATCCTTCCTATAGCATGGCGATCCAAACTGTGCATGATACTCCAAATGTGGTCAAATCAATATTTTGCGACGTTGCAAATCTTACTTTCTACCCTCCAATCTATGAAGGCAAGCATACAATTTTCCATCTTCACCGCACAAATATACCTATGTGGCCACTTTCAGTTAGATCCATAGGTCTCTCTGTTTGTCAACATTTCTTGTGCCCCACTATTTACATCCATGTCCTATCCCTTTTGACTTCTCAAAATACATCGACTCACACTTGTTAGGATTCATTTCCATTTGCCAACATTAGACAACCTTCCTCACTCCCTACACACCATTAACTTTCATGTCATCTTAAACTTACTAACCACACTTCATGGCTAAGACAAATGAAACAGAGATGTGCAAAAAGCAATGACAATCAAGGGAAATTGGAGCTCACAATGGTCCATTATTGGCTGTGGGATAGGTGATAACAAGTTATACAGACAGTGAAACCCCAACAGGACAACAGTGAAACTAGTACAACGACTAGAGTGAGGGTGGGACTGAGAGAGAAGGGAAGGTAGGGTTACTTGAAGTTAGAGAAATCAATATTCATACTGCTGGGTACGTAGGGTAACCATATGTACCACCCTGTCTCCATCACACTTTGGTTACATCCTCAAAACATTCAATCAGATTAGTATGACATGATCTCTCCACACAAAGCCATGCTGACTCTCCCTAACCTGGCTGCTTCACCCTGGGTCGATGCTGATGGTGCGTTATGATACTGAGTTCTCCACAGCTGCTGGAGTTAACTATGTGCTGTTAGGTAGGTGCTGAGATGGCCCAGTTGTGTCACCTTTTCCTGCAAACACCTCCACCACTGGTGGACTACATTGTGTAGTCACGGCAGGTCCGATTACGTATTGTCCCACTGAAGGTCCATGAGCTGATTTACTTTCCTCTGCTCCTCCCTATCTGCTGAAGGAATATCCTCATGTCCTTGCGCTCGGTAACCTCATCCTGAATCATCACTGGCCACGTAACCACAGTTCCGCTACTGACGGAAGATTTACAATGACAATTTAATTAAAACGAGGTTTGATTTTGGGAGAAAACTTAATCCTCTTTAGGTACAAGATGATCTGCTTCCTCCACGTCACTGCTGGTGTGACCGTTGCCGATGATCAGACCCCCTGCCCCCACATGCCAAGCAGGGAAGGGTCTCAGCCTTGGGTTCACACCCATGACTACACCCCTGGGAGCTACTCGACAATTAACCCCTTCACAATCTGAGTTAGAGAAATGAACCTGGATCCCAGTAGATCTTGGCATCATGTTGGCATCTGCCCCTCCTGTTTGACAGCTTGCTTTTCCTCCCCTTGCAATCGGTCTGAAGGGTCCTGACCCAAAACATCGCCTACCCATATTCTTCAGAGATGCTGCCTGACCCACAGAGTTACTCCAGCATTTTGCCTCTTTCTTGGGTCATGCATCATGTGCCATACAGATATTGTGGGCTGAACCACCTGTTCTTGTGCTGTACTGTTTTATGTTACATAGAAACATAGAACATAGAAAATAGGTGCAGGAGGAGGCCATTCGGCCCTTCGAGCCAGCACCGCCATTCATTGTGATCATGGCTGATCATCCCCTATCAATAACCCGTGCCTGCCTTCTCCCCATATCCGTTGACTCCACTAGCCCCTAGAGCTCTATCTCACTCTCTCTTAAATCCATCCAGTGACTTGGCCTCCACTGCCCTCTGTGGCAGGGAATTCCACAAATTCACAACTCTCTGGGTGAAAAAGTTTTTTCTCACCTCAGTCTTAAATGACCTCCCCTTTATTCTAAGACTGTGGCCCCTGGTTCTGGACTCACCCAACATTGGGAACATGTTTCCTGCATCGAGCTTGTCCATGTTCTGGGTGACAGGCTAAATCAAGTTGTCACCTCACCCGGGGTGAGTGATAACAATCCAAAATAAAAACAGAAAACCTGCTCGGATGAGCGACAATAGAAACTGGCATTGATTGAATCAGTCTGAGGAAGGAACTCAACCTGAGAGGTTATACTAGAACCGGAGATTACACCAGTTACATAGGATCATCATCATCATTGTTGAAAACATCAATGGGCACGGTGCCTTACAATACTACGTACGACAGTGATCACAACTTCTACTGAAGTTTGGGTGGCCGTTGGCTCGCTGGGAGAGGTTATACTAGAACTGGAGATTACAGCAGTCACATCGATACATAGAAAATAGGTGCAGGAATAGGCCATTCGTCCCTTTGAGCCAGCACCATCATTCAATGTGATCATGGCTGATCATCCATAATCAGTATCCCGTTCCAACCTTCTCCCCATATCCCTTGATGAAGAGCTCTAACCAACTCTCCTTTGAATGCATCCAGTGAATCGGCCTTCACTGTCTTCTGAGGCAAATTCCACAAATTCACAACTCTCTGGATGAAAATGTTTTTCCTCATCTCAGTTGTAAATGGCGTACCCCTTATTCTTAAACTGTGGCTCCTGGTTCGGGACACCCCAACATCGGAAACATGTTTCCTGCATCTAGCTTGTCCAATCCCTTAATAATTTTCAAAGGTTCAAAGGTATTTTATTGCCACGTGTATCAATTAAGGTACAGTGATATTCGACAATGTTATATGTTTCTATAAGATCCACTCTCATCCTTTAAATTCCAAGCCCAGGCATTCCATTCTTTCATTATATGACAGTCCCGCCATCCCGGGAATTAACCTTGTGAACCTACGCTGCACGCCCTCAATAGCAAGAATATCCTTCCTCAAATTAGGAGGCCTAAACTGTACACAATACTCCAGGTGTGGTCTCATTAGGGCCCTGTACAACTGCAGAAGAATACCTTTGCTCCTATACTAAAATCCTCTCGTTATGAAGGCCAACATGCCATTAGCTTTCTTCACTGCCTGCTGTACCTGCATGCTTACTTTCAGTGACTGATGTACAAGGACACCAGGCCTTGTTGCACTTCCCCTTTTCTAATCTGACACATAGAAACATAGAAACATAGAAAATAGGTGCAGGAGTAGGCCATTCGGCCCTTCGAGCCTGCACCGCCATTCAATATGATCATGGCTGATTATCCAACTCAGTATCCTGTACCTGCCTTCTCTCCATACCCCCTGATCCCTTTAGCCACAAGGGCCACATCTAACTCCCTCTTAAATATAGCCAATGAACTGGCCTCAACTACCTTCTGCGGCAGAGAATTCCAGAGATTCACCACTCTCTGTGTGAAAAAAGTTTTCTTCATCTCGGTCCTAAAAGATTTCCCCCTTATCCTTAAACTGTGACCCCTTGTTCTGGAACCATCTGGACACCATTCAGATAATAATCTGCCTTCTTGTTCTTGTCACCAAAGTGGATTTATCCACATTTATCCACATTATACTGCATCTGCCCACGCACCCAAACTATCCAAGTCACCCTGCATCCTCATAGCATCCTCTTCACAGTTCACACTACCACCCAGCTTTATGTCATCTGCAAATTTGCTCATGTTACTTTTAATTCCTTCATCTAAACCATTAATATATATTGTAAATAGTTGTGGTCTCAACACCGAGCCTTGCGGCACCCCACTCGTCACTACCTGCCATTTTGAAAGGGATCCGTTAATTCCTACTCTTTGTTTCCTGTCTGCTAACCAATTTCTATCCATGTCAATATCCTACTCCCAATACCATGTGCTCTAATTTTGCCCACTAATCTCTTGTGTGAGACCTTATAAAAGACTCTCTGAAAGTCCAGACACACTACATCCACTAGCTCTCCCTTATCCATTTTACTTGTTAGATCCTCAAAAAATTCCAGAAGATTAGTCAAGCAAGATTTCCCCTTCATAAATCCATGCTGACTTGGACCAATCCTGTTAATGCTATCCAAATGCACCGCTATTACATTGACGCTTTAATAATTGACTCCAGCTTCTTCCGCACCACCAATGTCAGGCTAACTGGTCTATAATGCCCTGATTCCTCTCTCCCTCCTTTCTTAAAAAGTGGGATAACACTAGCTACCCTCCAATCTACAGGAACTGATCTAGAATCTATAGAACATTGGAAAATGATCACCAATGCATCCATGATTTCTAGAGCCACCTCCTTGAGTATCCTGGGATGCATACCATCATTCCCTGGGGATTTATCAGCCTTCAGTCCCATCAGTCTACCCAACACCATTTCCTGACAAATGTGAATTTCCTTCAGTACCTCCGTCACCCTAGATCCTTTGTCCCCTGGTACATCTGGGTTGGTCCTCCGTGCAGTTTTTTACTACATTACAGAGAGGATGTCCAAAACCCGGGACATTCCCTCAGCACTGATGCTAGTTTAGTTTAGTTTAATTTAGAGAGGCAGTGTGGAAACAGGCCCCTTGGACCACTAAGTCCACGGCAACTAGCGATTACCCATACACTAGTTCTGTCCTACACACCGGGGACAATTTTACAGAAGCCAATTAACCTACAAACCCCGACGTGGGAGAAAACCGGAACACCCAGAGAAAGCACACCAATCTCACCCACAGGGAGAACGTCCAAACTCCGTACAGACAGCACCCGTGGTCTGGATTGAATCCAGGTCTCTGGCGCTGTAAGGCAACAATGCCACTGTGCTGTTTAGCTTGCTGAGTGTTTCCAGGTTTCTCTGTGGGAATTGTGACTGAGAGGGAGACAGGTGATTCATGAAGATGGAGACAGGAAATGTAGATGCTGGAATCCTGAGGGGGGAAGAAAAACAAAGTGCTGGAGGAACTCAGCGGGTTAGGCAGCATCTGTGGAAGGAATGCACAGGTGACATTTCAAGTCAGGACCATTTAGACTGATCGAGTAGGGGGGAAGGGGGGAGAAAGCTGCACAAGCGAGGTGGGGATGGGACAAAGTGACTTGGGGGGGAATCAGCAGATGGGTGAAGATGATGACAAAGAGTAGAAATGAAAAGGATTCTGAAAAAGGGTTTTAACTGAAATGTCACCTGTCCATTCCCTGCATTCCTCCGGCACTTTGTGGTTTGAAGCTGTGCTGATGAAATGTCTTTGATCTGAAGCATTGGCACACTTCTTCTCTTTGGAGATGGCCTGATCTGCTGAGAATCCCCAGTGTTCTCTGCTTTATGTGAAAGAGGATGGGATTCAGAGTGGAGACTGGTGACATGGTAATGGAAATGAAAAGGGGGAGGTAGTTTGTGTCCTCAATACTGTTCCCCATCAATCCCAGCTGAAATTTGCTTCAAATCTAATTTCGCAACTTTGCCTTATTGTCCTTGATACCATCAGCCCAACAATTCACCATCCCAGGTAGACAAAAGTGCCGGAGAAACTCAGCAGCATCTATGGAGCGAAGGAAATAGGCAACGTTTCGGGCCGAAACCCTTCTTCACCAATTCACCATCCCACTTGTGTTGACTCTTCCAGAGGCTGAAAGATTGCGCATCTTGTTCTGATCTCCCCACCCTGGGAAACACGTCACCCCACATGTTAGATTCAATCATACACTGGTACCTGCTCCCTGCCTTCCCCACCTTCTCAAGCACGAAACTTCACTCGATAAGCACCTGCCATGGAACAGTACAGCACAGGAACAGGCTCCACAGCTCATAATGTCCATGCCAAACATTATGCCAAGTTAAACTAATCTCCCCTGTCGGCACATGATCCATATTGCCCCATTCCTTGCATATCCATGTGCCTATCTAAAAGCCTCTTAAACGCAACTATTGTATCTATATTTACAAGTCAGGATGGTGTGTGGCTTGGAGGGCAACTTCCAGGTGGTGGTGTTCCCTGTGCTGTTGCTGCCTTTGTTCTAACTGGGAGAGGGGGTGGGTTTGGAAAGTTGCTGTCCGTGGAGGCATGATGAGTTGCTGCAGTGGATCCTGTGGGTGATACAAACTGCTGCTGCTGTGTGTCGCTGGTGGGGCGAGTGAATGTGTGGGGATGTGGTGCCTAACAAGTGAAGTGCATGCTATATCCTGTGTTGTACCGCGCTAAAAAAGTCACACAGCATGGAAACAGGCTCTTCTGTCCTACTCGCACACACCGACCAACATGTCCCATCAACAGTAGTCCCACCTTCCTGCGTTTGTCTCATCTCCCTCTAAACCTGTCCTATCCATGTACCTGTCCAAATGGTTCTTAAACATTGCACTCAACTACCTTAAACCTGCCTCAACTACCTCTTCTTAAATCTGCCTCAACTACCTCTTCCGGATGCTCACCCACCACCCTTTGTGTGAAAAGGTTACGCCTCAGTTTCCTTTTAAATATTTCCCCCTACACCTTAAACATACTGTATGTCCTCTGGTTCTCGATTCCCCTACTCTAGGCAACAGATTCTGTTTATCTATTCCTCTGATGATTTTGTACACCTCCATAAGATCACTCCCCATTCTCCTGCGCTCCAAGGAACAAAGTCCTCGCCTGCTCAACCTCTCCCAATAATACAGACACTCGAGTCCTGGCTACATCCTCGTAAAATCTTCTCTACACCCTTTCCAGCTTGACAACATCTTTTCTATAACATGGTGCCCAAAACTGAACACAATACTCCAAATGCCGTTTCACCAACATCTTATATAACTGCAACATAACCTCCCAACTTCTATACTCAATACTCCGACTGATGAAGACCAATGTGCCAAAAGCCTTGTTGACCTTCCTATCTATCTGTGCTCCCACTTTCAACCGAGCCTCTTGGGCATTGTTGAAGCATCACTCACCCAGGCAAGTGGAGGGTGCCCTGTTACATTCCTAACTTGAGCCTTGTAGATGGTGGACATCTACACCCCTTTGGGGAGTGAGGGGGTGAGTTACTCACAACCGGAATGCCAGTCTTTTACCTGCACATTGTGGATGTGACTATTCCAGTTCAGTTTCTGATCAATAGTAACCCCCAAGGTATTGATAGTGGGGGGATTAAGTGATGGTGATGTCATTGAACATCAGTGGGATAGAACCGGCATTGACACTTGGTGGTGTGACCATTACCTGTTATATCAGCCCAGGACTAGATAGTGCCAGGGTCTTTATGCATTTGCAGGGTCTTTATTCATTATATGTTACTCCAGCACTTTGTGTTTTTTTGTCCCCCCCCCCCCCCCCCATCTCCGACACTTGGCGCGTCTCCAAGGACGTCTGAGCGCCACCGGTGAGTCAGGTGCTGTCCGTGTCGTGCGTTTAAACGCGCAGCAGACCTGCCCAGGGTCAGGCGGCGGGAGCGGGCGGGCGGGTGGTTTAAAAGCTCCGCTCTCCGCTCGGCTCCACTCCAGGCGGAGCAAGCGGACGGGCGGCATGGACCGGGCGACTGGGCTCTCCACCCGGACACGAGCTGCGCTGCTTCTGTCCGCGCTGTTAGTGCTGGAGACCATCGCGCTCCCTCACCGGGGTAAGTACCGGCACCGGTGGCGCTATCCCTCACTCCTGTACCCCTCTGTTAGTGTGGCGCTCCCTCACTCCTGTACCCCTCTGTTAGTGTGGCGCTCCCTCACTCCTGTACCCCTCTGTTAGTGTGGCGCTCCCTCATCGGGGTAAGTACCGCCGCCGGCGGCGCGCTCCCTCATTCCTGTAGTCCTTTGTCAACGTAGCGCTCCCTCAACTACCCCTTTGTCAGTGTAGCGCTCCCTCAGTCCACTGCCCATGTCAGCATAGCGCTCCCTCAATCAGTGTGGCGCTCCCTCTGTCCAGCCCTGGACCCCTCAGTCAGTGCAGTGCTCCCTTTGTCAATTGCCTCCGTGGGACTGGGTGCAGCTCTGCCCCATCTCCGACACTTGACACATCCTCGGGGCTGCTCAGCGCCGCCGATGTCCGGCTTTGTCCACATTAGACCGGCCCCGGGCGGGGGGGGGGGGGGGGGGGGGGGGGCGGGAGCCCGGGGTGCTTTATAAACTCGGCATCCACTGTGTAAACCCTATGTCCTTCAGTCTTTGACATTTCTACCTGAGGGGGGGAAAAATCACAGCTTCTCATAATGTGGTATACTGCTATCAGGCATCTCCTCAACCTCCGACGCTCCAGACCAGAGAAATAACCCAAAAAGCCATTCCCTCTTTGTAGTTGATCAAAACAAAATACTGGAGAAACTCAGCGGCTCAGGCATAACCTGTGAAGGGAATGGATAGACTATGTTTCTGGTCGGGACCCTACTTCAGACACAATCCGAAACGTCGTCTGTCCATCCCCTCCACAGATGTTGCCTGACTTACTGAGTTCCCCCAGCACTTTGCATTTTTCTCAACATTATAGCATCTGCAGTTCCTTGTCTCTTCTTTGGCAAATATACTCATCCACACTAATCCCATTTACCCGCGTTAGATCGCTATCCTTGATGTATTGCATCGAGTGTCTGTCTCAATGTCTATTAAATGTCTCGTAATAGTGATTGTATCTGATTCCACCACCTCGCCTGGAACCTCCTTTATCAGCCACTCTGTATAAAAACTTACTCCTCAAACCGCCTTTAAAACTCCTTCCTTTCATCTTAACCTATTCTCCAAAAAACCTGAAGGGTCCCGAAACATGGCCTGTTCATGTTCTCCAGAGATGCTGCTTGATCCGCTGAGTTACTCCAACACTTTGTGTCTTTTTTTGTTTACCCTACTCCCTCTTGTTTTTAATACCCCTACTATACAAAAGAAGATTCGGACTATTCTATCTATGTCTCATCGCCCCTCAGCCTCCTTCGCTCCAGGGAAAACAAGCCCAGTCTGTCCAATCTCTCGCCAGACAAGACCCGAGTTTAGGATTGAACCCGGGTCTCTGACGTTGTGAAGCAGCTGCTTTACCTGCTGCGCCGCCGTGATTATTGAACAAAGCTGAACCATGGGCTGTTGGTTTCAGGAGGCAACAGGCCCATGGTATGTGGGCGTGGAGGGGGGTATACCACATTTGCGAAGGTGGGTCAGACTGGGTATTATCATGCCTTACTGTTATAGGAGCAGAATTTGGCCATTCGGCCCATCGAGTCTACTCCGCCATTCTGTCATGGCTGATCTATCTTTCCCTCTCAACCCCATTCTCCTGCCTTCTCCCCATAACCGATGACACCCTTGCTAATCAGGAAAATGTCATTCACCGCCTTAAAATTACCCAATGCGTGCACAGCCGTCTGTGGCAATAAATTCCACAGATTCACCACCCTCTGCCTAAAGAAATCCCTCCCCCTCTCCTTTCTAAAGGTACATCCTTTTATTTTGAACCTGTGCCCTCTGGTCCTAGATTCACCCACTAGTGGAATCATCGTCTCCACATCCACTCTATCACTATTCGGTATATTGCAGTGAGGTCCCTCCTCGTCTTTCTAAACGGGCTCACTCTGAGGCAGCTGTGAGAACATTGTTATTCCAACCTATAGAAGAGGTCGCCACCCCTGTCGGTGACACCAGTGTGGTAGGGGTCTCAAGCCAGCTGCTGGCGATTCTGCTGGGGAGGCGGATGGAGACGGAGACGGAGACGGAGACGGAGGCGAGGAGCGGCCGGGGTCCGCAGGTGGCTTCACGCGTGACGACCGGTCTGGAGCGGACAGATATGGACACAGGTGGAACACCAGGTAAACCTCAGGCACATCGTCCCACACCAGTCTCACACCTCCTATTTTCCTGTAGCCCTGCAGTGGGATTCGTGTGGGGATTGTTACAGGGCTGTGGGAAAAGAGCGGGGCAGTCGGTTTAGTTTTGGCATTGATACAGCGCTGTACGTGGAGTGTGAGATCCACGTGGTCACAGGGAGAAAATCTAACGACACACAGACAGAAGCCACAGTCAGGATCGAACCCGTGTCTCTGGCGCTGTATGGCAGCAACTCTACCGCTGCGCCACTGTGCCGCCCTGTCCCTATCTGGCTGTGTTTCAGCACAAGGGTCCAGTTTGCAATCGCCTACTCTGGGATTTCACAACTGATTCTACCTTCCCCATTTAGATAATTGGGATCGTGTGGTGTTGAGCTACTAGAGAGGGTGGGAGAGGGGGAATGTGTAGGGTTAACCTGACATTGCCCTGCTAGTCCCTTCACCCTGGCTCCGGTGCCTATGAACTCCTTGGGTCCCGTCGCCGTCTCGTTCGGCTGAAGCCAGCAGGAAAGCTGTCCCAACTCACGTGCACACGCCCGGGTGAATCACACCTCGTCATGGAAAACCGAACGAAGATGAAAGAAGCAGAATCTTCTCATCTGTCTAATGAGAACCCATCCATGAATTCGTGGCTAAAGTTCCCTTTCATACCCTTCCATTCATATTCAAACAACAAACACTAAAACCTGCCCCATTTCTGCCGTACGGAATTAATCAAATCTTTTCATTCATTCATTATTTGCCTTCCTGCGCGTTGGCTTCAGGTCGTTTACATTCAACAGGTGGGCAAAGGGAGTGGGGAAGGGGCAGTGAGAGAGCCTGTCTTCTCTAGCACCAGTAAACAACAAAGTGCTGGAGGAACTTAGCAGGTCAAGCAGCATCTATGGAGGGAATAAGGGAGAGAAAGCTGGAAAAGAGAGGCGGGGGCAGGACTAAGCCAGACAAGTGATTATGTTTCTCGAGAAAAGGAATAGGTGACGTTTTGGGTCTGAAGAAGCGTCTTGATCTGAAACGTCACCGATTCATTTTCTCCAGAAATGTTGCCTGACTCGCTGAGGTACTCCAGCATTTTGTGTCTATCCAGGCAAATGATTGGTGGAGATTTGGCAGGTCCAATCTCCCCCTTCAGCCGGTCAACGCTGCAGGGGCTGACATTGAGGTGGTGCAGACATATAAATACCTTGGAGTGCACCTTGATAACAAACTGGACTGGTCTGTCAACTCTGACTCCCTCTACAAAAAAAGCCAGAGCAGACTTTTTTCCTCAGAAGGCTCAAATCCTTCAATGTGTGTAATGATATGCTGCACATGTTTTACAACACGGTGGTTGCAAGTGTTATTTTCTACGCTGTTGTCTGCTGGGGCAACATCATTAGTGCAAAAAACAACAAGAAGCTGGTCAAACTGGTTAAACGAGCTAGCTCAGTGCTGGAGGGGAGAGTAGACTCTGGGATGGATGTGCTTGAGAGGCGTATGAGGCACAAGGTGCAGGTCATCCTGAAAAACCCCGGGCATCCCCTCCATGTAATTCTGGAGAGTCAAAAGAGTACTCGGAACAACAACCGGCTCCTCTCCCTGCCCTGTAGAACGGAGCGGTTCAGGAGATCCTTCACCCCTGCAGCCATTAGATTTTATAATTCGGACCGCTAGGCTGTAGGGGGATGCATTTTGCAATTTTTAATTTTTAACTGTTAATTATTGGTCTTTTTAAATATTTATTGCTCTCAGGTAGTGTCCACATTGTATTCTATGTATTTTCTGTCTGCGTTCGTTTTGAATCTGTGGGTTTGTTGGTTGGGGGCTTCTGGACATCTGAATTTCCCTGAGGGGATCAATAAAGTATTTATTATTATTATTATTATTATTATTATTATGATAAGAAGGAACTGCAGATGCTGGAAAATTTGTGTACGAAATGATTGGTGGTTACAGGTAAAGGGGGGGGGGGGGGTTGATTGGCAGATGCATGGTCTAAGTGACAAAGGCTGGAGGTGAAAAGGAGACAAGAGGGTGTCAGATAAAGAGAGGAGTGAAATGCAGAGCAGGAGGGTGGGATATGGATGGAAGGGAACGGACGGGAGGGAAAAGATTGAGGTAAAAAATAAATGGGGGACTTGGAGTTAAGGAGGATGGGAGATGAGTGGAAAGGGAATAAGAAAGGAATGGGGTGATGTGGTAGTGGGGGAAAGGAGTGCGCATGAGGGGGCGGGGAAGTACAAGAGTAGAGAGCAGCCAATAACTCAGAACATGCTCTTTATCTCTCCAGAAATAAAACTGAGGCAAAAACTGGCCGAACTTGCAGAGGTGAGTCAATCCAATAATTAATAACTTAACATTACCATGACAATCCACAAACCAGGCATTCTCTCATTCCCCAGTCCCCAATAATAATAATATAATAATAATAACATATCTTTTATTGTCATTGCACGTCAGTGCAACGAGATTTAGTGTGCAGCTCCACTGATGTCCAAGAAAGGTAAATAAATACAATACATAAATAAACAAGCTGAATTGATTGACGTGACCATCTGAGGGAGACTGTCCAAAGGGGGTGGGTGGGGGGCACTCATTAGGGCCGGTTCAGAGCCGCTATAGCTCTTGGGATGAAACTGTTCCTGAGTCTGGAGGTTCGGGCGTAGAAGGCCTTGTAACGTCTGCCGGAGGGAAGAAGTTGAAACAGACCGTGGCAGGGGTGTGATGAGTCCTTATGGATGCTGAGGGCCTTCCTGAGGCACCGCGTGTGGTAGATGCCCTCCAAGGCTGGTAGCTCTGTCCCGATGATCCTCTGCGCTCTGTTGACGACGCGCTGAAGAGCTGTCCTCTCCGCCTCCGTGCAGCTGAGATACCACACAGAGATGCCATACGTTAGTATGCTCTCTGTGGTGCAGCGGTAGAACGTTGTCAGCAGCTGTTGGGGCAGACCAGTCTTTTTTAATGTCCTCAGGAAGAACAGTCGTTGCTGTGCCTTCTTGACCAGCGCGGCGGTGTTTGTGGACCATGTGAGGTCTTCTGAAATGTGAGTGCCCAGAAACTTAAAGCTGGACACTCTCTCCACACTTTCCCCATAAATGGAGATTGGGTCGTATTCTCCAGAATGGGACCTCCTGAAGTCAATGATCATCTCCTTGGTCTTGGAGGTGTTTAGTGCCAAGTTGTTATTGGCGCACCAGACCGCCAGGTTCTGCACCTCCGCTCTGTATTTTGTTTCATCACCGTTGGTGATCAGCCCAATCACTGTTGTGTCGTCTGCAAACTTCACGATGGTGTTGGTGTCGAATGCAGGGACACAGTCGTGAGTGAAGAGGGAGTAGAGCATGGGGCTTAGTACACAACCCTGTGGTGTGCCGGTGCTCAGGGTGATGGTGTGGGACAGGTGCGGGCCCAGTCTCACTGCCTGCGGTCGCTCCGTGAGAAAGTTCAGGATCCAAGCGCATATCGGTGAGCTGAGGCCTAGCTGGTGGAGTTTGGTGGTGAGCTTGGTGGGGATGACCGTATTGAATGCAGAGCTATAGTCAATGAAGAGCATCCTCACATACGTGCCCTGTCTGTCCAGGTGAGTCAGGACAGTGTGAAGGGCCAGAGAGATGGCATCCCAATAGTCCCTCAGTCGCCGGTGGTAGTGGGGGAATCCCAATATCCATCCTAGTCTCCAATCCCAATATTCCCCCAGTCTCCAATCCCCAATCACTGGGTGGGAAGACCCGATATGTACAGATTATTTCAGATACAAATGCCTGAGACTCAATAGTTGGAACAGGATGTCTCTCCACTTGTACTCAAATCCTCCTGCAATCAACGGCAGTGACCATTTACTTGCTGTAGCACCAGGTAACTTTCAGAGATTGCTGAACAAGAGCACACAGATCCCTCAAACACCTGAACTATCATCACTCACGGAACAGACTGCCTCTCTAGTTTTCTCACCAAAATATTTGACCTCCGTTTTCTGCTACATTCCTTTGACCTGTGACTACCTGTAGCAGCTCAGTGGTCCCAGGGGAACTTCCCTCCTTTAACCTGAGCATTCCCTGGAGTGGATGAAACGCACTCAGCCTTCTGATCCAGTGGAGCGGGCACTGGCCTGGGCTTCTGTCCAGGCCTAAAGTTTGCGGCCCCTTGCTGGTGAATGGACTAACTTTAGACTTCATTTTAGACTTTGGAGATACAGCATGGACAATAGACAATAGACAATAGGTGCAGGAGTAGGCCATTCGACCCTTCGAGCCAGCACCGCCATTCAATGTGATCATGGCTGATCATCCACAATCAGATATGCCTTCTCTCCATATCCCTTAACTCCACTATCATAAGAGCTCTATCTAACTCTCTCTTCAAATCATCCAGGGAACCAATCTCCACCGCCCTCTGAGGCAGAGAATTCCACACACTCACAATTCTCTGTGTGAAAAAGTCTTTCCTCATCTCCGTTCTAAATGGCATGCCAATTATTCTTAAACTATGGCCCCTGGTTCTGGACTCCCCCAACATTGGGAACATGTTTGCTGCCTCTAGCGTGTCCAAACCCTTAATAATAATCTTATATGTTTCAATAAGATCCCCTCTCATCCTAAATTCCAGAGTATAAAAGCACAGCCGCTCCAATCTAGCAACATATGACAGTCCCGCCATCCTGGGAATTGACCTTGTGAACCTACGCTGCAATCCCTCAATAGCAAGAATGTCCTTCCTCAAATTTGGAGACCAAAACTGCACACAATACTCCAGGTGTGGTCTCACTAGGGCCCTGTACAACTGTAGGAGGACCTCTTTGCTCCTATACTCAACTCCTCTTGTTATGAAGGCCGTCATGCCATTTGCTTTCTTCACTGCCTGCTGTACCTGCATGCTTACTTTCAGTGACTGATGAACAAGGACCCCAGATCCCGTTGTTCTTCCCCTTTTCCCAACAACACCATTTAGATACTAATCTGCCTTCCTGTTTTTGCCACCAAAGTGGTTAACCTCAGATTTATCCACATTAAACTGCACCTGCCATGCATCTGCCCACTCATCCAACCTGTCCAAGTCACCCTGCATCCTCATAGCATCCTCCTCACAGTTCACACTGTGTCATCTGCAAGGGGTTACTTTTAATCCCTTCATCCAAATCATTAATATATTTTGTAAATAGCTGCAGTCCCAGCACTGGGTTTTGCGGTACCCCATTAGTTACTGCCTGCCATTCTGAAAGGGACCCGTTAATCCCTATTCTTTGTTTCCTGTCTGCCAACCATTTTTTAATCCATGTCAGCACCCTACCCCCAATGCCATGTGCCCAAATTCTGCCCACTAATATCCTATGTGGGACCTTATCAAATGTTTTCTGAAAGTCCAGGTACACTACATCCACTGGCTCTCCCTTGTCCACTATCCTGGTTACATCCTCAAAAAAGTCTAGAAGATTTGTCAAGCATGATTTCCCCTTCGTAAATCCATGCTTAGTAAATCGGACCGATCCTGCTACTGCAATCCAAATGTGCCACTCTTTCATCTTTTATTATTCACTCCATCTTCCCCTCCACCGATGTCAGGCTAACTGGTCTATAATTCCCTGTTTTCTCTCTGCCACCCTTCTTAAAGAGCAGGACAACATTAGCTACCCTCCAATCCACAGGAACTGATCCTGAATCTATCGAACATTGGAAAATGATCACCAATGCATCCACAATTTCTGAGACAAGTAATTTATCTTGGACGTCTTTGTAACTCTCTCCCTCGAAGGCCAGTGAAAGCAGAATACTGAAATATTTTGAAGGAAGATATAAAATAGATTATTTGCAAGACAATGGTGAAAGATTGTCAGGGAAGAAGGGACTGCAGAGTTGATAATGCAGTCAGATATGCCGTGGTCTGCTTGAATGGCAGAGCGAGTCACGAGTCTTTACTTGTCATCTATACCAAGGATGCAACAATGAAAATCTTATGTTCATAAGATCATAAGACGTAAGAGCACAATTAAGCCATTCAGCCTATCGAGTCTGCTCTGCCATTCAATCATAGCTGATCTATCTTTCCCTCTCAACCCCATTCTCCTGCCTTCTCCCGTAACATTTGACATCCTTACTAATCAAGAACCCATTAATCTCCACTAAAAATATCCTATGACTTGGCCTCCACCGCTGCCCATGGCAATGAATTCCACAGTTTCACCACCCTCTGGCTAAGGAAATTCCTTCTCCATTCTAAAGGTACACCTTTTTATTCTGTGCCCTCTGGTTCTAAACTCTCCCACTAGTGGAAACTTGCTCTCCACATCCGCACTATCCAAGCCTTTCATTATTCGGTAGGTTTCAATGAGATTCCCCCCTCAGCCTTCTAAACTCCAGTGACTACAGGCCCAGAGCCATAACATATGCTCTTCATATGTTAACTCAATCATCCCCAGGATAATTCTCATAAACATCCACTGATCCCTCTCCAGAGCCAGCACATCCTTCATTAGATATGCGACCCAACATTTGCTCACAATACTCCAAATGTGGTGAAGCTTTGCTGTAGCTTTACTGGCTTGTAGGTGTTATTACACAGAGATAAGATAAAATAATTTAAAGAAATGTAATAATATAATAAGCTTGATACTAGGTTGGAAATCGAAGTCTGTGGTGTAACCAACAACAGTCCATGGAAGCTCCTAGTTGCTGAGGTTGGTGGTGTGTAGTTTTCAGGAGCCTGATGGCCCTCAGTTGTTGGGCCTGCATGAAGGTATCTTCAGGCCTGTTCTGGAGGACCAAGGGAGGAGACTGTGTGGGACTGTCTCTGCCCTCAGTGCCTGATCATGTCCCATTATTCTCCTGTGGCAGGATGAGTTGGCAGCCCGTCAGTCTCAGCTCAGCAGGCTCCACACCCTCAGGAGGCGACCTCAGCTGAAATCCAAGAAACGAGGTGAGCTTCCTCTTACAACCCAGGCATTCTCAACTCCAATCTTCACCAAATTGCTTGATTAACTTCTGGTAGTCTTGCCCCATGGCCATTGCGCTGGGACAGGGATATTCCATGTAGAAACCGCAGGTGCTGGTTTACAAAACAAAAGGCACAAAGAGCTGGAATAACTCAGCAGGTCAGGCAGCATCTCTCATCTCGGGAGACCATGGATAGATGACATTTCGAGTCAGGACCAGTCTTCAGTGATGGTAGGGGTGGGGGGGAGGGGTGGGGGGGTTGGGGGAGGGTTGGGAAGGTGAAAGCCGGAAAAGAAGTGGGGAAGGTCAAGGTCTGGCAGGTGATAGGCGGATACAGATGAGGGAGTTTGGTGACCAGCAGGACAATAGACAATAGGTGCAGGAGGAGGCCATTCGGCCCTTCGAGCCAGCGCCGCCATTCAATGTGATCATGGCTGATCATCCCCAATCAGTACCCCGTTCCTGCCTTCTCCCCACATCCCCTGACTCTGCTATCTTTAAGAGCCCTATCTAGCTCTCTCTTGAAAGCATCCAGAGAACCAGCCTCCACCGCCCTCTGGGGCAGAGAATTCCATAAAGGCCGGAGAAGAAAAGACAGAAGGTTTGAGGCAGAAGGATTGAAGAATTGCGAATTCCCGGTCACTGTTGGGGGGTGGGGCGCAGAGACCATGGGGATTGGGAGGGAGGGGTGGGTGGTTGAGCTGATGAGGATTGAAGCTGGAGGAAAGAATGTAGGTGGAAGGGAGAGCAAAATAGGTGCGAGCCCAGATGGAGCACAGGGGAAAGAGGTTGGGGGGCAGAAGGGGGGGGGGGGGGGGGGTGGTGGGTTATAATTATCTAAAATTGTAGAATTCAATGTTCACCCATCGGATGTTAGCTATCCAAGCAAAACATGAGGTGTTGTTCGTCCTGAACCATTCTGACCAACCCCGGATCTCCTTTCCAGGGAAGCTGAATCCTGAAACCATGGGACTGGAACAGTATCTATCCCATAAAAAGATAGATAGTGGGAAAGACAGTGAGGCCACACACAGTTTGGAGTAACAGCACCCCATATTTAGTTTGGGCAGCTTACAACCCAGCGGTAGGAACTGTGATTTTTGTTAAATTTCAAGTCACTGTTGCTGTCCACAGTTCCCATTCTTGTATCCCTATCATTAGTACATCTTCCGCAGCCAACACTAGTCCATTATGGACTCCACCTTCCCTCAGGTCACCTGTTCCCGGTTCAGTTTTGTCTGGCCTTCCCTATCTTTCAGTGAATGAAGCAGCGTTCCAACCCGAAATATCACATATTCTTTATCCCCAGAGATGCTTCCTGACCTGCTGAGTTACTCCAGCATGTTGTGTCTATCTTACATCTAATAGATGAGCCGTATTGGAGGGAGACGGCATGAGATTCACCAGGCTCAATCCTGGTTTGTGAGGATTGCCCATTAGAGTCGTGTAGATCCCATCAATGGTGGGGAGGTCAGTACCCGTAATAGACCGGGCAGCGTCCACCACTTTCTGTAGATGCTGCCTAGTCTCCGACTCGGGATCGTGGAGCCTCTTCTCATTCACCATCTCCCCTCATTCCCCTGGGTGGGATATCCTGCCATCACCTTCCATGTCTCTCACTGCCTTCTGTTTTCCCTTCCCCCGGCAGCTTGCTTCTGGAAATACTGCGTCGGACGGAGGAGGCGCTCCACCGACCGGTGATGGAGTCGGCCCGATCCCCCCACCCCCCCCCCCCCCCCACTCCCCCGGCCGCGGCGTGGACAGCAGGGGTCGACTGGTGAAAGGCCACAGCGCAGTGAGGTCGCTTCCTCCTCCCCATTCTCCCCTCTCCCATTCTTCCCCTCTTTCCGCCTCTCCTCCACTCTCTCCCCTTCCCTCCTCTCACACCCACCCGCTTCACTCTCTTCTCTCCTCACCCCTCTCCTCCCATTCCTCCGTCCCCCGTCCCCCTCCCCCGAGGGCGGATCATCGGACTCCGCAGGTTAAAGCGGACCCGCCGCCAGGAACAATTCGGACGGGACATTAAAATCGATGCCATTTTAATCTGTTGCCTCTGTTTCATTCACTATCGGGGTGGGGTGGGGTTGGGGGCGCAGAGATCGTGGGGATTGGGGGATAGGACGTGGGGTGGTGGAACTTATGAGCGAATCGGGAGGCGTGGGGGCGCTCCCTCGCTCCGCTGCCGAACGCTCCCTGACACTTGGGGACAATTGACTACATTGGTCGCTTTT
This sequence comes from Amblyraja radiata, assembly GCF_010909765.2. Taxonomy (NCBI): domain Eukaryota; kingdom Metazoa; phylum Chordata; class Chondrichthyes; order Rajiformes; family Rajidae; genus Amblyraja; species Amblyraja radiata. The sequence goes on from NC_045968.1 coordinate 34,106,013, forward strand.
AATAAACAGGTCGCTGTGACACTGCACACGCCGACGTTATCCGACACATATATGTGCTTTTGACCATAGAAGGAGCGCCGCGTTGTTGGGGGGGGGAGTCCCGAGGGGGGGGGGGGGGGGGGGGGGGGGGGGGGGGGAGTCCCGAGGGAGCGCCGCGCTGCTTTATCTATTGTATTTCAGTTTGATTGGATTTATAGTCATTCAGCATGAAAACAGGCCCTGCGACCCAACTTGTCCACGTCGACCAACATGCCCCAAATTTATGTATAGTATGTGTGTGGGTGTTTATATATAGATATACTTTTATTTATATGTATCCTCCCCTACATATATACATATTTTATATATACATATGTATATTTTTAATATACATTTAAAAAATAGAATTGCATTCTTCCATTGGTGTTAAATATAACTCCCACGACCTGCCATCTGCCTCTGCCTCGCGGTGAAGCGGCATCACAACCACTTCTCTCAGGGATTTGGGCGACCTGCCCCCACTCTGGTTCTGTGGGTCCTCAGGCGGCTGTGGAGGCCAACGTGGGACTACAGACCCTTTAGACTTTAGAGATACAATGCGAAAATAAGCCCGTCAGCCCACGGAGTCCGCACCGAACAGCGATCATACTAGCACTGATAGGGCGGGCAGAAGTGTATGTGAGGTGCTTCTGTCCCGTTGCATATAGCAGGACTCCATGTGTTCCTGATGCAACGAGTGAAGATACCGCCAGACTCAGAACGGCTTCTTCCCGGTTCTTATGTGTAACTTAACTGTATTAAAGTACAGTATTGTCTGATTTGACTGGATAACACGCAAACAAACGCTTTTCACTGCACTGGAAATCAGTGGGCCAGGCAGCATCTCCAGGGGGCATGGATAGGCAATGTTTCCGGTCGAGGCACTTCTTCAGGTTTAGACGACATAAGTTTAAGTTGAGGGATCAAGGAGATTTCCACGGCAAAGATGCATAGAACGTGCTGCCAGGGGAGGTGGTGGGAGCAGGTACAATAGCCTGTGATGTACCGCTATATAAAGTATAGTAAATATAGTATGGATATTATCCTCAGACACAAAATATCTTCTGCTTGAGTTGCAAAAAAAGATGTAGATTCACAACAAGCATGAAAGACCCTGCATTTACAACATCATCATTCGACCAGCTCACAGTATATATATAAATCAAATATCTGCAGATGCCCAAAGTCTGAAATTTAAAAAAGAAATGTTGGAAACATAAGGGGTCAGGCAGCATCTCACCAGAATGGTCGTCAACCTGAAACATTGATCTGTGTTCTGTTTCCAGTGTTTTGACGGAGACTCGGTGGTTAGAGCTGCTACCTCACGGTACTCGGGACCCAGGTTCAATCCTGACCTCGGGTGTTGTCTGTGTGGAGTTTGCACGTTTACACGTGGGTTTTCGCCTGGTGCTCCGGTTTCCTCCCACATCTCAAAGAGGTGCAGGTCGATGTACTGGCCCTCTGTACAATGTCTCTAGTGTGTTGGTGAATGGTGGAATCCGGGGTAAATTGAAGATAATGTGGGGAGAATTAAAGAAATGAATTAATTTAGGATTGATGCGAACAGGCAGTTGAGGGGTAGCACTGAATGGTGGGCTGAAGGGCCTGTTTCCATTAGAGTTGACTATATGACTATGTTTTTAGGTTTAGGTTCATTATTGTCATGTGTACCGAGGTACAGTGAAAAGCTTTGTTTTGAATGCTCCCCAAACAGTGGCACCGCGGTAGAGCCAGAGGCCCGGGATTGATACATTCTCCCCCCGTGCCCGCGTGGGTTTTCTCCGGGTGCTCTGGTTTCCTCCTACGCTCTAAAGACATGCAGGGTTGTTGGTTAATTGGTCTCTGTAAATTGCCTCTATTGTGTAGGACAATACTAGTGATCGCTGGTTGGCGTAGACTCGGTGAGCCGAAGTGTCTGTTTCCACGCTGTATCTCCAAACTAAACTAAAACCAAGATCAGATACACCACACATAGGCAGTCAGTTCAAACTCAAGTACAATAGAGAGAGCAAAGGGGAAGAATACTCAGTGAAGATTGTACCTAGCATTTATCACATTGCTATGCGGAGTTTATTCGGAACCTCCAACACCAGCACAGAGACTGCAACATTACTTCCCTGCTTGCAATGGCAGTGGCTGTGAAAGATGCTTCACTCATCTCTCTTGCTTAAAATCCATTAAAATTTAATCGTGAAAATACAAGGAGGAGGGGTGAGCTGTTCGACGCGTTAATGGAAATAGAGCATTAAACAGAAGCAGAAACGCATGCATCTCGGGGAAGTGGGTGACGTTGCTGCAGCTTTAGCAGGTACAATCCAAACTTGGACGGTGAACTGTGGAGAGAGGTAAAGAAAGTATCTCAGCACAAGGGAATAAACCTCCCTTCCTTGCCTGAAGCCGCGGACTTGCTTCCAAGCTCTATGTTTGCAGTCATAGAGTCGTACTGCTCTGAAATGGGCCCTTTGGCCCATCGTGTTTGTGCCGACCTTTTGGGCGATCTGCACTAATCCTCTTTACCCGCATTAAGTCCAGACCTTTCCTCAATCCGCCTTGGCCTACGCGATCTCCCGATTGCTAAACATTTTTACTCCCATTCCCATACTGACCTTTGTGTCCTGGGCCTCCTCCACGGTCACAGTAAAGCCACATGCAAATTGAAGGAACAGCAACTCATATTTATCTTAGGCGCCTTACAAGCCAGCGATTTTTCTCATTTCAAGTTACACCGGCATTCCCTCCCCACCCATCTGTGTCTGTACACGGGGAGGGGGCTCTGCACACGAGGAGAGGGGCTCTGTACACGGTGAGGGGGGGGGGGGGCTGTACACGGGGAGAGGGGGGGGGGGACTGTGCACAGGGTGAGGGGGGCTGTACACGGGGAGGAGGCTGTACACGGGGAGAGGGGGCTGTGCACGGGGGGGGGGGGGGGGGGGGTGTACACGGGGAGAGGGGGCTGTGCACGGGGAGGGGGGGATGTACACGGGGAGAGGGGGCTGTACACGGGGAGAGGGGAGCTCTGTACTAGGGACGTGGGGGCTGTACACGGGGTGAGGGGGTTGTACACGAGGAGAGGGGGGGCTGTACACGGGGAGAGGGGGCTGTGCACGGGGAGGGGTGGGGGGCTCTGTACACGGGAAGGGGGGGGGGGGCTGTACACGGGGAGAGGGGCATGTTGTCTCCGCACCTACCCGGGATCGGTCAGCGTTTGATCTTCGGTAAATAGCTGCGGCCAATCTTATCCATCGGAAAACTGATCCGTCTCCTCCGGTTCCCGAGGGTTTTCCTGCGGGAGAGACAGAGGTCAGAGCATGGTGCTAAACCTCCGTAAACCACCAGAACAGGATCACACACGGGCCCCAACACCCGACTCCCCACACATTTCCCACAGGGTCACCCAGCTCCTCCTCTCCCCACGTTACACTCTGGGCATGAGACGACCCTTAACCAGGTCTGGCTCCAACCAGACCTGTCCCTTCTAATCTGTGTGAGAAGGGGTCCTTTTGCTGCTGGAGTCTGGTGGGGTCAGGATACCTCCCAAACAAGTGGACGGATATCATCCCAAAGGGGCACATGAGAGGCAGGGGCGCCTGGTTTAAGGATAGTTGCGAACACTTCAGAATGTGCCACTAATGAAAGTATAGACACAAAATGCTGGAGTAACTCCGTGGGTCAGGCAGCGTCTCTGGAAAATATGGATAGCGACGTTTCAGGTCGGGACCTTTCTTCAGACGCGAAACGTCACCAATTCATTTCCCCCAGAGATGCTGCCTGAACAGCTGTATTACTCCAGCTTTTTGTGTCTATCCTCTGTATAAACCAGCATCTTCGCTTCCTTCCGACACAATGAAAGTGTAGACGCTGACAATGTCTGAAGAGTTTTTGCACAATTTTGTTTTGTATATATTTCGCATTCTGAAATAAATTTATTTTTGGAAGTAAACAAAATCTTTTCAAAGCAGCATGTCATTGGACTGTGTTCAGAGCTCCTGCCATGGGCCTTGAGGAATGGTGACTTGTAGACCAGCTCCAATCTACTTGCCCCGAGAGTACTCCCTCCTGGTACATGGTCAGTGTGACCCACACTCGCTCTCCTTCATTAAGTGTATGATCATGAATCAGCATGATTATAATCATATATAGTCTTTTCGCTGACTGGATACGGGTTTACAAAGCCGTCCCCCTCCCCCGCCTTGGTCAGTCTGATCACCTCTCATTGTTCCTGCTCCCTAAGTACTCCCCACTCATCAGACGGGTTAAACCAACTGTGAGGACAGTTAAAGTCTGGTCAGAGGAAGCAGACTCCACACTTCAGCAGTGTTTTGGAAACACTGACTGGAAGGCGTTTGCAGCCTAGGCCACCCTTGACTCCCACACGGACATTGATTCCTACACATCCTCTGTTCTGGACTTTATAAACTCCACCATCAATAGTGTCACCTCCCTCAAACGGGTGACCATATTCCCGAATCAGAAGCCATGGATGAACAGCGAGGTCAGGCTACTGCTGAAAGCACGGGACACCGCTTTCAGCCTAGGCCACCCTTGACTCCCACACGGACATTGATTCCTACACATCCTCTGTTCTGGACTTTATAAACTCCACCATCAATAGTGTCACCTCCCTCAAACGGGTGACCATATTCCCGAATCAGAAGCCATGGATGAACAGCGAGGTCAGGCTACTGCTGAAAGCACGGGACACCGCTTTCAGGTCAGGCGATGCTCGAGCCTACAGTTCATCCAGGGCTAACCTGAAGAGGGGCATCAAGAAGGCCAAGCACTGCCATAAGCTCAGGATTGAGGAGCACTTCAACAACAACTCTGACCCCCGACGCATGTGGCAAGGCATCCAGGCCATCACGGACTATAGACCCACCAACACCACCCCCACATCCAGCGACGCCTCCTTCCTTGAGGAGCTTAACCACTTCTATGGCCGCTTCGACAGGGACAATCTAGAGACAGCCATCGAGGCTGTGCTCCCTGCTGATCACCAACCCCTCACACTCACCCCCTACGACGTGTACGTGGCACTGAGTAGGACTAATGCACGTAAGGCTGCTGGCCCTGACGGCATCCCCGGGCACGTCCTCAGGGCCTGTGCTGCGCAGCTGACAGACGTCTGGACTGACATCTTCAACCTGTCACTTGCCCAAGCAGTTGTCCCCACGTGCCTTAAAACCACCTCCATTGTGCCAGTGCCAAAACACTCCACTGCGGCAAGCCTCAATGACTTCCGCCCAGTTGCACTTACCCCCATCATCACCAAGTGATTCGAGAGGCTGGTCCTGGCACACCTCAAAGGCTGCCTACCCCCCACACTGGATCCCTATCAGTTTGCCTACCGCAAGAATAGGAGTATGGAGGATGCCATCTCAATGGCACTTCACTCTGCCCTCTCCCACCTCGACAACAGAGACACTTACGTAAGAATGCTGTTCATCGATTACAGCTCAGCATTCAACACCATTATACCATCTAAACTGATCACCAAACTCGGTAACCTGGGCATCGACCCCTCCCTCTGCAACTGGATACTGGACTTTCTAACCAACAGACCCCAGTCTGTTAGGTTAGACAAGCACACCTCTTCAACCCTCACCCCGAACACCGGCGTTCCACAGGGCTGTGTGCTGAGCCCCCTCCTCTACTCCCTCTTCACCTACGACTGCACACCTGTACATGGTACTAACACCATCATCAAGTATGCAGATGATACAACGGTGATTGGCCTCATCAGCAACAACGATGAGTCGGCCAATAGGGAGAAGGTCCAGCGCCTAGCAGCATGGTGCGCTGACAACAACCTGGCCCTTAACTCCAAGAAGACCAAGGAGCTCATTGTAGACTTCAGGAAGTCTTGGGGCGGCACGCACACCCCCATCCACATCAACGGGACGGAGGTGGAACGTGTTTCCAGCTTCAGGTTCCTGGGGGTCAACATCTCCGATGACCTCTCTTGGACCCACAATACCTCAACTCTGATCAAGAAGGCTCACCAGCGTCTCTTCTTCCTGAGGAGACTGAAGAAGGTCCATCTGTCTCTTCAGATCCTGGTGAACTTCTACCGCTGCACCATCGAGAGCATCCTTACCAACTGTATCACAGTACGGTATGGCAACTGCTCTGTCTCCGACCGGAAAGCACTGCAGAGGGTGGTGAGAATTGCCCAACGCATCACCGGTTCCTCGCTCCCCTCCATTGAGTCTGTACAAAGCAAGCGTTGTCTGCGGAGGGCGCTCAGCATCGCCAAGGACTGCTCTCACCCCAACCATGGACTGTTTACCCTTCTACCATCCGGGAGGCGCTACAGGTCTCTCCGTTGCCGAACCAGCAGGTCCAGGAACAGCTTCTTCCCTGCGGCTGTCACTCTACTCAACAATGTACCTCAGTGACTGCCAATCACCCCCCCCCCCCCCCCCCCCCGGACACTCCTCCCACAGGAAAAACACTATGTCTGTATACATGTAAAAAGATCTATTTATTGAAATCATATTCTATGTCGCTCTTCCAGGGAGATGCTAACTGCATTTCATTGTCTCTGTACTGTACACTGACAATGACAATTAAAGTTGAATCTGAATCTGAATCTGATCTGATACCCCGCAACAAAAAGGCTTTCCACTCTATCTCGGTACATGTCACAAAATAAATACTAAATAAACTAAACTAACTTAGTTCACACCACACATATTCTGAAATTATATCTACAAATCTCCGCTCTGAAGACGTCCAGTGTGTCTATATTGTAAAGATCCACTTGCTCAGCGATTCTCCTCACTCTGTCAACCCAAGTGTCCCAGCTGGAGTATGCTGAATGAAACCCACTGAATGTAAAGTAATCCCCCTCCTCCCCTTGCACCCCGGTGTAGACATATTTCCCCACCGTCTCCCACCACCCCAGTCACTCTGCTCCTTCTCGTGGTCATAGTGTGGAACCAGGCCCTTTGCTCAATTTTGCCATGTCAACCACCATGCCTCAGGTTCTTACTAAATCTCCCCCCCACCCCCCTCACTTTAAAACGATGTGCTCTGGATCTCGATTCTCCTACTCTGGGTAAAAGACCCCCCCCCCCCCCCCCCCCCCACCACACACCCATCCCTTGCTCCCAACGCTCATCTCCCATCCCCGAGTCCCCATTTCCCTTTTATCCCCCTCTTTCTCCACAATCCATCCCGTTCCACCCATATTCCTCCCTCCGGCTTTACATTTCACTCCTCCTCTTCTCTCCTTATCCAAAACCGTTTTGTCTCCTTTTCACCTCCAGCCGTTGTCACTTCCTCCACCCATCTGCCAATTACCCTCTCACCTGTATCCATCCATCAGTTGCCAGGCTTTGCCCCGCTCCCACCTCTTTTTTCTAGCTTTCTCCCCCCAACTCCATGAAGAAGGGTCCTGATCCGAAACATCGCCATTCCCTCCACAGATGCTGTCTGACCTGCTGAGTTCCTCCAGCACTTTGTGTTTTGTTTCGCTGAATAGGAAGGTTACGAGAATGTCCTTTATCTTTGCCTCTGGTTTATAAATTACAGGAACTGTTCCAAAATATTTTCCAGCCAAAGGCTCTCAAATCCCACCCCTCAAATTCCATCACTCAAATTCCACCCCTTAACATCATTTTTACCAGAGGGAGCTATATAAGCAGATATTAAAAGTCATTTAGACAGATATATTGATATAGGAGCATAATAAGGCCATTCGGCCCATCGGGCTACTCCGCCTTTCAATCATGGATGATCTATCTTTCCCTCTCAACTCCATTCTCCTGCCCTCTCCCCATAACCCTTGACACACGTACTAATCGAGGTTTCGAGGGATATGGGTCAAATGTAGGTAAATAGAACGAGCCCAATATGGGCATGGACAGGGTGGGCCGAAGGGCCTGTTTCCGTGCTGTGCAGCACTATTTCACTTTGGCCTTTTGCATCACTGAGAATTGATGAAGTGGCAGACGCGGAAAGACAGTCGCGAAGGAGACCAACTCACCGCGGCTTGGGTTTGAGGGTCCTGGGCTTGGCCGCGCGTCGGTTGAAACCGTCACGGTGGGTGACGGACCTCTTCCTTCTTCTCTCCGCGGCTCTGGGGGCGACGGGGTGGTCGAGGGGAGGGAGCCAGAGGGATCTGCCCATCACCGCCCCCTGCATGGACGTTGGAGCTCGGACTGCCGTTGCCCAAGGAGACAGCTCTGAGGACTGAGAATGGTTCACAGTTCAGTACAAAGTTATGGAACAAGGCCAGTAGGAGTGCTGGTGACCTCACCCCGTGCCGATCCCGCTTGCTGGTAGATACACAAGGATACTCCAGTGACATCTCCCAATACCTTGTGGTCATCACTCCCGAAGAGTCCACCAGGGACTATACTGAATACAGACCTTACACCTATACATAGTATAACAGCAGATGCTGGCTTACACCCCCCCCCCCACCCCCCCACGCCCCCCCCCCACCCACCTCCCTCCACATTCCCTCCACAAATGCAGCCTGACCCGCTGTTCCTCCAGCACTTTGTGTTTTGCTCAAGATTCCAACATCTGCAGTTCTTTGTGTCTCCACACCGATGTATGTTCCCCCCATCACGCTCTTTCTCTCGCTCAAAATCCAGCACCCGTATCTACCTATCACTTGTCCGGTTTTGGCTCTCCCCCCACCTCTATTTACCAGCTTTTTTCCCCCTCCCCCCACAATCAGTCTGAAAAAGCGTCCCGACTCGAAGCGTCACATTCATATTCCCCATAAACTGAGCCGCTGAGTTACTCCAGCACTCTGTTCTACCCGAGATTCCAGCATCCGCTGTTCGCCGTGTTTCGTGCACTCCCAGGCCCCCTCTCTGTCCCACACACACACACACACACACACATAAACCCTCTCCCTGCCCTCTCCCTCTCTGTTTACCTCCGCAGCCCCCTCGGTCTCCAGTGTGGCACCGTCGACCCATCCCGTGGGCACTATCAACAGGAACAGGTGAAGGAGGGTTCGCCGCAGGCTCAGCATCTGCGAGGAAAGTTGTAGCAGTGAGCGAGCCGGCTCCCGGGTACGCGCGTCAGACACATTAATAACATGAAACAGTATCTAAACACATCGGAGGCGGAGATTCCCGTGGAAACGAATAACCCCGAGCGTGTCTCTCATCTCATGTCTGAAACATTTGGGGAGCGAACGTGTTTCATTAAGAATGAACACAACGGAAAACCGCAAAGTGCCGAATTCTCTTTTTTTTTAAACTTCTAACGGGATAATCACTATTGGGATAAGAACAGCAAGGAATTCGCGCTAAAACATTGCAACAAAGAACGCGGCTTTAACACGTTGGTGTTTCCAGCTTTTGCTCTTTGCAAAAGATTGTTAAAACCGGTGGATTTCAATGTGTGAAATAGTTTTCTTGTCCCGTCTCCCCCCGCTCGCCCCTCGCCCCTCACCCTCGCCCCTCGCCCCTCACCCACGCCTCTCACCCTCGCCCCTCACCCTCGCCCCTCACCTTCGCCTCTCACCCTCGCCCCTCACCCCTCACCCTCGCCTCTCACCCTCGCCCCTCACCCCTCGCCTCTCACCCTTCGCCCCTCACCCTTCGCCCCTCACCCTCGCCCCTCACCCTCGCCCCTCACCCTCGCCCCTCACCCTCGCCCCTCACCCTCGCCTCTCATCACTCGCCCCTCGTCCCTCGTCTCACCTTCTCAGCGCCGCGCTGCGAAGCGTTCGCAAACTGTGTCGATGCGCTTTCGCCGCGGTTGTATTTATACTCAGCGGGCGGCGGCCCCTCGCTGCCCTCCTCCCGGTAACTGGGCGCCCGCCGGCTGGGAGGAGCGAGTCCCGGACGCCCCCACGTCTCCCCCACCGCCTCCCCCGAGCGCTCTCCCACAGAACTCTCCAATCACTCTCCACCCCGCGATCTCTCAGGAACACAGGGACAGGAGCAAGCTTTTCGGCCCTTCGAACCGCAACCATGAATGACCCGTGTAATGGACCTCTGCCCTCGCTGCCTCCATTAGCGTAGAGCCGCGCCTTTCCCACCCCTCCAGTCTCTCCCCAACCCTCCTCTCGTCTTTCCTCACCCCACCTCGACACCCTCCCCACCCCTCCTCCCCAGTCTTACCCCAGTCCTCGACACACACCCCAACCCTCCTCTCGTCTTTCTCCACCCCACCTCGACATCGTCTCCACCTCTCCTCCCCATCCCCAGTCTTTCCCCACTCCTCCAGTCTCTCCCCAACCCTCATCTCGTCTTTCCCCACCCCACCTCGACACCCTCCCCACCTCTCCTCCCCAGTCTTTCCCCACTCCTTGCCACTGTCCCCCCGTCCCACTCTTTGCTGCATACCCAACGTATACAAAGTGCTGGAGTAACTCAGCACTCAGGCAGCATCTTTGCAGAACATGGATAGATGCTGTTTAGGATCAGGACCCATCATATGCACTCGCGTACAAACTGCAGCAAGTAAGAATGTCATTGTTCAGTTCAAATCCAGTGCATTTGACAAATAAATACCCTCGACTCCTGGCTGAACTGCTGCCATCAGCTCTGTTGAACTAGTCCCTTTGCCCACATTTGGCCCGTATCCACCTAAACCTTTTCTTTCCACGGAAGAAGAGGGTGATGGTGGAGGGTTGACTTTATGATCAGAGGCCTTGACTAGTGGTGACCAACATGTATCAATGCTGGGACCTTATTGTTTGGAAGACACAAAATGCTGGAATAACTCAGCGGGTCAGGGTTCACAGAGTGGGAGCAGTGAGGGAGGCATCACACATGGGGAGCAGTGAGAGGGGGTGTTGCAGAACTCCCATCACTGAGAGGAGAACTTCACAGTAGGCATACCTTCAGGAGATCTCATAGTGGAGCAAGCAAAGTGTGTAGTAAGTAACTGCACATGGTGCTTTATATTGAAACATAGAAAATAGGTGCAGGTGTAGGCCATTCGGCTCTTTGTGCCGGCACCGCCATTCAATATGATCATGGCTGATCATCTTAAATCACTACCCCGATCCTGCTTTCTCCCTATATTCCTTGATTCCGTTTAGCCCAAAGAACTAGATCTAACTCTCTATTGAAAACATCCAGTGAATTGGCCTCAACTGCCTTCTGTGGCAGAGAATTCCACAGATTCACAACTCTCTGGGTGAAAACGTTTTTCCTCATCTCAGTCCTAAATGACCTACCCTTATTCTTAAACTATGGCCCCTGGTTCATGACTCCCCCCACATCAGGAATATTTTTCCTGCATCTAGCCTGTTCAATCCCTTAAGAATTTTATATGTCTCTATATGAATCCCTCTCATCCTTCTAAATTCCAGTGAATATAAGCCCAGTAGATCCATTTTTTCATCATATGTCAGTCCTGCCATCCCAGGAATTAACCTGGTGAACCTACGCTGCACTCCCTCAATAGCAAGAATGTCCTTCCTCAAATTTGGAGATCAAAACTGCACACAATACTCCAGGTGTAGTCACACCAGGGCCCCGTACAACTGCAGTAGGATCTCCTATACTCAAATCCTGTCGCTATGAAGGCCTACATGCCATTTGCTTTCTTCACTGCCTGCTGTACCTGCATGTTTAGTTTCATGCTTACACTGAAGATAGATACAAAATCCTGGAGTAACTCAGTAGGTCAAGCTATCACAGAGGCGGGAACAGTGAGAGATATATCACAGAGGGGGTATATACATTCATGGTTTGAAAATGAATGTTGTAGTCAGTAGAGGGTATGATATTGGTGATCTGGAAACTAGCTAGAGGATTATTAATATAATTTAATCCTGGCAGGTGTAAAGTGAGGCTATCAGAATTGTCCACCATACCCTATGAATGGTTTCAGATAATATACTTTGCAAAACAAGAATAAGGGCAAGGGAAACGTGCTGAGGGTGGCAGCAGAGGTGGGCAAGGTGGTGAACAGGGCATAATGACTTGCTGCCTTCATTAGCCAGGGCACAGAAGGCAAGTGCAGGGGGATTACAGTACAACTTTATGAACCATTCATAGGGCATATCTGGATTGCTGTGAACAGTAGTGGTGGCCACACCATTAGATGGACACGGAGAGGCTGCAGAGGAGATTCATTGGGGGTCCTGGGATGGAGTGTCTCGTCATTGAGGAGAGACTGAATAGGCTGGGTTTGTTTTCCTTGGAGCGGATGACTGCAAGAATGATCCAAGGAATGAGTGGGTTAACATCTGATGAGTGTTTGACGGCACTGGGCCTGTACTTGCTGGAGTATAGAAAAATGAGGGGAGGACCTCATTGGAACATATCGAATACTGAAAGGCTTGGATAGAGTGGATGTGGTGAGGATGTTTCCACTAGTGGGAGAGTCTAGGATCAGAGGTTATAGTCAAATAATTAAAGGACGCTCCTTTAGGAAGTAGACGAGGAGGAATCTCTTCAGTCAGAGGGTGGTGAATCTGTGCAATCCTTTGCCACCGAAGGCTGTGAAGGCAGAGATAAGGCAGAGATAAATAGATTCTTGATTAGTATGGTGCAAGGGGTTATGAGGAGAAGACAGGAGAATGGGGTTTGCAGGGAGATGGATCAGCCATGATTGAATGACGGAGTAGGCTTAATGGGCCGAAAGGCCTAATTCTGCTCCTATCACATGACCTTATGAGCTGAGGGAAAACCTGACCGAAGTGCATAGAATGATGAGCGGCACAAATAGGACAGACAGTGAAAAACCTTTCCCTGCATGGCAGAATAGAACCAGATGACAATGGTTTAAGGGATACGATGTCTACTGGGGATCGACACAATATGTTGGGGGTAACTTAGCGGGTCAGGCAGCATCTCTGGAGAAAAGGAATAGGTGACGTTTTGGGTTAGAACCTTTCTTTTGGTATAATCTATTCCTTTTCTCCATAGATGCTGCCTGGCCAGCTCAGTTACTCCAGCATTTCATGTCTATCTTTGATATAAACCAGAATTTACAGTTCATCCCTACACAGGTTAGGAATTATTTTCACCCCGAATGTAGTTGGAATCTGGAATACATTGCCTGAGAGGGTGGAGGTAGAGTCTCACATCAGTTATCCAAATCTAAATCTAAGATATTGAAATCTTTAAGACTGTGAGCTATTGAATCAATACCTAGTGCTGCTCAATGGGATTAGTATAGAGCCAAGAGTCAAAAGGTTTAATTTTCATAAGTACCTAAAACAGAACAATGAAATTCTTACTTCCAGCAGTATTGTTGTAGACGCAGCAGGGTTGTAGCTATGGAGAGAGAGGGTCCAGGTGGGGTTGTTTTGTTTGGAAAAAAGAACACTGAGGGTAGATTTGACTGAGGTGGGTAAGTACCGTGAGCCCACCATATCAAATATCCATATATGTAAGTAAGAATTTCATTGTTCCTTTATTGGTACACATGACAATTAAACATTGTTGACTCTCTTGATTCTTAAACCACACATGGATGCTCTCTCCTCTACAGCAGCCTATCGTGAGGTCTGAAGAAGGGTCTCGATTTGAAACGGTACCCATTCCTTCTTTCCAGAGATGCTGCCTGTCCTGCTGAGTTACTCCAGCATGTTGTCTATCTTCTGCAGTTATTTCCTACACATGAGGTCCATTCACATCTTCCCTGATCAGAGGTCATTTAGTTGGGTCTGTTTGCTGATGTGCACGCGTGTATCTGCATTTGCTGATGTGCACACATGTGTCTCTGATTGCTGATGTGTACGCGTGAGTGTTTGCTGATGTGTATCTGCGTGTGTGTACACGTGTCTGTGTTTGTTGATGTGTACACATGTCTGTGTTCGATGTATACAAGTGTCTGCGTGGGTTAATGTGCATGCATGTCTGCGTTTGCTGATGTGTATGCGTGTCTGCGTTTGCTGAAGCGTACACGTGTCTGCGTTTGCTGATGTGCATGCATGTGACAGTTTGCTGATGCGGTTGCAAGTGTCCGCATTTGCTGATGTGCATGCATGTGTCAGTTTGCTGATGTGTACACGTGTGTTTGCATTTGTTGATGTGTACGTGTGTATCTGCGTTTGCTGACGTGCACGAGTGTCTGCGTTTGCTGATGTGTTCGCATGTGTCTCTGCTGATGTGTACGCATGTGTCTCTGCTGATGTGTACGCATGTGCCTCTCTTTGCTGATGTTTGCACGTGTCTCGGTTTGCTGATATGTATGTGTGTGTCAGATGAAGACGGGGATACAGTCCAGGAACACCTTCTCACACCAGGGGACACGTCAGTCACACAATGTCAGAGAGAGCTGGTAGAACTACACCCCAACCTGCGTCAGGAGAAGTGGAGAGAAAAACCACAGCCAACAAAAAGAGAGAGAGTGAGAGATCAGTCGGTGGATTGGCACTGCCATGAGAGGGCTGTGAAGCACAAATAACATGGTGGAGTGTTGAACTTGGAGACTGGTTGAACATTGGTGTTATGACTGGATGAAGAACCTGAGCTAATCAGTGGAGATGGGAAGTCACTTGTGTACATTGGAAGTGAACATTGAGTGAACGCCACAAGGAGCCTTCAGCTAACGCAACCTTCAAACACATCTCTCAGCTCGCTCTGGCTGTTGTGTTTTCTTTCCATTCACAGTTAAACAGGCCTTTTCTTTTCTTACACCCAACTCAAAACATTTCATGTTTCATGTATTTGGTGTTTTTGTGTTTTTATGACTTGGCAGTTCAATTTCCCTCCTGGGATAAAAAAACGTCTATTGTATCGTATCGTATCGTATAACTGCGATTCAAAGAACAGGGAGGCAGAAGAACGATGAAAACAAAACCAGAGGACTTTCAACTTACTCCCTCTATTTCTCGAGACATGTGCAAACTCAAAATAGTTTCCAACACCTTTGGACTGAGAAGTGCAGCCCAGAGAAACTCTTTAGAGGACAAAGCTACGATTATAGGGGAAATAACTCAACAGGAAGGAAGGGCGGGCAAACTTTTGAATGCACCTCAGGCTCAGACAAAGCCAGAGCACATAGGTCATATGTTGCAGTTGTACAAGAAGTTGGTGAGGCTGCACTTAGAATATTGTGTTCAATTCACCCTGCTATAGGAAATACGCCATTATAAGCTGGAAAGGATGTGGAGATTTATGAGGGTGTTGCCAGGACTTGAGGACTGAGCTATAGGGCGAAATTGGGAAGGCTTGGACTTTTTCCTTGGAGCCCAGGAGGCTGAGGGGTGAACATATAAAGGTGTATAAAATAAAGAGGGGAATAGATAGGGTGAATGCACACTCTTTTACCCAGATCAGGGGAATCAAGAACCAGACGAAATAGGTTTAAGGTGAAAGACAGAAGATTTAATAGGAATCCAGGAGTTACTTTTTCACACAGAAGGAGGTGCTGAAAGATTGTGCCCATAGGATCCAGAATACATTGTCAAATTGATGCAACATTGGCTTGGTAATGGCAGGCAGGGGTGTTGATGGAGTGTTCTTTTAGTAATTGGAAGTGTGTGACCAGTGGTGTACCATTGTGATTAGTGCTGGTGCCGCCAGTTTGTTAAATACATAAATGAATTTGATGTAATAAGAGGAAATAATTTTGCAGATGACACACAAATTGGAGGCATTATGCCGACCAAGATACTACATCTAAGATAGATCCATTTGACCGTGTTTGGCCCATATCCATCTAAACCTTTCCTATCCATGTACCTGGCCAAAAGTCTTTAAAATGTTGTTATAGTACCTGCCTCAACTAATTCCTTTGGCAGCTTGTTCCATAGTTCCACCTCCCTCCGTGTGAAAAAGTCATCCTTAGATTCCTATTAAATCTTCCGCCTCTCACATTAAACCTATTCCCTCTGGTTCTTGATTGGAAGCATTTTTGGAGGCATTATTGATCATGAAGATGATTGTCTTAGACCACAGAGTGATGAAACTTTGTGAACCACTGGTTTGCCCACAGCTGGAGTGCTGGGCCCAGTCCTGGGTGCTGGACTGTTGGAGTGAAGTGAGGGATCTGGAGAATGTACAGAAATAATTTTGGAGATGAGGGACGGGTGAATCTGTGACTGTAGAGGATGCTACAAGGGGATCTGATAGCCGGATTTAAAATTTGGAAGGGTGGAGACAGGTGTGAAAGAGACAGAAGTAACAAATAAGCAGTTAGAAGAACTCAGTGGGTCGAGCAGCGTGTGGGGTGGGTACAAATTGTCAGCGGTTGCAATGAGGGCCTGCATCAGGACTGACAGTGTGCAGGGGAGATAGCCAAGATAGTGGAGTGGAGAGGATGGGGGGGTGGGGGGGGGGGGGGGGGGGTGGAGGGGGTGTAGAGTAAGACAGGGGACAGTGGGTGATAGGTGGGCCAAGGAGGGGTAAAGGATGATGGGCAGATGGAACCAGGTGGGGAACGAGCGTGGTCAAAACTAGGGGACCTAGAGTGAAGCAGATTGTCAAAAGCACCTCTGGCAAGCCGAGGGAAAGCTTCTGTAGCGATGTGGTGGAATGAGGAACGCATGGCTGGAGGAGAGGGAAGTGGAGGCAGATTCAAGCATAATCGGGCCAGGATCTGAAAGAGAAGAATATCGAAGAACTGTTGGGTGAGATTTGAGGGAAACATTTCCGAACCGCTCGCACAGGGCCAGCATGGGTTTGATGGACACAATGGTCTCTTTCTTTGCTTCTGTAATTCTTTTGTGACCTAAATCTCTGGGTGAACATCAGATGACTGCTCAGTTTCCTTTCAAGAACATACAATATTTTAAAGATATGTTTTTTGGAATACTCTAATTTTCTTTCTAAATGCAATTCTAAATCTGGGAAGCCAGAACAAACATTTACTGTCTCTTCCAATGAGCCTGGCCTTAGATTCCCTGCACTTGCATTGCTCCTCTAGGGTGGACCCGAGCTCGCAGGTTCATTGTTTTGCTTGTGGGCTGTACAGAACATTAGTTGTAGTGTCTAGATTGGACCCAAGTCAAAATAAATTACTTGCAATTTCTCTAGTGGCCAACACTTTTTCCAACCTCCATGTAATGCGTCAGTATTAAGGCTGGACCTCTCAGTGCCAGCTAAGCCTTTGACACAACTCTTTGTTCAACAGTGTCGCAGGGTGGAAGCATCACCATGTAACATGAAGGGTAGGTTTCCCAGCAAGAATATGCAGTTTTACTTTAGCAGCCTGAGCACTGTGGTGGAGCAGTAGTAAAACGGTGGCCTCATTGTCTTGTGGTTGCTAGTCTCAGCTGGAAGTGGAGTTTCAGTTTTCCAGACAGCTACAGGTTGATTCTGGTGGGTTTGCTCTGTGCCGAGGCAGTGGGAAATGGGAGCTGTGGTCCCATCGTGCATGGCCCTCATCATGCATTCAGCTCTCTCTAAATGTCATCCTTAATGCTCCTGACAGGTTGGACCATGGTGGGCATATTAACCCATCAATTTCTGGTCTGTCCAAGTCTGGACAGCCTGCTCCTTTCCCCTCCTCCATACACTTATCTCCCCCTCATCCCATCTCCGAGTCGCCCATCCACTCTCTATACCCGCCTACCTGTCCTCTTCCACCCATATCCCTCCCTCTGGCTTTGCACTTTATTCGTCCTTTTCTTGCCTTATCTGACACCATTTGTCTCCTTTTCACCTCTAGCCTTTGTCACTCCACTAATCACACCCCTCTCACCTGCAACCAACTAAAACTTGCCAGATTTGTCCTATCCCCTACCTCTCTTTTCCAGCTATTACCCCTCTCTGAAGTCTGAAGAAGGGTCTTGACCTGAAACATCACCTGTCCATTCCCTCCACAAATGCTGCCTGACCCGCTAGGTTCCTCCAGCACTTTGTATTTTTGAGCAGCAATTCATGCAAGATTTTCATGTTTCCATCAAGTAAACCTCATGTTATCTACCATTCCTTTGTCCAAGTTCCCAGTTGATCTAGATCCCGCTGTAACTTCAGGCGACCATCTCCACCGTCCACTATCCCACTAATTTTGGGGATATGCGTAAACTAATCTTGTCACCTATATCCTTATTAAAATTGTTAACGTAAATTTCTCCAAAACTGTGGCAATGAGGTCCAACGCAAAGCTGAGGAACAAAACAAGATGTGTGAGTTGGTAGATCAATTGGCCATTGAAAATTGATCCTCTTGTGTAGGTGACAGGTAGAATCCGAGTGATGTGATAGACATCAGTAGAATGGGATTAATGCAAGATTGATATAATTGGGTGGTTGATGCTCGGCACGACTTGGTGGGCTGAAGGGCCTGATACTCTCTTTGTCACTTCACCTTTGATTGGAGTTTACTGCAGCTGTCAGGAGTTGATCTCAATTCTTTACTTCCAGCAACTCTCTCTCTCTCTTTGTCTGTCTGTATTCAAACTGGCCAAGTCTGCCTGTCATTATATTGGCTCAGCTGTTTCTTATTCTACTTGCAGGGACTGGTATCCTAGGCGTACCCCACAGCCTCACCTTAAAACACACGCCTCAGACAAAGACGTGTTATGTGCTAGTAACTGCCCTCGTTAACCCGTTTGGACTCACCCTATCCTTTTGTTCTATCCCATGTTCTCTCCACTAGAAATCTTGCTTGTTTTCTTTCTCTTTCCCAGTTCTGACAAAGAGTCCAACAACTAAAACATTCATTTTAGTATCCCTCCACCCATCATCCACCTGCCTCTATCTCCTAACTCCCCACTCTCCCTATCCTGTCCGGTTTTAGCTGTCCATCATCCTGCGCTCCTCCTCGATCCACCTACTGGCCCCTGGCTCCCCACTCCTCTCCCCACTCCTCTCCCCACTCTCAATCCTGACGCAGGGGTTTTAATTCAAAATGTTGGCAATTTCTCTCCCCTCCCCAACAGATCGACCCGCTGAGTTCCTCCAACAGAGAACGGGTGATTGATAGTTGGCATGGACTCGGATGGTCGAAGGACCTGTATCCATTCTGCATAAGTAAAGTAAAGTAGACTAAATGAAACTAAACAGATTGTTTGTTGCTCCAGGTTCCAGCATCTGTAGTCACTTGCGTCTCCTGAATTGTTAACTGTTTCTCTCGCCACAGATGCTGCATGGTCTACTGAGTGTTTCCAGCATTTACTATTACACCACATTATTGACTGAGGTCCATGGCCAATGCTTGATAATCAACACCAAAACAAGATTATCTCTCAGTGATCACACAGACCAGGCTCCCCACATTAACTCCATCCACACCATGCCGCCTCAGAAAAGCAGCCAATACAATCAAAGACTTGTCCAACCCGGTCGTTCCTTCTTCTCCCTGCTCCCACCCTCAGAAGGTACAGAATATCTAATCTCATCTGTGTGGATAGCATGCAAAACAAAGGTTTTCACTGTACCTCAATCCATGTGAAAATAATAAACTTAAACCTAATAAACCTTATGAAAATCGGAAATTACGTTTCCAAGTTATGAAAGGAATTGCATAATAACGTATAACTTGTCTCTGAAGAGGGTTTTGTCATTCCGAAGTCATTCTTTCTTTAGCTTTATTGAGATTTTATTGTTGACTAACTATATCTACTGAAGAGAATACAACGTGCTGGAGATCAGGCAGCATCTCTGGAGAAGGCAAGTCAAGTGGAGTATATTATTGTCATGTGTCAATAGTGAATAGTGAAAAGCCTAGACAGAGTGGAGGTGGAGAGGATGTTTCCACTAGTGTGAGAGTCTAGGATCAGAGGCCATGGCCTCAGAATAAAGGACATACCTTTAGAAAGAAGATGAGGAGGAATTTCTTTAGTCAGATGGTGATGAATCTAATGAATTCATTGCCACAGAAGGCTGTGGAGGCCAAGTCAATGGATATTTTTAAGGTGGAGACTGAAACTGTAGATTCTTGATTAGTACAGGTGTCATGGGTTTAAGGGATAGGGCAGGAAAATGGGGTTAAGAGGGAAAGATGATTGAAATCCAGAGTAGACGATGGGCCAAATGGCCTAATTCTGCTCCAACAGTTTATGAAGTTATGTCCTGAAACAGAACAATGAAATCCATACTTGCAGCAGCACAACAGATGTGTAAACATAGAACTCTGTAATGGGAGAAGAAAGGTCTTGACCAGATACGCCACCCATCCATGTTCTCCAGAGAGCCTACCTGCTGCGTTACTCCAGCATTTTGTGACCTTTTGTGTATTAACCAGCATCTGCAGTTCTTTGTTGTTAAACTACCTGTACATCTACTAACATGCCTTCAGCTCCTTAGAATCTGACAGTATGTTCTTGCGTGATAGTGGGATCACAGTGAGCGTTGCCAATCCGGCTAAACATCGTATTGCATGCTGCGGTGATTGATTTGCGAGGGGAAATCTGCATATGGTTCTCGATAATGAGCTTGTCTCATAAAAATTAATGGGATCCAACTCAGGAAAAATGAATTCAGGTTTCCTCAGACCATGTGAATTGTAGACACAGTTTCCCTGCCAACTGGACTGTGATCAACATATGTCCGCTTCCAGTAAGGACTGTGGCTCCTAGGGAACTTCACCCACTTTACATCAGGATCTGTGTAATTGGATAAAGACTTCACTACCCTCCTCCAAATAATTTGGAATGCTTACTTGATCCTACCCAGCACACAGGGTCATAGGTTCAATACCCGGTCTGAGTTACAAGGGGCTTCAATTCAACACTGTGACATGGAAGGAAAGAATTATTAGGTGATTGAGGAAAATGGAACAAATATTTCAAGAACTAATTTAGGGTACACTCGAGGCTGTGAATGGTGAGGAACTGGTTAAAGGAGCAATTGGTGGGGTATTAACAGAGGAATCAATGGATCTCGCTCCATTGTGAAGATCTCAAACTGATTATAGATTGGTTAAGATTGAAAAAAAAATTGGCAAAATTCAGTGTCTATCTTTGTTATAAACCTGCCCCTGCAGTTCTTTCCTATACATGTTGTCCCAAAATATAGCCTATTTATTTTCTCCAGAGATACTCCCTAACCCACTGAGTTAATCCAGAATTTAGCGTCCATCTTTGGTATAAACAGGCATTTGCAGTTCCTTCCCTCACATTTTGTCGGCTCCATTGCAAAAGCTCCTTAACATATGCCTACTTTGAAGAAGTTCTATCTCCGAAGGGAGTTCTGCAACACCCTCTCTCACTGCTCCCCCTCTGTGATTCCTTCTGCTTTCTGGCACTATGACCAGTTTTACTATTATGGACTCCACCCTTCCTGAGGTCATCTGTTGGCAGTTCTGTTTTGTTCTGGCCTTCTCTATATTTCAGTTTGAGGAAGGGTTCCGACCTCAAACTTCACCTATTCTTTTTCTCAAGAGATGCTGCCTAACCCGCTGAGACAGTCCAGCACTTTGTATCACGCCTCTATCATCCTGTTCACCTGTGTTGCCACTTTCAGGGAACTAAGGACTTGAATCCTAAAATTCCGTTGTTTGTCAACATTCCTTTTCACCGTATCATTTACATATACGTAAGTCGTATCGTTATTCGACTTCCCTAAAGGCACCACCTCGTACTAGTCAGGATTGAATCCTATCTGCGAATGGTCTGCTCAACTTCTCATCACATCTATTGACGGCTTAGACAATTGTCTGAGAAAAGTTTCCTCACTAATTTTTGCATCAACTTCAAACTTAAACATATCTCCTACATTCAGTTGAATTTAGTTTTAGTTTATTTTAGTTTATTGTCACGTACCAAGGTACCTTAGGATGAAGGCAATAATGTTCAATGCGAAATAAAGTCCAGTAAAGTCCAATTAAAGATAGTTTGACGGTCTCCAATGAGGTAGACAGTAGCTCAGGACCACTCTCTGGTTGGTGATAGGACGATTCAGTTGACTGATAACAACTGGGAAGAAACTGTCCCTGAATCTGGAGGTGTGCGTTTTCACACTTCTGTACCTCTTGCTTGATGGGAGAGGGGAGAAGAGGGAGTGACTGTGGTGAGACTCGTCCTTCATTGTGCTGGTGGCCTTGCAGAGGCAGCGTGAAGTGTAGATGGAGAAAATGGTTTGTGTGATGGTCTGGGCTGCGTCCACAATTCTCTGCAATTTCTTGTGGTCAGATCCAGTTTGTTAATAAACGTCATAAATAGCAAAGGTCCCTGCACCAATCCCTGTGGTACACCACTGGTCACAGACTTCCATTCAGAAAAGCATCCGTCACCTTACCATCAGCGTCCTATCACTAAAGCTAAATTTACATTCTATCCATGTTCTCCAGACATGCTGCCTGATCTCTTGAGTTACTCCAGCACTTTGTGTCTATCTTTACATCCAACTCCCTTCAGATGCAGCCAAAAGAAAATCACTCCCAATGTTAATTAGAGTAGAAAAATCAAAAATGTGTCATTTTCTTTGCAGCACATTAAATTAGATACCAGGCATGGAACATTTTATCGCAAGATAATGTGTTACCCTGTGAAAAACAAACCAAAACATTCCACTTACCCTCCTCAGCTGGAAGACTGAGCCAAGAATTTGTTCAATCACGGAAATATTCTAGTTGATTGTTCCCTCACATACCTGTTGTATTAAAAGTATAAAAGTGCAGCTGGAAGTCCTATTTATATACAGCTCACACCAAGGACTGATCGGCAAAAGTTGAATTTCGAAATTCACCTCGACCTTACCTTGCTTCATGATAGCATGCAAGCCATGATCCTAACCAACAGGTCCACATCAGAGCCAATCTCAGTGGTGGCTGGTGTTAGGCGAGCCATAGAATCTTAGACACCTACAAGTCTGTGTCCTTTCTCTACCTTTCCAATTTCAGTCTTGCATGGCACATGGAACCCAAGCTTCCCATGGAACTACAGGACTAATGGGAAGGCCATGGTGACTATACAGAACCAACCAGAGGTTTTCAATTTGTTATTTCTTTGAATATGACAAAAACATTATTAACAATTAAAAAATAACATGAATTAATAAAAGTAGGTGGTCCAGCCCCTAACAGCTTAAATAGCTTGTAGAACGATGATCCATCATAGATACTAACAGCAAGGAATGGGTATGTATACTAGCACCTTATTGTCTATAAAAAAGCACTGTGTTTAGGAATGTTAGAAGCATTTGTTCTTTAGCTCAAGATGATCTATACATGTTCTCATTACTGTCTGAGGTTGCGAGCAAGTTCACCCACTCCCTTGTATTTGTGCCATGAAATAACTGTTGTTGACGGTTGGACAATAGCCTTCTTGGGAATGTAACAAGCAATCTCTTGAGTCTCAAACTGTTAACCTTCATCAGTGCCTCTGAAGGTGTGAGACCAAAGTCCAGATGGAATCAGTCAGCTATTATCTAGCACTTCAGACAAAACAAAGAACAGCAGTTCATGTAAGATTTATGTACTTCCACCAAGTCAACTTTATGTTCATGATACAGCAATAATAAGATAATGCACGGTAAATTTCTAACTTTCTACTGTTTTAGCTATTATACGCACCTGGTTTCAGAGAGCTTTACATTTTCATTCCTTTCTGAGTTTTGTTAAAAAGCTTCCAACAACATAATCTAACTGTGTAATGATGAATAAAAAGCCCTCACAATACAACACAAATAATACAGTCAGAGTAGTACTGAGTGTGAATAAGCACTGGATGCTGCCTGTCCCACTGAGTTCCTCCAGCACTGTGTTTCGCTCAGGATTGCAGCATCTGAAGTCTCTTGTGTCTCCATTTTACTTACAATCTCCAGTAATCTTTCATTGCATTAGCACACCAGCTAGAGTTGCCGTCTAATACATTATGATAGGTGCATGGCCTTGTTGACCTCCGAATCCAACCCATCAAGACTACATCTAGCTCACATTCCCTGGAGGGGAAGTCAAAGTTTGAACATACAACAAACATTTTCTTACATTCAAAGGTTCTGTTCTCAGAATCCCTTGTGCAGAACCTTATGAGATGCACTCTGTACGTCCATATTAAATACATATGTGGACAGTCTTATCCAAAGGCAAATGACCTTCTCAGGAAGCCCACAGTTAAATAGATCACAGATCATCATCATCATTGTTGCAAACATTAGCAACACAGTGGTGCTGGTTTCCAATGGGAACGGTGATGGACGCACCACACATCTCTGTCCTCCAGTTCCTGCAGACTTCCGCCGCTGGAAGTATAGGATTTTGGTGTGTGTGCTTTATCATTATCCCTTACAATGAGATGTACCACAGTGATCGCAATTTCTACTGAAGTGTGGATGGGCGTTGGCTCGCTAGAAGCTCATCCGTCTTTGACAGGTTTTGTTTTTGGTCCTGCTGGGCGTCCACAGCCCCCTCCTCACCTGGCAAACCAGGTGGGGGAGACAGTTTAGTCGCTGACGATCTGACCATGGAGCAGGTAGCACGGGATTACATGCTACCCGTGGCGGGGGGAAACTCCTCCCAACCTGACCAACAGGTCAACACTGACTTAATTGAATGGTGGAGACACAAGGAACTACTTTTGCTGGAATCTGGTGTAGAACTGGAGTAACTCAAAGTGTTGGAGTAAATCAAAGTGTCAGGTACCATCTCAGGAGGACATGGACGGGTGACGTTTCGGGTCAGGATCCTTCTTCAGGCATTGAGTGGTGTAACATCTTGAGGGATTAAATAGTCTTCAGTGGTTGTTCCTACAATAACCTTGTGAACCGTTTTTATCAAAAAACTTCCGATTGCTGACAGATTCTTCTTATTTCCTCCTCTGGCCTTTCAGAAAAACTTATACTGATGTACTACCAACAAATGTGTCTCAGCTAGCTGTGTCAACAGTTCCGTTTTTGCTGTTAGTTTAGTTTAGAGACAATATAGAGACAGCACGGAATCAGGCCCTTCGGCCCATCAAGCCCGTGCCGACCAGCGATTCCCTGACATTAACATTATCCTACACACACTAGGAACATATTTTTTAAATTTTACCAAGCCAATTAGCCTACAAACCTGTACGTCTTTGGCGTGAGGGAGGAAACCGGAGAACTCTGAGAAAATCCATGCAGGTCACAGGGAGAACGTACAAACTCTGTACAGACAGCGCCCATATTCAGGATCGAACCCGGGTCACTGGCTCTGTAAGGCAGTTACTCCACTGTTGAGCCAATGTGACGCCTGTTCTTGACAACTTTATGAGTGGAAATTATCAAGACTGTTTCTCTTCATTGAAACAATAATACTTCAGGAGCAATAAAATACTTTGTAATGTACTGTGGTTCTGAAAGGTGCAACATAAATGAAGTTCTTTCCATATAAAATTCAGACTGATAGAAGGATAACAGGGAAGAATCAGGGCCACATCAAGTCTGGATTCTCAACGCCTGTGGATGAGTTGTCCTCAGTTTTGAAGTCCTGCAAAACAAAGTCAGGGAATATGCAGCAAGTATTGAATTCTGCAAAGTGAGAGAGGTAGGAGTGTGTGAGGGTTAGGGTCAGGGTTAGTGTGCCAGTGGCTGGAGTATTCATGTAGCTGTCCAAGTGTTTTTTTAATGTTGTTATATTACCCGCTTAAACTACTTCTTCTGGCAGCTCGTTCCATATACCCACAGGAATCTGTGGGTATTGTCCATGCTTAATTATCCTTGAGTAGATGGAAGTGAACCACCTTCTTGGGCCACTGCAGTCCTTCTGACAATGATGCTATTAGGGAGTTCCAAAACTGAGATCTAGTGATGATGAAAGAACGGTGAGTTTACTTCGAGGTAGAGATGGTGTGTGTCTTGATGGAAGTGGTTGTGGTTTGGAAGATGCTGCTGGTGTAGTTTGGCCGATGAACTGTACTCTATTGGTCTATTGGTGAGGCAGCATCTATGGAGCGAAGGAAATAGGCAACGTTTCGGGTCAGACTGAAGAAGGGTCTCGACCCGAAACGTTGCCTATTTCCTTCGCTCCATAGATGCTGCTGCACCCGCTGAGTTTCGGTTTCGGCCCGAAACGTTGCCTATTTCCTTTGCTCTATAGATGCTGCTGCACCCGCTGAGTTTCTCCAGCATTTTTGTGTATCTTAAAAAACTCTCGACCCGAAACGTTGCCTATTTCCTTCGCTCCATAGATGCTGCCTCACCCGCTGAGTTTTTGTCTACCTTTGATTTTCCAGCATCTGCAGTTCCTTCTTACACATGTGCTCTATTGGTGGTCAGTGTGTGCCAGTGGCTGAGGTTAGTGTACGGGGTGCATATTGAACTGGATGTCTTGTCCTGGATGGTGGTGTTTCTCAACTATATTTGAGGTTCCAATCTTCAGGCAAGCAGAGAGTATTCCATCACACTCCTGACATGGTATACATGTTTTGAGGGGCAGGAGGTGTCACTCGCTACAGGATACCCATCTTCTAACCTGTTGCTGCACTGAAAGCATTTATATGTCTGGTCCATTTGAGGGCAATAATGAGCAGCAGAATGCTGATGCTGAAGAACTCAACATTGAGTGTCAAACATAAATGGCTACGCTGTGTCTTGTTAGTGCAGGCTAGGTCAGTCTTGAAGATGGTTGTTGGCAATGTTGATAATTGAATTTGTTATCAATGTTTATATATCTCTCAGCGTTCATCTCTCAGTATATCCTATCAACTATGCTATCCTACACACAAGGTTATAGGACACAAAGTGCTAGAGTATATCAGTAGGTCAGGCAGCATCTCTGGAGAACATGGCTAGGTGATGTTTTGAGTCGAGACCCTTCTTCAGGCTGAAGAAACGCAGGGAAATGGGTCAAGCTTAGATGGGAAATTTTAGTCAACATAGACGAGTTGGACCAAACGGCCACTTTCCGTGCTGTATGATTCAAATAGAGCAAAAGGTTTACATTAAATTAAGGGACGAGGGTAATATCAGAAAGGATGTCTACACTAAGGCTGGTGTAAATATGGGACTCTTTCCACAAGAAGACCATGGATATGGGAGGTACACTTGAACTGCCTGTTGGTGGGGGTATTACAGGTTCATGATCAAGGTGGGCGAGTGTGGATGAGCCACGGTCTCACTGACTGGTGGACAGGTCTAAGTGGCTGAATATCCCAGGCTTGTTCTCGAGTTTCTCTGATCCTTTGCTAACATGGATATCTTACCAGCATCACAAATTAGGTTTAAGAGAAAACAGAAGAATATAAATATTTGGAGTATTGTGTGCAATTATGGGCCCCTTTGGAAGAATGTGCTGGTATTGAAGAGGGTCCAGAAGACGTTTATGAGAATGATTCCAGGAATGATTGGGTTAATAAATGATGAGCATTTGAAGGCACTTGGCCTGTTCTCGCTGGAGTTTAGAAGTATCATTGAAATTTACCGAATAGTGAAAGGCCTGGATGGAGTGGATGCGAAAAGGATGTTCCAACTAGTTGGAGAGTGTAGGACCAGAGGTCATAGCCTCAGAATAAAAGGAAGGAGATGAAGAAAAATGTATTTAGACAGAAGGTGGTGAATCTGATTAATTCATTGCCACGGACAGCGATGGAGGCCTTGTCAATGGATATTGCTAAAGTGCATATTGATAGATTCTTTATTAGTATGGGTGTCAGGGATTATGGGGAGAAAGCAGGAGGGAAAAATAGATTAGGAATGATTGAATGGCGGAGTAGACTTGATGGGCTGAATGGCCTAATTCTGCTCCTTTCCCTTATGAATTTATGAAACCATCCATGCCCCCCAGATTATTCTTTTGCAGTCTATGCCGGAGCAAATTTGTGAGCTGACATTGACCATGAATAGGGTTCAAATGCAGCAAACGGCAATTGAAGGCAACACCTGTGTGGGTGGAATGGAACTGATCACAGGTCGACACCTTCAGAACAGAAAAACTGAGGGGAAGGAGCAGTTGTGAAGTCTGCGGATCTGGCAGAGAATTGTGAAATAATTTTTTTTGGATGAAGCATCCAGCCAGATTTTTTTGCCATATTTATACAATATGCGAGCTTTAATGTAATAGCTCCATAGAGGTGTAGGAAGTATCAACATCTGGAAAGAATATAAGCACAAAGTTGCTCCAGGTCTCCTTATAGTGGAAAAGTATCAAGATGTTGGAGTCTGTCAGACTTTTCTTTAAATAAAACTGTGGAACAAACCTTGAAGTATGTCCCATAATAGACAATAGACAATAGGTGCAGGAGTAGGCCATTTGGCCCATCGAGCCAGCACTGCCATTCAATATGAACACGGATGATCATCCACAATCAGTACCCCATCCCTGCCTTCTCCCGATATCCCCTGACTCCACTAACTTTAATAGCCTTATCTAGCTCTCTCTTGAAAGTATCCAGAGAACCAGCTTCCGCCCTCTGAGGCAGAGAATTCCACAGACTCACAACTCTCTATGTGAAAAAGTGTTTCCTCATCTCCGTTCTAATTGGTTTATTGCTTATTCTTAATCTGTGGCTCCTGGTTCTGGGCACCCCCAACATCGGAAACATGTTTCCTGCCTCTAACATGTCCAAACACTTAATAATCTTATGTGTTTCAATAAGAATACCTCTCATCCTTCTAAATTCCAGAGTATACAAGCACAGCCGCTCCATTCTCTCAGCATATGACAGTCCCGTCATCCCGAGTATTAACCTTGTGAACCTACGCTGCACTCCCTCAATAGCAAGAATGTCCTTCCTCAAATTTGGAGACCAAAACTTCACACAATACCCCAGGTGTGGTCTCACTAGGGCCCTGTACAACTGCAGAAGGACCTCTTTGCTCCTTTACTCAACTCCTCTTGTTATGAAGACAAACATGCCATTCGCTTTCTTCACTGCCTGCTGTACCTGCATGCATACTTTCATTGTCTGATGAACAAGGACCCCCAGATCCCGTTGTACTTCCCCTTTTCCCAACTTGACACCATTTAGATAATAATCTGCCTTCCTGCTTTTGCTACCAAAATGGATAACCTAACATTTATCCACATTAAACTGCATCTGCCATGCATCTGCCCACTCACCCAACCTGTCCAGGTCACCCTGCATTCTCATAGCATCCTCCTCACAGTGCACACTGCCACCCAGCTTTTTTGTCACCTGCAAATTTGCTAATGTTACTTTGAATCCCTTCATCAAAATCATTATGTATATTGTAAATAGCTGTGGTCCCAGCACTGAGCTTTGCGGTACCCTACTTGTCACTGCCTGCCATTCTGAAAGGGACCCGTTAATCCCTACTCTTTGTTTCCTGCCTACCAACCAATTTTCTATCCATGTCAGCACTCTAACCCCAATACCATGTGCCCTAATTTTGCCCACTAATCTCCTATATGGGACCTTATCAAATGCTTTCTGAAAGTCCAGGTATACTACATCCACAGGCTGGCTCTCCCTTGTCCATTTTCCTAGTTACATCCTCAAAACATTCCAGAAATTGAGTCAAGCATGATTTCCCATTCGCAAATCCATGCCGACTCTGACCGATACTGTTACTGCTATCCAAATGTGCTGCTATTTCATCTTTTATGATTGACCAGCATCTTCCCCACCACCGACGTCAGGCTAACTGGTCTATAATTCCCTGTTTTCTCTCTCCCGCCTTTCTTAAAAAGTAGGATAACATTAGCTACCCTCCAATCCACAGGAACTGATCCTGAATCTACAGAATATTGGAAAATGATCACCAATGCATCCACGATTTCTAGAGCCACTTCCTTAAGTACCCTAGGATGCAGACCATCAGGCCCTAGGGATTTATCAGGCTTCAGTCCCATCAGTCTACCCAACACCATTTCCTGCCTAATGTGGATTTCCTTCAGTTCCTCCGTCACCCCAGATCCTCTGGTCACTAGTCCATCAGGAAGATTGTTTGTGTCCTCCTTAGTGAAGATGGATCCAAAGTACCTGTTCAACTCATCTGCCATTTCCTTCTTCCTCATAATAAATTCTCCTTTTTCAGTCTTCAAGAGTCCAACTTTAGTCTTTACAATCCTTTACAACAGAATGGTGAATTGAGACTAAAGAAGCCATGGAGATATGGTGGTGATGGACGGTGAAGGGGAAAGTTGGCTTCTGTGAACAGTTTACAAACCTACCTTCCGCGCCCTAGGAGTATGCCCTAAAGTTCCGTGGCCGGCTCAGAAAGCAGGACACGACGACCTCGGTGCACGGAAGCGGAGGGGCTCCTGCTAGAGGCGATGGATGGAGCATTTGCAGTGACCGTGGGTGGTGTTGTTGGCAGAGGTGCGCAGCCGGGTGAGCAAGCTGATCAAGCGCAGCCTGCGGCGGCTGTACGGAGCGGCAGTGGAAGGAGAAGGCGGCATCGAACTGGGCCAGGCTGACCCCTACTCCATCCATCCAGTGCCGCTAGGACACTGGGCTTTAAAGTGAGAAAATCCTTGGGCCATGATCAGACTTTTCAGAGACTTGGAAGTTGCAAGATGCGCTGGAACGTTGCTACTCTCTACATGCTGTTCCTGAAGAGGATCTATTGTACTCGTGTATTGGCTGATTTGACTGGATAGCATGCAGGACAAGGTTTTTGTGTATCTTTTACATGTATCAATAAATAAACTAAACTAAAGTGACTCATGGGTTGAATAATGAGTCACCAATTAGACACTGTTTTGTTTTTTAAAGTGCCTCCTTTACATAAGGCCGTCCAACATTGCAAACACTCTTGTGTTCAAAAGGTTTTTGTGTATCATCAGTCTGAAGAAGGGTTTCGGCCCGAAACGTCGCCTATTTCCTTCGCTCCATAGATGCTGCTGCACCCGCTGAGTTTCCCCAGCAATTTTGTGTACCTGTAGGAATCAATGTCCGTGTGGGAGTCAAGGGTGGCCTGGGCTGCAAACGCCTTCCAGTCAGTGTTTCCAAAACACTGCTGAAGTGTGGAGTCCGCTTCCTCTGACCAGACTTTAACTGTCCTCACAGTTGGTTTAACCCGTCTGATGAGTGGGGAGTACTTAGGGAGCAGGAACAATGAGAGGTGATCAGACTGACCAAGTCAAGTCAAGTGAGTTTATTGTCCCAGATAGGACAATGAAATTATTGTTTGCTGCAGCACGACAGAGTATTGTAAGCATAAATACAGATCAGTTCAGTGTGTCTATATAGCATAGACCATATATATATATATATATATATATATATATACACATAAATAAACAAATGAAGTGCAATAGGCTGTTATAGTTCAGTTTGTTTGATGGCGAGTTTAATAGCCTGATGGCTGTGGGGAAGTAGCTGTTCCTGAACCTGGATGTACCAGATTTCAGGCTCCTGTACCTTCTACCTGATGGCAGCGGAGAGAAGGTACATCAGTGTTCTCCCTATCAAAGCGTGCGTAAAACGCATTGAGTTCGTCAGGGAGTGATGCTTCGCTGACAATTGAGCTGCCACCTGATTTTGCTGTATCCTTGCTGGATATGGATCTTTTTAATAAAGTCAGCTTTTCCTGCCCATCCCTATTTGCCCTTGAGAATGTGGGGGTGAGCAGCTTTGTTGAACTATTTGAGCAGTCTTTTTGATGAAGGTGCTCGCACAGTGATGTTGGGACAGAGTTGGTGAAATGCATCCAAGTTTCTACCTCCATCTCTTCAGGCACTACTGACGTGGCAATTACCCTCAGAAGAAGGGTCTCGACCCGAAAAGTCGCCTATTCCTTCGCTCCATAGATGCTGCCTCACCCGCTCAGCTTCTCCAGCATTTTTGTCTACCCCCACTACACAATCACTTTGGGTACATCGCAAAGCAGAAGCATCATTAGGAAAATACGTATGGGGCATGAAATGTTGTACCACCAACCAAGATCGAAGCACAGTAGCAACGTTTATTAATCTACCTGTTGCACTGGAGTAACTCCGCAACTGGAGGTCCTCACACAGCACCTTGCAACCCACCTCCTCTGCCACCTAGAAGGTCAGTGACAGCAAAAGCACAGGGAACACCACCACCTGGAAGTTGTCCTCCTGGCCACACACCAAGTTGTGACTTGGAAATACATCACCGTTCCTTCACCGTCTCTCGGTCAAATTTCGGAACTCACACTCTAACTGCGGATACCCACACCTCAATGACTGTGGCGGTTCAAAAAGGCGGCTCACCTCCACCTTTCCAAGGGCAACTAGTGAGGGGCATTTAAATGCAGGCTCAGTCTGCAGAGTCCACATCCCACATAATAGATAGGAAAATGCCTCGTGCAAATCCAGTGATCATCTTCACTCTAGATTGTCTTTCATTTAATATCCGTTAATTGTACTTAATTTATCCAATAGGGCTTCAGGGTCTGCATACTAATATAGAGGGTTCTTGTAAAGTTTCATTTCATTGTAACCTGCACAATCACCATATTTGTAGTTATAGAGTCATTATAACTCTTACGGAGTCATACGGCATGGAAACAGATCCTTTAGCTCAACTTGTCCCACCTACACTGTTCCTGCCTGCATTTGGTCCATATCCCTCTAAACCATTCCTATCCATGCAACTGTCCAAGTGCCTTTTAAATATTGTTATAGTACCTGCCTGTGGCAGCATGTTACATGTACCCACCACCCTCTCTGTGAAAAAGCTGCTCTCAGATTCCTATTAAATCTCTCCACTCTCACCTTAAGCCTGTGCCCTCTGGTTCTTGATTCCTCTTCCCGACTGTGCACTCACCTTATCTATTCGCCTCATAATTTTATAAACTTCTATAAGATCACCCTTCAGCCTTCTGCATCCCTAGGAATAAAGTCCTAGCTTGCTCAACCTCTTTAGTTCTTGCTTTAATTTCACCAAGTTCTGTTGTTTCTTTTGGGACTTGTTCTGAAGTACGTTAGTGAGCAGAAAGGAAAACCACAAATGGAAGAACACAGCAGGCCCTTTAACATCTGAAACACGTTACTAATTCACTGGGACAGCCTCACTAACTGGCCGACAACCACAAATCAACGGACCACTGCTTCAGCTGAATGTTCACACGAGTTCTATTTATTGCAGGAATATTAGAGCGGGCTTTCAATATACTGTAGGTATTTGGAACTCAACAAACATTTCAGGGCAATTCTAGCAAGTGTAAGACAGGACAAATCACCCTCTACACCGTCCAGGGACAGCATAATTATAGTCCCTCTGTGCATCCTGTCACACAATCTCCCAATAGATACAGTACAGATTAGACAACCATAAACTGTCACGCAGTTCCAAAATGGAGTCAGCAGGGGTTAGACACAGCATTACACTCCCTCTGCACCATGCTGTCACACAATCCTGGGGCAGATACACAGACGTTAGACATTCTTCCCCTCTATTATCAGGCTTCTGAATGATTCTTCCATAAGATGGGGTACTGTCCAATTCACCTCTACTTCATTGCGAACATTTTACTTTGTCTATGGAACTGATACGCTGCAGTGATGAGAATTATATTCTGTATAGCCTAATATGTAAATGTCTCTGTTTCTTCCCCTTTGCTCTACCGATTGTACTTGAGTTTAATTTGATTGTATTTATTTATAGTATTATTTGATCTGATTGAATAGCATGCAAAATAAAGATTTTGCATGCATAAAAGGGTCCCATGCAAAAATCATTAATTTCATTGACTTCACCACTAGCTTCAAGATTCAAGAGAGTTTATTGTCATGTGTTCAGAGAGGACAATGAAATTCTTGCTTTGCTTTAGCACAACAGAATATCGTAGGCATAAATAAATACAGAACAGATCAGTGTATCCATATACCATTGAATATCTATATACACACATAAATAAGCATATAAAGTGCAATAGGCTATTAAAGTTCAGATTTTTGTTTGCGTTGAGTTTACGTCTGATGGCTGTGGGGAAGCAGCTGTTCCTGAACCTGGATGTTGCAGATTTCAGGCTCCTGTATCTTCTACCTGAAGGCAGCGGAGAGATGAGTGTGTGACCAGGATGGTGTGGGTCCTTGATGATGCTGCAAGCCTTTTTGAGGCAGCGACTGTGGTAGATCCCCTCGATGGTAGGAAGGTCAGAGCCAATGATGGACTGGGCAGTGTTTACAACTTTTTGCAGTCTTTTTCGCTCCTGGGTGCATAAGTTGCCAAACCAAGCCACGTTGCAACCGGTCAGCATGCTCTCTGCTGTGCACCTTTAGAAGTTCGAGAGTCCTCCTCGACATACCGAATCTCCGTAATCTTCTCAGGAGGTAGAGTCGCTGATGTGCTTTCTTCAATTGCATCCGTGTTCTGGGACCAGGAGAAATCTTCGGAGATATGCATGCCCAGGAATTTGAAGCTCTTGACCCTTTCCACCATCGACCCGTTGATATAAATGGGACTGTGGATCCCCATCCTACCCCTTTCAAAGTCTGCAATCAGTTCCTTGGTTTTTCTGGTGTTGAGAGCCAGGTTATTGTGCTGGCACCATTTGGTCAGTCGGTCGGTCTCCATTCTATACTCTGACTCATCTCCATCAGTGATATGTCCCACAACAGTGGTGTCGACGGCGTACTTGATAATGGAGTTTGCACTATGACCGGCTACGCAGTCGTTAGTATAGAGTGAGTACAGCAGGGGCTGAGTACGCAGCCTTGAGGAGCTCCCGTGCTGATTGTTATCGAGGCTTACACATTTCCACCGATACAAACAGACTGTGGTCTGTGAATGAGGAAGTCGAGGATCCAATTACAGAGGGATGCGCAGAGACCCTGTTCTGAGAGCTTGGTAACCAGCTTGGAGGGGATGACTGTATTAAATGCCGAGCTGTAGTCAATGAATAACAGCCTGACATATGAGTTTTTGTTGTCCAAGTGGTCCAGAGCGGAGTGGAGACCCAGCGAGATCGCATCCACCATTGATCTGTTGTGGCAGTAAGCGAACTGCAGTGGGTCCAGGTTTTTGTCGAGGTACGAGTTGATTTGCGCCATGATCAGCCTCTCAAAGCACTTCATCACCACAGACGTTAGTGCCACTGGTCGAGTCATTGAGTCACGTCACCTTGCTCTTCTTGGGCACCGGTATTATTGATGCCCTTTTAAAGCAGGTGGGAACCTCAGACCTCAGAAGTGAGAGGTTGAAAATGTCCGTAAAAACTCCAGCCAGTTGGTCCGCACAGGTATTCAGAACACGACCAGGTATACCATTAGGTCCAGGCACTTTCCGACGGTTCACCCCTCTGAAGGATTTTCTGACGTCGACCTCTGTGACTGTGACCGAAATTCCATCATGGTGAATGGGGGCTCTTCAGACTAAAGAATGATCTCAACACTGAAACGTCGCCCATTCCTTCTCTCCAGAAATGCTGCTTGTCCCGCTGAGTTACCCCAGCATTTTGTTTACCCTGTGTCTAAATTTAGCATAAAGCAGCATCCCTATTACATCAAAACTGACCTCATAGATGAAGGTAGAAATTATTTTTAAAAATCAACAGAAATGGATATTACTTGGGCACTGTAATATCTTTCTTCAGCACACCTGTCATGCTCTTTCAGTAAATGGAGGGTGATGATGCCCTCTGCTGCTCACCTTCAGAACTGAACCTTCAGAGCCACACAACTGAAGGATGCTTAAAAAACAATTTAAACTGCAAGGCCTCACCAAGACCTTCTCAGGGGAGATGGAGGTGAGCATTAACTGCTGGTTACCCTGTGCCATCCAGAGTAGGGAATCAAGGACCAGGGGACATAGGATCAAGGTGAAGAGGAAAAGATTTAATAGGAATCTGAGGGGTAACTTTTTCACACAAAGGGTGGAGGTTGTATGGAACAAGCTGCCAGAGGAGGTAGTTGAGGCTGGAATTATCCCAACGTTTAAGAAACAGTTAGACAGGTACATGGATAGGACGTTTTGAGGAAATGGAACAAGCGCAGGCAGGTGGGACTGCTATAGCAGGGACATGTTGGCCGGTGTGGGCAAATTGGGCTGAAGGGCTGTATCGCTCTATGCTATGACTATATAATTTCCATAGTTCTATGACTCCATGAAACATTGCAGAAAATTGTTCTGAATCCCCAGCCACAACCAATGGACATGCAAGGACCATGACCATTCCAGATCTCATGAGTACAGAGAAGATATATGAGGAGGTTGCTAGGAATCGAAGGATAGATGTTTCTTATAGAAACATACAAAATTCTTAAGGGGTTGGACAGGCTAGATGCAGGAAGATTGTTCCCGGTGTTGGGGAAGTCCAGAACAAGGGGTCACAGTTTAAGGATAAGGGGGAAATCTTTTAGGACCTAGATGAGAAAAACATTTTTCACACAGAGAGTGGTGAATCTCTGGAATTCTCTGCCACAGAAGGTAGTTGAGGCCAGTTCATTGGCTATATTTAAGAGGGAGTTAGATGTGGCCCTTATGGCTAAAGGGATCAGGGGGTATGGAGAGAAGGCAGGTACAGGATACTGAGTTGGATGATCAGCCATGATCATATTGAATGGCGGTGCAGGCTCGAAGGGCCGAATGGCACCTATTTTTCTATGTTTCTAATTGGGAGAAATTGGGGCTTTATTCCTTGGAGCGCAGGAGACTGAGGAGTGTCCTTGAGAAGCGTACAAGCCCATGTGGGGAATGGATAGGGTTAATGTACAGTCTTTTACCCAGTGGAGGGAAGTCAAGAACCAAAGGATAGTTTAAGGTGAGGGTAAGAACCTGAGGGGTAACTTTTTCACACAGAGGATGGTGGGTGTACAGTACAAGCTGCCAGAGGTAGTTGAGGCGGGCACAGTATCAACATTTAAAAGATATGACAGGAAAGGTTTAGAGGGCATCTGGGTTTGCATGGACGATTTTGACCTATTTTGTACTGTACGACTGTATGAATGTGAGGCATTACCTCCCTTACCACCAGGCTGCACCAATAGGTGTGAGTGGGATTGGCTAACACGGCCTTGTCTTGTCCAGGAGGAGAAATAGTGAGGAACACTGTATGATAGGGTAACTGCTGATAACCTGGGCCATTCTCACTACAGTTGGAAGTAGACAACAGCCATCGGTCAAACTGAAGGAACAGGCTAGTTTAAGAAGGGTCCCAAACCGGACTCGAACTCTCGACCGTCCGCGTACATCCTCACCATAGAGACAGCCTGGCCCACTCAGGCCGCTTGTCCGAGTTGGCAACCGCTGCTGTCAATCACACGCGAATACCACGCCCCACGCAAACCCTCGCGCGATCTAGAAGCCGGGCCGCACTGCTCTCTGGGAATTGTAGTGAAATTCACTGTAAATCCTGTTTTATTTTCATGCTCCGGACTACTGGTCCCGGCATGCCGTGCGGTGTGGCAGAGCCGCGCAGTCGCGGTGGCCACGGGCCGGCCGGCCGTGGCTCTGGGCGGAGGAACATGGCGACTTATGTGGAGATCATCAGGCACGAGTTCCCGGACATTGACTTAGAACTCTTCCAATACGTGACAGGTGAGGTGGCCGGGCTACTGCAGCCGTGCGTTCCCCTTCCCACAAAGCCGCGACCCAGATTGTGGAATCCCCACTGTCCCGGGGACTCCGAAAGGACACGCCGGCCGACCGGCGTCTAATTGACCCCGGGACACCGGGCGTGTCGGCACCGAGCCACGCGTCTGGGTGGGTTGTTGGCACCAAACCCCATACGCAGCGGTTCTCAGTGATTCCAGCCGTGTTACAACATGTACAGCACCGGGACAGGCCCTTCGGCCCACAATGTCTATGCTCAACGTCATGCCAAATTAACCTAATCTCATCTCCCAGCAAATAATACACACTCCTCCAACGCCACACTCACATTTGCCTCCACCACCACTTACAATATGTTCCAGGCATTCAAATCTTTACAAACGAAATAGGCTCCGCACATCTTTAAACTGTGGCCTTTTTAGCTTTACGTTTCAACCTCTAGTCTTTGACATTTCCACCCTGATGTAACGATATATGATTTAAATCTTTTTATTTGAATTTTACAGCAATTTGCATACATACAATGATAACAGACAGTGACAGTCAAGGCATAATTGTGCAACAGTATGTAAGCGACTCTCAAAGCCCTTACCCACCTTCAACCCACCCGAATCAGGTCGGAACCAAACGGGGACAAACAACACTCACATACAAACACATCCACACAAATATGGTAAGATAAACGAAACAAAAAGTACTAGAAAAAAAGGGGTCACTAATAACAGTAAATAAGTAAGTAATTAAATAAATACGTGTGGGGAGGGGGGGGGGGGGTTAAGGGGAGAGCAGCTGCAGTAGAGCAGATCAATGGTGGAGAGCACTCAGTCCTCTTCTGAGTCCGGGGACAAGTTGAGAGAGTTAACAAGTTCCAAGAAAGGGTTCCATGTATCTAGGAATGTCTTGGTAGAGCCTTTGAGAGAGAAGTTTTTCAAGCTTTAAATTGTAAAGCATCTCCTTAATCCAGCGGGCGTGTGGCGGGGGACAGGTGAGCCTCCAGTTAAGCAAGATCAGTCTCTGGGTTAACAAGGTTGTAAAAGCTAGAACCCGTTTCACCGCAACAGAAAGGTTGGTGTTGGGAGGGGTACCGAAAATGGCTGACATTGGGTTTGGAGGAATAGTCTGGCCGTAGGCTCTGCTTATCAAGTCGAAAGCACTCCTCCAAAAGGCTGCTAGCGTAGGGCAAGACCAAAACATATGGCTATGGTTGGCAGGAGATTGATACATCTGTTGCAGGTGTCCCTAACAGTGGGGTAAATTCTAGATAATCTTGCATTTATGTAGTGGACTTTGTGAAGGACTTTGCATTGGATTAGGCCATGACGGGCACATATGGAGGAAGAATGGATCAAATCCAAGGCAGAGTCCCATTGCTGGTCTGTTAGTTTCGTATTCAGCTCACCCTCCCACGCAGCTTTTAATGAGGTATGAGGTTTCAATATAACCGACCCTAACAAGTTATACAAAACAGAGATGCATTTCTTCCGGTTGGGATCTAGAGCCAAGATGGTATCGGTCAGGGTTTCAGGGGGGCGATTTGGGAAATGGGGGAATGTCTTCTTCACAAAATCCCTAATCTGGAAAAAATGAAAAAGGTGGGAGTTTGGGAGGCTATAGTTGGACGAGAGCTCCGCAAAAGACGAAAAGATGCCATCCTTGTATAGGTTTTTGATACTACTGATACCGTTGCTATGCCAGGTTTTGAATGCGTGGTCTGTACTTGAAGGTTTAAAGGTGTGGTTTTTAAGCAGTGGGGTCAAGATGGAAGGGCCTTGTAAACCGAAGTTTTTCCTGAGTTGACTCCATATCTTGAGCGCGAGGGACGCTATTGGGCCTGCACCCACAGATGTTATAGGAAGGGGGAGTTGGGAGCATAGGACAGACCGCAATGGGAGATGTGAACTCGCCTTTTCCATGTGTACCCAGGTCGGTAGGTGGTCGCAATCATCATTCATCCAATACAGGAGTTTTTGCAAGTTAGCTGCCCAATAGTATCGCCTAAAGTCAGGAAGTGCCAAACCGCCGTCACTCTTAGGAGACTGCAGTATCGCCTTTCGGATTCTAGCCGGTTTGCTACCCCATAAAAATTTAGATATTGTCCTTTCTAATTTATCAAAAAAAGATTTAGTGATAAGTATAGGGACGTGCTGGAAAAGATACAGGAATTTGGGTAGGACGACCATCTTGTCCAGATTTATCCGGCCCACGAGGGATAGCGGTAAAACTGACCAGCGGTCAAAATCTCTCAGCTTTCTCAACCAGAGGCAGAAAGTTTGTGCGGAACATATCAGATAAGGGTGTTGTGATAAAGACGCCGAGGTAGCGAAACCCGTCCTCTGCCCATTTGAATGAGGTTAAAGAGCGAGGGAGCTGCTTAGCCAATGAGTTAATCGGAAATAGCTCACTCTTTTGGTAGTTAAGTTTATAACCAGAATACGCGCCAAACCGTTCTAAAATATTCGTAATCACAGGGAGAGAGCTGAATGGGTTTGAGATGTACAGGAGCAGGTCATCCGCATACAATGAGACTTTATGAGTTGTGTCGAGCCGTGTAATACCTTTAAAGCCCTTCTCTGAGCGTAACCAGACCGCCAAGGGTTCTATCGCGACAGCAAACAAAAGTGGTGATAACGGGCAACCCTGTCTGGTACCTCTCTGAAGGGGGAAGTGGGGCGACAGTGTGCCGTTTGTTTGTACTGAGGCCACCGGGGACGAGTATAATAATATAATGAATTGGCCAAGATTGACTGGCAATTAATTCTAAAAGGGTTGACGGTGGATATGCAATGGAAGACATTTAAAGACTGCATGGATGAACTACAAAAATTGTTCATCCCAGTTTGGCAAAAGAATAAATCAGGGAAGGTAGTGCATCCGTGGATAACAAGGGAAATCAGGGATAGTATCAAAGCGAAGGATGATGCGTACAAATTAGCCAGAAAAAGCAGCATACCAGAGGACTGGGAGAAATTCAGAGACCAGCAGAGGAGGACAAAGGGCTTAATTAGGAAAGGAAAAATAGATTATGAAAGAAAACTGGCAGGGAACATAAAAACTGACTGCAAAAGTTTTTATAGATATGTGAAAAGAAAGAGATTAGTTAAAACAAATGTAGGTCCCTTGCAGTCAGAAACAGGCGAGTTGATCATGGGGAACAAGGATATGGCGGACCAATTGAATAACTACTTTGGTTCCGTCTTCACTAAGGAAGACATAAATAATCTGCCGGAAATAGCAGGGGACCGCGGGTCAAAGGAGTTGGAGGAATTGAGTGAAATCCAGGTTAGCCGGGAAGTGGTGTTGGGTAAATTGAATGGATTAAAGGCCGATAAATCCCCAGGGCCAGATAGGCTGCATCCCAGAGTACTTAAGGAAGTAGCTCCAGAAATAGTGGATGCATTAGTAATAATCTTTCAAAACTCTTTAGATTCTGGAGTAGTTCCTGAGGATTGGCGGGTAGCAAACGTAACCCCACTTTTTAAGAAGGGAGGGAGAGAGAAAACGGGGAATTACAGACCAGTTAGTCTAACATCAGTGGTGGGGAAACTGCTAGAGTCAGTTATTAAAGATGGGATAGCAGCACATTTGGAAAGTGGTGAAATCATTGGACAAAGTCAGCATGGATTTACAAAAGGTAAATCATGTCTGACGAATCTTATAGAATTTTTCGAGGATGTAACTAGTAGCGTGGATAGGGGAGAACCAGTGGATGTGGATGTGGTGTATCTGGACTTCCAGAAGGCTTTCGACAAGGTCCCACATAAGAGATTAGTATACAAACTTAAAGCACACGGCATTGGGGGTTCAGTATTGATGTGGATAGAGAACTGGCTGGCAAACAGGAAGCAAAGAGTAGGAGTAAA
The DNA here is from genome assembly GCF_010909765.2 of Amblyraja radiata. Taxonomy (NCBI): domain Eukaryota; kingdom Metazoa; phylum Chordata; class Chondrichthyes; order Rajiformes; family Rajidae; genus Amblyraja; species Amblyraja radiata. The sequence goes on from NC_045968.1 coordinate 34,147,046, forward strand.
CGGGTCCTTTTCACAATGGCAGGCAGTGACTAGTGGGGTACCGCAAGGCTCAGTGCTGGGACCCCAGCTATTTACAATATATATTAATGATCTGGATGAGGGAATTGAAGGCAATATCTCCAAGTTTGCGGATGACACTAAGCTGGGGGGCAGTGTTAGCTGTGAGGAGGATGCTAGGAGACTGCAAGGTGACTTGGATAGGCTGGGTGAGTGGGCAAATGTTTGGCAGATGCAGTATAATGTGGATAAATGTGAGGTTATCCATTTTGGTGGCAAAACAGGAAAGCAGACTATTATCTAAATGGTGGCCGACTAGGAAAAGGGGAGATGCAGCGAGACCTGGGTGTCATGGTACACCAGTCATTGAAAGTAGGCATGCAGGTGCAGCAGGCAGTGAAGAAAGCGAATGGTATGTTAGCTTTCATAGCAAAAGGATTTGAGTATAGGAGCAGGGAGGTTCTACTGCAGTTGTACAGGGTCTTGGTGAGACCACACCTGGAGTATTGCGTACAGTTTTGGTCTCCAAATCTGAGGAAGGACGTTATTGCCATAGAGGGAGTGCAGAGAAGGTTCACCAGACTGATTCCTGGGATGTCAGGACTGTCTTATGAAGAAAGACTGGATAGACTTGGTTTATACTCTCTAGAATTTAGGAGATTGAGAGGGGATCTTATAGAAACTTACAAAATTCTTAAGGGGTTGGACAGGCTAGATGCAGGAAGATTGCTCCCGATGTTGGGGAAGGCCTACTCCTGCACCTAATTTCTATGTTTCTATGTTTCTATAATAGACTGACCCAAAGAATAAAACTGTTACCGAGGCCAAACCTGTCCATCGCCTCATATAGGTACCTCCACTCGACCCTGTCGAAAGCTTTTTCGGCGTCGAGGGAGACCACTATCTCCGGGGTCTCACTACTCGGTGAATGGATGATGTTAAGGAGACGCCTAGTATTGTGGGAAGACTGTCGGCCTGGTATGAACCCTGTTTGGTCTAACGAGATAATAGAGGGCATCACTCGTTGAAGACGGAGCGCAAGGGCTTTAGAGAGGATTTTGAGGTCCACATTCAGGAGTGAAATTGGTCTATAGCTACTACAAAGCAGGGGATCTTTCTCCTTTTTAAGAATTAGGGAGATAGTAGCCCACGACAAGGTGGGCGGTAGGCGACGATGTAAAAACGCCTCATTGTACATATCTCTCAGGACTGGTGCGAGGAGAGCAAAGAAAGCTTTGTAATATTCTACAGTGAAGCCGTCAGGGCCGGGTGACTTTCTGCTTTGCAGCGATGTGATGGCTGCTTGGACCTCAGCAACAGTTATGGGACCACCCAAGTCTCTCGTGGCTTCATCGTCAATTCGGGGAAACGTCATACTACTGAGCATGTCACCTGCAGTGGGAGGACAATCGGAAACGTATAGTTCAGCGTAAAATTTAGCAAATGCTTCATTAATTCTAAGAGGATCAGTATGAATCTCCCCTAAGCTAGATCTAATGGCTGGAATTAGCCGTGAATAATGAATGAATGAATGAATGAATGAATGAATGAATGAATGAATGAATGAATGAATGAAAACTTTATTGTCATTCAGATATACACCTAGACACAGTGCACCTTGAACGAAATTTCGTTACAAAATGAAGTCGCCTCGGTTCTGGCCTGATGGGCCAAAAGCTTCCCAGCTTTATCCCCAGATTCAAAAAAGTGTTGCCTAGATTTAAGCAGTGGTTTTATTAGTAGACGTGAGGTCAAAGTCTGTTTGTAACCTAAGGTGTTCTCTATAAAGGTTAGGGTCTGGGTCAGATGCATATTTGTCATCAATGTCCTTTATTTTTTGTAACAGGTCTGCCGTTTAGGACGTCTCGGTTCTTTTCAGGTTGGAGGCAAAAGAGTTAAGTTGGCCCCTAATATAGGCTTTTGAAGCTTCCCAGAGTATACCTCTTTCTATGTCCGGCGAGTCATTCAGCTCAAAATATAAGGTGATTTGGGAGTGCAAGAATTGCATGTAGTGAGCCTCTGCTAATAATGAGGAGTTGAACCTCCACTGTTTAAAGGGGTTAGTTCGTTTGCGAAAGTGGAGATCGAGGGAGGTTGCAGCGTGATCTGATATTACGATGCTATGATACTCGCTGGATTTGATTTTGGAGAGCAGTCTGTTATCTAAGAGAAAGAAGTCTATATGGGTATAGGTACGGTGCACGTGGGAAAAAAATGAAAATAATTTAGTCGTGGGGAATGTAAATCTCCAAGGGTCTGTGAGCCCAAGTTGTTTGGCGAAAGCATGCAGAGTCTTACCTGATTTAGTTAAAGTAGAGGCTTTGTTCGAAGATCTGTCCAGTATAGGGTCTTGAACCAGATTAAAATCTCCACCCACAATGACGTGGTGATTTTCAATATTTGGGAGAGATGTAAAAAATTTGGTTACAAATGAGCTGTCATCCCAGTTGGGACCGTAAATACTGGCCAATATGACAGGTGTGTCTTGCAGTTTGCCAGACACCTTGACAAAGCGGCCAGCAGGATCCTCCACAGTTTTCTGTGGTTCGAACATAACGTTCTTACGAATCAGGATAGCAGTACCCCTAGCCCTATCATTAAATTTCGAGTGAAATGAGTGGCTAATCCAGCCTCTCTTAAGCCGTGTTACCTCTCTGTTACGAAGGTGGGTCTCTTGAATAAAAAATATATCACCTTTGAGCTGTTGCAAGTGGGCCAAGATCCTGTCAGTCTTGGTAGGACTTCCCACCCCCCTCATGTTCCACGAGACAAATCTAAGAGTGTCGTTTGTGTTGGCCATAACAGAAGAGCGCATCGAAACCAGCTGCCGAGAGTGGGGATGTGGGGGGGAGGGGAGGGGGAGAAGGAGTGATTAAAAAAAAAAAAGATACATACACACGTATACACACAACAAACAAGTGGGACACATATCACTTAACCATCTTTCAAACCTGAGTCCCCGGACCTGAGATCCCCCATGTCCCAACTGAACCTTGAGTGCCCATTGCACCAAGGTGCGTTGTCCTCGCATCCGCATGGAGATATCCGATCTTAACTCCCAATATTTCCACCTCCCAAAGCAACAAAATCGCTCAATGTCAGTAAAGTAACATAAAATGAAATGAGTGTAGTAATAATAATAATAATAACAATGAAAATAATAATTTGAAAAATAGAAAGTAGAAGTAAAGTAAAATAAACATAAATAAATAAATAAATACAAAGTTGAAATAATTGCCATAATAGTTGCACTGTCAATGTCATTGCTAACACTAATGGTAATGGTAGTAATGATGATAATAATAATAAGACAAAGCAAATGATCAAAATGGTGATACTGAATAAGCAAGCCAACGTATAAGTGGAGCAAGAATAGCTTCCTTTGGTATTACATAGTATATCTTAAAATCGACAAGGTATAAAGAAAGAGTTAGCGTTAGAGAAGTTAGCGAGTTTCAAACTGGGCTTTTGGATTAAAGCGCAGGGCAAAAGAACATCAATTAAGTATTGTTAAACAAAAACGCTGTAGGAGCAGATTGGTATAACACAGCTTTGGCTGTAATGAGCTCTTATCAACCCCAGACAGTCCGCTAGGAAGACTAGTGTAAACAAACTAGCCGAATGCTGGCAGCGTTAGCAGCCAGCTGCTAAAAACAAGAAGGCAGAGACCAGATGACGAACCACAAAGTGGGTCCCTTAAGCCCAATTTTATAGCATGTGCAGGTGAAGAACCTTTCAAGTATGATTACACATAAACATTATAAGGAAAAGTTGGTATAAGATAGTCACGAATCGTGGTGAATTCTTACCAGCTTCATACATTTCAAGACGGGGGTCTAGTATAATCAGCAAGGCCGAGCGCTAGCAATGGCTAGTTGCTAAGAGCAGTCAAGCGAAAGTTAGTCCATAGTGTAACCGTAGATTAACCGGACCCCTGTGCCACTCGGATATAGACGTACCGAGCGAAGTCAGTCGTCTGTGGGTCCCGGTCTGCGTCGACGGTAAGATGAGATGAAATCCTGAGCGTCCTCAGGAGATGTTAGTCGTCGCCTCTTTCCTTCCCCGGCCATGATGAACAGCTTGGCTGGATAATGAAGGGAGGGTTTGAGACCCAGGTTGTGCAGCTCCTTCATAATGTCTCGGTACGCGGAGCGTTGTTCAACTATCTCGGGACAGTAGTCTTCGAAAATGTGGATCGGGATATCCTTGTACTTCAGCTTACCCCTCTGCCTCCGAGCCTCACGCACCACCAACTCGCGGGTCTGGTATCTATGGAAGCAGATCACAACTGCTCTGGGTTTCTCACCAGGGCTTGGCTTGGCTGTTAGCGTACGGTGGGCTCGGTCTAGCTCCGGGGCTGATTCCAGTGTGTGTTCGCCAAGAGTCTCGAGCAGGAGTTGAGAGAAAAAAGCTGTTGTTTGGGAGCCTTCGATGTTCTCGGGGAGACCGACTATCCTTATGTTATTTCGGCGACTCCTGCCTTCCAGGCCGATAAGCTTAGACTTTAGCTTGGCGTTCTCTTCGGTCACCGTAGTTAGCATTGTCGCTATAGCTCGTATGTCTTGGCTGGTGGTATCGGCAAAAGACTCTAATGACGAAAGACGGTGTTGGTGATCTAAAATTGTGGTCTGGATATTGTCCAGCTTCGTTTCCAGTTTGGTGAACGCTGCGTTGAATTCTGCCAGTAGCGATACCTTGTGCTCTGTTAACATGGCTGCTAGCGTGGCCATGGGTCGGGTCTTCCGTCTTTTGCTCCTCTTTCTTTCCTCTGCCTGGCATCTTTGCGGCGTGGAAAGGTGCTGTCAATGGTGTTTCAATATTTATGGGTAATTATAAAACTTAGGCTGAGCTATAATAAAAGTTGGAGGTGAACAGGTCGGGAGCGTGGAAAAGCGCGACTACTCCAACATGTCGCCCCCAGCGGATCCGATGTAACGATATATGAGCTTGTTTCAAAGACTTGAATCAATAATGAAAGAAGAAACTCCAAGCAATATCAAATGAACTCTCCCACCAGAGAATTCAGTCTTACTAATTTTATCATGTTTTTGGGGGAGGTGAACAAAAGTGATCACGGAGGGTAGGCTGTGAATGTTATCTGCATGGATTTCTGTATGATGTGATGGCAGAAAGGGTGGTGGCATCTAAGAGGCTTTTAGACAGGCACGTGGCTATGTCCCCCTGTTTCCCTCAAGGGCGAGGATGTGCAGTTTACCAGGGAGTAAAGTACCTTGGAGTTTACCTGGACAGTAAAGTGGACTGCTACAGGAAAGCTGAGGCGCTATATAAGAAGGGACAGAGCCATCTGTACATTCTGAGGAGGTTCCGCTCATTCAACCTCTGCAGTAAGATGCTGCCGATGTTCTATCAATCGGAAGTGGCCATTGCCATCTTCTTTGCTGTTGTGTGCTGGGGTAGCAGGGCGAAGGCCACGAATGGCAACATAATTACCAAGCTCATCGGGAAGGCTGGTTCCATCCAAGGGGTGGGGTTGGATTCACTGGAGATAGTCTTGGAGGGCTTCAAGCTGCAGCTTACCCCCTCCAGGACATACTGGTGAAACTGAGGAGCACCTTCAGCAACAGACTGGTTCCACCAAAATGCAGCACAGAATGCAACAGGAGATCCCTTTTCCCTGTGGCTATCAAACTGTACAACTAATCCCCCTTCCGTCATGGGGTTGACTTGCTTCCCTTCACCCCCCACTCCCCCCTCCTTAATCTTTGCACATCCTCAATCCTGCACTTTCCACATCACTTTAATTTCATGTTTCAAGTATCTTGTTATCTTTTATGACTGCTGGCAGACCAATTCCCTGCTGGGATAAATAAAGTTCTATCGTATTGTATCGTATATCCAGGGATCGGGGTGGTGCGGATCACAGGTAGGTAGAGGAGATTGGTCTAGCCGGGTGTCACGTTCGGCACAGATATCGCGGCCGAATGACCTGTTCCAGTATTGTACTCTTTTATGTTCTATGTTCGGTGCAAAGCAATACCATTAACCACAGGATATCACCAAGTAGTGATATGCTGCGCCCTCCACCGCCAGTCAGATGGCTAGTTTTGCTGCTGCATTGCATTTTTGGCCAGTCAGCGCTGACAGTGGTGTGTGCTGGTTATTGGAGAAACAGGACATTGCAGTGCTGGGAGCATCTGGGGAGGGAATGGACAGACGATGTTTTGGGTCGGCACTCTTTTTCAGACTCATGGAGAAGGGGAAAGAAAGCTGGAAAACCTACTCCATCAGTCAGAAGAAGGGTTCTGACAAAACATTGTCCATTTCCCTTTGCAGGTACTGCTTGATCTGCGTAGTTCCTCCAGCACTTTATTGTTTGCATTTTTAATTTGTAATCCGATTTATTCTCAAGTTGCAGGATCTTACTACACACATTATTTTCACTACAGTGAAACATGTCAAAAAAGTTTTCAAATTCTTGAGATCCTCAACTGTCCTTCATTAATTCTTAAGGGTCACAGAATCATCTGACCACGACCTATCTTACTGGAACTATCTTCATTCCCAACGTAACATCTTAATGACTTCTGAAGTTCAGTTAACTTCCATGGGTCTATTGCACCATGGTGTTAGTCGTTCAGCAGTGTTTTTGAATATAGTTTGTGTGAAGTTTGAATTATGACGTAAGAAGGTAAGCGTACCAAATGCTTCACTGGTACTTTGTCCAGGGTATGAAAACTACAGTGACCACAATCCAGAAAGTGATTAATGTTCTGAAAAATAATGCTAATATGTATGCAGTCGAACTTCAACATTCACTGTCCTGTCATAATAAAGGGCCTGTCCCACTTATGCGACGTTTTCGGCGTCTACCGGCACCCATCATAGGTCGTTGCTGGTCGCCGATATTTTCAACATGTTGAAAATTCAGTGGCGACCAGAAAGACGCTACGACTCTCTGGGCGACTGACATGTCGTGGGGTGAAGCATGTATGGTTGTGAGTAGTCGCCCAAAGAGTCGTACCTTGTTCTGGTTTCATGTTGAAATTTTTCGGCGACCTGTAACAACCTATGATGGGTGCTGGCAATCGCCGAAAAAGTCGCGTAAGTGGGACAGGCCCTTAAGGTGTTGAAAACAGGTTTCAAGTTCCCCAAAAGTCATAAAAGAAGGTATTATTGAACTTACACAAAAATGCTGGAGAAACTCAGCGGGCTGGGTTTCCGCTGAGTTTCTCCAGCATTTTTGTGTACCTTCGATTTTCCAGCATCTGCAGTTCCTTCTTGAACATGTATTATTGAACTTGCTGTGCATGGTATTACTGCCGTGCTTGTAATTATTATTTGGAGAAAAGTTTTATTTTTCTCAGTAAATCAGTTCTATCACTTCACTAACTTATGTGCACCATATACTCCTAAAGACAAATTTAATGCACCCACTGTTATTGCAATTTAGATTTTTTTTTGCACTTCTTCAGAAAAAGGGTCTCGACCCAAAACGTCACCTATTCCTTTTCTCCAGAGATGCTGCCTGACCCACTGATACTCCAGCCTTTTGTGTCTGTCTTCGGTTTATACCAGTTTCTCCCTACACATATATACGATACATACATACAATCAAGTCAAACTCGAGTATAATAGATAGAGCAAAGAGGAAGATGCAGGATGTAGTTCTCAGCCTTGTAGTGCATCAGTTCTAGAGACCTAGAAATAGGAAAGCTCCTCGGAAAGTGTTTATGCCAGGATGACAAGTAAGCTATTTATAAATGACCCCTTCATATGTTTGTCAGAGCTTGACATTTTTCCAATCGCTATGAGGTTTCCTTTAAGATTGTTTTTAAGGTCAACCAACTATTTGTGACTTTAGGTGTTGGTGAAAGGTACTTCAAACATTTCATGTTAACCCACCTATCTCAGCTTCTATGGCATTTCCATTTTCTAGAATTCAAGGCATCACAAAAATAAAATGCAATAGAGACATGGAAACTGAGAAACAGCCAAGGAAGACTACTCAATTTATATTATTTGACATTTATCTTCACTCTAACAAATCCCCTGCTTGCTTCTGTTGAACCCATAATTCACTGGTATTTCCTTCCGATGCTGAAATTACACCTCATCCCATTAAGTGGAAGAAACATCTCTTTGTGCCATTTCGTCTGTCTGATATCTCATTTGTTGGTCCAGTACTGCGCATGCGCGGTTTAAGATTTTTTTTTTAAAAAGCCGACTGGCTGCCTACCCTTTGTAATTACTCACGGCACGTGCCTGGTCTGAAGGATCTGTTTCCGTGCTGTACAACCGTGACTTTAAATTTGAATTTTCACTACTTTCATGCAGAATTTTTAGGATATACATTTTTTCAAAGCTGAGCCCATGTCCTAGATTGTTTAAGCTCAGTTTCAGAGTATGCCGAATATATCCAGACCTGCAATGGAAACCTCCTTCCATTCCACCATGCGTCGGCACCAGCAGGCCCTCATGCTGATTACCTCCTAGCTCCGGGCCTCACTCATCTGCAATGGAAATCCCCCATTTATTGGCTAAACTATGTCCAACTATTTTTCATGACTCAATGGAATAGTTGAATGCTAGTGATCCACTGACTGCTCGGCTATCTTTGACACTGAGGTACATTGAGCATATTTATACTGGCACTGGAGCAAGAAAAGAGTGGAAACGTGTTCCCACAGTTTGCTGTGATGAGTAATTGTTAGTTTAGCAACTAGTGCAAATAATATACAGATTGTATTGATGAAAAAATGTGATGCAGCAGTCACGTTCAAATCAGAGCATTTGCGATTAATTGTCAGGAGATAGTTGTATGAAGGGACTGTAGATCATGCTGTAATTCAAAGCTGATGAAGGATACACCATGAAACCACTACACTCCTTCAGAGCCTTCCCATTTGATTCTGTTCTAATCAGCATAATTTTGGAAATATATGTTCCTGTTCTGCCAGGACTGACTGTACCCTGTTAACAAGTCACTTGCTGTGGCAAATGATGCTTTCACAAAGCCAGTTCCTCCAGCTATTGGGAAGATTTTTTGCTGCCATCCAAGGACGGCTTTGAAGTTTTATTAAGCTGCAGCACGTATCCAAACATCTTTAAAAAATTGCCCAGTGGACTGTTCTTAAATAACTGTCACGCAGTTATTTTTGTAGATTTATTAGCCTTAAACCATTTCTGCTCGCATATCTGTTTTATGTTATCAGGTTTTCTATAGTGATGGACCTGTACCCAACAGTTCTGTGACCCACTCTGAGAAAGTGACAGCACTGTCGCCACCAGCATTGTTTTGATGTTACACAGTGACGGAGCTGAATTATAACAGTACAATTCTTAAGCCACTAGCTCAGTATGGTCTGTAAAGGGCACAGTGAAAGTTTAGCAGAGTGGTATCTGTGTGGAGCTCAGTTCAGTTTAGTTTATTGTCACATGTACCGAAGTACAGTGAAAAGCTTTTTATTGCTATGAGTATGTTTTTCATTTTGTTAACAGTGAGTACATTTTTCATATATCTAACATTACACTACTGAAATCCAATTATTAATGCCCAAAATTATGACAACCTGAACAAATTCAAAGGGGAAGGTTCTAAACCAGTGTAGTGGTTTTGTGATGTATTTTGTGCCAGTATATTCTGGCTTGTTTTATAAGGTAATATCTGCTGTCTTTCTATTGGCATTTACTTTGCTTATATCATTGAACCTCGCAGTGACCATTAGGTCTTGTTTCCCTCAGGTGTGCTGGACAGCAGTGCCGCTGATTTTGAATCTGTTGATGAGATTTTTGAAGCAATTGGCGATGTTCTTCAGGAAGTGTCAGTCTCAAAAAACGAAGATGACGTCCGCGAGATCTGTGAAAAAATGTTTAATACGCTTAAACTGTGAGTAAATGTTTTTATTCTGACATTTGGTTTTGTCCGATGTTTTGTTTACTAAGTTGTGAGTTATTAATGATTGGAAATTAAACTCTACCAAGATATTATAATTAGATATCTGCGTCAGGAACATGAGGCCTGTATGTAGGCACAGTTCATTACTGTCTCAAGGGACAGTTCATTACTGCCCCCGCCCCCCCAAACAAACTTGTAACTGCAGTATTGAGAAATGACCAATAAACTCTTGGCTATCTCTGCAGAAAATCCAAGAAAGTCTTGTAAGGCCATTTAGTCACCACATAAAAGGAGAACCAAATTGCTACATCATGAAAGGAAATGTAAAATATTAGTTGGAGGAAGGATGAGGTGTGTGAATTTAAACAGCTGGATTTTAATTGTCCAATGGGATGTTGCTGTTGCTGGCAAAATCTGCATTTGTTGCCATTGTTAGTTACTGAATGTTTAGCCACTGAATGGTAAACTTATAGAATAGGGTCGATTTTAGTGATGAGGAAAGGCAATCTTGTGAGGTCCGGGAAGCTGACCTTAGGTGTACATACATAGAATTGTACAGCACAAGAACAGGCCCTTCGGCCCATAATGTCCATGCCAAACATGATGTCAAGACTCTCTCTTATCTACCTGCGCATAATCCATATCCCTCCATTCCTAGCATATCCATGTGCATATCCAAAATGCCACTATTGTATCTGCCACAACCACTATTCTTGGCAGCATGTTTCAGTCACTCAACTGTAAAAAACAGTTGCCCCAAAATGTCCTTTAAACTTTGCCCCACCTAACTTAAAACTATACCGTCAAGTATTTGACTCCACTCATCTACATGTGGAAACTGTTTCATTACATCTATTAAGCCCTATCAAAATTAAGTTTCTGAACTTCGTTTTGGTAGGGATTGGAACTTGCACCCTAAAGTCAAGCTATACATCAACATGCCTGAGGTAGCTGCATTTACGGTATATGTCCTGTTACAGTTTTACTTTACTGAAGTCCTAAAGTGCATTACTTTACACTTATGTATTAAATTCTATCTGCCACTGCTCCATTCAACTGAAAAACACTGTGACAATCCATCGTATCTAAACCACGTGATTTTATACACCTCACAGCATCCTTCCTATAGAAGAGCAAACAGAACTGTCCCCTTATAGACCTCCTAATTTCTGTCTCAAGCTCGCTCCTGCATCCCTTATCAACCTCTATGATTCACTCAAAAGTAAATGCCTAGACCTGCCATATGCTTCCTTCTTATTTCTCAAACGTTCAATTTATAGTTTATAGTAACAAAATAGAACAGTACAGCAACAGGCCCTGTGGCCCACCATGTCTGCACTCACCGTGATGACAATCTAAATTAATACGATCTGTCTGCACATGGTCCAAATCCATGTATTCCCTGCTTGTTCAAGTGTCTGCTAAATGCTTCTTAAATGGTATCATATTTGATTCTACCACCTTCCCTGGCAGCACATTCCAGGAAACCTGCCTCTCTTACCTTAAATTTATGCCTTCTTAGTAGTTGACATTTATGTCCTGGAATAAAGACTGACTATCTTCCCTATCTATGCCTGTCATATTTTTATAAACTTCCATCAGACTGCCCCTTGACCACTGATGCTCCGATTCTAACTTATCCAACCTCTCCTTGTAGCTTATATATACCAATCCAGGTAGCATCCTGGTAAACCTCTTCTGCACCCACTCCAAAGCCTCCACAACTGTCCTGAAGTGTGGTGACAAAATAACCTATGGTGTGGTGATCTCAAGAGCAAGATAAAAACTGTTGAGTGAATCCCAGCTTGATCAACAGGGAAATCATCATTGAAGATCATAAGAAAGGCTCATGGCTCCTTTGACGGGTGAATGACTAAAGGTCCTCACTATTTCTGTTATACTGTAGAACCTTTGACTAATTCATCCGTTGGTCCATATATTTGGCTTCTTTAAACATTGACACATATTTTAGCAGGTGACTCCTTTTACTTTTGATGCCACAGAAGATTAATTACATTTTTTACAACCTTCTAGCTCCAGATCGGGACTTTTAATCTACATGAAATTCTTCATAACTTACAAAATGATCATTGTGTGTTACGTCAATGCCATATTGCCTCCAACGGTGAGAGGCTAAAAGCTAGCCTAACCCTTTTGTTTCTCTTGCCAGCAATACATCCAACTCCTCAAAGTCAAACGTACTGCTGAAAGCACCAATACAGCTCTCGCAAGTAACTGGTAGCACTGGTGAGTAACACTTTCATTTCTGCAATGCTACGGAGTTTTAATTTTCTTACTTGCTAGTTGCTTATCCATTTTCTTCCCTTTTTTGAAAGAGTTTGCTAAAATGCTTGCATGTTTTGGGTGATATCTCGCACAGTTGATGTTCTTTCTGTGGCAACGAAACCAACTGAGGATTCACAGGCCATTCTGATATGGTGGCTTCAATGATCTTGACTTCATATTGCATTAATTTTGTGACGGTTGATGGACAAGGATGAGAACACAGTCCACAGCAGATGTTCGCCATTTCTATCTGAGGCTTGGAACAATTTTTGGATAATTTGCTGCTGCTTGTGAAATGATTAGCAGTGCACCTCAAACCTGGGGCCTTTCTGGACAGATTTAAAGTGCCAATTCAATACTTCATTCCACCCCCACTCTAACCTTCTTGATTTGTGTTCTCACTCTCTAACCACACATTTCATAGCTCTAGAGCATATATAGTACAGGAACAGACACTATGACATGTCTGTGTTGAACAAGTTGAACTAAACTCCTTAATCAACACCCCATCCACCTGCTTAAATATCTACTTACAGTTAAGATTCATACAGCATGGAAACAGGCCCTTCGGCCAAATCGTCCATGCTGACTAAGATGCCCCGTCTAAGTTAATCCTGCTTGCCTCACTTGGCCCATGCCTTTTAAAACTTTCCTATCCATGTATCTGTCCAAGTGTAACTTTTTCTGCAGGGTACCAAAATGTTATCCACCATTGATGCACCATTGCTACAAGGTGTAAATTCTGTGGTAAGCAATCAGATTTTAGTGGCAGTAATGGCTAAACTTGAAACCTCCACTGCTCAGATGCAAACCCCTCTATCCAGAATGTCATTTGTTGCAGTATTAGCATCCTGGAAAATATTGCCAAATGAGTGAGAGGAGTATGTTCACTATGGGTTGAACATAACTCATTATTTTAATAAATTAGTTGATTAATATACCAGGAAATTGAAATGAACATTTAAAATGGCATGTCCAAAGACAGGATACTGGCAAGAAGAGTTCCATTCGTTAAATTGCCTGTATTGTTTCAGGTATAATGTTTTTTTAATACTGGTCGCTTGAAATAGAAGGTACTCGCTGACCACAAATGTCTTAATAATTCCAGCATTCTGATGAATTTCATAAAAGCTCAATTAACAATTAGATGGGCCTGTGTTGCTTTTACAAGCATTAGCCAAGCTCCTTTATGCTGCTGACTGGAACTCTCCATTTTGACGTATTTTATGATTGCTTATAGATAATAGATATTATATTTATAATCTTGCAAAAGCCTTTAGATTCTCGAGGGTATCGAAATATTGGAAAACTGTTAATGTGATGACCTCCCAAAAGGATGGAAGGCAAAAAGAGGTTGTAAAAACAAAGGTTGTAACTTTGCAGGTCAAGCCGCATCTTTGGAGGACATGGATAGGTGACGCAGGTCAGGACCATTATTCAGCCTATCCATGTTGAGTCTGAAGAAGGGTCTTAAACTGAAAAATTGCCTATCTATGTCTTCCAGAGAAGCTGTCTGATCTCTTACGTTTAAGCTAGAGGCACAGCGAGAGGAAACAGGCCCTTCGGCCCGCCACCTACACTGACCATTGATCACCAGTTTACACTAGTTCTATGTTATCCCACTTTCTCATCTTCTCGCGACACACTAGGGGCAATTTATATTGCCAATTAACCTACAAACCCATGCGTCCTTAGGATGTGGGAAAAAACCAGAGCACCAGGAGGAAACCCATGAGGTTACAGGGAGAACGTGCAAATGCCTGCCTCTTTGTAGGGTACAGAGGAGGAGGAGCCATCTTGGTGAACGGCTGCTAGCCAGCAGCCGTCCGTTTTAATTCGTTTTTTTTATAGTTTTTAGTGAGTCCTGTTTTTCGTTTGTAGGGGATATGGACTTTTTAATGTGGGGGGTAGGTCTCAACTTTATTTCTAGGTCCCTACCTGGTCGGTGTGGCAGCTTTTTCTCCGGGCTGCCCGCTGACCCGTCCTCGTGGCCTACCAGCGGGCTTGGAGCGCCGTTTCCTGGCGGGCACCGCCCAGCAGCTTGGCCTCGGTGGCGGCACAGTGTTGGAGCGCTATCGCGGAGCGGAGTGGAGCGGGCAATGCCTTGCCTGGGTCGCCGCGCTGGAGCGACGCGCTGGAGCTCTGGTGAGCTGGACCGGCGAGAGCAACATCTCCGGGCTGCGGGTCTGCGGAGCGGAGAGGGCGGCGCCGGCTTTAACATCGGGAGCCTAGGAGCTCCAACTCGGTGCGTCCTTGTCGGCTCCGGAAGCCGCGGTCTCAAGCTAGGAAGCGGCCGTTCCAGGTGGCCCAGCCGCCGAGAGGACTCTCCCGACGCCGGGGCAAGACCACCCGGTGAGAACGGCCAGGAACATCGGGCCTCCGTAGAGGCAATTGCGGTGGCCTCAATAGGCCTGACTTTGGGGTGAACTGGGGATGGGGACTGGACATTGTGCCTTCCTCCACAGTGCTATCCATTGTGGGGGGATGATTTTTTTGTCTAATGTAATCCTGTAAGTCTGTGTCCAAGATGGCTGCCGTGAAGAGAGAGTGGACGCTGGCACGAATTGGTTGCCGCTGCTCTCTCTTCACACTGTGTTTTTGATTGTCTGTTTTTGGAATGAATTCTGTTTTTAATTTGTGTCTCTGTGATGTCTTTATTACTTATTTTATTCTGATTATATGTTTTACTATGTAAGGTGTCCTTGAGATTTTGTATGAAAGGCGCCCATTAAATATAAAATTTATTATTATTATTACATCGAACAATCCTTGTTCGAGACGTACTATGGCCCTATCCCCGAACTCTACCTCTGCTACATTGACAACTGCATTGGTGCTACCTCCCGAACCCATGCAGAACTCACTGACTTCATCCATTTCACCACGAACTTCCATCCAGCACTCAAATTCACCTGCACCTCCTCCAACCTCACCTAGAGCTCTAGGTGTCAGCTGCTCTACATGGATGAGACCAAGCGTGGGCTTGGTGATTGTTTCGCCCAACACCTCCACTCAGTTCACAATAACCAACCTGATCTCCCGGTGGCTCAGCACTTCAACTCCCCTTACCATTCCGAATCCGACCTTTCTGTCCCTGGCCTCCTCCTCCATGGCCAGAGTGAGTCCCACCGTAAATTGGAGGTGCAGCACCTCCAATTTCGCTTGGGTAGTTTACACCCCAGCAGTATGAACATTGACTTCTCCAATTTCAGGTAGTCCTTGCTTTCTCCCTCTTTCCCCTCCCCTTCCCAGCTCTCCCACACGCCACTGTCTACGCCTCTTCCTTTCTTCTTCCCGTCCCCCCTATCCCCTCATCAGTCTGAAGAAGGGTCTCGATCAGAAACGTCACCCATTCCTTCGCTCCATAGATGCTGCCTCACCTGCTTAGTTTCTCCAGCATTTTTGTCTACCTTCTGTCCACCGAGTCTGTGCCGACCAACGATCGCCCGCGTAGCAATATCCTACACACTAGGAACAATTTACAATTTTTATCGAAGCCAATTAACCTGCAAACCTACACATCTTTAGAGTGTGGGAGGAAACTGGAGAAAGTCACAGGGAGAGCGTACAAACTCCATACAGACAGCACCCATCGTCAGGATTGAACCTGGGTCTCTGGCGCTGTAAGGCAGCAACTCTACTGCTGCGCCACTTTCTCGCCCTATCATCTTGCGAAGATGATGCAAACAGTTTGAAGAGAAATTGACAATTAAGTGTGATAGAAGTTAGTAAATGGAGTATTCTGTGATAAATCATAAAGTTGTTCAGTTTGGAATACTCGTGAAATAGATTATTTAAATAACTGGCTGTTGGACCAGCAAATTTGGAATTCTTAAAAATGCAACACTAAGCAAGTGTACAGGTACGATTGGGGTTCATGAAAAAACAAAGTAAGTCTGGTTTTATGCCAAAGGAGCTGGACTATAAAACTAGAGGTCTTAATGTGGTCAATGATTGGTGATCTACTACAGAAGAAAAATACTGCAGATGCTAGAAATCTGAAATATAAAATCATTCAACCAGGAAAGACCTGAGTAAGGCAGCAGCTAACTTTACCTGCTTGACCTCTGAAATATTAACTATTTCTCTCTCTGTGGATGTCGTCTGACCTCCTAAGTATTTCTGCAATTTTCTACTTATGTTTTACTTTAAATTCCCTGGTTGGTTGGTTGTCACCATATAGATCTGATGCTGAATGACCTCAAGTTGATAAACATTTGCTGAACAAGTGTTTGGAGAGGGAATATGGACATTGATCAGCTGTGACTTCAGTGAACGGTAGAGCTAATTTAGGGTTGAGTAGTCTAATTTTCTTCCTGCTTTTCCCTGCACTTGTCTGAGTGAACTACAAGCAGTGAAGTACATTTTTATTTTGCTCTTGTAAAGGTTTCTGGCTTTTTATTGTTAAACAGTTTTGTTGTTAAGCAGAAAAGTAAATGGAACAATGTTTGACAATTTGACCAATATAGAGATCAACTACATCGGGAAGTTTATTTCACCTCTAAGTGCGCTATGAGAACTGAAGCTAAATTCGCCAATATGAGAACTACATTGGTTAAAGAATATCAGTTATAGGGGATGGTCTGACATTTTTATTATTTATTGGATACAGACTACAAGACTGAAGAGGTCAAAGGAATCTGGATGATGAGACGGGATTTGGGGACGGTAAGCGATTCCTTTGTTAAAGGCAACTTCCTCTAACTATTGTGTTACTGACATGATTGACTCTGATTTGAGATCTGATCTAGTGAAAGTCTAAGTTCTGAAATAGAAAAATCTTAATGTAACCAATCTATTAAGTCATAGTGTGTAAGAGTGTTTTATTGTCATATGTCCCAAAACGGAACAATAAAATTCTTACTTGCAGCGGCACAATAGATATACAAACATGGTACGCTGTAAACACCATAATAAACAACAAAAAATATATGTGTGTGTGTGTGTGTGTTCACTGCAATATATACTATAGATAAATTGGTTAACGTTTTCTCCTGCTTTCACTAATTGTGATTTAAGACGGTAGATGCAAAGAAACTGGAGAAAGCTGAAGCCAAGCTAAAAGCAAAGCAAGAAAAGAGGACGGAGAAGACCTCCCTGAAGCCAGCAAGTCCCTTGTAAGTATTGAGTAGGAAGGAACTGCTGATACTGGTTTACACCAAAGAGAGACACAAAATGTTGGGGTAACGCAGCGGGACAGGCAACATCCCTAGATAGAAGGAATTCGATACATTCACAAGCACTACAGCTATTTGAGTGTTGCCGATCTTGCATATCAATCTCAAAGTCTAGGAAGATATCTTTAATGCTCTTGTTTGTAAACCTGAAATTGGTAACCACTGGTTTCCTTAAATATCGATCATCTGTTGGCTCTGTTGAAGAGCTTGTAACTAAAATTCCAATTTTTTTTACTGTCATGTTTTAGAATGAGCGGAATTTGATCATTCATATCTTTGAATCTATTCCACACTCAGTGCAATCATGAGTGAAACATAGTTTGATCCTCCGATACGATGCACATCCTGAACTGGAGACTCACCATGGCAGGATGGTCTTGTAAAGTCACTTCACTAACTCTGGACCAAAACAGTTAAGACGGTGCCTCTGAAACTGCTAGTTTATCATCAGTCCCACATGTCTTTTGGAGGAACTATGTGCCTGTACCTTGCTAATTTATATATGACTCTGAAGGTTTGTCACTGGGCAATAAACTAAATAGGAGGTCAGAGGTTTCCAAGGACGGGTTGATAATAAATCGAGGAAATTAGTGCGTGGTAACACAGGATAGTGAAGGAGAACTTGACAAGCAAAGTGTGCAGTAAAATGTAAGCACACGTTCGCTGGACAGAACAAATTCTGAGTTAGTATAAACCAAAGATCCTATAGCGAGCAAGATAGTCCACTCGACGAAAAAGACATAGTACGGTCATGGGCAGATTCATGGGTAATTTTCGTCCCCATTTCGTTAACCGGCTTCCGTCTCCGCACCAAAGATCCCATAGCGGAGCAAAGATACTAGTGTGGAGACGGAAGCCGGTTACGGAAACATCCTCGTAAAAATAAAAGTTATTTGGTAAAAATCAGTATATATTATTTTCAGTATTTTAATTTATTAACACAAACTGTTCCGCCGCAATGTTGATTACACTGCGAGTCGGGTTGGGTTGGGTCCGGTTACGGAAATGGATGAAAAAAAGGCCCCCGTTCCGTTCCGTTGCGTACTACACGTCAGCCCATTGCATTTAGCAGGAGTGGTCTATCTTGCTCCAATTTAGGATCTTTGGTATCAACTATCTAACTGCCAACTACTTCATTGGAGACCTTTGAACTATCTTAAATCAGACTTTATCTTGCACTTAATATTATATCCCATATCCTGTATCTACACACTGTTAACAGCTTGATTGTGATGATGTGTAGTCTTTTCTTTGACTTGACAGTACACGACAAAATGCTTTTCACAGTACCTCGGTACACATGACAATAATACACTAAACTTAAAGATCAAACCATAATGGTCTTTATTTGAATGCATGTACCACGTGCAGTAAGATAGATGAGTCGACAGTGCAGATGGCAACATCCAAGTGTGGTCTAATAGCTATAGTTACAGCGTGACCAGCACTGGGTGTTGAAATTGCAGGTTATACCACTTTCCAATAAAACAGACCAAAAGGAAAAGGAAGCAGAATAGTATTCAGCAAAGTAGACGTCAGGCTATGTTGAGTTACAATATAGAGGTAGTGGATAGTACTGTGGTTCCAGAACGTGTGCTCGAGAAAAGGTGAATCTTAAATTGGGATGTTTGAAGGGAACTGCAATTGTACTGGGTGCTTTTAATCTATATATTGATTAGATGAACTAAAGTGACAAGGGGGTGCAGCAGAAGAATGTGTGGAGTGCGTCAGAGATTATTTCTTAGAGAAGTATGTTACAGAACCTACCCAGGAACAAGCTACTTTAGATTTAGTCACGAGTAATGAGGAAGGTTTAATAAGAGATCTTGTGGTTACATATCTCCACGTGTTAGTGACCATAATATCATAGAATTCCAGATGCAGTGTAAGCAAGCCAGCAGCATGTCAGCCTGGGAAGGAGCAGTTCAAAAAGGCTGCAAGCTACAATGGAGCAA
This sequence comes from Amblyraja radiata, assembly GCF_010909765.2. NCBI lineage: Eukaryota > Metazoa > Chordata > Chondrichthyes > Rajiformes > Rajidae > Amblyraja > Amblyraja radiata. Next base: position 34,166,317 of record NC_045968.1, read on the forward strand.
CTATTTTCAGAGCAGCTGGTTTGAGTTGGAAGTGCCGTGCTTGAGGTCAAAGTGAAGAGGCTTTAACCAGATGCTTTGGTGAGGAGAGCTAGCAGTGACGAGGTACAGTAAGACAAGGCAAAGTCTTTCCTTTTTCGTTTAACCCATACTAACTTAAAAGGTAGATTTAGCAGTCAGTGGAATGGTATTGTATCATTTATTATTGTCACGTGTATTGCGATACAGTGAAAAGCTTTGTTTGCCTGCTGTTCAGTCAAATCATACAATACATGAATACTATTAAGCCATACAACAGGTAGAGCATAGAGAAACATACCAGAGTGCAGAGTATGGTATTATAGCATTACAGAAACAGAGAAAGTGCAGTTTAAACAAGGTGGCGGCAGCTGCCCATCTCAGTGAATGGAGGGCCATTCACAGTCTGATGACAGCGAGGAGGAAGGTGTTCCTGAATCTGGTGGTATATTTCAAGCTTTTGTATCTTCTGCCTAAAGGGAGAATGGGAAGAGGGAATGTCTGCGGTGTGAGTGGTCCATGATTATGGTGGCTGCTTTCCCAAGGCAGTGTTAGTTGTAGATGGAGTCGTGGGTGGAGAGGTTAGTCTGTGTGATGGCCGGCCTACATCCACATCTCTGCAATTTCTTGCAGTCAATAATAGGAGGATCCACCACGTGGCTTTTGGCATATGCTTAATTCTTGAATATAGAAGTTGGGATGCTATGTTACAGTTGTACAAGACATTGGGGAGAATGCACTTGGATTATTGTGTTCAGTTTTGAATCTCAGGACCCTGCTATAGGAAGAATGTTAAGCTGGAAAGAGTGTGGAACAGATTTATGAGGATGTTGCCAGGAGTTGAGGGTCTGAGCTACAGGGAGAGGTTGAGTTGGATATTATAACAGCATTTAAAAGGACAGGTACATGGATAGGAAAGGTTTAGAATAAAATGGGCCAAAAGTGGGCAATGGGACCAGCTTAGTTGGGACATCTTGATCGGCATGGGGAAGTTGGGCTAAAGGGCCTGTTTCCGTGCTGTATGATTCTATGACTAAATCTATCAGTGTAAAATAGTTTGACAAGTGAGGTGGAATGCCAAAACTATTATTTGTATCTGACAATAGAAAAAGCCTTGCAATATTGTCCAGGCTAGTGCTGGCACTAATCTAATATTTCCACAGTTCAAATGTTACAGTTTAGAACAGCAGTTGATGCTTATTTGTGATCGTCTCCTGAATAAAAATATTGATTGCTCTGCAATCATTTTTCGTCTTTGCTTTATAATTGTCTGTTATTTATAACAGGGTCCTGGAGGAAGCATCGGCCAGCCAAGCTTCCAATAAGAAAGAAACTCGCTTGGAAGCCTCTGGAAAGAACAAGTCGTATGACATTAAAATTGAAAATTTTGATGTCTCCTATGGAGACAGGTGAGTATCATTTGATATTGACTCTTGTTTGGACCTCTTGCAAACTGATAGACATCAGTTGCCATGACCAGGCAACACTTCATGTTTTTGCCATGTAATCTCCATTCTGCCAAAATGCTAACTGCGTGGATCTTGTTTTGTTTTACACTCGTCCTCCCGTGTTGCTCTGTGTTTATGCATGTTCAGAATTCCTGGTATCTTTTCCTTGTATGTTCGACTTGGGGAAAGTGGCAGCTTCTGATGGTCTCCATACATTACAGAGAGCAGATCGAAGAAATAACTGCATGCATTACAATGTAGATCAGTGTTATGGTTAATATAGAAGTAGCTCTCCTGAGGCCTCCATAATTGCCGGGTCATTTAAATGTCAGCAAGCTTAATGTCAGGAAAGTGGTCTCCCTGCTGAATAATGGTTTGTGATAGTGAGGGTCAAATCCCATAATCAAACCTACATGTCCCAATTAGTCCACTCACACAGGCAGTCTTTATTGAGATGTAGAGGGAACTTTTTTATTTTGAGATTTCACCATGATTTTAATTAGTTTTTGAAAAACAAGCTTGATAGCAGATCTACTTCAAATGTCCTGCAGTGTTCTTAATAGCGTACATTTGTAAAGCATACCACAGGTATTCACTTATCTCGCATAGAAACGTATAAATTAACAAGCAAATACTTTTATTGCTATTGTCTCATAAATTGGTTGTGGAGGGGGTACTCTACTTTTAAGAGCTTCTGATTCTGAACGTAACAGACTACAGCAAATGGATACTCCTCAGGATGCCAGGAGTGACTGTGTAGGAATCATCGGTTCAGGAGAAAATGCAAGAACTTAAACAGGAAAAGCCTCCAATCTGTGCATTTTTAACCTCTATGTGGCACCTTGTCAAATGCCATCTGGAAATCTGAATACACTGCTATGCACCCTGTTTGTTACATCCTTAAAGAACTCCAATGAATTTGTCAAATTATTTTCTTAATGTTCTGCTCTTACCTCAATGTGTTGAGCATTTTCCCCAAGTGGAGATTTTGGGCTAAGCTAATTACTGGTTTTGTGCTTTCTTTCTTTCCCTGTTCTTGATTTTATATTTATATTGACATAATATTTGTCTTCAAATCTCAGGGATCCATCCAAAATGCAGGAGATTTTGATATATTACAATTAATATCTCCTGAATGTCGTGGGATATTGGGGGATGGGTAAAGAGATAAAAGGAAGCTTATGACAGGTGTGGAGATCTAAGAGGGGCAGAGGCCTGTGATGTAGAGACTAAGTGCAGAGAGGTCCTTAAAAGGGAAATTTGGAAGGCTGAGAGTGTTCATGAGAAATCACTGGCAGGTAGGATTTGGGCAAATTCAAAGGCATTCTATAAGTTCATTATGGGCCAAAGAGATGGGGCCCGTTAGGGACCATAGTGATCTGTACGTGGGAGCCTGAAGGTATAGGTGAGGTTCTAAAAGAATATGGTGGAATATTAAATTATTCGGCAAAGTTTATCTATTTCACTACCTGACCATTCTGCTTTGCAGGGCCTTACTTAATGGTGCAGATTTGCACCTTGCTTACGGTAGGCGTTATGGTTTAATTGGTCGGAACGGCTTGGGGAAAACGACGCTGTTGAAGATGATGTCGGCACGGGGTCTCCGCATTCCATCGCACATCAGCATCTTGCACGTGGAGCAAGAGGTGGTTGGCGATGACACGCTGGCTCTGCAGAGTGTGCTGGAGTGCGACACGGTGCGTGAAAGCCTGGTGTGCGAGGAGAGGGAGCTGACGGTAAAAATGAACATCGGCCTGTAAGTAAAGTGCAGCAGCGGGCGCGCCGTGTTTGCAAAAGCTCACTAGTCGCTTCGTTTGGTTTAGATATACAACATGGGAGCAAGTGCCTTTGGCTCACCGAGTCCGTGCCGACCATCGTGTTTGGCATCATGTTCAGCACGGTGGGCCAAAGTGTCTGTGCTTGTACCTATGTTCCACTGGTTTGATTCACAACATATCGCTTCAGGAAACTGACCTGAATTCATTCCATGGATCTTCCACAATCGACCTTTGTCAATTTCTTTCCAACTTATTAATCGAAGGGACCAATTATGAGTTGGGTAATACTATTAGGTAATTCTGCTGAGTGAGACACAGTAGAAATACCCACATTTGATCTCTGTGTGTGACGTTGGTGCCGATATTGTCCTTGGAGTCCGCTTGAGGAGAGGACAAATTGGCCAGCTTACTCAAGGTGGCTCCCTGCTGGGATAGTGTGACTGTGTTGGTGAATGAGGATGGATTGGGCCGAGCTGGAAATGCCTGTTCATCCGTTTGTGCATCCTGTGAAAGTCAAGCAATGAGAAGAGAAGATGGATGAAGGACAAGATGTAAGTTAACAATGGAGTTCAGCGATCGTGCAAAACAAACCTGTTTTATGAATTTCCCTTCCAGAGGCAATGGTACAGAGAGTGGTCGGCTGACGGAAATCTATGCCAAGTTGGAGGAGATCGATGCAGACAAGGCTCCAGCCAGGTATGTTTTCAATGGTGGGCACACCTCAGCTACCTTCCTATATAACCAACCTTTTATCTGACAAAGCAATATAACCTGGCCAATTGCTATCCCATTTAGTTTACTCACAATCAACAGTAAAGTGTTAGAAGGGATAAGCCATCTTGGTATCAAGCAGCGCTTACGAGGAAACAACTGCTCACAGAAGCACAGTTAGGGATCCGTTGAAGCTGCTCAGCTCCTCACCTCGTTACAGCCTTAGTCTAAACGGTCAAAAGAGCTGAACTCCAGAGGTGAAGTGAGTGGAACTGAGGCAGCATTGCTTTGGCATCATGGAGCCCTGGCTAAACTGAAATTTAAGAGAATCTGGGGTTCCTGGTTGGATTCCTGCCTAGCACAAACGAAGGTTGCGGGAGTGGTTTGAGGTCAACCATCTCAGCCACAGAACATCTGTGCAGGAGTCCCTCAGAGTCATACCCTAGAGCTAATGCATCAGGGAAATGGGCCTTTCACCTCAACCCATCCATGCCAATCAAGCCGCCTAACTGAACCAGTCCGACTTGCCTATCTTGGCCAATGTCCCATCAAACCTTTCCTATCCATGTATCTATCTGTGTCTTTTAAATGTCGTAATTGATCCGCCTGCAACACTTCTTCTGTCTACTTGTTCCAAGTACGCACCACCCTCGGGGTGAAAACCTTTCCCCTTGGGCCCCCTTTAATATCTTTCTCCTCTCACTCGCATCTATGCTCTCTAATTTTAAACTCCCAGACGCTCGGAAAAATACTGCGACCATTTACCTAATCTCGGCTCCTCATTATTTTGTAAACCTTTACAAGGTCACCTCTCAACCTCCCACATTCCAGGCAAAAATAACCCAGCCTCCGAACTGAAGCCCTCCAGACCTGGTAACATTGTTATATTTTTTTACACCTTTCCCCATTTAACACCATTCTGTAACCTGAACTCCAGAACTCCAAGTGTGGCCTTACCAATGTCTTGTCATCCCATACTAGACTGATGAAAGCAAACCTGCCAATGCTTTCACCACTCTGTCCACCTGTCTGCCATTTTCTGGAACTGTGCACCTACATGCTTGGGTCTTTTTGTTCTACAACACTCCCAAGATCAAACTATTTACTATGAAAGTCCTGCTCTGGTTTGTCCTACCGAAATGTAACATCTTGCATTGATCTGAATCAAGCTCCTCCATCTGCCATTCCTTAGACCATTGGCCCAGGTTAATCAAGATCCCATTGTTCTCAGGGAGAATATTTTTCACTTTCTAAAGCCTGACCATCTTCAGTCAGATGCTTCAGTAATGACCCCCCTTCAATTCTAAGGTCGGAAGTAGGGATGTTCTTCTGCACAATGTTCCGCATTATTTGTAACTTCTCATACAAAGAAGCATTTATAGAGTTATACAGCATAGTAACAGGCCCTTCAGCCCAACGTCCCATGCCAATCAAGATGCCCCATCTACGATAGTCCTGCCTGCGCAACCCTCTAAGCCTTTCCTCTCCATGTACCTGTCCACTGCCCTTTGCAACCTGGCAATACCCCAATGCACTAAACCTGTGATGTAACAGTTTGATGTGACACGTGTTATAATGAAGGAACAATTGCAGTTTGTGGAGAGTAAGATTCCACAAACATGGTAATCAATATGGTAATGTTGACTTAAGCATAAATGTTGGGCTAAAGCACCAGAAGACCTGTTGTGTCAGTGGGTCTTTCAAAGTCCATTCATTAAACGGAACTGGAGCCACGGCTGTGATGTCTGACTGTCTCTGCCCCTCAGGCCGTGATCTTGAGCCTTTGGTACCATCATCAGGGGAATGTCTGTCTGCTAATGTTTTGTAAGAGAGGGAGAGAGAGCATGCAGTGCTGTGTATCTGATGCACATTTGCTCTCTCTCTCCCTAGTTCATATGAATAATGCTGCACAGAAACCTGCAGCTATGTCTGGTCTGATAATTCATTTTTCTATTTTTAGGGCTTCGGTTGTTCTAGCAGGTTTGGGATTCAGCTCCAAAATGCAGAAACAAATGACTAGGTAAGAAGTTGCAAAAAATAATTGTTAAATGAATCATGGGAATATCAGATAGTCAATTATCACTGATGGTAATTGGTCAATCGTAGAACATTGGATGACATCATGAAATGGTGATCCATGTTACCCATTTCCTTTGGTAACCTCAAATGTACTTGGTTTCCTCTTTCCTACTTTACTTCTTCTGCAATTCTACAATTAAGTTTAGAAGTGTGAGGTGATCTTAATTCAAACATAATATTTGGATGGTGAGGGTGATTTAGGGATGTTTCTGCTATGGAGGAATCATGGACCTGGGGCATAGATAGACTTGAGATAAGAGGATTACGATTTAAGATAGATAATGTTTCTTAAAAGGTCATACATTTTTTAAATTCTGTGCCACAGAGAATAGTGGATGGCGATATATTGTGCACTCAATGTTGAGATTGATAGATTTTGAACTGCGGGGGAAGTATATAGGGTTCAGACTGAATGTATTGGGGACCACGTGTTTAATTCCCTGATTTTATTGCGTGAGGGAGCATATTGGAAGAGTACATCCTTTCCATCCACTATTCCTTGCTTTCTATTCTCTTCCGCCTTTCATCCTGCGTTACTCCTTCATTGATTTGAGATTGATGAGATGTTTCTGTTCGAGAGCCTAATGGTGATTTTGTGCTTGTTTCAGGGAGTTCTCTGGAGGCTGGAGAATGAGGCTGGCTCTAGCCAGGGCACTGTTTGCCAAGTAAGTGGTTTTCCATGTCAAGAGTGAAGAATGTTTAATTGTCACATCCACTGGGAATGGAATGGTAACATTTTTGCTTTCTGCAACTTTACAGGCACGTTATCGCAACACCACAACAAATGATTATACAATGAATTATCAGTAATAGTAGTCAGACCAGAATACTGCAAATTGAAGTCTTGTACTTGTACACAGTCCATTGTAGTTAGTTGCAGAGGTAGGGTTGTAGTTGGGGTTGTGCAGTGTGGTTCAAGAGCCTGATGATTGATAGGAATAAGCTGTTCTTGAACAAGGATCTCAAGCTCCTGTACCACCTCCCCGATGATTGTAGCAAGATGAGAATGTGGCCAAGGTTCCGTGGGCCTTTGATGGTATTGGCTGCCTTTTAGAGGCAACGCCTCCTGTCGCTCCCTTTGATGGTGGGGAAGTCAGTACTTGTGATGAGCCAGGCAAAGTCTACCACTGTTATAGCCTCCTAAATTGTTGGTGTTGGAATCAACAATCCAGGCCAACAAGTCAGTGTGCTCGGTAGAAGATTGATAAAGTATTCTTGCAATAATTGAAATAGCATTCAGTAAACTGTTGAGTACAACAGTACCAATTGATGTCAAGCCTTGGGGAGTTGAATTCATAGCAGTCGCATTTGACACAATGTTTATTTGGTGGCCAAAAGATTTACCTGTATTTATGTTAATAATATTTATTACTATATCTTGGTCTCCCCATTTATTTTAGTTGACAACCAATTACAGCACAAAATGCTGAAAATGCTCAATGCAGACAATATCTGTGAAATACATGTATGGGTAACCTTTTAGGTCAATGTCCTTTCAATATTGAGGCTCAATGATCTGAAACATTAACTTTCTCCTTCAACAGTTTTACTAGCCTTTTCTGTATAATTTCAAATTGCAAACTTCTGTTTTGCATTTCTGTGAATTCATCAGCAAAAAGTAATATGCATTCCATTTGCACTTTCCTGGCAAGAAGGTGAAGCAAGCCCCAGCTAACATTAAGATGTAGGCTGATGAGTCGGGCAATAATCATCTCCAACAAGATAGAGTCTATCCACCCATGATGTTCAGTGACATTACTGTCACCACGTCGCCACCACCAACATCCTGGAGTCACCATGGAGCAGAAAGTCAGCTGGACCAGGCACATCGAATAGTGAAATGCTTGGATAGAGTGGATGTGAAGAGGATGTTTCCACTAGTGGGAGAGTAGGACCAGAGGTCATTGCCTCAGAATTAAAGGATGTTCCTTTAGGAAGGAGATGTGGAGGAATTTATTTAGTCAGAGGGTGCTGAATCTGTGGAATTATTTACTACATAAGGCTGTGGAGGCCAGGTCAATGGATATTTTAAGGCAGAGATAGATAGATTATTGATTAGTACAGGTGTCAATGGTTATGGGGAGCAGGCAGGAGAATGGGGTTAGGAGAAAGAGATCGATCAGCCATGATTGAATGGCAGAGTAGACTTGATGGGCCGAATGGCCTAATTCTGATCCTATCACATATGACCTTATGATAAATACCATGGTGCAAGAACAAGTTGGCTGAATATCCTGCAGAGAGTGACATGCTTCCTGACACCCAAAATTTACAAGGGACAAGTCAGGAACACTCCATTTGTCTGGGTGAGTGCAGCTTGAAAACGTAAGAAGCTTATCAACATATGCGATGAAGCAGTCCTCATGATTGACACCCTATCCTTCCACCCGTAAACACTAACTTCCTCCACACCAGTGCCCAGTGGCTGTTGTCTGTATCATGTAACAACAAATACATTGCAGTTACTTACCAAGGTCCTCCAGAATCACCCAAATCTAGAATCACCCCCATCCCCACTACCCCTCTCCAGTTCCCACCATCTCGGCTTGAAAATATATCAGCAATCCTTCATTATTGCTGGGTGTCATTTCAACTGGAAACTCACTGTGAGAGCACCTTCACCAGGTCTGCAGCATTTCAGCAAGACACTTCGCCAACACCTTCTCAATAGTAAATAAGAATTGAAAATTATTTCTGCATATGTCAGAAATGCTCCATCACAAAAATATGTTTTTAAAAAAAAACCGAGTTTCCATGCTGGACTACCTTGCAGAATAGTCTATGCCAGAGTAGAACATGTGCTGGTGACCAGCTCCCATGTACCACGCCTTCCACACAGCTGCATTGCCGTCGACTCCTGAATTCTCTGATGTTAATGGGCACTGCTATTTTTGTGCTATAATTTTTGTGCTTGGCTTTGAATGTTTTGCTGGGACAACAGTTGGTAAACCTTCCAGGTTCGCCCCTGTTGTAAGCTTTGTTTATGCTAGACTTGAGTGCATACACCCTATCCTTATCCTTGTGTAGAGACCAGATTGCTTCTGTCCCTCCCATCTGTTAATTAAAATAATTCTTGGATAACTGTACTGAAATGGAGCCCCATGTTCTCTCTCTACCTTAAGTGAGCATCTCCGCACATGAAGGTTCGGAAAGGACAGTCTGATACATTGGCACTGCCCTTACAAATCTTCTTGCATCATTAAACTGGTTGCAAAAATCCCATCCCGTGTACTGTGCAAAATTCCAGTTGAACTCCAGCAGGATTCTTGTTTGCACAGAATCATACAGCCTGGCCACAGGCCCTTTGGTCCAACCTGTTCATGTTGACCAAGATGCCCCATCTAAGGTAGTTTCGCTTGCCAATGTGTGGCCCATATCCCTCTAAACCGTTCATATCCATGTACTTGTTCAAATGTCTTTGTACTGTTATTGTACCTGCCTCAACTACCTCCTCTGGCAGCTTGTTGCATATACCCGTAACCCTTTGTGTGACTCTGAAGGGATCTACGGGGGGCACTGCCTCAAAAAGGCATACAGCATCATTGAAGACGCACAGCTCATTGGCCACACTCTCATTTCTTACCTACCATGGGGAAGAAGGTACAGGAGTCTGAAAACAGTGACCTTCAGGTGTAAAGGTCCTGCACTGCCAGTTTACTAAGCAAAAAGCAAGTTTATGTCTTAATTTCAATAGCAGATATGCTGAGGGTGGCAAATAAGTTGTTCTGCAGGACAGAACACAGCCCACAACAACAGAAAATATAACGTGATCTCCACTACAGCATGTGCGAAATACTAACCTAGCAGATTATAAGCCATTGTTGTAATTTGATAAACTATATACCATAGTAGTTTCACTCTACCACCTTTTTTGAATGTTTGCTCACAAATTGCCCTTCGCTGATTCTCAGTGCTCAACCTTGGGGTTTAGTCAGCCAGAAATTCGAGGTTGACATGTTCCCTTACTGATAGGGTTCAAACCTGAAGCAAGCTGTGTGATATTTGGCAATTGGCTGCATTAATCTTTCTCTCCTTCAATCGCAGGCCTGATCTTCTGTTATTAGATGGTAAGTTCACTCTTTTTGAAAAGTGATTTGTGCTTCACCTTGTTGCAGTTCTCAGCAATCTCTAAAGCAACGAGTTGGTGCCAGAGCTCTTGTTTAATCAGTGTTGTGTTACAATATCAATGATTGTGCTTAACAAGAATTCTCTATCACCTTCACTTGAGTGTCATGTGCCTTAAAGTGACACCATGCCAGTAGGAAGTTGCATGCCCCTGTCGATACCTCTCACATTCCGACACTCCTGGTTTAAGCTATCGAAGGGTGAATTCTGATCCCTGCCAGTTGCTACTCCTGGACGAAAGAAGCATCAGCTCTGATTGTTGGTCACAAATTGTCCACAATGACCACATGCGCATGCTTCATCGGAGCAGCACTGTGGCTAAGATGAGCTGTTGTAGACAATGAGAGCTGAGTAACAGGACAGGGTCACCTCAGTAAATGAGGCAGGTGATGGGGCCAGGCTAAGTAATAAGCACTGCAGCTCATGCCTGCTGTGTGGACCATAGTCATTGAGCAGGAGAGATGCAAATCATCCGTTTCTCAAACTCTGTCCTTTCAAACTGTCCGCAGCACAAAGAGAATCTGTTCCTTCCTTCTCTGCCTGTGGGTGTACGTGGCTGCATTTGTATTTATTGCCCCTCCCTGGTTATTTTGGTATTTCTCCTAATAGTATGATGTAAAGTGTTTCCTCGGTTATGTCGGAGAACAATTAAAAGTTACCCACATCAGTGTGGAACTGAATGCAAATGTTGGGCCAGCCTGTCTAGATCGACAGGCTTTCTTCTCCAAACATTGTTCAGGAATCTGCTGTGGGAATGGGACCTAGTCCTAACTGTAGTGCCGCTGTAAATGGTGGGCTCCTATCCCTGCGATGGTATTCAGCCATGGGTATCAGCATAGTCTTAGAACCGTTCTGAAGTACAATTTTTCATAAATCTTGTGTATAACCATACAATCTCCAATGGAAATATTTAAGGTTGAACACAATGAAATGGCTGACTTCCTATCTATAGAGAAGTACAGATAGAGCATTGTCTTCAACCCTGGTGATTCTCATGTTCTCGGTCATGTGACATGAATAAACTTTACCGGGTGGCACAGTGTAGCAGTGATAGAGTTGCTGCCTCACAGCACCAGAGATCCAGGTTCGATCCTGACTACGGGGGTTCTCAGTACGGAGTTTGTACGTTCTCTCCGTGACCACGTGGTTTTTCTCTGGGTGCCCAGTTTTTTCCCACATTCCAAAGACGTGCGGGTTTGTAGGTTAATTAGCTTCTGTAAATTGTCTCTGGTGGGTAGGATAGTGCTAATGTACGGGTGATTGCTGGTTGGCATGGATTTGGTGGGCCAAACGGCCTGTTTCCACGCTATATCTCTAAACTAAAACTAACTTCTGTTTTTCTCAGAACCTACAAACATGTTGGATGTGCGGGCCATCCTGTGGCTGGAAAATTACTTGCAGGTGAGCCCTTACTCTGCGTTAGCACTGACGCCATCTCTGCTATATCATTGCATGCCCTTCAGTAGAGAGAGAGACGGACTTTGGCAGATTGCTTTGTGGACGGGTTTGCGGAGCTGAATGGGATTTCCATTTGCTGGGAGATTTGGCTTGAATACTTGGTGGTGAATCGTGTAGATTCAGGCAGAGGAATCAACGCTATGGCTGTTAATAGGGCATTTAATACAGCAGAATACCCACGGGGAAGGTATGTGCTGTTCACTACCTCGCTCAGAAACTTCACCCATAGAAACAAAGTATAAATTTGGCTGAAGATCATCTCATTCATGCTCATCTCCTCATCCGGTCAACATCAGAAGAGTTGAATTGCCTTAATCTTATTCACTGAACATACCCAGATAAATCTCTTCATACCTGCTCTCACATCCCCCCCCCCCCCCTCTCCACTGCCTCTGTCGTGCCTTGATCGGTGCTGAGTGAGATTTTATTTACTTACCATATTTTCATAAAATTAGCAGGAACTCGCTTCTGTTAATTCAGCTTCATATTCCCATTGATCTTCGTTCAGAGAGTCGTACAGCATGGAAACAGGCCATTCGGCCCCCGTGCAAGTGAGCCATTTGCCTGTTTTAACCAATATTCATCTAAACCTATCCCGTCCAAGTGTCTTTTAAATGTTCTTATTGTGCCTGTCTCAACCACTTCCAATGATAGATTGTAAGTACCGTCTTCACACTGTGTTTTTGATTTTCTGTTTTTGGATTGAATTCTGTTTTTAATTTGTGTCACTGTGATGTCTTTAATTACTTGTTTTATTCCGATTATATGTTTTTATTCCGATTACTATGTAAGGTGTCCTTGAGATGTATGAAAGGCGCCCATTAAATAAAATTTATTATTATTATTATTACCACTGATTTTCCCAGCGCTTGGAGACGGCACCTCCTTTAATCTGGTCAAAATTACGAGAGCACACTTGAAATCCAGACCCCGAAGTCCCTCTGAAAATGTGGTGCCTCGGATGGGTGAGACAGTTGGTCTCAACCTCATCGGGACTTCCGCGCCGATTGGCAGGTTGAATTTGCCCCATGTGACCGGGGCACTGGAACCCCAAGCCCTGCCAGAACCGGCAGTTCCATTCCCGTAGCCGACTTTCAGCCTGATATCTCCGATACCTTTGGACTCCTCTCCGAAGCCGTGACCTCTGTTGTTCCGGCAAAACAAATAATCTAGAAAGTGCTCTGGAACCAAGTGTGCCGAAAAACCGGTGGTGGACCTGTACCATCCTCTATGTGAAAAGGTTGCCCTTCAAGTTCCTATTAATTTTTTTTTCCTTCTTACCTGCATTTCCATCAGCTTTTTGAAGGCGAGGGTTTCAAGTTTCCACTGACCTTTCTGCCGTTTGCTGCTTTAAAATTATGGTCCTGCTTATTCCTGGGGAGTTTGTAGTGCAAAGGGCAGAAACAGCAATTATGGTCATCTCACCAAATTGTCACCTTGCTTAATGTTCTGACCAAAGACCTTAGCCTGAAAATGCACCCCCTCCAGATGCTGCCTGAAATTCTGAGTATGTACAGCATTCCCTTTGGATTTACTTTGATGATTTGTGTTCATCTCCCAACACCTATCCTATTGCTAATTTGTTCCTGGCCCTGCTTTCAAATGTGGAAAGTTTTGTTTATTCTTTTAAATGCATTTTAATGCAAAATATACTGCTAATTGGAGCAAACAAACAATTGGAATGACCCTTGCTGTTGAGAGGGCTTTTCATATCCAGCTGTTGCGGTTCTATCGTGTGCTGAAACATTCTCTCTACTCTCAGACCTGGCAGTCCACTATCCTGGTTGTGTCGCATGACCGCAATTTCCTGAACGCCGTGGCCACCGACATTGTTCACCTGCATTCGCAGCGTTTGGAGACGTATCGAGGCGATTATGAAAACTTCATAAAGACTAAAGAGGAAAGACTGAAAAACCAGCAGCGGGAATATGAGGCTCAGCATCAGTACAGAGAGCACATACAGGTAAATGTTCAGCAGTGCAGGTGAACCCTGGAAGGTTGCAATGAGAGAAGATTGTTGAGGGCTTTTGATGATCTTTGTATCCTCTCCAGCCACAGGCCGGGACTGGAAAGTAGCTGTCTTTTGTTTAGGAAGGAAAACAGGTCATTGGTATGGAAGTTGTTGGAGAGGATTCTTAGGGATAGGAATTACTCCCATTTGAAAGAGAATGGGCATGTTAGGAAAAGTCAGCATGCCTTGTGCTTTTTGAAGGGGGTTGATGAATGTAATTGATGAGAATAGGGCATAGATATTGCTTACAGTGGATGTCATTGAGGCATTTGACAAGGTCCCTCGTGGTAGGCTGATCCGTAAGATTAAGGTGCATGGGGCGTGTGGTGAGTTGGGCACGGCATTGCGTGGAACAGCGACACCGTGTGGGCGTCATAGTGGCACAGCTGGTAAAGCTGCTGTCACACAGCGCCAGAGACCCGGGTTAGATCCAAACCTCGGGTGCTGTCTGTACAGAGCTTGCACTTTCTCCCTGTGACCTGTGGGGTTTCCTCCCAAATCCCAAAGATATGCAGGTTTGTAGGTTAATTGGCCTGTGTTAATTGCCCATGGTGTGCAAGGAGTGCATGAACATGGAACTAGTGTGAGATTAATGTTTGGCTTGGACTCAGTGGGCCGAAGGGGCTCTTTCCATACTGTATCTCTAAAAAAAATCAGGAACTAATGTTGCAGCTTTCTAAAACTTTGGTTGGGCCATTTTTTGAGTATTTTGTGCAGCTGTGGGCACTCCATTATAGGAAGTATGTGTAGCTTTTGAGAGGGTGCAGAAGAGGTTTACCAGGATGCTACCTGGATTGGACAGTATTAACTATAAGAAGAGGTTGGACAAACTTGGATTGTTTTCCCTGGAACATCAGAGGCTGTGGGGAGACCAGATAGCAATACAGAAAATTAGACGGGGGACAGTCAGAACTCTTTTCCCCAGGTGGAAATGTCAAATAATAGAGGACAAGCTTCAAGGACAGTGGGGAAAGTTTAAAGGAAAAGTATGGTGCAATTTTCTTTTACACAGAATGGCGGGTGCCTGGAACGAGCTGTCAGGGGTGGTTGTTGAAGCATATACAACAGTGGTGTTTGAGGCTTTTAGACAGCACGTGAACATGCAGGGAATGGAGAGAGATGGATCACATGTAGGCAGCTTTACTTTATATCCTGTGAGACCCAGACCATAGAACTGTGCCCAGTGAGTGATAAGGATAGAGGTACGAATTGTGAAATTAAAGGCAGGAATATAGGTGGAAGGGGACAGGAGGGGGGAGGGATGTGTGCAATACAGGTGGGTCACAGGGAAGGGGGAGGAGGGGAGTAGTGAGAAGGGGGGGGGGGGGATTGTTTGTAAGTTGCTTATCTAAAATTGGAGAACTCAATGTTCAGACTGTTAGATTGTAAGGAACTGTGGTTCAGGTATACACCAACTGAGATCTGCTGGAAAGGGGGAGCAGTGTGGGACCAGTGCTTATCCGCTGCACTTAAGACAGCAAGATCCTGAGAATGAAAACGTGTGAACCTTGGTGATGATCCTTTTTATTAAACAAACAATATATTTAAACCCTTTAGGTGTTCATTGACAGGTTCCGATACAATGCCAACAGAGCTTCACAAGTACAGAGCAAGCTGAAACTTCTGGAAAAACTGTAAGTATTGGAGGCACACAACAGGGACTTTAATAATGTCAAAACAATTGGATAATTAAATTGGACTTGCTGTTCTATGCTCTCTTTGAATTGTTGTTGAAATGAAAAATCTGGAGGAGTTGTCAGTTTGTTCCCAAGGACGATTTTTCAAAACACAGCGGGCATTGCTGATCCATGGATCACCGGTTAGGTTTAGTTCAGAGATACAGCATGGAAACAGGCCCTTTGGGCCAAGTCCACTCCGTCCATCGATCACCCATTCACACTAGTTTTATGTTATCCCACTTTCTAATCCACCCCCTTAACACCAGGGGCAATTACAGAAGCTAATTAACCTACCAATCCAAACGTCTTTGGGATATGGTAGCAAACCGGAGCACCTGGAGGAAACCCATGCGGTCACAGGGAGAACATGCAAACTCCACATAAACAACACCTGGCTCTAACTGCTGTGCCACTGTGCCACCTATTTAAAGGCAGTTTCGCACCATTTAATCACTATGTGGTAATTTAGATGTAATACTGGTTACAAGTTGTTATCCAACTTATTAAAATAAATCATGAATCTTGACTATCATGTAAGAAGAATAGAGGCTGATATTTTCTGAATGCTACAGTGTGTTGCTCGCAGTAATGCAGTGTGTTATTATTAGGTAAGTGCAGCATACACTTGGCTGCTGGTTGCCACATAGTGAACACGGCTCGGGTGAAAAGTTGATGGAGAGTTTTACCTGAAATGTTAAATATTTCTTCAAGAGATATGGCCAGTGTGTTGTTGATGCATTCTGACAGGGTATTTGTCTGAGACTGATTATTTCTAGAGATATAAAGTGCTGGAATAACTCAGTGGGCCAGGCAGCATTTCTGGAGGACATTGATAGGGTTAAGACCCTTCTACAGACCAAAGAAGGTTCCCGACCCGAAACGTCACCTATCCATGTTTTCCCGAGATGCTGCCTGACCCACTGAGCTACTTCAGCACTTTGGATCTTTTTTTGTAAACCAGAATCTACAGTTCCTTGTGCCTCCACTAATTATTTCTAGCTCCTTTTCTTCAGCTTTATGGATTTTGGCTACAATCCAAAAAGATTTTGGGATGTCCTGAAAGTGATGTAAAAGATGGTCTGTAAAGGCGAATAATTATTATTTTGAGTTAGCACATAATTCAGTGAGTGAACATAGAACAGTACAGTAGAGATGCAGGCTCTTCGGCCCAAATGTCAAACATTATGCCGTTAGACTAATCGCCATTGGCTGCTCTGATCTATATCCCTCTATTCCCTGCATAGCCATGTGCCTATCTAAAAGCCCTGTAAACACCTCTATCATATCTACCTCTACCATATCTACCTCTACCACCGCTCCTGGTAGCGCATTCCAGGCACTCACCTTTTTTTTAAATACTTGCCCCCGCATATCTTTCCCTTTGAATTTTGCTCCTCTGACCTTAAAACTATGCTCTCTGATCCTTGACATTTCCATCCTGTGCAAAAGGTTCTGACTGTCTACAATATCTATGTCTCGCATAATTATACATATTTCTATTAGGCTTCTCCTCAACCTCGAACACTCCAGACAAAACAATCCAAGTTTGCCCAAGCTTGCTTTATAGCTAACATACTCTAATCCTGACATCATTCTGGTAAACCAGAATTTGGTAAACCAGAATGAGTTAAGAGTGTGCTGGAAGCTTACTAGTGAAGTATTTACTGGATCTAGCCTCTCCATTTATGGACCAGCTTCATTACCATCAGGACTTAACTCATGAGTGTATTCTGGTTGTAATGCTTGAATACATAATGGAATAAGTTGCTGATCTATTCAGTGACAATATCAATGAAATCCCCAGATATTGCAGCGGAGATTTTTTAATTGAATGTGCCGAACTGCCATATGTCTACATAATCTAATTTGTAACCTGCAAATTCTGGAGTTAGAACAGAGAGAGAGAATTTTATAATTTTAGATTGAAGTTCTGATAACTCTAACTAAGTGATCTGTTCTCCGAAATCTGTGGTATTTTTGTGTAATTTAAAAAGTTGTACTTTGGTTGTTTAGTTTCCAATACATTTTGAATTTGAGCCATTTCTATTCCCCAGGCCCGAGCTGAAGCCTCTTGAGAAGGAGCCAGAAGTGACAATCAGGTGAGAAGCATGCGTGGGGACCTAGGAATGGCGTGGCTCAGAGTGAAGCCATTGGTGTATGTGCTGAGGAACTGGAACTATCTCTGCAAACTTAACAATGCTGCTGTCAGTGAGAAAGGCAGAGGCAAAGAGAGAGCCAATTCCAAGCGGTTCAGCAGTCTGTATGATGAGTTACTGGTTTGTTCCTGTGCAAGTGGAATACTGGGTGACGTGCTCAATATTGAGGAGACTGGTGAAATTGCACTGAGAATGTTGTCCCCAACATATCCCAGCAGATTAGAACATTCCCTGAAATGTCAAAAATGAGGAAACTGCTTCAAATCTGTTGTAGTTTCCAAATGCAATGTCATTTCTACATGCCCCGAAAGATCAGTGAGCGACGATTGAGAAGAGAAATAGGCAGGGACCTTTGTAATCTTGAGGGCACGGATATCTAAATTGTGGCTACAAGAGACGCTGAGAGTGAGTTAATTTGTAGAGTCTGGGCATCACTGATCGGGCAGCATTCCTAACTGCCCATGAGAAGGTTGGGCTGCGCTGCCTTGAACTGCTGCAGTCCTGGTGAAGATCTCCAACAGAGTTGTTGGGTAGGGGTTTTCAGGATTGAGACCCAATGACAAGTGCGTTCAGGAGAACAGGAGAAGTTAGGAGGTCCATGGTGAATAGTTCCCCAGGACCTTCCACCACTTACAAGGAATATAATGGAATATTCTTGTGCAGATGAATGGCTGTCCAATAAAACTTGAGAATCTCAGACCAACCACGGTGATGATGACAGATGCTGGGAGTTCTCAGCTGGTTGTAGGGATGGAAACAGTTAACGTTTCAGGCCAATGGCATTTCATCAGGAGTAGGAAATGCTGGAAATCAACTGTGCTTAATTTGTAATTAGACAGTAAAGGAGAATAGTTGTGATGGGTGGGGATGGAAAGGGAAGGGGGGGGGTTAAGATCTGGAGACCACTGAGAGAGGAAGGTGCAGAGTTTTTAATCAAATCCTCCTACTGGAGGAGGTATGCGTGGTGGAACTGTAAGGCATTAAATACTACAGCTGTTGGAAATCTGAAACGAAGGAGAGTCACACTGCCAAATAGGCAGTACTTAAAATATCCTGGAGGTATCTAATGAGGCTTTACACGTTAAACCTAGCAACAAGAGAGGGGTGAGCCTGGGTTTATAATATTGGTCTGGGTTTATAATTACAGGCCTGCAATTAGTCAGAGGGAATTAGAGGAGCCGGTCTGTAAGTAAACCACAGAAAGGTGCTATAGCATAGGATTACAATAATGGGGGATTTAAAGTTCCCCAATATTGACTGGGATTTACTTGGTGCAAGGGGCTTAGATGGGGCAGAATTTGTTAAATGCTCCTAGAGTGTTTTTGCAGACAATTTCTGGTCGTAGTAGAGACAGGTAGGTACTCTATATCAGGAAATGAAACTGGACAATTGGTGGAAGTGTCTGTGAGTGAACTCTGAGAAAGGTGATTGCAATTCTCTTGTTTCAAGGTAGTTCTGGAAAGGTATAAGGCTGGTCCTCAAATTAAGATGGCAGGAAACAGTGCAAAAGTGGACTTGACAAACAGATTGGGAGCAGATGATCAATAAATCGATATCTGACGAGTAGGATTCTTCTAAAAGAGAGTTGGTGAAGGCTTCGGGCCAGCATATTCTGGCGAGGGTATAAGGCAAAGATGACAAGCTTAAAGTAAGCATTTTCAGATGTAGGCAACTGGAATTAAGAGTCTCTTGAGCAGGGTCTTCAATTAGTATTTCTCCTCTCATTTTACCATGGAGAAAGACGTCTAGGGAATTTGGGACAGATAATGGAAATATCTTGAGGACAGTCCTTGTTATGGTCAAGGAGCTGCTGGATGTCATAAGGTGTACGAAGGTAGATACATTTTCCAGGCCTGATCAGATACATCCAAGGATATTGGGAAGCTAAAGAAGAAAGTGCAGGAGCCCTGATAAATAAATGACCATTAGACATGGGTGAGGGTGCCAGATAGCTCGAGTGTGGCTAATGTGTCGCTATTTAAGAAGGGCTGCAAGCAAAAGCCTGAGAACTATAGTCTAAGCCAGGTATTATCCTGTGTAATGCAGGCACGTTATTACCAAACCTTGCAAAACCGGTGACCAAAGGATTTGGAGGCATATTCCTTAGTTTGACTGTTCTTCCCATTGATTGCAAGGCTTTGCGCGTGTTTGTAATTTGACATCAGTTTGGCCCTGTGATCTGACACTTTCTATGTTCCCCTGTGAGAATTCATACTGTGACACTCTGTCTTCCTCCTCAGGTTCCCTGACAATTTTGAGAAGCTGTCCCCTCCAATCTTACAGATGACTGAGGTAGACTTCAATTATAATCCCGAGAGTCCCATCTTTAAAGATCTCTCAGTGTCTGCTGATCAGGACTCACGAATTTGCATTGTAAGTACATTTATTCTGTTACTGATGCCTTAAACTTCCTAATGTCTGTGTCTGCACCAGATCAGAGTGGTTGAAAGTGCACTTTTTGTTGACAGCTGGCCGATGCGGTTCTCCTGTCTGCTCACCCAGTTAGGCAGAGGAGAGCATTTGCATGGTTACATCAGGACTTGATCCCCAGCATAAGCTGATGTTCAGCTGCAGCGGTGATATGACCACAACTGGTCTCAGCTCCCTTGTATTCAGAAATGAAACAATTGACTCGAGTCCCTATTCTTGATTGTTGTCCTGTGAGGTTGTTGGGATTTATGGGTTGTATGTAAAGCTGTAAAAAGAAATTGCTGGAGGAACTCTGGGTCAAGCAGCATCATTAGAGGCAGGGGATATTGGCATTTTGGTTTGAAATCCTAATCCATCTGTTTGCCTCCATAGAGGCTGCCTGACCACAGTTTGGATTTTGAATTGGGTTCCAGCATCTATAGTCTCCCATGTCTCTCGGTGTAAAACAGACCATGGAAGTTGCGGTGGCTTTGGATCAGGTTTTAGTCTTTCCATGGTCGAACAGAACTGCTGTCTCATGATTGCTGTTTTGACAAAATGCAGAGGCTTTGGTCTGAGTGTTCCCATCAACAGGGATGATTTCAGGAGGAGAGCACAATGGTGATCAATAGGGAAGGGCAGACATGGGATGTATGGGAACAGTGAATGCCTGAGGGTGTTGCTGTGCTCTGTGTAGACATCACATACACAGCTGCTGTCACAACGGCCTCTGTGCAGCACTCAAATGAAAGGTCCCTCTGGGCATGCTGTGTGCGCTTCAGTTGTGAGCACTGCAATATGGCAACAGAAAATTTACAGAGGATATGTTTGCGCCGTTTGAAAATTTACAGAGGATATGTTTGTGCCGTCTAATCCCACCTTCCTTGCATTCACGGCTCTTCGAGAACACGTGCAGGTTGCTCCTCCCCCTCATAATTCTTCTAACAATTAATATATCTCTTCACCTGCATTTTTTTTTTACTCCTCTACTGAGGGATCTAGGTCCTTCCAAAGTCCTTCCAGTGTCTCAAAATGTCATACACTTTGTAGTGCAGAAGCCACTTGTTGTTGATCTATAATTTCTGTTCTGTCTACAGGTGGGGGAGAATGGCGCTGGTAAAACAACACTGTTAAAGATACTGCTCGGGGATCTAGCACCAGTTCAAGGCATTAGACATGCACACAGGTACAATCTTGTAATACCGTGTAAATAACTTTGCCCAGTTGAGGAAGAGTGCCCTTGGAAAGATACAGTGGTTAAATCTGCTGATAGTTGTATACCATAGGAAGAGGACTTTTAATCAGATATCTAATTGTCCTTTTCTTTTCCAACTACACTTATTCTTCGATGGCTTTCCTTACTTATTAAATTCCTATGCCAGTTTCTGTTGAGTCTAATTCCGCTGTTGCTAGGACTTGAGGGCCTGAGCTACAGGCGGAGGTTGTGCAGGCTAGGATTTTATTTCTTGGAGCGCTGGAGACTGAGGGGTGATCTTATAAAGGTGCATAAAAACATGAGGGGAATAGAGTGAGTTAATGCACAGTCAGGGGAAGAGGAATCAAGAACAAGAGGGCACAGATTTAAGGTCAGGGGGGAGAGATTTAATAGAACCTGAGTGGCAACTTTTCACGCAGAGGGTGGTGTGTATATGGATCGAGCTGCCAGAGGAAGTAGTTGAGACAGGTACTATAACAGCATTTAAAAGAAACTTGAACAGAAAGCTTATGAGGGACAAGGAACAACCCAGCTGTGTGAATATTGATTTCTCTAACTTCAAGTAACCCTTGCATCTCTTCTCTCCCCGTCCATCCCCACCCTAGTTGTTGTACTAGTTTCACTGTCGTCCTGCTGAGTTTCAATGTTTATATAACTCATCACCTCGCTGCAGCCAACAATAGACCATTGTGGGCTCCACCTTTCTTTGATCATTACCTTTTGCATATCTTTTATTCATTTTTTCTATATCTCTCTTTATCACCGTATATATCTCACGTCTCCCTTTCCCCTGACTCTCAGTTTGAAGAAGGATCTCGACCCGAAACGTTGCCTATTACTTTTCTCCAGAGCTGCTGCCTGACCTGCAGAGTTACTCCAGTTTTTTGTGTGTGTATCTAAGGCTTAGAGGGATATGGGCTAAACATGGGACTAGCTTAGATGGGGCATATTGGGCAGCATGGACAAGTTGGGCCAAAGGGCCTGTTCCAGTGCTATATAACTCCATAACTCTGACTGCCTATTTGGACAACTTATTACAAATTACAGTAACAGTCTAGTGTTTAGAGATGTAACATGCAAACAGGCCCTTCGGCCCACCGAGTATGTCGACAATCGAGCACCCGTACACTAGCACTATGTCCTACACATTAGGGGCAATTTACAGAGTCCAATTAAGCTACAAAACCGCACACCTTTGGGACGTGGAAAGAAACCGGAGCACCCGGAGGAAACCCACGTAGTCATATGGAGAACATGCAAATACCACACAGACAGCACCCATGGTCAGGATGGTCAAGTCTCTGGCACTGTGAGGCTCTGGCTCAACCTGCTGCGCAGCAGTCCCAAAGAGGGAGATTCACCAGAATCAATCTGAGTGGCAAATACACTTCCATTTGGCTGGAGTGGGCTGGTACACCACATAACATGGAAGTGGGACATTATTGAGTGATCTGCCCACATGTCTATCATCAAATCTGTCCTATTATTTTTACACTCTCTGTCCAAAGTTACATCTGTTTCCCTGGCTCATGTATATTCAGCCTCTTTATTACCCACTGCGACTCTCCTGCCTCCCCTCCCTCTCGGCCAACACTCATTCTCTCATTCACCTCACCATCTCTCTTGGCCCATTTCCCCTTGACAATTCCTCTTCTGGCTGATTTCCTATTCATACTCCAGACCAGTTTCTTCTGGATCCCGTTCATTCTCATTGTTGACAAGTGAATCATAAGGAGATTGGAACCTGCTCGCATTCCCAAAGTTTGGCAGCACAGTCCTGGATTAAAGGTTTATGTTATATAACGTGCCAGCGGATGCTACAACAAAGCAATGGTCCACAAGATGATTGTGTTTCTGATTGTAATGTAGATCTATATTTTTGTGGTGGCTGGATCAGGGTTTATAATTTCTGGCAGTTTACTGAAGAAGGTATGTTTCGGTTTGTGCGGTTGCGGGTCCCCTGTGGTGCTGCCTCCAAGTTGTTGTGCAGAACAAAGGGATAGGCACTGGGTGGAGTGATGGAATCCTGACCAATGTGAATAACCCCTTCAGTGTGAGGAAGTGAAATGATGGCCTTGTCTGCCCTTACATTCTCCCCACTGCTCTTCACTGAACAGGAATTTAAAGATTGGCTACTTCAGTCAGCATCATGTGGACCAGCTGGAAATGAACATCAACTCGGTGGAACTTTTGGCTACAAAATTCCCAGGTAATTCGCACCATGGTCCTTGGTTGGGGTTTTTAGTTTAGATTAGAAATACAGCGTGGAAACAAGCTCTTCGGCCCGCCGAGTCCAATCGACCACCCATCTTGGAATTAAATTGCATCTGATACTCATCTAAATATAAATGAACAAAATCACATCACAAATGATTAAGTCCAAGGATGATTGTCACAGTACACACTGTTAGGTTATACTTAGAAACTTTGAACTAAAATAGTGAATTGGTTATTTACAATTCGGCTTACATAAAAATGACAAATATTAGTGAGAGCAATGGATCAGGGCATTGAGGCAATTTGGTTCCATATTATGGATGAACGATTGGAGTTGAAAAGGAAGCCTTGCAGCAGTTACGTGAGATTTCAGTAAGAGTCCAATTCAAGTGTAAACAGAAACTGCTGTATATACTCAGTAAATCAGGCAGCATCCGTGGAGAGAGAAACACGGTTAACATTTCAGGTTGACGTCTTTCAGCCCAAGGTAAGCTGGAAATGGGACATATTAATTTGTAGAGGGGGAGAGGTGGAGAGAAAAGTAATGCCTGTGCTAGTGTGACAGACTGACACAGAAGATGGTGGAGCTGGCTGGGAGAGGATGGTGAATGCTGGTGAACCTGCCTGAAGGAAAGTGGGTGGGTGGAAAACAAAATGTGCTAGAGACAAAACACAGCAGTTACTGGATATCAGAAGAGATTGCTGGTCAGGCAGCATCAGCGGAGAGGGGAAATTTGGCTTATTATTTTAGTTTAGGGATACAGCAGGAAAACAGCCCTTTGGCCCACCAAGTCTATGCGGACCATCGATCACCCGTTCACACTAGTTCTATGGTATCCCACTTTCTCATCCACTCCCTATACACAAGGCACAATTTACATAGGGTCGCTTAACTTACAAACCATTGCATCTTTGGAGTTGTGGGATGAAACTGGAACACCTGCAGGAAATCCACGAAGTAAAACATGCAAACCCCTCAGACAGTACCGGAGGTCAGGATCAAACCTGGGAAGCTGGCACGGTGAGGCATCAGCTCTACCAGCTGCGCCACTGTAAGCCCCATGCAAATTGTTACATATTAATGATCTTTGACACAAAACTTGAATGGCTGGCTCTCAGAAATTGTTGAACTCAACGTCCAATCTTGAGGACTGTTCTGTGCACATTTGGAAGATGAGATGCTATTCTAACCTTGTGTTGAGTCAAGGACACAAAGTTAAAGTGGGAGATGGCTGGAGAGTTAAGATCAGCACTCGGGATCATTTGTGTACACCCTTGATGTTTGCACAGAAGCCGCTTAATCCAGTTTCTCTAATGCAGAGAGTCTCTGTCGTTTTGATCTCTGTACCCAAGGGTACGTTTTGAAGGATATACTTCCCTTGGAAACTATGTGGTTTAGATTTACTGGATTATTCCCTGGAATAAACAGGCTGCTCTATGAGGAACGGGAGAATACGGCTTGGCTTGTACCCAGTGGAGGTTGGATCGAGCGACCAAACTGAAATTCAGAAGGGAATTGTAGACACAAGGAACTGCAGCTGCTGGTATACTGAAAAGGACTGGAATGACTCAGTGGGTCCAGCACATTGGGTATCTATTCTGAGATGTTGCCTGACCAACTGATTTAATCCAATACTTTTTTCTTTTTTTGTAGGGAATTCACAGGGTTATGGCAAAGGCTTTTCCCCCAGAGTAAAGTAGGGACACTGTCAAGATAGAAAGTTATCCAACTTAATTTTGGATTAAGATGAGATATTTACTCAGTGCTATGAAACTTGGAAGCTTTATTCCATAGAGTTAGGTTAGCTGTAGCTGATATTCAATAATATCACTAAAATAGAAAACAAATAGTAAAGTTGTTAACCCATGAAACTGAGGAACTCGGCAGTCCTGCAACATCTGTGGTGGGAATGGATAGATGACATTTTGGGTCAGTACCTTTCTTGAGACTCATAATCATCTGACCATTTGCTCCACCAATGCTATCTGACCCACTGAGTTCCTCCAGCACTTTACATTGTGCTCAGATTTCTTTAGGTCTGTGAAGAGGGAAAAATTAGTTAAGACCAAAGTTGGACCCTTGAAGACTGAAAAAAGTGGATTTATTATGGGGAACAAGGAAATGGCAGATTAGTTGAACAGCTACTTTGGATCTGTCTTCACTAAGGAGGACACAAACAATCTTCCTGATATAGTAGTGGCCAGAGGATCTGGGGTGACAGAGGAACTGAAGGATATCCACATTATGCTGGAAATGATGTTGGATAGACTGATGGGACTGAAGGCTGATAAATCCCCAGGGCCTGATGGTCTGCATCCCAGCGTAATTAAGGAAGTGGCTCTAGAAATCGTGGATGCATTGGTGATAATTTTCCAATGTTCTATAGACTCAGGATCAATTCCTGTGGATTGGAGGGTAGCTAATGTTATCCCACTTTTTAATAAAGGCGGGAGAGAGAAAACGGAATTATAGACCAGTTAGCCTGACATCGGTGGTGGGGAAGATGTTGGAGTCAATTATAAAAGATGAGATAGCCGAACATTTGGAAAGCAGTAACAGGATCGGTCCGAGTCAGCATGGATTTGCGAATGGGAAATCATGCTCGACTAATCTTCTGGAAGTTTTTGAAGATGTAACTAGCAAAATGGACAAGGGAGAGCCAGTGGATGTAGTGTACCTGGACTTTCAGAAAGCATTTGATAAGGTCCACATAGGAGATGGGCAAAATTAGGGCACATGGTATTGGGGGTAGAGTGCTGACATGGATAGAGAAGTGGTTGGCAGACAGGAAACAAAGAGTAGGGATTAACGGGTCCCTTTCAGAATGGCAGGCAGTGACTAGTGGGGTACCGTAAGGCTCGGTGCTGGGACCGCAGCTATTTACAATATACATCAATGATTTGGATGAAGGGATTCAAAGTAACATTAGCAAATTTGCAGATGACACAAAGCTGGGTGGCAGTGTGAACTGTGAGGAAGATGCTTTGAGAATGCAGGGTGACTTGGACAGGTTGGGACAGTGGGCAGATGAAGTTTAATGTGGATAAATGTTAGGTTATCCACTTTGGTAGCAAAAACAGGAAGGCAGATTACTATCTAAATGGCGTCAAGATGGGAAAAGGGGAAGTACAGCAGGATCTGGGGGTCCTTGTTCATCAATCTATGAAAGTAAGCATGCAGGTATAGCAGGCAGTGAAGAAAGCGAATGGCATGTTGGCCTTTATAACAAGAGGAATCGAATATAGGAGCAAAGAGGTCCTTCTGCAGTTGTACAGAGCCCTAGTGAGACCACACCTGGAGTATTGTGTGCAGTTTTGGTCCCCTAATTTGAGGAAGGACATTCTTGATATTAAGGGAGTGCAGCGTAGGTTTAAAGGTTAATTCCCGGGATGGCGGGACTGTCATATGTTGAGAGAATGTAGCAGCTGAGCTTGTACACTCTGGAGTTTAGAAGGATGAGAGGAAATCTCATTGGAAAATAAGATTGTTAAGGGCTTGGACACGCTAGAGGCAGGAAACATGTTCCCGATGTTGGGGGAGTCCAGAACCAGGGGCCACAGTTTAAGAATAAGGAGTAAGCCATTTAGAACGGAGACGAGGAAACACTTTTTCTCACAGAGAGTGGTGAGTGTGGAATTCTCTGCCTCAGAGGGCGGTGGAGGCAGGTTCTCCGGATGCTTTCAAGAGAGCTAAATAGGGCTCTTAAAAATAGCTGAGTCAGGGGATATGGGGAGAAAGCAGGAACAGGGTACTGATTGGGGATGATCAGCCATGATCACATTGAATGGCGGTGCTGGCTCGAAGGGCCGAATGGCCTACTCCTGCACCTATTGTCTATTTCAGCATCTGCAGTACTTTGTGCCTCTTTGAAAATGGTAGAGCAGATTCTGGTTGTTTTCCTCTTAATCTTTATGTTCTAAAAAGAACAAAGTGAAAATAATTAGGAAAGTCTTTTGGCTGATTTTAGTTTGTTCCAATAATTTTAATCCTTGTGATCCCTGATGAGTTGTTTACCTGGGCTTGGCTACACTGAGTTGGGGATCATTGTCCAGGGATTGCTTAGGGTAACACACACCCTGGAAATAAACAGCAAGTGTAGACAGCACTAGTGTGGCCATTGAATGGATTAATAATATCGTGCTGCTTTTAAAAGATTTGTTTTCATTCTGGATTTTCAGGGAGGACGGAAGAGGAATACCGACATCAGCTGGGTGGTTATGGTATATCAGGAGACCTGGCTGTGAGACCTGTCGCCAGTCTGTCGGGAGGACAGAAGAGCAGGGTGGCGTTTGCACAGATGACGATGCCCCGGTAATCATCCTGACTTTCCTGTTGATTTGCACATCTTGTCTAGTTCGCTTCAGACTAAACTCCCAGTGCCTTTGCCTTCAACCGGAGAACTTGGC
Organism: Amblyraja radiata; assembly: GCF_010909765.2. NCBI lineage: Eukaryota > Metazoa > Chordata > Chondrichthyes > Rajiformes > Rajidae > Amblyraja > Amblyraja radiata. Next base: position 34,194,026 of record NC_045968.1, read on the forward strand.
CGTGCTGCTCCGAATCAGCTCTGCCTTTGCCTCTGCTCTTATAAGCATCACTTCTTTGTTCAAGTTAAATGGGCATCTCGGAGGTACCACAAAGTGTGCTCATAAAACTACAATATGCTTTTCCTTGCTCTTTTTTCCACTGCTGCCTTCCTTGGTCCAGCTCCTATACTACTAGTGACACCCAAGAGGAGTTTGCAAACAAAATAGCTTCTGACGTCCTTTCTTTTTCACTCAATAGTTGTCTTTTGCTGTGATGTTCTTGTTTCTTCACGAATGTCATCCATATTTAATATTCTTCCAATGTATGCCATTTGGTCCATTAGGTTTATGCCAGCTCTCATGGCAATCTGATCAGTCCCATCCCCCTTATTTCCCTATAACACCTGAACTTTCTCATCTGATCATCAAACTCCTGTGATTATCCTCCCATCACTTACACTAGGAGTAATTTACAATAGCCAACTCTCATGCTTACACATTTTTAGGATTTGTGAGGAAACCAGAGAATCCAGAAGAAACTAAACAATCAGAAAGATAATCTAGTAACTCTACACAGCACCTTTGGTCAGGATCGACCTGGATGGGGGGGGGGGGGGGGTCTGTGAAGCAGCATCACTCACTGAGCCACTCTACTTCCCTGCATCATCATTGAGTAATATCCTACCCTGGTCTTAATGTCAGCACTTCCCACACCTCCACTACATAAAGATCAAAAGGAGGAGGTTTTATTCCGGGTTCAAAGTGTGCAGCATGCTGTTGTAACTGCTATCTTAAAGTATTGGCTGGCATTGACTCTGGTCATGCCGGAATGATTCAAGCCCAGAAGCTACATCAGAGAGCACAACTATTCAACTCTGCGATGGAGGTCATGTTACAGTTTTATAAGACACTAGACCAAGTGCAGACCGGTTGGGTCTGCTCCCCAACGCAAGATTCCACCACTTACCTGTTCCCCCAACGCAATATTGCACCACTCAAGCATAGCCCTCAACTGCGCAGGCGTGGCTCATTTCTCCTCATCCCCCAGCACTCCCTCCTCCTCTTCACCCTCTTCAATCCCTAGAGAGGGAGGGAAGAGGGGTAGAGGGGGAGGGAGGGAGGGGGTAGAGAGGGATGGAGGGGGGCAGAGAGGGAGGGGGTAGAGAGAGAGAGAGAGAGAGGGGTGTAGAGGGAGAGGAGTAGACCTGGGGGGTGGGAGGGAGGATAGAGAGGGAGGGGGTAGAGAGGGTGTGAGTGAGGGTAGATAGGGAGGGTGTAGAGAGGGACGTAGGGTAGAGGGAGGGGACGAGAGGGAGTGTAGACGGGGCAATTACCCTCTCTACCCCCTCTTCTCCTTTAATCCCCCCACGCTCCTCACCTTCCCAGGATCTTTTTCCTCTCCACTCCTCATTCACCACGAACGCTGGAGTGCCCCTCCATCCCGGAATGTCTCGTCCTGCCTTGCGAGTGCATTGTGACGTCACTCGGATTTTTTTCCCCCAAAGTGGATGAGTTTGAAGAAATTTGGCTATATTAAAAATTTCAAGGATTAATAACTTCGGAAATATAGGTGGGAATGCGACGGGAAGATGTTTACCTCCACCGCGGGAAAAATGTGAGTAGGATGTGTGAAAATGGGAAGGCTGTGGCCTAGGGTTTGGAAGATGATAGGAAAACCAGAGTGACACAGAGACACACCGTGGGCACAAACACAAACAATAGGAAGACTTTTAGTATTATATTGGTGAGGCCACATTTACAAGGATGTTGCCAGGGCTCAGGGGCCTGAGCTAAAGGGAGAGGTTGAGCAGGTTAGGACTTTATTCCGCGGAGCACAGGAGAATGAGGGTTGATCCTATAGAGGTATACAAAATTATGAGAGGAATAGATTGGGTAAATGTAGTATTTTGCCCAGAACAGTGGAATTGAGATCCAGAGGACATAGGTTTAAGGTGAGGGGGGAAAGCTGAGGAGTTTTTTCACACAAAGGGTGGTGGGTGTATGGAACGAGCTGCCAGAGGATGTAGTTGAGACGGGTACTATAATAACATTTAAGAGACAATTGGACAGGTACAGGGATAGGACAGGTTTCGAGGATTATTGCCCATTGTGGACAATGGGACTAGTGTGGATGGTGCATATTGGTTGTATTGGGCAAATTCGGCCAAAGGGCCTCTTTCCACGCTGTACGGCTAAGTACATATTCAAATTTTGCCAACTCAAGTGGTCCTCTCTCGCCCTGTATTCACTTTAATGGTTTGGTGTCTACATCAGCTGCTGACATCTGGGCAAAATCTGACCAGATGTAGTGGATTGAATCAGTTGAAGAACACAGAAACAGGTTCTTTGGACCAACTCATCCATGCTGACCAAGGTCTGTGTTTTTTTAAACAATCGTGAAGTTCCACAAGAATGACTGGCTTACTCCATCTCTCGCTACATTTCTGTACAGTATATGATGTCTGAGTCTTGTCTTGCTGCTTGCTTATCACAATGTTTATTTTTCATTCACTTAATAAGTAATGTGTTGTGCTTTAATCTGCAGACCCAATTTCTATATATTGGATGAACCGACCAACCATCTGGACATGGAGACTATTGAGGCATTGGGACTATCATTACAGAAGTTTAAGGTAAAATATTTGGGGGGAGAGTGGGGGATTTTCATAAATGTGATTGAAGTATGAAGTGAGTGCTCTAATCAGGACCAGAAGAGTCCCCTCGTGTGCAGATTTCTTTGTCAAGCATACATTACAATAGTCAATAGGTGCAGGAGTAGGCCATTCGACCCTTCGAGCCAGCACCGCCATTCAATGTGATCATGGCTGATCATCCCCAATCAGTACCCCGTTCCTGCCTTCTCCCCATATCCCGACTCTGCTATTTTTAAGACCAACAATTACTGACCAACAATAGGGGATGTGATTCTGTACTTTTCTAAGCCAGATATCTGCATTAGCAGAAAACACCTTAAACACAATTTAAATATCTTGCACGCTTTCAATTTTGTTCTTGATTGTTTATTGCCATCTAAAATTTCCTTTAATCGCTGAAGGTGTTCCCACCGTGCTGTTAAGAAGTGCCAGAATTTTGACCCAGCGAAGGAATAGCTGTTAATTTCTTTCTTTCTTAAAATCTTTTTATTGTTTTTTCCCCCCACAAAAACATAAAAAACAGAGCAAAAAGAATAATGATAAACATAACAATGGTATTGATACATAGGGATCAGGCATATTGGAGGGGAACCTGGAGGTGTTCACATATACCTACTGTCCTTGCCCTTTTGAGAAGTTGTACCAGTCAGTAACTGAGATTTGTACACATTCCCTCTTCTCTCACCACTTAACTGACAATTGCCATAAAGGGTAAAAGTTCAACTGCATACATGGAGGTCATCGGTTTGTTGCTCATTTTGGAAATGCAGTTAACAAATTCTGACTCATTATAGATTAATTTGCAAAATGGATGAGAGAACCACCATTCCTACAGCCACTTTCACACAGATAATGAAGCAAATTTAAAGTAAATCACTGCTTTAGTATTAAACATTGCTGAGCAAGATCCTGCAAGCCCTAGTGTGATACTGAGCATGCACAAATTGGCTTTGGCTCCTACACCTCAGGCACTTTTCATAGCACTGTTCTGGTAATGATATTTAACCAGTAAATGTTTGTATTTATTCACTACAACCGTGTGTGTGTGCGTTCTTTGGAAGTGCACAGTTGTAGTTGCTGCAGTAACACTGTGCTCTGACAGGGTGGAGTAATACTGGTGTCCCATGACGAGCGGCTGATTCGCATGGTGTGCAGGGAGCTGTGGGTGTGTGGCTGCGGCACCGTGAAGCGAGTGGATGGAGGATTCGACGAGTACAGGGACATCCTCCAGGAACAGTTCCGTAGGGAGGGATTTCTATGAGGCCCTGCTCTTTGATGTGATCCCCCCCCCCATTGCAATCCAGACATCCAGGACTTGCTGCTTTCAGTGGGCAAGTGTGACAATGGCCCACTATAGTCACCTCTCATTTTGTTTTCATTTTTACAACCTGGCCTTGCCCACATCCCCTAATGTTTGATCCAGGGACAATGAACTTGGGTGTAAATTAAACCAAGCACCATTGCCACCTGTTCCACGTAAAGCCAAACCAATGGGTGGATAATTTTCAGCAATGGTTGGAGTTCAATGCAATAACCCATTATTATTTAATGTAATTAATCACTAATAGTCCCCTTGCCTTTTTCTCAACATGCAGTCACCGTCAGTGAGTTGTTAACAAATCCATCTGTGCTGATTTTGAAAAAGGCCCAAGTAGACGGTGTGAATAAGTGTTAATGGCAGCTGCAGTTGTTTCTCAGTGAGTGAGGAGATGCCAGAACCTGCTTTCAGGTCCACCCTCAATTGCTGCTATTTCCCCGTTACTCAGTGCAGGCTGATTGTCCCAGCAATGTCACTGGAACCTGCAGCTGAGGCTGTGTTGAGCCAGGCATTGGACAAGGATGTCATTGGGTCTCCAGGTCCTGCTGCCTAGGGATGGGTGTGGACTGTTCAATACAACAAGCTACATTGCACAACCTCTCAAAATGAGTAACATGAATAAATCATTTGACAACCATAAATGTTTTCAAAAATGTACTTTAATGCTTTTTTATTTGTTTAATAGTCATTGTCCTCTCCTCCACACCATCAAAACCCTTCTGTTCTGTAGAACCGTCTCTCACTACATTGCAGAAACCAACTCAGCAGAATGATCTTTGCCTCAGCACTATAATGCATATGGTCTCTTCTAAAACCTTAGTAAGGAAGGAACTAACCTATTCATGCATCTTGAAACTGAGGGGTTGGATAACACTTAACTGGGGAATGGTTATATGGAGTTAGGTTTCTTGTGAATGCAGCCCAAAACAGGTGGCAAACTCCATCCAAAGCCAAAATCTCGAATGAGACCGATAGTCAAGAAATACCGTAAGGGAAAGTTGAAAATAACTTTTCCTACCCTGGGAAATGTCCACGACTGTCCACCTTATCTATGCCCCTCATCATTGTATCTACTTCAAAAGTAACCCTGTAGCCTCTTACACTCCAGGGAAAGACCCAGCTTCTCTAACCCTTCAGAACTAGTAACATTCTCATACTATTTTTGCATTCTTTACAGAAGCATCCTTTTAGCAGGGTGACCAGAACTGTACACCAATTGTGGCCTTACCAACATCATGTACAGCTATAACAACTTACCCTCTCCTGTACACAATACTGAACAATGAAGGAAAGTATGTGAAATTATAGCATTACCACACTGTCCACCTGCGGAGGAACTATGTACCCAAATCCCTAGGTCTGTTCTACGACTTCTGATGGGCACTACATTTCTACCCTGGTTTAACCTACCAAAATGCAATACCTCACATTTATCAGATTTAAACTGTCTGTCAATCCTCAGCCCATTGGCCCAGTTGATCAAGATCCTGTTGTGATTGTAGATAGCATTCATCATTTACTTTATCACCAATATCAATGCCATCCTACATTCACATACAAATCATGAATATAAACAAACAGTGGACCCAGCACTAATCCCAAAGGCACACCACTTGGTCGTGTCTGAACATCTATCACAACCCTTTTCTCCCTTCAAGCCAATTTTGTATTCAATTGGCTAGCTCACCTGGATTCCATGTGATCTAACCTTCCAAACCAGTGTACATAGTCAAAGGCCATGGTAAAGTCCATGTAGGTAATATTTCTCACTTCCCTCAATCTTCGTGATGATCGCTTCAAAAAACTCTTCCCTGTGTACTTCACGTCTCCTGTCTGCGTATGCTTACTGGCGTTTCGACTCTCCACCCACAGTTCTGTACAACCAGAGAAGTCAAGGCTGAAACTGACAGATTCAGTTAGTCTGGTCATGACATTTACCTATCTGCAAGAATGTCATTCAAGCTATTGGAACTCAATTAGGAGACGAGCCACCCAGCACACTGACATTTGTCACAAATGTTCTAATTCAAGTCAGGACATATGTTTGGAAGTGACTCAAGGTCACCCTGGCCTGAACGTAAATGGACAGGGGATTTATGTGGTCTGCCCATTCAGAATCAAGCATCACTATGAAAACCCGAGTCACAAAAGCCTTATATTACTAAAAAAAAGACAGTAAACTTATGAAAGGAAAAATGCTCCATTAACGTCTGGAATTGTTTGGGGTTAGTGAAGAGACAGTAATTGTAGCAGATTTCAGAAATTAGGTTTTTTTTAAATAAAGGATTCAGAAATGTTGATCAAGAGTGTCCTTGAAACAGAAAATAGTAGGCTATTCAGCCCTTCGAGCCATCATGGCTGATCATCCAAACCATTCAGCCCTTCGAGCCAGCACCGCCATTTAATATGATCATGGCAGATCATCCAAAATCAGTACCCCGTTCCTGTTTTCTCCCCATATCCCATGATTCTGTTAGCCCCAAGTCTTGACTCTCTCATGAAAACATCCAGTGAATTGGCCTCCACTGCCTTCAATCCTCTGTAATAAGTAACAATGCTAACATGCAAGGCTGCAGATAATTAGGAAGATGTGTTGGCTTTCATTGCAAGAGAATGAGTACAAATAAAAAATGCAATCATACAGGACATGGGCAAGAACACATCTGATTTAGGTACAACCATCTTTGGGTACATCTCTGGGGCTCTTACTAAAAGGGGACAAATTTGATCTTGAAAGAGAGCGGGAAATATTTAACAGTTTTCTTTATAACTAGTAGGCAGAATCGCAAGTTTAGGAGGAGAGGTGACTATGTTTGAGGGCTCAATTGGATAGACATGGAAAATATTTGAGTGGCTAGGTCATCTGAAACTTGGAGGGGGAGGGGGGGGGGGGCTGGGGAAGAAAGTCAAAATAAAAGACTGAAATTTCAAATCTTAGGATGCAATTATACAGTCATGGGTGAGAAATTATACCCCAAGAAAGTCAAGAGGTTCAGTAACAGATTAATTCAAAATAGATTGAGAGATTTGTGGATAGCAGAGGAATCAAAAAAATGATTTAAGGGTCAGATTATAATAATGAAAGACCATTTGACCCTTGAAATCTCTGCCATTCAATATAATGTCCAAGCCCTCATCTCACAGTACAGCTGGATGCCTTGTCTGAAATGCAAGAATATATGCTGAGCTGAACACCACCTCTTAGAATCGTCCAAATCATAAATCCAGTGATAAAACACACTCCATCCACGCCACGTTCCCAAGCAATTCACAATCTCAAACGGGCTACAGCAAGACTGTAGCCCCAAGTGTGTCTAAGTCGGGCCATTGTGACCCTTACTGACACACTGTTCACTCAATTATGGTGCCACGGGACAAAGATCCATTTAGTAAAGCAGGGTGGGGTTGGGGGTGTGTAGAAATTTGCCTTGTACGGCAATGTGTTGCACATTATACTGCTTGCACTTCCAAAATTAATTGAATTCAAGTAAGTAATCACAATGAACATAGCAGCAGGGATTGTACTGGCTCTATTCCAATCCTGGGAAAGTTAAACAGCACAACTGTGCAGTTACAACATGTCCATTCCGAGGTGTGATTTTAAAAGAGTTAAAAAACAAACAACATTTAACAGAAAAAGACCGTGTTGGAGTAACTCAGGTAAGGCAGCACCTCTGCAGAATATGGATCGTTAACATTTTGGGTCAGGACCCTTCATTTTTTGTAAACCAGCATCTGCAGTCTCATGCATCTCCACAAACTACCAGATTAGTTTGAGAATTAAACAATGCCACTAAACCAAATCACCCAAAAGCAGACACAGAGTGAAACAGTTAAATCATAAAAAAATCATCAGGTTTACAACCTGCCAAGCCTGCCCAAGGCCAATGAGGACATTTGTAGCAACCTTGGAAGTCCAACATGTCAGGAAGGTTTAGAGGAATAATAGGCTAGATCAATATATCGTTGATCACACAAGACTTCGGACGCTGCAATAAAAAAAACCAAAGCTGGGTAACAACAGTGACAACGCTCAGCATCTGTAGGAATGCTAAAAGAATATGGGAAGACAGGTGGGAGGTGAATAGAGAACAAGGGCAGTTGCGAATGTCACAGGAAGTCCTTGTTTGTCACCTACAGACGTGCTCTAGTTGACGAGCTCCTCGTTGGAACGGGTTGGGGAAGCGTTTAAAGGATGCACACACAGTCAGTGAATTTGAGACACCTGTTAAGAACCAGCACCGGCTGAGGGCTGAACGGCCGGTTGCGCTCAGTGTTTCCGGAGGGAACGGCAGCGAGAGGAGCGTAACGTGAGCGCCGCCAGGCCCAGGCTTCCTCACCCGCCCGGAGCACAGCAGAATCCCTCTGCTCGCTCCGTCGCCTCCATGGTGAAAGTCGCGACGTAACTGGGTAACGAATGCGGCGGGAAAAATCTGAGGCGCGCGGCTCCTCGTCCTGTGGAGGGCGAGATTTCCGTGAGGTGCTCCCGCCACCAGCAACATCTCCCGTCACCAGCAGCTGCCGAGCGCCCGGCTCGGACTGAGGCGCCTGCGCTCCGCCGTGCTATTTATAGACGGCGACCAGAGCGAGCGATACCAACTGACAATCAGCCCCCACGCCACTGCATGGGGGGGGCGCAATGAACACCGAGGAAGCAGATTTAACGTTAATTCCCTCCGTTACAATGTGATTCATCCACGACATAAGTCAAACGAGATTTCGGACGTTTGTTATTGGTCTGCGTGGTGAGTGGAGGCTGTTTTACTGGAGTTTGCATCTCACGTTGCCGCGACGCCCCCTGATCGGCGGGCGGTGGTGCGGCCCGGCCGCGGCTGACGTCATTGAGGGGCGGGCGGAGCGTGGCTGAGGGTGGGATCCGGGTCTGTCGCCAGCGCCGCGCTCCCGCCGCCCCCTCCCCGCCCCGGGTCGCCTCCCTCCCTCCCTCCCTCCCGCCCGCCCCTTTGTCATCGAGTCGCTGGCTGGACACCGGCATGACATCTCCGATCAGCAGCCAAGAGTGTGCAGGTGAGGGGGCTGGCGGCGAGTTTGTGATCGTGGGGCTCACTCATTTGTGGCTTGGGGCAATGGAGAGTGAGTGTGGGGCAGCGGCTGGACACCTCCCTCCCCCCGAATCCCCGTCCCTATGCCCCCCCCTACCCCTCCCCGTCCCTCTGTCTCCCCCCCCCCCTCTGCCTCCCTCTCCCCCACCCCGTCTCTCTGCCCCTCCCCGTCCCTCTGCCTCCCTCTACCCGACCCCGTCTCTCTGCCTCCCCCACCCCGTCCCTCTGCCTCCCGCTACCCGACCCCGTCCCTCTGCCTCCCCCTCTCTCTGCATGACCCTCCCCGTCCCTCTGCCTCCTCCTCCCCGTCCCTCTGCCTCCCCTCCCCGTCCCTCTGCCCCCCCCCCCGTCCCTCTGCCCCCCCCTACCCCTCCCCGTCCCTCTGTCCCCCCCCCCCCCCTCTGCCTCCCGTCCCTCTGCCTCCCTCTACCCGACCCCGTCCCTCTGCCTCCCCCTCTCTCTGCCTGTCCCTCCCCCTCTCTCTGCCTGTCCCTCCCCGTCTCTCTGCCTCCTCCTCCCCGTCTCTCTGCCTGTCCCTCCCCGTCCCTCTGCTTAACACTCCGTCTGCCTCTCCCTTTCCCTCTGCCTCCCACTGCTTTACTTTTATCCTCGGTAAACAAGGACACAATTTAATCCAGATCTGCACACGATAGCACGCCGAGTTGCCTCTCAGACCCCACGTTGACTTGTGAGTGGATCTTTAGGTCCGCAAGTTATATTGGGCACTCGCTGTATTCTTTCGCAACTCCGTATGTGTGTGTCTCTCTCCCTGCGTCTCTGCTACGTGTGAGTGAGTAAGTGAGTGAATGAGTGAGTGAGGTTGTGTCTCTCCTGTGTGTCTCCTGTGGCTGTGTATGAGGCTGCCCGTGTCTCTCGCTGTTTGTGTGTGTGCATTTTGTTACAATTAATCTTAAGGCGTTTATCTCTTGCAGAGCCGGCCACCGGAGCGGCGGCGATGTCTGAGGTGAGTTTCTACAGTCCAGGATTTATTTGTTTTTTTCTGATTTGCTTCCTTGCGGGAAGCTCAGCATTGTGTGTGTAGTGGAGTCTTGTGAAGCTCCTGGTATCTGCCAGGCAGCCTGGGAGGAAACGCAGCCGAGGGGGGCTGTGTTTGGGGGTTTGTCGGGATCGATGATGCATTGTAGGGGAAGTGAAGTCGGCCAAATGTATGAGAGATCGACGGGGTTGTTGTCCACGGCTCCAGTATTGTCCTCCGGGTCCTGTTGCGTGGGATAAAGCCCGAAGTGGGCGGTCTGAGCACTTTGGGTACAAGCGCGGCTCCACCGTCGCCATCTTGCCGGTGGATGTCAAAAAAAAAAGTGAGTGTGGATTCAAACAAAAGGCTGCAAAGAGTGGCTGAAGTGTAGGTGCGAGGAGGGAGCAGGCTGCTCGCAGCCCGTGCTGGGGAGGGACAGGAAAAGTGAGGGTCTCTACTCCATCGCGACCCCCCGCCCGAGGCACCAACACCTCCTCTCTCCCCCCCCCCCCCCCCCCCCCCAACTCTGCCCTGCAGACCGCCTGCTCCCATTGTGCTGCCATTAGTTTTATGTTATTTTTAATCTCGCTGTAGGCCGGATTTCCGTACTTTTTAACCGGGCTGCGCTCCCCTTCCCCCTTCCCTCCCCCCTCCACAGCATGTGTTGCCATGAGCCTGCTACCCCACCCCCACTCCCTCCCGCGTTCTGTGGGTAGGGGTGGTTGCCGGGTTATTCGCCAAGAACCAGGGACGGAGCCATCTCCCCCCCTCTCCCTGTCACCTCCCCCCCCCCCTCTCCCTGTCACCTTCCCCCCCTCTCCCTGTCGCCGTCGTGGATCTGGAGCAGGCTCCGTCCGGTGTCTGGGACTGGGCGGCGAGTTCGCAACCCCGGGCTGCTCTCATGTTGCAAATCCTCCTGCGCCCAATGTTTTCAGCCTGTGCTCTGAACATAATTCGGTTTAAAAAACAAATCAAGTTGATGATCCTAAACGAACGGCCCCGGCTCCTTTTTCAATTGACCTGTCGGGGAAATCTAAGACTTCAAATGGTCGCGGATTCTGGAAACTGGTTAAAATGTTTCGTTCCTCTTGGCGGGCGTTGTAACGACCCGATAATGTAACAGTGAGAGCGGGTCGCTGCTTGCCAGCGACTCCCAGCCCCGTCTGTGTGCGTGTGCATGCCCGCGGCTGCCTTCGTTGCTGTTTCTGCAGTTCATTGGGCGCTGCCTACTAGCTGGCTCGTTCGGTGGTACCACAGGCAAGCCCCCACCCCCCCCCCCCCCCCCCCCCCCGTAATACTTCCTCCCTCCACCCCCTTCCGTCTCTCCTCTTCCCATTCTTACTCCCTCCACCTCCCCCTCCACCCCCCCCCCCCCTTCCCTCTACCGCCTATTCCCTCCCTCCAACGCCCCTTCCCTCTCTGGAGCGAGAACCCTCGGCGCTTCGCCATTGCTCGCGTTGCTCATGTTATTGCCCCCTCCCCTCCCGTGCCTCTCTCCCTCTTTTGTTTCCCCGCCTCCTTTTTGCTGTCTTTCCCGGGCTCTCTCCTCTCGATCTCCCCCACTCGTACCCCTCCCACCTCCGTCTCTGTATCTTCCTCCTTTGCCTGCCTCCCACTCCCTCTGTTGCTTGTTTTGTTGCAAAGTGCTCGCCATAGGGGATCGCGCGTTGACAAGATGGTTTAAAAAAAAAAAACAAGAGGTGCCCGATTTTAAGTTGGGACAGGCGGGGGATTTTGTTTTAGAAAGCATGTGGACATTGAGTGCTTCCAAACTGCACGACCGCCCCTCCACTCCAAACGCCGAGTTGTGGTGTGGGGAAGGTTGATGTGGGCACTGGGGGGTATGTCCAGTGACTGGGGCGAGTACGGGGCATCCGATCGCTATGGCTACAACAAATACTATGGAATGGTATGCGTTTTAAAGATGTTCCTGTTGGACATTTAAACGCATTGCGTTGGTTCTTGGGTTCAGCATTTTGTTGACTTTGTCCTTGTGCTCAAATCCCTCCGTGGCCCCACCTTATTTTGGTCACTCCACTCCACCTTCTTCGCCAGTACAGATAATGTTGCAAAAACACAAAGTGCCAGAGGAACTTGGTTGGGTCAGGCAGAATCTGGTGAGGGAATAGACTAATGATGTTTTGGGTCTGGATCTGGACCCTTCCTCGGATTGGTGAAGGTGGTGGGGGATGATGGGAGAGGGACTAAGCCTGGCAAATGAAAGGTGGAGATAGGTGATTGAAGTGGATGGGGACTGATTGGCGGATGGATGAAGTAAGTGACGAAGGCTAGAGGTGAAACGTGTTGCTGTATAACTGGTGAGAACAGGTCTGTCGCTGTATAACACTTGGGTACAGAACTGGTGTGGACGAGTGTCACTATAACACTGGGGTACAGTAGCGGTGGGGATAGGTCTGTCACTGTAGAACACGGGTACAGTACTGGTGGGGACGGGTCTGGCGCTATATAAAACTGGGGTACAGTTCCAGTGTGGACTGGTCTATCACTATAATACTATGATACAGTACTGGTGGGAACATGTCTATTACTGTATGACGCTCTTAGACAGTACTAATCGGGATGGGTCTGTATAACATTGGAGTACAGTACCAGTGGGGACAGGGCTGTCATTGTATAATAATGTGGCAAGAAGGTCAGACTTGGTTGAGGGGAAATAAATGTGGAGTAAATTGCTGAATTGTGGTTTATGCTTAGAACACCTTGGAGAAAGAAGCAATGTGTTATCGTGCATTCATAGAAATAAGCAAAGCAAGGCCACTCACTCCAGGGCTGAGTGCTCCGTATGACCATGGCTTTGTAGATGATGGGCAGCCACTATTCGTAACACAAATCTCCAGCTGTGGCTTCATCCTGCTAAATTTCTACCCTCCAGCACCTTTTCAGTAATGTGGTGACCAGAACCTTTTGCTGGGCTCAGCTGGCTTCTGATCAACCAAAGAGGTACATGGAGTTCATCTGCTTGAACCATCTCTCTCCTTGTCCTGCTGCCTTCAGGGATCTCCTGTTATATGTTCAAATATTAAAAATACAGTGTGGAAGCAGGCCCTTCGGCCCACCAAATCCACGCCGACAATCGATCACTGCGTATACCAGGTCTATGATACCCCACTGTCACATCCTGCAATTTACAGATGCCAATTGACTTACAAAGTTACAAACTGTACGTCTTTGGAGTACGAGTGGAACCCTGATTGCCTGCCTACACATTTCCAGATATTGTGCGTCCCCTCTCGGTTGGTGACTAGACGCGGTTAAAGTAGTTTTAACAGTGGGTGTGGGGATAACAAACTGGAATCTCATCTGTTCATCCCTGCATAATGCCAGAGTCATTTGTACTTGGCCCAGTACACCTTCCATTTTGACTTGGTTGACTGACATTTCAATTTTATAATAGTTAATTAAGGATATACATTGCCTTCAGAACACCAATAAATCACATATAGTTGATGATCTAACCTTTCTCGACGTATAGGGTTTAATGGTGTTTCGTATTTTGATGGCTAGCAACTTGTTACATACACATAGCAATAGCTACACGTTTATCTGCAGCCATTGAATCATTACTCCCTTGCTTTCACTTCGTGCACACGGGGTCAGGCCCTTTGGCACACCTTCTCTGTGCCAATCGAACTAATCCCTTTTACCTGCATGTGGTCTCCGTCCTTCTATTCCTTATACCTAGTTCCGGTGAACTACTTCTGCACCTGCCCCAAGCCTTCGCATCCTTCCCATAGTGTGATGACCAGAAGAGCACACAGTGCTATAAAATGTGGCTGTTAGACGTTTTATACTGCTGCAGCATGATCTCCCGAAGTTTATACTCAATGCCCCAAATGATGGAGACAAGCATGTTGTATATGTTCTTAACCATCCTCTCCCGTTTCAGTGCACTGGGACTTGCACCCCAATATCCTTCTGCATGTCAATGATTCTCTGGGTCTTCTTGCATTTGACTTTCCAAAAGCAACTTGGCCTGACAAAACTGGGATATTATAGCCTCAACAGGCTGAGAGAAGGGCAGAACAGGCAGCTCAATGTTCCAGTGTACAGGTGCTGCAGGTGTAATAGAGGTACAAGTAAAAGAGGAGGGATGCTGTCTTTTTGATCAAGGAGGACATAAACACAGTGCTAGGAGAGGATATTCGTGAGGAATAAACCAGTGAGCTCTATAGGTCGGCCATAAAGGATGGGACTGTATTATAGGTCCCAAAAAGCCAGCGGGAATTAGAGGAACAGATGTTTGGAGCGATTGCAGATAGCTATAAGAATAATAGCATAGTATTAGTGGGAGATTTTAATTTCCTTAATATTGAGTAGTCACCCGTTGCGGGTTTTTTTAACTTAAGGAGTGATGGATGCCTAGAACACGCTGTCAGTGGTGATAGTGCAAGCAGACATGATAATAGCATTTAGATAGACACATGGATATGCAGGAAAGGAGGGGTATGGATCGTGCAGGTAGAGGAGACTAGTTTAACTTGGCACCTTGTAAAGCACGGATATCGTGGGACGAATGTGGTACTGTTATATCTTCTCTCTTATGCTGGCTTTTGATTCAGCTCATCAGTGAAATATCCTCTTGGCATCCACCTTGTCAAGTGCTCTCCATGATCTTGTATCTTCCATGCGTAGAATAACACCACAACCAAGACACCTATTCCAGTCCATCCCCAACAACAGGACTCTGGAGGTTTATACAGCGGGCAAAGGTGTGGATGTATAATGACGGAGCCGGTGGATGGGTGTGGAAATGTGGGCCAGTGTCAGACATCTGATAGGAATCAAAACGGGTCATTAGTGGGTCCAGGTAATCGCGGGCTCATCGATCTACCGGAGCAGTTGGGTCGGTTGTCTAAATGGATTTGTCAAGTCTTTAAAACATTACGTTATTTTATTATGTTGTTTTATATTTTTAGCCACCAAAGAAGAAGCAAAGGACAGTGGAGGACTTCAACCAATTCTGTACCTTTGTGTTGGCGTATGCTGGCTATATTCCATATCCCAAAGAGGTAAGGCTACCCTGCCTGTTCTGCTTAGATCAGCTGTGTAATGTAAATGCCAGCGCCCCTTGAGGCCAGGAGTACAAGCCGGCGAGTTGGCCAGTGCCTCGTGACTGAGGTCAAGTGACTTTCTAGAGGTTTCTGTTAGTTGTTGGAAATAAACTCTTCTTGCAAGATGTTGGATGTGTATTCATTGTTCTAGCCACAACAGGGTTATACACAGACATTACAAGCTGTAAGTTCTCTTGCTTTTTTCCAATAGGTTTCACTTGGGTAGAGTGTTGGTTTAACCTCTGTTTAAGAAGGAACTGCAGATGCTGGAAAATCGAAGGTACACAAAAAAGCTGGAGAAACTCAGCGGGTGCAGCAGCATCCATGGAGCGAAGGAAATAGGCAATGTTTTGGGCCAAAGTGTTTCGGCCCGAAACGTTGCCTATTTCCTTCGCTCCATAGATGCTGCTGCACCCGCTGAATTTCTCCAGCTTTTTTGTGTACCTGTTGGTTTAACCTCAATGAAAGTTAACCTCAATGGAAAGAATGCAGATGAGATTTAGCAGAGTAGTCCGGTGAATGGAAGATTTCACCTGGTTGGGGTGACTGGAGGAGAAGGGCTGCTCTCTGGATCAGAGGAGGTTGGTTCATAATCATCAGTCAGTATTAAGTAGGAGTTGAGTCATCTAGCAGTTATATAAGACGTTAGTGTGGCCACATTTAAAGTATAGTGTTCAGCTTTGGCCATGTTGGTCAGCAGGGTAAGTTGGGCTGAAAGGGTATGTTTCCACGCTGTATGAATCCGAGTTACTTCAGCAGGTAAATCAAGAGAAAATGTTACCAGTGGCAAGAGATTTGTAGCTGGACAATAAGGATTGCAGGGAGCAGCAAAGGAGCGGCCAGGCTAATGAGAATCTTTTTTACACCATAAATTGTTGTGACTTGAGACATGGTGACTGAAAAGGCGGTGAAAGCAGATTCAACAGGAACCAGATAAATGGAGCAGGATCCTCTGTATGGAAATGGGACTGGTGGATGGACTCTTTCCAAGGGTTGACATAGACCTGATGGACTGCCATAGCCTCCTGCTTCAAAATTCTGTGATTCTTTTGTTTTAAATAAAAATGAGAAACATATGGTTTGGATTCTTGCCAAGGCAAATCACAGTTGGAACCATCTCAAGGGACTAGTTGTTTCCAAGAGTGGTCAATGGTTTATTTAGCTGATGTCTGAATGATAGGACATGTTGGTCAGCGGGTTAAGTTGGGCCGAATTTTCCAACCTGGTTTCCACGCTGTATGCATATGTGAGAGGCTTCAGCAGATAAGAGAAAATGTTTCCAGTGGCAGAAAAGGGTGGTCACAGGTCTGTACTCCACTTTCACATGGTCCAGTATTTTGATAATATACAGGTAAACCACCGATTTTCCAGCATCTGATGGTCCGGTGCCTCCTTTATTCCGGACAAAATTCCGAGAGCATTGTGTGTGGAGCACGTTCTTTTGGGACGTGTGCCTCTGTCCTAAAAGAGTTAATGGTTTACTTCTTTGTTAATTGCTAATTCTTTATTTAAGTTTCTAGCAGTCCATGGTGCTTTAGAGGCAGGAGGGGTATAATTAGTGTGTCAGAGATGGATTGTTGAATTATTACGTGACCTCTGTTGGTCTGGCAAAATGGATAATCCGACAAGGTTCTGGAACCAAGGGTCTGGAAACAAATCGATGCTGTACCTGTACTCTTATCACAGACTTGCTGTACCTGTTTGATGTGGTTTTACGTCAATGCTGCCCGTGGATGGCTTAAAAACGCATCTGGTGAAAATCATAATTTCCCTTTTACATTGGCTAACGTCCTTCCACCAACAGCTCTGCCTAAGACTGGTAAAATTGGTAATACCTTTTGCTGCACACAAACCTGCTATGTATCTTTCTGAATAAGGGTCCTGACCTGAAATGTCACCCATCTTTATTCACCAGAGATTCTGCCTGACCCTCTGCGTAACTCCAATATGTTGTGTCTGTTTTAGTAAACCAGCATCTGCAGTTCCTTGTATCCACATATATCTTTGCATCTTGGCTTGTAGCAAGTATTTACATCAGCCTCGCCATTGGTATTCTCTTGTAGACATTGACCGCGGGCTGGTCTGTCTTTGGTCAAACAACACTCACCTGCTGGAGGTATGGTGCCAGAATTGATTCTGAATCGGGCTCCTTTGTACATTCCAGCGTGGAGAACAGTTACTCACCCAAATAATATGCAAAGTGCTGGAGTAACTTCGTGGATCAAATAGTATCTGTGGAGAATATGGAGAGGTGATGTTTCGGGTCGGGACCCTTTTTCAGACTGTGATTTCAGACCCTCTGTGATTCCAGTTACTTGTCCAATATATGGATCTGAAAAGTAAGGGATGCGTTTAAAATGTATTTACAGAGCAGCAAAAGAACATGGTCCACCAGTAGAAACACGGAACTGCAGATGCAGGTTTAAGAAGGGTCCCAACCTGAAACACCACATAACTATCCTTGTTCTCCAGGGATACTGCCTGAACTGCTGAGTTACTCCAGCTCTTTGGTCTATATGTTCTAGTCGATACTTTATGCATTTTGGGAGTTTCCTCCCTCTCTCCACCCCTCCATCTCGTCCTATCAGCACATCTTTCTACTTCAGTCTGAAGATGGGCCTCGACCCGAAACGTCACCCATTGCTTCTCTCCACTGAGTTACTCTAGCATCTTGTGTCTACCATCTTTCTCCTACCTTCTCCCTCATGAATTTATCTAACTTCCTCTTAAATGCATCAATACTATTCTAAGACAGCATGATGTGTTGTCATGTTTCATTTTGCTAATTCTTCACTGAATTTATTAGACTTTGACTTACTGTTTCACTTTGTAAAATAGCATCTGCAGTTCCTTGTTTCTGCATTGCTATGTACTCTGACCACACACTGGCAAATAGCTAGAAGTGCATTTAAATGAAAATCTTCCTCCTTTTCGTGACAGCAGCTTTCTCCCCGTCCAAATCTCACCTTTGACACCTGTTCTTTTCTCTCCCTCTTTCCTGTTTTCCCCCATAGAGCGCACACATTTTTCCCACCGTGCACCGTCCCCCCGCCACGCCCCTTCAACCTATATCTCTCCCTCCAGTTTTAGATTTCACTCCTCCTCTTCTCTCCGTATCTGACATCCTTTTATCCCCATTGTCACTTACTCTGCCCCCCTCGCCTGTATTCACCTATCACTTGCCAGGTTATCGCCCACCCCCACCACTTTTTTTCCCCCCAGTTTTGACTCGCCTACTCCCTCAGCCTGGATTAGAGGGTATTAGCTCAGGGAGAGGTTGGGTAGACCTGGATTTTTTTCTCCGGAATGTTGTAGATTGACAATAGACAATAGGTGAAGGAGTAGGCCATTTGGCCCTTCGAGCCAGCACTGCCATTCAATGTGATCATGGCTGATCATCCCAAATCATTACCCCGTTCCTGCCTTCTCCCCATATCCCCTGACTCCGCTATTTTTAAGAGCCCTATCTAGCTCTCTCCTGAAAGCATCCACAGAACCTGCCTCCACCGCCCTCTGAAGCAGGGAGACTTGATACAATTATGAAAGGAAGAGATCGTCAGAACCTTTTTCCCAGTGTGGAAATGTCCAACACATGAGGGCATAGCTATATGGTGAGAGGGGGAAGGTTTAGTGGAGATGTGAGGGGAAACCAAGTGGGACCCGTTGGGTCCCGGTCCCTCAACGTGCGGTTGCGGAGGGGGGGGGGGGGGGCTGTGGCGTCACACACACACACTAACCACCCCCCCACACACACACACACACACCCCAGGTAAGGAGGGAGAGGTGGGGGGTGACAGCAGCAAGCAGACCCACTGTGATGTCATCAGCGAAACACAGTCATCTTTATTTCAACGTTTTGTCCGGTTTTTGAACATTTTCAGTAATAAAGCATGGAATTTTCAGATAAGCCGATTTCGGACTACAAGGGAAAAATCTCTACCGGAATATGTAAAAATGTTGCCATTAGTGCGTCGTTTTTTCGACAAGATGTGATCTCACACACACACACACACACACACACACACACACACACACACACACACACACACACACACACACATCGAAGATCAGAGTTTTAAGTATATAGATATGAGGGGAATTTTTTTTACATAGAAAGTTGTGGCATCTGGGACACAATGCTAGGTGTGGTGGAGGCAGATACGATAATGGCATTTAAGAGGCTTTTAGGTAGGCGCAGGGAATGGAGGCAAATTGATCACATGCAGGCAGATGAGATCAGTTTAACTTGGCATCTTGTTTGGCACAAACACGTGCTGTACTGTTCTGTGTTTAACTGTTTACATTGTCTGAGTTCCTCCAGCACTATGTGTTTTAATTAACGTTCTGTCCCTCTCCGTCCTCAGCATGACCCCTGGGCACACGCCAACCTGAGTCCTCGCAACAGCACGGGCAGCACTCTGGACAGCGACAGCTGGGAGTCCTCGCGCTCGTCAGACTCCCACATTCTGCACTGCGGCAGGAAGCTAAAGTGCGTGGGTGCCAAAGACGGGGCGAAGCGGGGGAAGGTGGACGGCATGTGGCTGGAACGGCCTGGGTTCTCCAGCTCGCTCTTCAACACCCCCGAGAAGTTCAAGTCCGAGAAGCCGAAGAAGAAGATCTCCTCAAAGAAAGCTAGTCTGGATGGTGCACGGAGGAGGAAGAGTCCTGAAGGTGGGAAGAGGATGGGCTTGGAAAACATCAACAAGGTGCTGGAAGTGTCCCAACCTCCCGTCCAGCTTCCCAAAGCAGTGGAGACCCGGCCAACTGTCGAGAAGATGCCGCAGAGCGACACTGAGTCCGACGAGGAAACGCTGAAGATCGACCTGCAGGCTGAAGAGATCTGCAAGCCGGTCCCAGTGCTGGAGGAGGTTAAGGAGCAGGCCGTAGATCCTGGGACAACCCCAGTGAGCGAGCCAGAGAAAGAGGTGATGACAGACCAGGGGAAGGTGAAGCAGCCTGATGGAAAGGAGCAGGTGGAAGGTCAGAACATGGAAGATCAGCCAGTGGAAAATCAGCCAGTGGAAAATCAGCCAATGGTAGATCAGCCGGTGAAAGATCAGCCAATGGAAGATCAGCCAATGGAAGATCAGCCAATGGTAGATCAGCCAATGGTAAATCAGCCAATGGTAGATCAGCCGGTGAAAGATCAGCCAATGGAAGATCAGCCAATGGAAGATCAGCCAATGGAAGATCAGAAGGAGGAGGAGGAGGAGGAGGAGGACAGGAACGAGCCAGAATCTGGAGTGTTGGATGGGACCACGGCCAATTCAGGTAAGGACAGTGACCTTGTAACGTAAGCATTTGCTGAATATAAAGCATATGGCAGGCTACAGTGTACAATCATGGGACCTGGCATCACCAGAGTCACGCAGCATAGAAACAGGTCCTTTGCCTGCATATGGCCCATATGCCTCAAAGCTTTCCCATCCATGTACCTGTCCAAGTAACATTTAAATATTGTTATAGCACCTGCCTCACCTCTTTGGCAGCTCGTTCGATATACTCACCACCCTCTGTGCGAAAAAGACTTTCAGACTGGCAGTCTAAAGAAGGGTCTTAACCCGAAATGTCACCTATTTACGTTCTTCAGAGATGCTGCCTGACCTGCTGAGTTACTCCAGAACATTGTGTCCTTTTGTGTATTAACCAGCATCTTAGATCTCTATTTCTGTTATCGAACATAGAACATTACAGCACAAGAACAGGCTCTATGGCATCCAATATATGTGCCAAACATGATGCCAGCACCTTCTTATCTGCCTGTACATGATCCATGTCCCTTCATTCCCCACCATCAACCAGCAATGAACTGGTGTCCTGCCCACTTGGACCTGGAGTTAACTCAGTGTAAAGACTAACTGATGGGTTTATGTTGGGAGAGAGTGTTCAGGACTGCAGACCAGGCCAGGTTAGGGTACAAGTCGACTTTGATCGTGTTGAATAGGTACATGTACAAGGGGGCGAAGGCCCCTTCAGTTCATGGCTTGATTGTAATCATGTATAGTTGTTTCGCTGACTGGATAGCACGTAATAAAAAACAGTTTTTCACTGTTCCTCAGTGCATGTGACAATAAACTAAACTAAGGTTTTATCCCACAGAACCTCCGGACCCAACACCAACAGAAAACCTCAAAATTGAAGGTAAGTCTGAAGGTGGTCCAACTGAGTGTGTGTACTTGAGATGAAAATTGGACTAGTTTAATCAGGGCAGGAATAGAATAGTGGCAGAATTATTTTAAAAGACCACATGGTGTTTAGAGAGAGAGAGAAAGAATTAAAGAATAATACAAAATAGATGCAGGAGTAGGCCCTTCGAGCCAGCACTGCCATTCAATATGATCATGGTTGATCATCCAAAATCAGTACCCCGTTCCTGCTTTCTCCTCAGTATCCCTTGAATCTGTTAGAGCTATATCTAACTCCCTTAAGAGCTATATCTAACTCCCTCTTGAAAACATCCAGTGAATTGGCCTCCACTGCCTTCTGTGGCAGATAATTCCATAGATTCACAACTCTCTGGGTGTAAAAGTTTTTCCACATCTCAGTCCTAAATGGCCTACCCCTTTGTGACCTCTGGTTCTGGACTCCCCCACCATCAGGAAAATTTTCCTTCATCTAGTCTGTCCATGAAGAATTTTATATGTTTCTATAAGATACCCTCTCATCCTTGTAAATTCCTGTGAATATAAGCCCAGTCGATCCATTCTTTCATGTCAGTCCCACCAAGCCGGGAATTAACCTGGTGAACCTACGCTGCACTCATTCACTAGCAAAAATGTCCTTTCTCAAATTAGAAGACCAAAACTGCACACAATACTCCAGGTGTGGTCTCTGTACAACTGCAGTAATAATAATAATAATAATAAATTTTATTTAATGGGCGCCTTTCATACATCTCAAGGACACCTTACATAGTAATCGGAATAAAAACATATAATCGGAATTAAACAAGTAATTAAAGACATCACAGTGACACAAATTAAAAACAGAATTCAATCCAAAAACAGAAAATCAAAAACACAGTGTGAAAAGAGAGCAGCGGCAGCCAAAGCGCGCCAGCGTCCACTCTCTCTTCACGGCAGCCATCTTGGACACAGACCTACAGGACTACAATTTGACAAAAAAATCATCCCCCCACAGTGGGTAGCACCGTGGAGGAAGGCACAAGGCACAGTAGGACCTCCTTGCTCCTATACTCAAATCCTCTCGCCATGAAGGCCAACACTGCCTGCTGTACCTGCATGCTTGCTTTCAGTGACTGATATACAAGGACACTCAAGCCTTGTTGCACCTCCCCATTTCCTAATCTGACACCATTCAGCTAATAATATGCCTTGTTCTTGCCACCAAAGTGGATAACCTCACATTTATCCACATCATACTGCATTTGCCTTGCTTCTGCCTACTCACCCAACCTATCCAGGTCACCCTGCAGTCTCATAGCATCCTCCTCGCTGCACACACTGCCACCCAGCTTTGTGTCAACCGCAAATTTAAAGATGTTACATTTAATTCCCTCGTCTAAATCATTAATATATTTTGTAAAAAACGGGTCCTAGCACCAAGCCTTGCGGCGCCCCACTAGTCACTGCTTGCCATTTTGAAAAGGATCTGTTAATTCCTACTGTGTTCAAAAGGGAACTGCAGATGCTGGAATATCGAAGGTACACAAAATTGCTGGGGAAACTCAGCGGGTGCAGCAGCATCTATGGAGCGAAGGAAATAGGCGACGTTTCGGGCCGAAACCCTTCTTCAGACTGATGGGGGGTGGGGAAAGAAAGAAGGAAAAAGGGGGGAGGAGGAGGAGCCCGAGGGCGGGCGGATGGGAGGGTGGGAGGAGACAGCTAGAGGGTGAAGGAAGGGGGGGGAGGAGACAGCACAGGCTAGCCAAATTGGGGGAATTCAATGTTGATGCCATAAGGACGCAAGGACCCCAGACGGAATATGAGGTGCTGTTCCTCCAATTTCCGCTGTTGCTCACTCTGGCAATGGAGGAGACCCAGGACAGAGAGGTCGGATTGGGAATGGGAGGGGGAGTTGAAGTTCTGAGCCACCGGGAGGTCAGGTAGGTTATTGCGGAAATCAGTCTGAAGAAGGGTTTCGGCCCGAAACGTCGCCTATTTCCTTCGCTCCATAGATGCTGCTGCACCCGCTGAGTTTCCCCAGCAATTTTGTGTACCTTTGTTAATTCCTACTCTTTGCTTCCTGTCTGCCAACCAGTTCTCTATCCATGTCAATATCCTACCCCCAATACCATGTGCTCTAAGTTTGCACACTAATCTCTTGTGTGGGACCTTGGCAAAGGCTTTTTGAAAGTCCAGATACACCACATCCACTGGCTCTCCCTTATCCATTCTACTTGTTCCATCCCCAAAAATTCCAGAGGATTAGTCAAGCATGATTTTCCCTTCATAAATCAATGCTGACTTTGACCGATCCTGTCACTGCTTTCCAAATGTGTTATCTTAGAGAGAAACAAGGAACGGCAGATGCTGGTTTACAGAAAAAGACACAAAGTGCTGTAGTAACTCAGTGGGTCAGGTAGCATCTCTGGGGAACATGGAATAGGTGATGTCTCAGGTTGGGACCCTTCCTCTGACTAGCTTAGAAACAAAGAACCGCAGATGCTGGTTTATACCAAAGCTAGATACAGAATACTGGAGTAACTCAGCGGGTCAGGAACATCTTTAAAGAAAAAGGATGAGTGACATTTTGGGTCTGGGCCCTCCTTCTGAAGAAGGGCCGTGACCTAAAATGTCACCGATCCTTTATCCTTGGAGATGCTGCCTAACCTGTTGAATTACTCCAGCACTTTGTGACTATCTTAAGAATTATCTTACACTGATTGGAGAGTTGTGAGCTACCCAGCTGGTGCATGTTTTGTGTGCGCTTGGTAGTATTTTCTTAGCCCAGCAACAACGGCAGGGCGATATCTTACACCTCCCACACCCACCTCCTGTTCTGGCCCCTCCACACGGCAACTCATCATCAGCTGATACTTTTGTGTTTGAGACCATGGAGTGGGTGTGTATCCAGGGCCTTCTAATTGCAGGCTGGGAGTGTTCTCTCCCAGGGTAGTCGGATGGTGTAGTCTCGGGAGTCCCCGGGGAGGTTTCCTGGACTACTCCTGGTCTACTCCTGGGGTAGTCTGCTGGTGTACTCCTAGGGCAGTCACCTGGTATACGCCTGGGGTAGTCAGCTGGGGAATGGTGATGGAATGTGAGGTGTTGCATTTTGGGAAGTCTAACCTGGGCGGGACTTATACAGTGACAATTGTAGAGCAGGGGATCTAGGAGTGCAGGTGCATGGTTCCTTGAAGGTGGAGTCGCAGGCAGTTCAGGTGGTCAAAAAGACTTTTGGCACATTGGTCTTCATCGGTCAAAGCAATGCGTATAGAAGTTGGGAGGCCATGGTGCAGTTGTATAAAACATTGGTGGGGCCTGCATTTAGAGTATTGAGTTCAGTTCTCGGCATCATGTTATAGAAAATATGTCAAGCTGGAAAGGGTACAGTTTTACGAGGATGTTGCCAGGACTAGAGGGTCTGAGCTATCGGGAGAGGTTGAGTAGGCTGGGACTATTCCTTGGAGTGCAGGAGAATGAGGGATGATCTTATAGAAGTGTATAAAATTATGAGAGGAATAGATTGAGTAGATGCACAGAGTCTCTTGCCCAGAGTTGGGGACCAGAGGACATAGGTTTAAGGCGAAGGGGAAAAGATTTAATAGGAGTCTGAGGGGTAACGTTTTCACACAAGGGGTGATAGCCGTATAACTTTATGATCTCAATGACTAACTGCTCAATGGCAGCAAAAATAATGGGAGGTTTTTGGGTGATCAGGTGCAAATGGAGTTAGTTTAGATGGAGTATCTTGGTTGGGATGGATGAGTTGGGTGAACGAGCCTGTGTCCCTGCTCACTGGCTCTATCCCCACTGAATATTGTACGTATCCTCCATTCACTGATTGTGTCCTTTCAGAAGACGATTCCTGGGATCTGATCACATGTTTCTGTATGAAGCCTTTTGCGGGCAGACCGATGATTGAATGTAACGAGTGTGGCACCTGGATCCACCTATCCTGTGCTAAGATCAGGAAATCGAACGTCCCCGAGGTCTTCATCTGCCAGAAGTGCAAAGATTCCAAGCAAGACATCAGGAGGTCGAACCGGGCTCGGACTGGGCCCAAGAAACGATTCAGTGAGTAGCCGGGCGATTCTGGCTGGTCTCATGGACAATCAGGAACACTTGGAACTGGGAAACCCTTTGGTTCTGGTCCCACGTGGAAGATATGCCTTTCAGACGAGGCACAATGGTGCAGGATTCACCGTGCATTGAATGTGTACATAATCCAAGCCCACCCTTCAGTCCATCTGATCCGTCGTACCTTGTTTCTTTGGTGGAGTTCTTATTAAAATCTGGGACTTGGAGACTGGGACCAAGGCGGCAAGATGTTCCGCGCCGTCCTATTTAAGGGTCTGTGGTTTCACTGACTTTGGAGCAGGACTTCAATGTAAATGCCATAGATTATTTGTTACTGGAAGTGTGGACCATGCCCATTGTCAATGGAACAGTTGGTGGGTGGGTATGGGTTGCGGTGTGGTTTATGGTGAGGGGCATCGGACTCTCCTGGAGCTGGTACGGGGGTGGCAGGGGGTTGGGAGTGGAGGCATCTGAACATCCTTTTCAGAGCGGTGTGATGTGCACAAAACCTGTCGAGGGGGAACACAAAGATATTGCCCCCCTCCTGTGTCCGGGATGTTGTTCACTGTCCACCAAAGATCACGTGAGTAGCCCTAGGTCCAGGTTTGAGAAGATCTAGGCTTCCATGAATGTGTCTACTACCATGGTTAACGTTGGAAGTTGGGCTATGGTTCAATAGCCCCACTTGGTTCCTCCATGCACCCCTGCCAGTATATTGTTCTAAAAAGAAGTGCAATTAAAGTTTGAGAATTGTTACCCATTGAATGATAGGAATGAATAGTTTGTGATCGTCCTGTTTTCAGACAATGGACTCAAGACACTGGCTGGGCCTTTAGCCTCTGCACACCTGTCCCTGGCCTTACCTGTGGCTGATGTGTGCAAGTGTCGAGGGGTCTAACGCTAAAAGCCCAGCTGTGATGGAGAAGGGCAGAGGTCGGGGGTGCTGCAGTGTTTGGCCAAGTCACAGCTCGATTGCCTAGCCAAGGTGTCTCGTTCTGCACTGCCTTAATCCAATCTTTGGCCACACAGCCAAATTGCTCTGCGACCGCCTCTCTCTGCCTTTCTCGCTGTCCCCACCACTGTAGGATGAAGAAACCGGGAACTGCAGATTCTGTTTAATAGGGCACAATGCTGGAGTAACTCGGCAGATTAGGCCGCGGATCTGGAGAACATGAATCGGTGATGTTGAGCCTCAATCCAAAATATCACCTTTCCATGTTCTCCAGAGATGCTGCCCGACCCGCTGATTTACTCCAGCACTTTATGTTCCACCATCGAAGATGCAGACTGGCCTACACTGTTTCCATTTAACCAGGTGGATGTAAGGCAGGGGGGGGGGAGTTGGCTGCTTGGGACTAATGGCGGTGTATTTAACAATAGAGGCTGGGGTAACTGGTGCAGCCCAGAGGGTGTGGGTCCAATCCAACTCTCCAGGCACCACCCTCTCGCTCTGAGTTCCCGGCATCTTGGAGCGGGTATAATTGTCAGCAGACAGTTTATGTACAGATCTAGCTGGGAGAGTTGTAACCACAATCCAGGCGGTTTCTATCCCCAAGTGCTTTGTTTAACTGAAGCAGCCTTGTTGGCGGGTATCGGCTTAGTTGGATGAGTTCCTTAGCACAAGTCCACTGTTTAGAGTCCACTTGCTTAAGCTGAACCTCTCTGGTTTTAGTTCTTGGTGCACTTTCCACTCCAGCGTGACAGGACCTCTGACACCTCTGGAATCAATGTTCCTCAGGCAGATTGATGGGTTCCTTTATTTACCACCATGATGGATGTTTCTTTCGTTTCAAGTTCCTGTTTTGAGGAATTTGGGCTTTCAGGAGAGGTATTGTTAGAAGGCTGTCCAATGAGTTGGTGATCCGTACTCAGGTTATGGCTCCATTATGGGGTCAATGGGTCTGCAGTGGGTCTACAGTCCCCACTCTGGTCCATATCACCCCACGATACACTCCTGGTGAGTTTTGCCCATAGAAAGCTTATGGTTCTCTTGTGAGCAGGTGAGTGGCCATCTGTTGATGCAAGGGAGAAGAGGCAAGCCCGATGACTATGGCACCTCAATAGGAGCTAAAGTCAGCCAGGAGGAGGCGGTGGTGGGGCGTGCAGTCACGGGATGGATGGTGATGTTCTCACAACACTGTAGCTGGGGGTTACCCCAGCCCCTGTAAACAGCCCAGAGAGTCTTAATAATGTCACACCTGGGTCTTGTAACTTAGCCCAGTGCTAAACGCCATTTAACGGTGCGTTTGTAAATAGCCTTGAAATTCTTCTGTAAATAGTGTTCTGGAAAGGCACAGTGGGTGTTATGGAGTGGCCCGTGAAGTTTGGGGATTGGTGGTTTAAATTTGCACTAAATCGTTAACCACGATACCTGGGGACGGACAGTGCTCGGCTGGGTTATGTTGAACAAATGTAAAATATGTGAAACCTCCGGATGTAAAGTGCCAGGTGTTCACCGTGTTCCTATTTTATTCTGTAAGGCTATTTCTGTGCAAATGATTTATAGTGCTGCAAGGTTTGGTCACGAGGGAGATGGAAATGAGAAAATAATTTTTAAAGCTCCCCCACCTCTTTCCCCCCCCCCCCCCCCCCCCCCCCCCCCAGCTCCCTATACCTACTACGCCCTCCTTACCCACTTTCTTGCTCCATCGTTCTTTCACTCTGCAATCTTCTCCTTCCCATTCTCATCCTTCTACTACCCCAACTTCTTCTGCCCCCCCCCCCCAGACCCAACCTCCTTTTCCATCACCACAGTTGCTGGATTTTCTATTCTCGAGAGGTAAAATAAATCTACACAGAATAAACCTCTTGGTGTGTGGTGTTGATATATGGTGTCTGTGACTGATTGATTTACAGGTTTGAGTCAGACTGCATCCTCTTGCACCTCTCCCGTGTGGGAGAGAGTTTGTTTGTGGAGCCACCTTCAGCCCGCAGCTGTCTGTGGTGCAGATGTGGGGGGAAAGGGTGGAATCCGGGGGAGTTCCCTTTCATTCGGAGCAGCCACTTTACACTTTCTGCCAAGTCCAAGGGGAGCCTTTGCATGTTCCAGCTCCTTCAACTTGCCTTCAGGAGAAGCTTGAAGGGTCCCGACCCGAAACATCACCTATCCATTTTCTCCAGAGATGCTGCATGACCTGCTGAGTTACTCTAGCATTTTGTGTCTATCCACGGTTTAGAGGGATATGGGCCATACGTGTGCATCTTGGTCGGCATGGAGGTGTTGGGCTGGAGGGCCTGTTTCTGTGCAGTATGCTGCTGGAGTTTGTACGTTCTCCCTGTAACACCCTCCACTGTGGTGTTGCTGATCTTTCCTCCCCGTTGTGTCAAAGTCCTGAGGTAGGGCCTCACAGTTACTTTTGGGAGAAAACCGGACCACCCTGAGAAAACCCACAGTCACAGGGAGAACGTACAAACTCCACACATGCAGCACTCACAGTCAGGATTGAACCCGGGTCTCTGGCACTGTAAGGCAGCGTCTCTACTGCTACACCACTGTGCTGCCACTAGTGGCGCAGCGGGTAGGGCCGCTGCCTCTCAGATCCAGGGACCCGGGTTCGATCCTGACGTTGGGTGCTGTCTTTTGTAGATTATACATTCTCCCTCTCTTAACTAAACTGAACACTAAATCAGACCTTTCCCACTGCAAGGGGAGGAGCTGTGATGCAGGAAGATGCTATTCATCCCTGATCATTTTCTACCCCAGTGGGAATGTGGCTGATCTGCTCCTTGCACTTAATCACCTGAATTTTGTCATGGATTACGAAGATTGCAGGATGGCACAATGGTGAGATTGGCGCTGTCTGTGTGGAGTTTGTACGTTCTCCCTGTGACCTCGTAACCTCCGGTGCTCTGGTTTCCTCCCACATCCCAAAGTCGTGCGGGTTTGTAGGTTAATTGGCCCTCTGTAAATTGGCTCTAGTGTGTAGGGAGTGGATGAGAAAGTGGGAAAACATAGAACAAGTCGATGGTCAGTGTGGACTTGGTGGGTCGAAGGGCCTATTTCCATGCTGTATTTCAATGGGGCTCCAGGTTCAGTATGATGAAGAAGGGCCCAGACCTGAAACCTGAAGCGCCTGTCCATCCTATTGAGTTCTTCCAGCACTTTGTTTTTTGCTCAAGATTCCAGCATCTGAAATACCTTGGCTCCAAGAGCTGTTGTAATCTTAACCAACTACTATGCATGTAATTATCCATTCCACCATAAGAGGGCAGCTCGGAGCCAAGACCTGCAACTGGTTCACTCCTGTTAAAGGGCAGAGCTGGAGTTTTATTTTGTTGCTACAGATAAGAGATGGTGCTTCACAACCTGAATGCACACCAAGTTCGGGGTGCAATCTCTGGCTGCTCTTTACTGTGATCAAGCAACTGAACATTCCTCTCACCAGTTACCATGAGGACCTGACCGCCCATCTACCTCATTGGAGACCTTTGAACAATTTTTAATTGGACTTTATCTTTTACTAAATGTTATACCTTTATCTGTACATTGTGGACGGCTTGATTGTAATCGTATACAATCTTTGATTGGATAGCATGCAACAGGCCTGATATCAGGAAGAGAAACTTCACACAGAATCGGACACTTTCCCCAATGTCCCATTGTGGTGAAAGTCAGTTTGATCTTTCCCGCTAGGCAATAGGTTTTAGATGTGCTTTGGGACAGGGGAAAGGCCCTTCAGCCCACAAAATATCTGTGCCAACATGATGCCAAGATCAACTGTGAAGCATATCTCTCCATGTGGCTATCTAAAGGCCTATTGTATCTCTCCACCACCACCCCTGGTAGTGTTAACTTGCCCCTCACATCTCATTTACATTTTGCCACTCACTTGAAGAATACCATGACAAGGTCTAATCACAGCCAGAACAAATGAGACTACTGGGTACAACTTGGAAATAAGGATGGGGTGGTGACTGATGGGACTTCAAATAGTCAGTGGGATCTAGAAGAACAAATATGTAGACAAATGGCAGTTGAATGTGGGCAACGGTGGGGATTTTAACCTCATTATATTGCCTTGATATTGGTTTATATTGTCTTGTTTTGACATACTGGGTAAGACTGCTATCCACTAAAAGCACACTGTGGACACAAGGGACTAGATGTTGCCTTACAAAAAAGACAAAGTGCTGGAGTAATTCTGGGTCGGGCATCATCTCTGGAGGAAATAGGTGACATTTCAGGTCGGAACCTTTCTTCAACCTCATCATAATATATAGGAATACAATGAAGCCATACACAAGGAAAAGGGGTAGAGTAGAATGTAATGTTGAAGTGTTATAGTGTTGGAGTCGGGAGCCAAGATGGTGTGGAATTTGTTACATGTGCCCAGGAAGGGTTTTGAAAGCAGGACAAAGCAATTCCACTGAGGAGCAATTTGTACTCGACCTTATTTTAGGAAATGCAGATGTGGAATGAGGAAGTGTCTGTGAAGGAGCTCTCTGCAAACGGGACCGCAATTTGCTGAGTCTTTAAGATTGTTAGGAAATGGAGAAGGGTGGACCTAGGGTTTGCATCTTAAGATTGGGGGGAGGGCTGACCGACAGTAGAAGATGGGATGGGCAGAGTGGAGCTGCTATTGGAGGAAAAGCAACACTTCCAGAAGTGGGAGGTGTTTGAAAGAGAATTAGTCAGCATGTCCCTGTAAGGGTAGGAAGCAACGATGGTGAGATTAGGGAACCTTGTTTAACAAAGTAAGTTGTGGCAATATCCAGGAAAAATAAATAAGTGTGTCTTTAGACAGGCAGGTGGCTATGCTTGGAATGGAGGGATATGGATCTTGTGCAGGCAAAGGAAATTAATTAATCTTGGCATCATATTCGGCAAGGACATTGTGGGCCGAAGGGCCTGTTCCTGTGCTGTACTGTTTTATATTTGATGTTCACTTACTTTCTGCCTCCTATCACTGAACCGATTTTCGATGTCGTTTGTCAAAACACCTTGTTTTGGTGATATCTGCCCTGACACTCTGGACCAGCTTACCCTGTAAAAGTTGTCCAAAACTTTGCTAAAGTCCACGTAAACCACATCTATTGCCTTGTCAGTGTCAATGGTCTCAGTGCCCTACTTAAAAGCCTCAATCAGATTTGAGGCTGGATTACTGCAGGGTTGTTTTCTGACTGGAATTTTGTAAGCAGCGGTAAGCTTCAGGGATTGGTGCTGGGACTTTCGTTGCAAGTATGTGTATGTATAAATGACTTGGATGAGAATGCAGGTGGATTGATCAGCAGATTTGCTGATAACATGAAGTTGGAGAAATAGATAGCGAGGATGTTTGCCAAAGGATAAAGAAGAACATAAATGAGCCGGGAAATTGGGCAGATGGAGTTTAATTTAGACCAGTGTGAGGTGATGCACCATGGGTCATTTAATTGGCAGGCCGCACATAGCAAATGCAGAGATCTACAGAAGCTTTGATGTACAGACCTGGATGCTACCTGGAATGGTGAGCTTGAGATGCAAGGTGAGATTGGATAAATTGGGATTGATCAGTGGACAGCAGGAAGCTGAGGGATGACCGTATAAAGTTAAGAAATAATGTTGGGTATATGGAACAAGCTGTTAGAGGAGGTAGGTGAAGCAGGTACCATAACACAATTTGAAAGACATTTGGACAGATCCATGGATAAGAAAGGTTCAGCCCAATACATCTGTGCTGACCAAGGTGCCTACGTTTTGCCCACATCCCTCTAATCCTTTTCTATCCATGTACCTGTCCATGTGTCTTTTCAATTATGTTGCAGTACCTGCCTCAACTACCTCCGTTGGCAGCTCAGTCGTTATATTCATCACCCTTTGTGTTTAAAAAGTTGCCTCTAGGATTCCTATTAAATCTTTCCCCTCTCATCTTAATTCAAAGAGTCAGTGTCATATTGCACGGGAACAGGTCCTGCAGCCTATTTCATGCTTGCCGACCAAGGTGAGACCCACCAACCCACGTTTGCCCAAACATACCCAACTCAACAAAGTGTTTTCAACAAAGTGCAAGATCGTTACACGCAGGCTAAGCAGGGATTTATTCAAGGCAACATCATAAATCACAAACCAAAAATCGTAGCAAGGCAGTTACAATATTTTCTCCCTCCAGTTAACGATTGTTTAATGACAAAGTGCCAACCAGACTCATTCCAAAGCTTTCCCTGTTTGACGCAACAGGGTGGCCAGAGTTCAAATGAAGTTCCCTCTGGTTATTAGTGCAGGGTAAGTGACAGGCAGCTCCTGTTTCTCAGGTACATATTTCCATACACGAGGCAGTCCACATTAAATTGATTTTTGTCAAAGTTCAGACCTTGAAGACACAGCATTCCCAAAACCTCCGTGATCAGGAGGTAGAGACGTAATGTACCTTTCACCTTTGACACATGACCTCATAAAATGGAGCTGGTTTCACCCCACGTATCATCCACTTCCGAGGCAAGGCTGGAGTAGCCAAAATCTCACCGTGACACGGCACGGAAAAGTGAAAGGCCTGGATAGAGTGGATATGTAGAGGATGTTTCCACTAGTGGGAGAGTCTAGGATCAGAGGCCATAACCTAAATATTAAAAAAAAAACGTGCTTTTAGAAAAATGAGGAGGAATTTCTTTAGTCAGAGGATGGTGAATCAGTGGAATTCATTGCCACAGTCGGCTGTGGAGGCCAAGTCATTGGATATTTTTAAGGTGCAGATTGACAGATTCTTGATTGGTGAGGGTGTCAGGGTTATGGGGAGAATGGGGTTGAGAGGGAAAGATAAATCAGCAATGATTGAATGACGGAGTAGACTTGATGGGCCTAATGGCCTAATTCTACTATATCTTATGAACGCCGGCTGCTTTCCCACGCTTGTCCTTGCGTTTGACACAAGCCTCAAGCTGCTGCAATTTCTGCTCAATATACCAGCTCCCACAGCAAAAGAAATATTACTGTCATCCAGAGAATTGAAATTCCTTGCACACCATTGGGAATATTAACCTGAGGAAGTTTGAAAACACTCAACAGGTCAGGCAGCATGTGTGGAGAGAGAAACAGAGTGAACGTTTATGGTTCATAAAGCTCTCGGCAATTTGTCACAAAAGCCACTTTACATCCAGAGGAATCTCAAAGCATCGTTCCTAAAGTCCCAATGGCAGGAGTATTGGGAGATGTAGTCATAGGACATCTATTCAAGAGAGAGTTACATATAGCTCTTAGGGCTAACGGAATCAAGCGATATGGGGAGAAAGCAGGAACGGTTATCTGATTTTTGATGATCAGCCATGATCATATTGAATGGCACTGCTGGCTCGAAGGGCCGAATGGCCTACTCCTGCATCTATTATGAAACAGCTGCATGTTTCTATTAAGTGTAAACCCCAGCAGGTTTCTCCGGAATTATTCTTCCTGTGCCAAGCCTGGGTTTTGCCGCTGTATTTCTGGCAAGACGGCTCTGATGTGGAAGTCTTCCAGCTTCTCCACTGTTTCCTGCCAGAAGTCGGCGTCGAACTTCACGGGGACAATGGCAGTATCACGGTCAGTGCGAACCACTAGATCCGCTTTGTTGACGCCCGCCACAGCCATCTGACACTGCATTTGGGTGAAATAAGGGTGGTTCTTCTTCAGCTGAAGATGGTCCTTGTTCTCCAAGCAGAAGTTTCGGTCTTCGCAGGCCTCTGTGACGGTGTGGTTGCGGTGTTTGTACGGGCACTTCACCTCCACCAGGCTCACCGTGGTCTTGGTCTTCTTGTCCTGCACCACCCCGTCGGGACTCGCCGCCAGCCAGTTCTTGGTCGGGTCGATGAAGAGGCCGCAAGGACGGACCTCAACCTCTCGCTTCATCTCCTTGGACTTGAGCTTCTCGTACTGCTGGAGGGCGACGGGCTCGTTATCGATGCCCCATTTCATGGCCGGGGTCAGCACGTTGGACCCCTGGCCCACGATGGACTTGAGGTAAGACTGCGGCACCTCGTTGCTCTTTCCGTTCACGAACCTGCTGTGGGAGACCTTGTGGGCGACGGAGGCCGTGATACGGTTACTGCGCCACTTGGACCACTCGGGGTTCTCCCGCTGCCCGCAGGTCTCCCTCTCAATTTCTGCTGCCTTCTGCTCGCTGATCGTCCGGCTAGGCTGCTTAGCAGCAGTAGTGGCCTTGCCCACTGCCCTGGGAGCTGGGCTGGCCTTCCCACCGGGGGACAGAGCACTCTTTGTGGAGCTCATTGGCTCTCTGCTGCTCGAGCTGGTGGCTCTCCGAGCTGCCGGGGCTGTGGAACGAGGGTTTGTAGGAGCTCCCACGCTGGATGGTGTGTGGGGGCTGCTAGGCCCAGACCGGGCTCCCACTCCCCGGGTCTTGGAGCCCGAGGAGGTAGGGCTGGCTGCCTGACTCACACGGGGCACTGCCACCTTCACATGCCCAGCCCGATTCACGTCTCCTCCCGTCCTCCTCCCATGATTAGAAGGCTTTGCTGCCATTTGGAAATCGATCCCAGCTTCTGTGAAGAGAAAGAACAATGAAACACAGTGCGGCACAGCGGGTACTCCCGCTATCTCAGTGCCAGAGACCCGGGTTCAAGCCTGACCTTGGGTACTCTGTCTGTGTGGAGTTTGTATGCTCTCCTGTGACCTCGTGGGTTTCCTCTGGGTGTTCCGGTTTCCTCCCACAAAACCATGTCTTTCGGATGTGGGCGGAAACCGGAACATTTAGTGGAAATCCATACGGTCACAGAGAGAACATAAAAACTCCACACAGGCAACACACGAGGTCGTGACTGAACCTGGCACTCTGGTGCTTCGAAGGCCTAGGATAGAACGGTCAGTGTGGAAAGGGGTGTTGGAATGTTTAGCAATGGGGAGATCCTGAGATGGACTGAGCGCAAATGTTTTTGCCAACCGGGAGATTAGTTATTGAGGCCAGCTCCTGGTGATCACCCATCAATGCAAGTCCCCGCACCATGGACTCATTTAAAACAAAAAATGCTGAAAATGGTCAACGGATCAGGCGTCGTCTGTGGAGAAAATGTTACCAAACAGACATTGACCTTAAACACTATGTGCGATCTCACCCACTGAAAAATTCCAGCATTTTCTCTTTTTATTGCAAAGTTCTGGCATCTGCTGCTTTAATTTTGCTTTGCTGGACTCAGCCCAGTGTGATGCCTGACCAGACCACATGGTGAATTTGTGTCAATTAATAGGCCAGTGTCAGTAAAAGTGAATGTGAAAGTATTCAGTTGTTTTGTGATTCACCATCGAAACTGCTTTCTGCAGCCTCTCCCTCTCCGGCAGCACATTCCAGATCACAGATTCTGCCCAGAATCATAACTGTGGAGCAGAGAAACAGGCCCTTCAGCCCACCATGTCCCTGCTGACCTTCAGCCTATCTACACTCGTGCCCCTCGCCTACATTGGGATCTATGATTTGCCTATTTAGTCTATTTAAATGTCTCAACAAAGAGATGGTTTCTGATTTTACCACTTCCTCTGGCAGAGTGTTCCACACATCAACCACTTTTTGTGTTTAAAACAAAAACAAGATGTTTCATTTCTCTCTCCTTAATCCTGCGCCCCCTTGTTTTTGATTCCTCTGCCCTCTTTTCTCTTACTCCTTTGCTGATTGTCTTCACTCCACATCCTCTGGTCACCATCCTTTATACCCTTGGAAACACATCCTTACAATCTATCAAACCCTTCAAGATTGAGGTTCCATCAAATCTTCACTCACTTTTCCTACTCTTCAGGTAGCAGCCCCAGCTTCATCTTGGCTGCCCAGTAACTGAAGTCTCTCATCTGTGGTAGATCAATGAATGCATGTGCTCCCTCCAGGGTCTGACTCCATAGTGAGGGACCCAGAGCTACATACGATACTCCACTCGGTTCACCAAGACCTACTGGATCTGCGAGTTACTAACCATTTTAACTCCACTTCCCATTCTCATACTGACCTTTCTTTCCTATGCCTCCTCCATTGCCAGAGTGAGGCCACACGCAAACTGAAGGAAAGGCACCTCGTATTCAGCGACGGTGGCTTCCAACCCAACGGTATGAAGATTGAACTCTCCAATTTTAAATAACTACATCACCCTCCACCTCTCTGTTCTTTCCACCTAGCTCCCTGCTTTCCACCCCCCCCCCCCCCCACATGCTCCACCTACCCTCTCCCCTATGCCCCACCTAGACTCACATCTATGTCTCCCGTCCCCCTCACTTCCACCTACATTTCCTCCTCTAGTTTCACAATTTGCAATTCTCCAATACTCAACTCAAACTTATCTTTTCATCTCTGGCCTTCGTCCAACCATCTGCCTGTCAAATAACTTTCCTCACCTGTGTCAGCCTATTACCTGCCAGGTTTTGTCCTGCCACTCCTCTCTTCCAGCTTTCTTCACCCCCCCCCCCCCCCCAATCATCAGTCTGAAGAAGGTCCCGACCCTATCCAACTTCTACAGAGATGCTGCCTGACCCGCTGTTACTCCAGCACTTTGTGTCTTTTTCTGGATACAACACTCCTTGCGTGGGCCTAATAAACCTTTGAAACAGTAACAGGTGTCACTTGTTTCTGTATTAAATGTCTGCTTATAAAAAAATTAATGGGACCCCATGAGTTTCTTTAGAAGTCTCTCAACATCAAACATACACACCCAAGAGCATCTGCACCCGTACCTAACCCTACTTAACAACGCTCATTCTCCCCAGAACTTTGCATTCGAACAGTAGAGAATGGGAACAGACATTTAGTTTGGTTTAGTTTAAAAATACAGCATAGAAACAGGCTCTTCAGCCCATTGAGTCTGCACCATCCAGCAATCACCCTTACGCTAGTTCATAAGTTGTGGGAACAGAATGAGGCCATTCGGCCCATCATGTCTACTCCGCCATTCGATCTTGACTGATCTATCTTTCCTTCTCCACCCCATTCTCCTGCTTTCTCCCCATAATCCTGACACCAGTACTAATCATGAAACTATCAATCACTGCCTTAAAAATATCAATTGACTTGGCCTTCACTGCCACCTGTGGCAATGAATTCCACAGATTCATCACCGTCTGACTAAAGAAATTCCTCCTCATCTCCATTCTAAGGGTACCTCCTATTATTCTGAGGCTGTACCCTCTGGTCTCGGACTCTCCCACTAGTAGAAACCTACTCCACATCCACTCTATCCAGGCTTTTGACTATTCATTAAGTTTCAACGAGGTACCCCCTCATCCTTCTAATCTTCAGCAACTTCAACTAATGCCAGAGAGCACACTGACTGAAAATTCAGACAGAAAGTGCTGTAGTAACTCTGCGGGTCAGGCAACATCCTTGGAAAACATGGATCGGTGACGCTTCAGTTCGGGACCCTTCTTATACTGACTGGTCGGCAACTCAAACATCCAGGAACAAAGGAGACGGCAGTGAATGGTGGACACTGTCAGGTCCATCACGGGTATTGACCACCCCACCATCGAAGGGATCTAGAGGAGGCACCGCCTCATTAAGGCAGCCAGTATCATCAGACACCTACATTCTCATCTCGCTGCTACCATCGAGAGGAAGGTACAGGAGCCTGAAAACCGTGACCTCCACATTCAAAAACAGCTTCTTCCCAGCAACCATCATGCTTTTGAACACTGCACACCACTAACCTCAGCAACCATGATCTTCTATGGACTGTGTCTTTGGTTGACTATTAGATATTTTTCTGTGTTTTACTTTGTTGAGACAACCGTGCAATTAATGACCCACCTCCTCTCCCCTCTCCTCCCCATCCCTTCCTCCCTCCCTCCCCTCCTCTCCCCTCCCCTCCCCTAATGAGCTCAAAACATTTGGGGAGCGAGCAGCAGAGGACATGGGTTTAAGGCGAGAAGGAAAAGGTTTAATAATGGAGGTTTAGTGGTGTGAGAAACGACTACTGGAGTTTTCAACAGATCTTTATTCAAAAGTTCGATATCCAGTATACAGGTTCTCCAGACCAGGGCCGGATTTACGTATAAATTAGACAAGCTTAAGCTTAGGGCCTCGGGATCTAGGGAGGCCTACTCAGCTCGCTGCCTCACCGGACCCGTCGAACCTCGCCGCCCCACCGACCATCCGCCCACCGAGACCTCCTACTCTTTGCCCGCTGACCCTGGCCACTCCACCGCCCTCCAGCAGCCCGCAGCCGTCGCCTTACCTGCAGCCTGGACTCAGCACCGGGCCTGAAGTTTCCACGCTGCAGATTCTCAGTCCCCTGGGTTTGACTGTGCAGGGTCCTAGTGCTAGCCCCCCCCCCCCCAACCCAACCCAACCCTGGTAATCGCAGTGGCTGTTCCATTGGGTCTTCCCCATTCCCCTCAAACCATGTGATCACAGCTCTTCCCCACCCACACTACAGTCTTCATACCCCCCTACCCCCGACCACCCCTCCACCAGCCTTGGCCTCAGTCCACTCACCTGCCTTCCTCCAGCCCCAACCCCCATCCCTGCCGTGTGTTCACCATCCCCCCTGACCTACCGAACGGTCTGTCCACAGCAGAGGCCTCACCTTTGTGCCGCTCCGTCCCCACCTCAACGAGTTCCGCGCCCGCCACGATTTGGAGCTCTTCTTCCGTCCCCTCTACCTTACACCGTTCTTACATAGGAGTCCTCGCCCCCATTGATGATCCCTTTTCCCGTCTCCAACGGACCCCCTCCTCTTGAACCCCCCCTCATGGCCATTGGCACAATTAAATTTGGGGGGTCACCATCCGATGTCGGAACGGGAGAACATTCTCAGCGGCTTGGACTTCCAAATCGGACACTTCCTACCGGAGATCGCGGCTCCCAAAGTCCACAGGCTGAGCTGGGTGGAGATTCACGCTGGCGGCCCTCGGCAAAGGGTTCCCAGGACTCCGCGATTTTAAAATCAACGCGGCCCAAGTCTGGGAGCTCCGCAAACCACAGCTCCATGATGTTGAAGCAGCTGGCCCAACACTCCAGAGCTTCAAGCGGCGATCTAGATAAGGCATCGCCCGCTCCGCGGTGAATCCAATATGTATTTTAAAACCAACTGTTTAATGGCAACATACAGTAGGATCTATACGTGTCACAGTCGGGTAGTCATGGTCTTCTAGTGGTGGGGGATTTGGGGGGGGGGGGGGGGGGGGGGGGGCTCACAAGTGAAATAGCTTAGGGCCTCTCTTCTTCTATTTATTATTTATTATTATAATTATCTAAATCTGGCCCTGCTCCAGACACGTCTGCCAACAACGGTGGTCAGCAAAGAGCTCTGCTCTATAATCTTTGGTGGTCAGCGCTGAACTAACCCGCGCAAGTGAAAAACCGCGCGAAACAAGCAGCCCCTCCCGAGTCACGTGACCGCGGGTTGGATACATGCGAGCGCTATCAGGCGCCGCTACAGATGTAAACATCTGCGACATGTCCACTGGGGAAAGGGGAGACCTTAGACTTGGTGGGGTTGGGTGCTGGGGCGAGGAGGCTGGAAGATTTGGGGGTGGGCTGTGGGTGGAGAAGGTGTAGCGGGGGGGATAGCAGGGATATCCCAGCCCATTCACTCCTTGGGGATCTACTGGAAGCGCCGCTTTGGGCAGACGCTTTACTCTGGGAGAAACTTCAGGATCCCGGAGTCTGCCGCTTACCTGTAATCCAGGGATAGGAGCCCAACTCTGGCGAGTTCGATCGGACACCTCTCTCTTGCCTCCACCCCGCGGACACACTGCTCCACCTCGCTCATGATGCATTCGCTCATATCCTCTATAATCTTTGATTTAAACCAAGCTAGCTAAATTTAAAAGGGCACTGACTGCAAGGTGTCAGGAGTGGACCCCACTCGACACCTCTGAGCCACAGCGTTCTCACAGCAGATATCGGGGAGTGTCTGAAATAACAGCAGGAAGTTTACCTGGATGCCTGAGCTACAAGGGGAGTTTGAGCAGGCTGGGTCTTCATTCCTTGGATTGCAGGAGGCTGAAGGGTGATCTTACCGAGGTGGATAAAATCATGACGGGAACAGAGGGTGAATGCACACGTTTATCCATGGGAGGGGAATCAAGAATCGGAGGACATAGATTTAAGGTGAGAGGGGCAACATTTAATAGACAATAGATGCAGGAGTAGGCCATTCGGCCCTTCGAGTCAGCACCACCTCCACATCTGATCATCCACAATCAGTACCCCGTTCCTGCCTTCGCCCCATATCCTCTGACTCCGCTATATTTAAGAGCCGGATCTAGCTCTCTCTTGAAAGTATCCAGAGACCAGGTTTCCACTGCCTCTGAGGCAGAGAATTCCACAGACACACAACTCTCTGTGTGAAAAAGTGTTTCCTCGTCTCCGTTCAAAATAGCTTACCCCTTATTCTAAAACTGTGGCCCCTGGTTCTGGACTCCCCCAAAATCGGGAACATGTTTCCTCCCTCTAGCGTGTCCAACCCCTTCATAATCTTACATGTTTAAATAAGAAACCTCTCATCCTTCTAAACGCCCGAGTATACAAGCCCAGCTGCTCCATTCTGTCAGCATATGACAGTCCCGCCATCCTGGGAATTAACCTTATGAACCTACGCTGCACTCCCTCAAAAGCAAGAATGTCCTTCCTCAAATTAGGGGACCAAATCTGCACACAATACTCCCGGTGTGGTCTCACTAGGGCCCTAGACAACTACAGAAGGACGTCTTTGCTCCTATACTCAACTCATCTTGTTATAAAGGCCAACATGCCATTCGCTTTCTTCACTGCTTGCTGTACCTGTATACTGACTTTCATTGACTGATGAACAAGGACCCCCAGATCCCGTTGTACTTCCCCTTTTCCCAACGACACCATTTAGATAGTAATCTGCCTTCATGTTTTTGTTACCAAAATGGATAACCTCACATTTAACCACATTAAAAGGGTACAGTTTTACGAGGATGTTTCCAGGACTAGAGGGTCTGAGCTATCGGGAGAGCTTGAGTAGGCTGGGACTCTTCTTTGGAGTGCAGGAGAATGAGGGATGATCTTATAGAAGTGTATAAAATTATGAGAGGAATAGATTTGGTAGATGAACAGATGAGCGCCCAGCGTAGCGGAATTGAGGATCAGAGGACATAGGTTTAAGGTGAAGGGAAAAAGATTTAGTAGGAGTCTGAGGGGTAACGTTTTCACACAAAGGGCGATGGGTGTATTGAACAAGCTGCCTGAGGAGGTAGCTGAGGCAGGGATTATCCCAACATTTAAGAAACAGTAAGACGGGTACATGGATAGGAAAGGTTTGGAGGGATATGGACCAAATGCTGGCACGTGGGGCTAGTGTAGCTGGGACATATTGGCCGGTGTGGATAAGTTGAGCCGAAATGCCTGTTTCCACACTTTTATCACTATGACTCTAGTCACCTGATGTATTCCTGGGGTAGTCTACTGGACTGCGCCTGGGATAGTCACCTGGACTGCACCTGGAATCGTCTCTGGGACTACTCCTGGTGTAGTCTCCTGGAATTGTTAGACCACCCGAGGGTTGTTAGCAACCAACTAATTGGTACGAGGTTGGACTGGCATACCAGAACCAGGCAGGGGAAGGATGACTGATGGGGAAAGGGGACCTTCCTTGACGGGCACCCAAGAGGCAGTGGATGGGTCCAGTGGCAGTGGAATATGGAGTGGGTTTCCACAAAGAGTTAATGGGGAAGTTGTCTTTAGCAATGCCGTGGATAAACAGGAAGAGAAATTGAATGTTGCAGATATACGAGTATGTTGCCAGGACACGAGGGGCCCGAGCTGTAAGGAGAGGATGGGTAGGCGATGAATTTATTTCTTGGAGCGCAGGAAGCTGAGGGGTGATCATACAAAGATGTATTAAATCATGAGGGGAATAGATAGGGTGAATGTACAGTCATGTATAAACAGTAGGGGAATTGTGAACTAGCGGCATAGACATAAGCAAGAGGAACCTGAGGGGCAACTTTATCTCCACAAGGGGTATTATGGAACAAGCTGTTGGAGGAGGTAGGAAGGGTTTCGACCCGAAACATCGCCTATTCCTTTTCTCCATAGCTGTGATGCAGAAAGATGCTATTCACCCATGATCCTTTTCTACCCCAGTGGGAATGTGGCTGATCTGTGCTCCTTGCACTTAATCACCTGAATTTTGTCATGGATTATGAAGATTACAGGATGGCACATTGGTGAGATTGGCGCTGTCTGTGTGGAGTTTGCATGTTCTCCCTGTGACCTCGTAGGTTTCCTCCGGTGCTCTGGTTTCCTCCCACATCCCAAAGACGTGCAGGTGTGTAGGTTAATAGGCCCTCTGTAAATTGACCCTAGTGTGTAGGGAGTGGAAGAGAAAGTGGGAAAACATAGAACAAGTGTGAATGAGCGATCGATGGTCAGTGTGGACTTGGTGGGTCGAAGGGCCTATTTCCATGCTGTTTTTCAATGGGGCTCCAGGTTCAGTATGATGAAGAAGGGCCCCGACCTGAAACATCGCCTGTCCATCCCACTGAGTTCCTCCAGCACCTTGTTTTTGCTCAAGATTCCAGCATCTGAAATACCTTGGCTCCAAGAGCTGTTGTAATCTTAACCAACTACTATGCATGTAATTATCCATTCTACCACCACAGGGCAGCTCGGAGCACTAAACGTTATACCTTTATCTGTACATTATGGACGGCTTGATTGTAATCGTAGGTACACAAAATTGCTGGGGAAACTCAGCGGGTGCAGCAGCATCTATGGAGCGAAGGAAATAGGCGACTTTTCGGGCCGAAACCCTTCTTCAGATTTCCTTCGCTCCATAGATGCTGCTGCACCCGCTGAGTTTCCCCAGCAATTTTGTGTACCTTCGATATTCCAGCATCTGCAGTTCCCTTTTGAACACTTGATTGTATTCGTATAGTCTTTGATTGGATAGCATGCAACAAGAGCTTTTCACTGGACCTCAGTACACGTGAACAAAAATTACATTACATTACAAAAATAATTGGAAAATGCAAAAAAGCCATCAATGTAATGAGATGCTTAGCAGGTTTAGAGTGGGGAGCAGATATATTATCTCTTAAACATATCTATGTATCACTGATCAGATCCAGACTAGAGTATGGCAGTATAGCTTATGGATCAGCATCTAAGTCAGTGTTGTCCGAGTTGGACAAAGTCCAAGCGGAAGCTCTAAGAATCTGTATAGGAGGTGTGCGGACGTCACCTGTATGTGCACTACAGGTGGAAACTGGGGAGATGCCGTTGAGACTGCGCCGCTAACAACTAATGGCTAATTACTGGCTAAGCCTTAAGGGTCATGGAGAGAACCACCCAACAAAACAGGTAGTACAGGAGTGCTGGGAGAGAGGGGTGGCTCAGTCTGGAAGCTTCGGCTGGGTTGGAGGAGGAGTGGCAAGGGACATGGAAGTAGAGGACAAAGAGTTCTGCCCTGCAGTATTGTGGCCATCTGTCCCAATATGGTTACTAAACATCCCAAAAGTTGATCTGGAGATATGGGAGGCAAAAAGGAGGGGAAAAAATTCGGACCTAAAAACAGAATATCATAACCATGTAGATAATAGATACAGGGAACACCTCTTAATTTTCACAGATGGATCAAAGGACCCAGTAGCTGAAACAACAGGGGCAGCTGTGGTAGTGCAAGGGATGAATGTTGAGATTTGCAAAAGAACAAATAACTATTTGGCAGTATATACAGTGGAACTGTACGCTATTTTGATGGCAGTTCGGTGGATAGAACAGGTGCAACCATGCAAAGTATTAATATGTAGCGACTCATTGTCTGCAATCCAGAGTATTGGGTCTGGTGCATCCCATAGGCGGCCTGACCTAGTGTATGAAATTCTACTACTATTAAGCCAAGTAACAAGGAAGGGCAGTGACGTGACTTTGTTGTGGGTCCCAGCACACATTGGTGTTCTAGGGAATGAAAAAGTGGACAAATTAGCAAAAGAGGCCGTTAAAAAAGAGAACATAGAGGTAAACCTGCAATTATCCAAATCTGAAGGAAGGCACATTGTGTGGAAGAAAATAAATCAGGAATGGCAACAATACTGGGAACAGGAGACAAAGGGGAGACACCTCTATTCGCTACAAAACAGAGTGGGCATTACAGCAAGAAGAGGGGGGAACAGGAGAGAACAGGTAGTATTAACAAGATTGAGGATAGGACACACTCACCTGAACAGCACATTAAAAATGTTGGGAAAACACCCTACTGGGATGTGTGAGGAATGCCATCAGCCGGAAACAGTTCAGCATGCTCTAGTTGCATGTAGGAGATATGAAACGGAAAGAAGAGTTTTGATCAGTGAAATTAAGAAAATTGGAATGACAGATATATCAGTAAAGAACATTCTAGAGTGTGGAGGGGAAGGAAAAGGAGTAAAGGTGTTGTTTAATTTCTTGAGGGCCTCTGGCCTTATAAAAAGGATATAATGTAAAGACATGAGGGCTGTGGAGTGAAGCCAGAAGGTGGCAGCAATGCAACATTGTGGATGCCGGCTGCCGTAAAACTCCAAAGAAGAAGAAGAGTTTGGGACGTGATCAGAGCTGGCTATACAGGCTTGAGATCAGGACGAGAAACTTCACACAGAATCGGACACTTTCCCCAATGTCCCATTGTGGTGA
This sequence comes from Amblyraja radiata, assembly GCF_010909765.2. NCBI lineage: Eukaryota > Metazoa > Chordata > Chondrichthyes > Rajiformes > Rajidae > Amblyraja > Amblyraja radiata. The sequence continues at coordinate 34,238,804 of NC_045968.1, forward strand.
GTATGATGTCGGGACCAGCCCCGCACAACTCCAGACGCCTCCGCGGTTGGAAGTGGGACCGGCCCCGCGAGGCCGTACGCCTCAAGCCACCACGTTTGGTCGCGCTAGACGCATTCAATCGTCCTTAGGATTGGGGGGGGGGGAGGGCTGACCGACAGTAGAAGATGGGATGGCAGAGTGGAGCTGCTATTGGAGGAAAAACAACACTTCCAGAAGTGGGAGGTGTTTGAAAGAGAATTGGTCAGCCTGTCCCTGTAAGGGTAGGAAGCAACGATGGTGAGATTAGGGAACCTTGTTTAACAAAGTAAGTTGAGGCAATATCCAGGAAAAAAAAATTAGTGTGTCTTTAGACAGGCAGGTGGCTATGCCTGGAATGGAGGGATATGGATCTTGAGCAGGCAGAGGAAATTAGTTAATCTTGGCATCATGTTCGGCAAGGACATTGTGGGCCGAAGGGCCTGTTCCTGTGCTGTACTGTTTTATATTTGATGTTCACTTATTTTCTGCCTCCTATCACTGAACTGATTTTCAATGTCGTTTGTCAAAACACCTTGTTTTGGTGGCATCTGCCCTGACACTCTGGACCAGCTTACCCTGCAGAACCTTGTCCAAAGCTTTGCTAAAGTCCACGTAAACCACATCTACTGCCTTGTCGGTGCCTACGTTTTGCCCACATCCCTCTAATCCTTATCTATCCATGTACCTGTCCATGTGTCTTTTAAATTATGTTGCAGTACCTGCCTCAACTACCTCCGCTGACAGCTCGGTCCTTATATCCACCACCCTTTGTGTTAAAAGGTTGCCTCTAGGATACGTATTAAATCTTTCCCCTCTCATCTTAATTCAAAGTCACAGTGTCATTTTGAACGGGAACAGGTCCTGCAGCTTATTTCATGCATGCCGACCAAGGTGCCCACCTAAGCTGGTTCCACCAACCCACGTTTGCCCAAACATACCCAACTCAACATAAGTGTTTTCAACACAAAGTGCAAGATCGTTACACGCAGGCTAAGCAGGGATTTATTCAAGGCAACATCATAAATCACAAACCAAAAATCGTAGCAAGGCAGTTACAATGTTTTCTCCCTCCAGTTAACGATTGTTTAATGACAAAGTGCCAACCAGACTCATTCCAAATCTTTCCCTGTTTGACGCAACAGGGTGGCCAGATGAAGTTTCAAATGAAGTTCCCTCTGGTTATTAGTGCAGTGTAAGAGACATAGGAGAGGAATGAAGACCATCACTGGCTTCAAGGAGAAGAGAAGCCAGCCGTCAGGAGACGTGGACAAGGCCAATGAGTTTAACCTGTTCTATAACAGGTTTGATCTGGTATCCCCTCCCACCTCTACAGGTGCAGCCTCTCCCCCACCATCACCATCACCTCCACGAGGCAGCCCCCCCAACACCACAGCTGCAGCACCTCCTATGCCGGCATCTCCTCAACTGTTCTTCACGGCGGACGATGTGAGAGCTGAGCTGAGGAGGTTGCGCCCTGGTAAAGCAGCTGGCCCTGATGGTGTATGTCCCAGGCTACTAAAAGACTGTGCGGCTCAGCTGGCGGAGCCGCTCCAGACCATTTTCAACCTGAGCCTCCAGTCAGGGAGGGTACCAGGTCTGTGGAAAACATCATGTCTCGTGCTGGTTCCCAAAGCAGGGCGGCCGACCGAGATCAACGACTATGGCCCTTACATCCCATATCATGAAAACAATGGAGCGGCTACTCATTCGTCTCCTGAGACCACAAGTCCAGCACGCACTCGACCCACTACAGTTTGCATACCAGGAGAACATTGGGGTGGATGACGCAGTCCTCTACATGCTGCACCGGATCTACTCCTTTTTGGACAAACCCGGTGGCTATGTGAGGATTATGTTCTTCGACTTCTCAAGTGCGTTCAACACCATCCAACCCCTGATTCTGAATGACAAGCTTAAGAAGATGGGGGTGGATTCCACATTTATCTCCTGGATATATGACTACCTGACGGGTCGACCACAGTTTGTCAAGCTGGGGGACAGTGTGTCTGGCACAGTGGTGTGCAATGTTGGAGCCCCACAGGGAACGGTTCTGGCCCCGTTCCTCTTCACCCTGTATACAGCAGACTTTAACTATAAGTCTGACACATGCCACGTACAGAAATACTCAGATGATACAGCGATTGTGACATGTGTAATGAACGGGCAGGAGGAGGAATACAGGAACTTGACCAGTTCCTTTTGTGCCTGGAGTGAAGAGAACTGTTTCACCCTGAACACAACTAAGACTAAAGAGATGGTGGTTAACTTTGGCAGGTCCAAGCTCCCCCTTCAGCCGGTCAACGCTGCAGGGGCTGACATTGAGGTGGTGCAGACATATAAATACCTTGGAGTGCACCTTGACAACAAACTGGACTGGTCTGTCAACTCTGACTCCCTCTACAAAAAAGGCCAGAGCAGACTCTTTTTCCTCAGAAGGCTCAAATCCTTCAATGTGTGTAATGAGATGCTGCACATGTTTTACAACACAGTGGTTGCAAGCGTTATTTCCTACGCTGTTGTCTGCTGGGGCAACAGCATTAGTGCAAAAAACAATAAGAAGCTGGTCAAACTGGTTAAACGAGCTAGCTCAGTGCTGGAGGGGAGAGTAGACTCTGGGATGGAGGTGCTTGAGAGGCGTATGAGGCACAAGGTGCAGGTCATCCTGAAAAACCTCAGGCATCCACTCCATGTAATTCTGGAGAGGCAAAAGAGCACTCGGAACAACAACCGGCTCCTCTCCCTGCCCTGTAGAACGGAAAGGTTCAGGAGTTCCCTCACTTATAATTCGGACCGCTAGGCTGTAGGGGGATGCATTTTGCAATTTTTAATTTTTAACTGTTAATTATTGGTCTTTTTAAGTATTTATTGCTCTCAGGTAGTGTCCACATTGTATTCTATGTATTTTCTGTCTGCGTTCGTTTTGAATCTGTGGGTTTGTTGGTTGGGAGCTTCTGGACATCTGAATTTCCCTGAGGGGATCAATAAAGTATTTATTATTATTATTATTATTATTATTATTATTATAGAAACATAGAAAATAGGTGCAGGAGTAGGCCATTCGGCCCTTCGAGCCTGCACCGCCATTCAATATGATCATGGCTGATCATCCAACTCAGTATCCCATCCCTGCCTTCCCTCCATACCCCCTGATCCCTTTAGCCACAAGGGCCCTTTAGCCACAAGGGCCACATCTAACTCCCTCTTAAATATAGCCAATGAACTGGCCTCAACTACCTGTGGCAGAGAATTCCACAGATTCACCACTCTATGTGTAAAAAATGATTCTCAAAATTATGAACAGGCAGCTCCTGTTTCCCAGGTACATATATATACACACGAGGCAGTCCACATTAAATTGATATTTGTCAACGTTCAGACCTTGAAGACACAGCATTCCCAATACCTCCATGATCAGGAGGTAGAGATGTAATGTTCCTTTCACCTTTGACACATGACCTCTTAAAATGGAGATGGTTTCACCCCACATATCATCCACTTCCGAGGCAAGGCTGGAGTAGCCACAATCTCACCGTGACACGCCATGGAATAGTGAAAGGTCTGGATAGAGTGGATATGGAGAGGATGTTTCCACTAGTGGGAGAGTCTAGGATCAGAGGCCATAACCTCAAAATAAAAAAATATGTACTTTTAGAAAAATGAGGAGGAATTTCTTTAGTCAGAGGGTGGTGAATCAGTGGAATTCATTGCCACTGACGGCTGTGGAGGCCAAGTCATTGGATATTTTTAAGGTGCAGATTGACAGATTCATGATTGGAAAGGGTGTCAGGGGTATGGGGAGAATGGGGTTGAGAGGGAAAGATAGATCAGCAATGATTGAATGACGGAGTAGACTTGATGGGCCAAATTTATTTATTTAGCGAATGCAAAGTCCTTTAGCCAAGCAGTTGTCTCTTGATCTGCTGTATGAAGGGTGACAAGTCCTCCTTTGAGTCTTTGTTGAGGGCATGCTTCAATGATGTGTTGCATTGTTTGCTGCTCTCCACAAGCACACCGTGGGGTTGGACTTCTGCCCCATTTGTGAAGGCTGGCCAAGCAGGGGCCATGCCCAGTCCTGAATCTATTCAGCGTCGTCCACTGCTTCCTTGGGAGATTGGTGACAGGGACCGGTAGGGTGGGGTCTGACACCAGATGTTTATTTGGGACGTCCTTGGACTCCCATTCATTTTTCCAAGCTGATTGGATGGTGAAATCAGCTGGTGGTGGGTTCTTCCAAACTGGTCGTCTAGATGGAAGTCGAGCAGTGGATGGGTTGAAGATGTCCATGTGAATTGGCAGGTGAGGGGAGTTTTTGGTCTTTTGGAGCATCCTTTGAGTGAGGACTACTCGCCGGATGTGTGGAGGGGCTATGTTGGATAGGACAGGGAGCCAGGGGAGTGGTGTTGAGCGGATTGTTCCTGTGATGATCCTCATTGTTGAGTTCAATTGGGTGTCCACATGGTGTGTGTGGGATGACCTGGACCAAACAGGGTCAAATGGCCTAATTCTACTCCTATAACTTATGAACGCCGGCTGCTTTCCCACGCTTGCCCTTGCGTTTGACACAAGCCTCAAGCTGCTGCAATTTCTGTTCAATATACCAGCTCCCACAGCAAAATAAATATTACTGTCATCCAGAGAATTGAAATTTCTTGAACACCATTGGGAATATTTTACAGTAAAATAAACCTGAGGAAGCTTGAAAACACTCAACAGGTCAGGTGACATGTGTGGAGAGAGAAACAGTGAAAGTTTAAGGTTCATAAAACTCTTGGCAATCTGTCACAAAAGCCACTTTACATCCAGAGGAATCTCGAAGCATCGTTCCTAAAGTCCCAATGGCAGGAGTATTGGGAGATGTCTTCATAGGACATCTATTCAAGAGAGAGTTACATTTAGCTCTTTGGACTAACGGAATCAAGGGATATGGGGAGAAAGCAGGAACGGGATTCTGGTTTTGGATGATCAGCCATGATCATATTGAATGGCAGTGCTGGCTCGAAGGGCCGAATGGCCTACTCCTGCATCTATTTTCTATGTTTCTATTAAGTGTGGACCCCAGCAGGTTTCTCCGGAATTATTCTTCCCTTGCAAAGGCTGGGTTTTGCCGCTGTATTTCTGGCAAGACGGCTCTGGTATAGAAATTTTCCAGCTTCTCCACTGTTTCCTGCCAGAAGTCGGCATCGAACTCCACGGGGACAATGGCAGTATCACGGTTAGTGTAGACCACCAGATCCGCTTTGTTGACGCCCGCCACAGCCATCTGACACTGAATTTGGGTGAAATAAGGGTGGTTCTTCTTCAGCTGAAGATGGTCCTTGTTCTCCAAGCAGAAGTATCGGTCTTCGCAGGCCTCCGTGACGGTGTGGTTGCGGTGTTTGTACGGGCACTTCACCTCTACCAGGCCCACCGTGGTCTTGGTCTTCTTGTCCTGCACCACCCCGTCGGGACTCGCCGCCAGCCAGTTCTTGGCCGGGTCGATGAAGAGGCCGCAAGGACGGACTTCAACCTCTCGCTTCATCTCCTTGGACTTGAGCTTCTCGTACTGCTGGAGGGCGACGGGCTCATTGTCGATGCCCCATTTCATGGCCGGGGTCAGCACGTTGGACCCCTGGCCCACGATGGACTTGAGGTAAGACTGCGGCACCTCGTTGCTCTTTCCGTTCACGAACTTGCAGTGGGAGACCTTGTGGGCGACAGAGGCCGTGATACGGTTACTGCGCCACTTGAACCACTCGGGGTTCTCCCGCTGCCCGCAGGTCTCCCTCTCAATTTCTGCTGCCTTCTGCTCGCTGATCGTCCGGCTGGGCTGCTTAGCAGCAGTAGTGACCTTGCCCACTGCCCTGGGAGCTGGGCTGGACTTCCCAACGGGGGACGGAGCACTCTTTGTGGAGCTCATTGGCTCTCTGCTGCTCGAGCTGGTGGCTCTCCGAGCTGCCGGGGCTGTGGATCGAGGGTTTGTAGGAGCTCCCACGCTGGTTGGTGTGTGGGGGCTGCTAGGCCCAGAACGGGCTCCCACTCCCCGGGTCTTGGAGCCCGAGGAGGTAGGGCTGGCTGCCTGACCCACACGGGGCACTGCCCCCTTCACAGGACCAGCCCGATTCACGTCTCCTCCCGTCCTCATCCCATGATTAGAAGGTTTTGCTGCCATTTGGAAATCGATCCCAGCTTCTGTGAAGAGAAAGAACAATGAAACACAGTGCGGCACAGCGGATGCTCCCGCTATCTCAGTGCCAGAGACACGGGTTCGAGCCTGACCTTGGAAAGTCTGTCTGTGTGGAGTTTGTATGTTCTCCCGTGACCTCGTGGGTTTCCTCTGGGTGTTCCGGTTTCCTCCCACAAACCCACGTCTTTTGGATGTGGGCGAAAACCGGAATACCCAGTGGAAACCCACACAGTCACAGAGAGAACATAAAAACTCCACACAGGCAACACCCGAGGTCGTGACTGAACCTGGCACTCTGGTGCTTCGAAGGCCTAGGATAGAACGGTCAGTGTGGAAAGGGGAGTTGGAATGTTTAGCAATGGGGAGATCGTGTAGGCCATGGACTGAGCGTAAATGTTTTTGGCAACCGGGAGATTAGTTATTGAGGCCAGCTCCTGGTGTTCACCCATCAATGCAAGTCCCCGCGCCATGGACTAATTTAAAACAAAAAATGCTGAAAATGTTCAAAGGATCAGAAAATGTTACCAAACTGACATTGACCTTAAACATTATGTGCGATCTCACCTACTGAAAAATTCCAAAATTTTCCCTTTTTATTGCAATGTTCTGGCATCTGCTGCTTTAATTTTGCTTCCCTGGACTCCGCCCAGTGTGATGCCTGACCAGACCAGACCACATGGTGAATTTGTGTCAATTAATAGGCCAGTGTCAGTAAAAGTGAATGTGAAAGTGTTCAGTTGTTTTGTGAAACAGCTGATTCACCATCAAAACTGCTTCCTGCAGCCTCTCCCTCTCCGGCAGCACATTCCAGATCACAGATTCTGCCCATAACTGTGGAGCAGAGAAACAGGCCCTTCAGCCCACCATGTCTCTGCTGACCTTCAGCCCATCTACACTCATACCCCTCGCCTACATTGGGATCTATGATTTGCCTATTTAGTCTATTTAAATGTCTCTTAAACATAGAGATGGTTTTTGATTTTACCACTTCCTCTGGCAGAGTGTTCCACACATCAACCACTCTTTGTGTTTAAAAAAAAATCCTCTCAGACAGATGCCCTTTAAAGTTAATTTCTCTCTCCTTAATCCTGCGCCCCATTATTTTTGATTCCTCTGCCCTCTTGTCTCTTGTTCCTTTGCTGATTGTCTTCACTCCACATCCTCTGGCCACCATCCTTTATACCCTTGGAAACACATCCTTACAATCTATCAAACCCTTCAAGATTGAGACTCCATCAAATCTTCATTCACTTTTCCTGCTCTTCAGGTAGCAGTCCCAGCTTCATCTTGGCTGCCCAGTAACTGAAGTCTCTCATCTGTGGTAGATCAATGAATGCATGTGCTCCCTCCAGGGTCTGACTCCATAGTGAGGGACCCAGAGCTACATACGATACTCCACTCGGTTCACCAAGACCTACTGGGTCTGCGAGTTACTAACCATTTTAACTCCACTTCCCATTCTCATACTGACATTTCTTTCCTATGCCTCCTCCATTGCCAGAGTGAGGCCACACGCAAACTGAAGGAAAGGCACCTCGTATTCAGCGACGGTGGCTTCCAACCCAACGGTATGAAGATTGAACTCTCCAATTTTAGGTAACTACATCACCCTCCACCTCTCTGTTCTTTCTACCTTGCTCCCTGCTTCCAACCCCCCCCCCCCCCCACCCACATGCTCCACCTGCCCTCTCCCCTATGCCCCACCTTGACTCACATCCATTTCTCCCGTCCCCCTCACTTCCACCTACATCTCCCCCTCTAGTTTCACAATTTGCAATTCTCCAATACTCAACTCAAACTTATCTTTTCATCTCTGGCCTTCGCGCAACCATCTGCCTGTCAAATAACTTTCCTCACCTGTGTCAGCCTATTACCTGCCAGGTTTTGTCCTGCCACTCCTCTCCTCCAGCTTTCTTCACCCCCCCCCCAACCCCCCCAATCATCAGTCTAAAGAAAGCCCCGACCCTATCCAACTTCTCCAGAGATGCTGCCTGATCCGCTGTTACTCCAGCACTTTGTGTCTTTTTCTGGATACAACACTACTTGCGAGGGCCTAATAAACCTTTGAAACAGTAACAGGTGTCACTTGTTTCTGTATTAAATGTCTGCTTATAAAAAAAATTAATGGGACCCCATGAGTTTCTTTAGAAGTCTCTCAACATCAAACATACACACCCAAGAGCATCTGCACTCGTACCTAACCCTACTTAACAATGCTCATTCCCTCCAGAACTTTGCATTTGAACAGTAGAGAATGGGAACAGACATTTATTTTGGTTTAGTTTATAAATACAGCATGGAAACAGGCCCTTCAGCCCTTTGAGTCTGCGCCAACCAGCAATCACCCTTACACTAGTTCATAAGTAGTGGGAACAGAATTAGGCCATTCGGCCCACCATGTCTACTCCACCATTCGATCTTGACTGATCTATCTTTCCTTCTCCACCCCATTCTCCTGCTTTCTCCCCATAACCCTGACACCAGTACTAATCAAGAATCTATCAATCACTGCCTTAAAAATATCAATTGACTTGGCCTTCACTGCCACCTGAGACAATGAATTCCACAGTTTCACCACCCTCTGACTAAAGAAATTCCTCCTCATCCCCATTCTAAGGGTACATCCTATTATTCTGAGGCTGTGCCCTCTGGTCCCGGACTCTCCCACTATTAGAAACATCTACTCCACATCCATTCTATCCAGGCCTTTGATTATTCATTAAGTTTCAATGAGGTACCCCCTCATCCTTCTAAACTTCAGCAACTTCAACTAATGCCAGAGAGCACACTGACTGAAAATTCAGACAGAAAGTGCTGTAGTAACTCAGCGGGTCAGGCAACATCCTTGGAAAACATTGATCGGTGACAGTTCAGTTCGGGACCCTTCTTCATACTGACTGGTCCGGCAACTCAAACGTCCAGGAACAAAGGAGACTGCAGTGAGTGGTAGACACTGTCTGGTCCATCACGGGTATTGACCACCCCACCATCGAAGGGATCTAGAGGAGGCACCGCCTCATTAAGGCAGCCAGCATCATCAGACACCTACATTCTCATCTCGCTGCTACCATCGAGAGGAAGGTACAGGAGCCTGAAAACCGTGACCTCCACATTCAAAAACAGCTTCTTCCCAGCAACCATCATGCTTTTGAACACTGCACACCACTAACCTCAGCAACCATGATCTTCTATGGACTGTGTCTTTGGTTGACTATAGACTTTGTTATTGCACTATTATGGTTGCCTAATATTATGGTTATTAATTTATTGCATTGTTGATTATTAGATATTTTTCTGTGTTTTATTTTGTTGAGCCAACGGGGCAATAAATGTCACACCTCCTCTCCCCTCCCCTAATAAACCCAAAACATTTGGGGAGCGAGCAGCCCATTGCTGCTCGAGTCCTGGTAACTAAGATGTTGCCAGGACTTGAGGGACTGAGCTGCAGAGTGGTTGTGCAGGCTAGGACTTTATTCCTTGGAGCGCAGGAGGATGCGGGGTGATCTTGTAGAGGTGTATAAAATCATGAGGGGAAATAGATAGATAGGGTGAATGCACAGAGTCTTTTACCAGGGCAGGGGAATCAAGAACCAGAGAACATAGGTTTAAGGCGAGAGGGGAAAGGTTTAATAAGCGAGGTACACAACTGCGACATGTCCACTGGGGAAAGGGGAGAGCTTAGATTTACTGCAAGACCCCCCAGAACCCGGTGTGCCAGGGAGGGAGAGATGGGTTTGGTTGATGGGGCGAGAAGGCTGGAAGATTAGGGGGAAGAGGGTGGAGAAGGTGTAGTGGGAGGAATAGCAGGGATATCCCAGCCCATTCACTCCCTGAAGCAATGACCTTGGGATCCACTGGAAGCGCCGCTTTGGGCAGAAGCTTTACTGGGAGAAACTTCAGGATCCCGGAGTCTGCCGCTTACCTGTAAACAAGTAAACTGGAGCCCAACTCTGGCGAGTTCGATCGGACACCTCTCTCTTGCCTCCACCCCGCAGACACACGGCTCCACCTCGCTCATGATGCAATCACTCATATTTAAACCAAGCTAGCTACATTTAAAAGGGCACTGCAAGGTGTCAGGAGTGGACCCCACTCGACACCTCTGAGCCATAGCGTGCTCACAGCAGATATCGGGGAGTGTCTGAAATAACAGCAGGAAGTTTACCTGGATGTTGCCAGGACTAGCCTGAGCTACAAGTGGAGTTTGAGCAGCCTGGGTCTACATTCCTTGGATTGCAGGAGGCTGAAGGGTGATCATACAGAGGTGTATAAAATCATGACGGGAACAGAGGGTGAATGCACACGTTTATCCATGGGAGGGGAATCAAGAACCGGAGGACATAGATTTAAGGTGAGAGGGGCAAAATTTAATAGACAATAGGTGCAGGAGTAGGCCATTCGGCAGTTCGAGCCAGCACCACCATTCAATGTGATCATGGCTGATCATCCACAATCAGTACCCCGTTCCAGCCTTCTCCCCATATCCCATGACTCCGCTATCTTTAAGAGCCGTATCTAGCTCTCTCTTGAAAGTATCCATAGACCAGGCCTCCATTGCCCTCTGAGGCAGAGAATTCCACAGACACACAACTCTGTGTGAAAAAGTGTTTCCTCGTTTCAGTTCTAAATAGCTTACCCCTTATTCTTAAACTGTGGCCCCTGGTTCTGGACTCCCCCAAAATCGGGAACATGTTTCCTGCCTCTCGCGTATCCAAACCCTTAATAATCTTACGTTGGAATAAGAAACCCTCTCATCCTTCTAAACGCCAGAGTATACAAGCCCAGCCGCTCCATTCTCTCAGCATATGACAGTCCCACCATCCTGGGAATTAACCTTGTGAACCTACGCTGCACTCCCTCAAGAGCAAGAATGTCCTTCCTCAAATTAGGGGACCAAAACTGCACACAATACTCCAGGTGTGGTCTCACTAGGGTCCTAGACAACTGCAGAAGGACCCCTTTGCTCCTATACTCATCTTGTTATAAAGCCCAACATGCCATTCGCTTGATCTAGTCTTAGGAAATTAGAAGGGGCAAGTGGTTGAAGTGTTTGTGGATGAGTCTTTTAAGACCAGTGACCACTGTTCTGTTGGTTTAAGATAGTTACGTATGGATAGAGAGGGCTGTCCCACATGTTTAAAGGCTAAATTGGGGCATGGTCAACTTTGGAGGCACTAGACTTGCTCAAGTTGATTGGAGTAGGTTGTTTGAAGGAACAGGAATGTCCAGAAAGTGGAACAGAGTCATATAGTGTGGAAACAGGCCCCTTGTTTCAACTTGCCCACACTGACCAACATGCCCCATCTTCACCAGTCCAAACCCCTGCCTTTGGCCCCTATCCCTCCTAACCTATCCTGTCTATGTACCTGTCCAAATGCTTTTTAAAAGTTGTGATAGTACCTGCCTCAACTACCTACTCTGGCAGCTCGTTGCATATATAGTGGATGTTCAATCCAGATTCAATCAAAATATCTCAACATTTATTTCCACCAGAGGGCAGTCATATATACATTAAATACAGCAAAATTAATGGGAGGGATATGGGTGATCAGATGCAAATGGGGTTAGTTTAGATGGAGTATCTTGGTTGGGATGGATGAGTTGGGGGAACGAGCCCGTGTCCCTACTCTCTGGCTCTATCCCCACTGAATATTGTACGTTAACCTACAAACCCGCACGACTTTGGGATGTGGGGGGAAACCAGAGCACCGGAGGAAACCTTCGAGGTCACAGGGAGAACATGCAAACTCCTCCATTGGCTGATTGTGTCCTTTCAGAAGACGATTCCTGGGATCTGATCACATGTTTCTGTATGAAGCCTTTTGCGGGCAGACCGATGATTGAATGTAACGAGTGTGGCACCTGGATCCACCTATCCTGTGCTAAGATCAGGAAATCGAACGTCCCCGAGGTCTTCATCTGCCAGAAGTGCAAGGACTCCAAGCAAGACATCAGGAGTTCGAACCGGGCTCGGACTGGGCATAAGAAATGATTCAGTGAGTAGCCGAGCGATTCTGGTAGGTCTCATGGACAATCAGGAACACTTGGAACTGTGAAACCCTTTGGTTCTGGTCTCACGTGGGCCTGTTTCTGTGCAGTATGCTGCTGGAGTTTGTACGTTCTCCCTGTAACACCCTCCACTGTGGTTTTGCTGATCTTTCCTCCCCTTTGTGTCAAAGTCTTGAGGTAGGGCAACACAGTGACTTCAAACTGGAGAGATACTGCACAGAAACAGTGCCTTTGACCCACCGAGCCTGTGCTGACCAGCGATCCCGGTACTCTAGCACTATATTACACACTAGGGACAATTTACAATTTATTTTACAGAAGCCAATTAATGTACAACCCTGCATATCTTTGTGGGAATGTGGGAGAATACCGGACCACCCTGAGAAAACTCACACAGTCACAGGGAGAACGTACAAACTCCACACAGTCAGGGTTGAACCCGGGTCTGTGGCGCTGTAAGGCAGTGTCTCTACCACTACACCACTGTGCTGCCACTAGTGGCGCAGTGGGTAAGACCGCTGCCTCTCAGATCCAGAGACCCGGGTTCGATCCTGACGTTGGGTGCTGTCTTTTGTAGTTTATACACTCTCCCTCTCTTAACTAAACTAAATCAGACCTTTCCCACTGCAAGGGGAGGAGCTGTGATGCAGGAAGATGCTATTCATCCCTGATCATTTTCTACCCCAGTGGGAATGTGGCTGATCTGCTCCTTGCGCTTAATCACCTGAATTTTGTCATGGATTACGAAGATTACAGGATGGCACAATGGTGAGATTGGCGCTGTCTGTGTGGAGTTTGCATGTTCTCCCTGTGACCTCGAAGGTTTCCTCCCACATCCCAAAGTCGTGCGGGTTTGTAGGTTAATTGGCCCTCTGTAAATTGACCCTAGTGTGTAGGGAGTGGATGAGAAAGTGGGAAAACATAGAACAAGTGTGAACGGGCGATCGATGGTCAGTGTGGACTTGGTGGGTCGAAGGGCCTATTTCCATGCTGTTTTTCAATGGGGCTCCATGTTCAGTATGACGAAGAAGGGCCCAGACCTGAAACATCGCCTGTCCATCCCATTGAGTTCCTCCAGCACTTTGTTTTTTGCTCAAGATTCCAGCATCTGAAATACCTTGGCTCCAAGAGCTGTTGTAATCTTAACCAAGGGGGGCATGTAATTATCCATTCCACCACCAGAGGGCAGCTCGCAGCACTAAATGTTATAACTTTATCTGTACATTGTGGACGGCTTGATTGTAATCGTATACAGCAAAGATTATAGAGGAGCTGCTATAAGATCTTTGGTATACAGTCTTTGATTGGATAGCATGCAACAAGAGCTTTTCACTGGACCTCAGTACACGTGACAATAGTAAACTAAACTGAACGTTACTGCTTTAGCCTGCGGGTGAAGGGAGTTTGGGACGTGATCAGAGCTGGCTATACAGGCTTGATATCAGGAAGAGAAACTTCACACAGAATCGGACACTTTCCCGCTAGGCAATAGGTTTTAGTTGTGCTTTGGGACAGAGGAACAGGCCCTTCAGCTCACAAAATATCTGTGCCAACATGATGCCAAGATCAACTGTGAAGCATATCTCTCCATGTGGCTATCTAAAGGCCTATTGTATCTGTCTCCACCACCACCCCTGGTAGTGCTAACTTGCCCCTCACATCTCATTTACATTTTCCCTCTCTCACTTGAAGAATACCATGGCAAGGTCTAATCACAGCCAGAACAAATGAGACTACTGGGTACAACTTGGAAATAAGGATGGGGTGATGATTATGATGGGACTTCAAATAGTCAGTGGGATTTAGAAGAACAAATATGTAGACAAATGGCAGTAGGATGTGGGAAACGGTGGGGATTTTAACCTCAATATATTGCCTTGATATTGGTTTATTATTGTCATATGTTTTGACATACTGGGTAAGACTGTGCTATCCACTCAAAGCACAGTGTGGACACAAGGGACTAGATGTTGCCTTACAAATAAGACAAAGTGCTGGAGTAACTGGGTCAGGCATCATCTCTGGAGGACATAGATGACATTTCAGGTCGGAACCTTTCTTCAGCCTCATCATAATGTATAAGAATAAAATGAAGCAGGTCCGGATTTACGTATAAGCTAGACAAGCTTAAGCTTAGGGCCTCGAGATCTAGGGGGGCCTACTCACCTCGCTCCCTCACCGGTCTTCCCCATCCCCCTCAAACCATGTGACCCCAGCTCTTCCCCACCCACACTACAGTCCTCATACCCCCCTACCTCCTGACCACCCCCACCCCTCCACCAGACATCGGCCCGGCCTCAGTCCACTCACCTGCTTTCCACCAGCCCCAACTCCCATCCCTGCTGGAGGCCCAACACTCCAGAGGTTCAAACGGCGATCCAGGTAAGGCATCTCCCGGTCCGCGGTGAATCCAATATGTATTTTAAAACCAATTGTTTATTAACCACATACAGTAGGACCTAAAAGTGTCACACTGTCACTGTCGGGTAGTCATGGTCCTCTAGTCGTGGGGGTGGGGGATTAGGAGGGGGGAGGGGCTCACAAGTGAAAATAGCTTAGGGCCTCTCTTCATCTAAATCAGGCTGTGCAATGACGCCATACACAAGGAAAAGGGGTAGAGTAGAATGTAATGTTGAAGTGTTATTGTGTTGGAGTCGGGGGCCAAGATGGTGTGGAATTTGTTACATGTGCCCAGGAAGGCTTTTAAAAGCAGGACGAAGCAATTCTACTGAGGGGCAATTTGTACTCAACCTTATTTTAGGAAAGTACACAAAAATGCTGGAGAAACTCAGCGGGTGCAGCAGCATCTATGGAGCGAAGGGGATAAGCAACGTTTCGGGCCGAAACCCTTCTTCATCAGGAAATGCAGATGTGGAATGAGGAAGTGTCTGTGAAGGAGCTCTCTGCAAACGGGGACCACAATTTGCTGAGTCTTTAAGGTTGTTTGGAAATGGAGAAGGTTGGACCTCGGGTTTGCATCTTAAGATTGGGGGGAGGGCTGACCGACAGTAGAAGATGGGATGGGCAGAGTGGATCTGCTATTGGAGGAAAAACAACACTTCCAGAAGTGGGAGGTGTTTGAAAGAGAATTGGTCAGCCTGTCCCTGTAAGGGTAGGTAGTAACGATGGTGAGATTAGGGAACCTTGTTTAACAAAGTAAGTTGAGGCAATATCCAGGAAAAAGAAATAAGTGTGTCTTTAGACAGGCAGGTGGCTATGCCTTGAATGGAGGTATATGGATCTTGTGCAGGCAAAGGAAATTAGTTAATCTTGGCATCATGTTCGACAAGGACATTGTGGGCTGAAGGGCCTGTTCCTGTGCTGTACTGTTTTATATTTGATGTTCACTTACTCCCTGCCTCCTATCACTGAACTGATTTTCGCTGTCGTTTGTCAAAACACCTTGTTTTGGTGACACCTGCCCAGACACTCTGGACCAGCTTACCCTGCAAAACTTGTCCAAAGCTTTGCTAAAGTCCACGTAAACCACATCTACTGCCTTGTCGGCGTCAATGTTCTCAGTGCCCTCCTTAAAAGCCTCAATCAGATTTGAGGCTGGATTACTGCAGGGTTGTTTTCTGACTGGAATTTTGTAAGCAGCAGTAAGCTTCAGGGATTGGTGCTGGGACCTTCGTAGCAAGTATGTGTGTATGTATATATTAATGATGGATGAGAATGGAGGTGGATTGATCAGCAGATTTCCTGATAACATGAATTTGGGTGGAGATATAGATAGCGAGGATGGTTGCCAAAGGATATGAAGAACATAAATGAGCTGGGAAATTGGGCAGATGGAGTTTAATTTAGACCAGTGTGAGGTGATGCACCATGGGTCATCTAATTGGCAGGCCGCACATAGCAAATGCAGGGATCTACAGAAACATTGATGTACAGACCTGGATGCTACCTGGAATGGTGAGCTTCAGATGATTGGATAAGTTGCGATTGATCAGTGGACAGCAGGAAGCTGAGGGATGACCATATAAAGTTAATAAAATAATAAGCAGCCTAGAGCGTGTTGATAGTCATTGTCTTTTCCCCAGCGCACAAGAGTCTAAAACTAGAGGGCATGGTTTTAAGGTGAGAGGAATCTGAGGGGCAACGTTTTCCACACAGAGTGTTGCGTGTTGGGTGTATGGAACAAGCTGTTAGAGGAGGTAGGTGAAGCAGGTACTATAACAACATTTGTAAGACATTTGGACAGATCCATGGATAAGAAAGGTTCAGCCCAATACATCCGTGCCGACCAAGGTGCCTACGTTTTGCCCACATCCCTCTAATCCTTATCTATCCATGTACCTGTCCATGTGTCTTTTAAATTATGTTGCAGTACCTACCTCAACTACCACCGCTGGCAGCTCGGTCCTTATATCCACCACCTTTTGTGTTAAAAAGTTGCCTCTAAGATTCCTATTAAATCTTTCCCCTCATCTTAATTCAACGAGTCAGTGTCATATTGCACGGGAACAGGTCCTGCAGTCTATTTCATGCATGCCGACCAAGATGGTCCCACCAACTCACGTTTGCCCAAACATACCCAACTCAACATAAGTGTTTTCAACACAAAGTGCAAGATCGTTACACGCAGGTTAAGCAGGGATTTATTCAAGGCAACATCATAAATCACAAACCAAAAATCGCAGCAAGGCAGTTACAATGTTTTCTCCCTCCAGTTAACGATTGTTTAATGACAAAGTGCCAACCAGACTCATTCGAAAGCTTTCCCTGTTTGGCGCAACAGGGTGGCCAGAGTTCAAATGAAGTTCCCTCTGGTTATTGGTGCAGGGTAAGTGACAGGCAGCTCCTGTTTCCCAGGTACATATTTCCATACACGAGGCAGTCCACATTAAATTGATTTTTGTCAAAGTTCAGACCTTGAAGACACAGCATTCCCAATACCTCCATGATCAGGAGGTAGAGACGTAATGTACCTTTCACCTTTGACACCTGACCTCTTAAAATGGAGCTGGTTTCACACCACGTATCATCCACTTCCGAGGCAAGGCTGGAGTAGCCAAAATCTCACCGTGACACGCTACGGAATAGTGAAAGGCCTGGATAGAGTGGATAAGGAGAGGATGTTTCCACTAGTGGGAGCGTCTAAGATCAGAGGCCATAACCTCGAAATAAAAAAGTCAGAGGGTGGTGAATCAGTGGAATTCATTGCCGCAGACGGCTGTGGAGGCCAAGTCATTGGATATATTTTTTTATTTTTTTTTTTATTTGAAGCAATTGTACAAAGATAAAACATTCGGCATCTAAAATTATACAATTATTGTACAGCTTCATTTTTAACCTTATAACCCGAAAATGAAAAAAGAAAAGAAAAAGAGAACAAGAAAGGGAAAAGTTTAAAAGTGAAAAGATAGATCGAAAAAGCACAAAAGAAAGATTTCTAAATCTACCAAAGTAATGTGGCTGAAAGTTATAGAAATAAGAAAAATGAAAAAGAAAGGTGGAGATATACCTTGCCCCTCGTCTCGTCTCCCCCCCCCCCCCCCCCCCCCCCCCCCCCCTCCGCCCACCTCACCCAACCCGGCATTGGATTTAAATTTAAATTTGTGTTGCACCATGCTTTTCTTGTAAGAATTCGGTGAAGGGTGTCCATGTCTTGAGAAATTGATCTGGTTTTCCCGCCAAGACAAGCCTAATGTTTTCCAAATGTACTGTCTCGGACATGTTTGTGATCCACAAACATTTTGTACAGGAAGCAAAGGAATGGGTTATGGTTGCTTCTTGGAGGAGACATTTATCACAAATAGGGGAGACATTTGGGAAGGTCATATTCATTTTAGACTTAATGAATAATAAAGTCTATGCAGTATTTTAAATTGCATTAGCGAGTGCCTAACATTAAGAGAACAGTAGTGTATATATAGAAGACTTTCCTCCCAACTATCCTTTGAAATTGTTAGACCCAATTCGTCTTCCCAAGCTCACCTAATTATTTCCGACAGTGGGATATGTACATTTAAAAGGGCATTATATAACACAATATATAAGAAGAACCCAATTATATATGGTACAATAAGAATTTGGAAACAAATAAAATTATCTTTAAAATTAAGAAATCTATCACTGTTAATGCCAATAGCGAATAACCCTTTATTTAAACCATCTCTTATTGATAAGACATATAACCAATGGGAAAGTCTCGGAATTAGAAGGATCGGGGATATGTATGAAATGGGAAACTTACTATCATTCCAACAATTACAATTAAAATTTAAATTGAAAAACAACCAATATTTTAAATATCTTCAGATTTGCGATTTCGTGAAAAAATATATACAAGGATATCAAAAAGTAACTCCTGACTTATTGGAAGAGGCAATGAATATTGAAGCTGACTCACAAAAATTAATATCATATTTATATAATAGTATTCTAAATATAGACCTACCATCGACAGAGGTACTTAGAGAAGAGTGGGAACGGGAACTAATGATAAAAATTACGAAGGTTAAATGGGAAAAATACCTGATATATATTCACAAATGTTCAATTAATGTAAGACATAATTTAATTCAATTTAAAATTGTACATAGATTATATTATTCAAAAACAAGATTGAACAAATTTTATCCAAATATATCCGCCACTTGTGATAAATGTCTAGCCCAAAAGGCAACTATAACACACTCCTTAGTCTCCTGCATAAAACTTTATAGATTTTGGAATGATATTTTTGAAATATTTACAAAATTATTCAAGACAAGAATGGAACCTAATACTGAAATGATTATATTTGGCGTAATGGAAGATGGGAATAAATTGAACACATCTCAAAATCTATTCCTTAACTATGGTTTAATAATAGCAAAAAAATTAATTCTTAAATTTTGGCGCTTAAAATGTGGATTGCAAGTATGTTGGACACCGCTCATCTTGAGGAAATGCGATTCCTCCTAATGGATAAATCAGACCAATTCATAACGAGTTGGTCTCCATTCGTCGTTTTTTTGGAATCATATGGTGCAACACAATTGTAAAAAATAACTGTTTCAGGACTGGACGAGGGTTAGTCAAGACTATAAATAATGATCTCCTCTTTTTTTCTTTTCTTTTCTTTTCTCTATTCTCTCTCTCAACTTTCTTCATTTACTCGTTTTCTTTTTTCACACACTATATATTTCACATCTTTCTATCCTTTACTATCTAACTTCTTTTTCTTATTCTAATCTTTTAAAAAAAAAAAAAAAAAAAAAAAAAGGGCATTATAGAGGTACGATATTAACTTATTTGAATCTGATTTTCTATTCAAGTTCAAGTGAGTTTATTGTCATGTGTCCCTGTATAGGACAATGAAATTCTTGCTTTGCTTAAGCACACAGAAAATAGTAGGCATTTACTACAAAACAGATAAATGTGTCCATATACCATGATATAAATATATACACACATGAATAAATAAACTGGTAGTGCAAATAACAGAAAGCGGTTGCTAATAATCAGAGTTTTGTCCGAGCCAGGTTTAATAGCCTGACGGCTGAGGGGAAGTAGCTATTCCTGAACCTGGTTGTTGCAGTCTTCAGGCTCCTGTACCTTCTACCTGAAGGTAGCAGGGAGATGAGTGTGTGGCCAGGATGGTGAGGGTCTTTGATGATACTGCCAGCCTTTTTGAGGCAGCGACTGCGATAAATCCCCTCGATGGAAGGAAGGTCAGAGCCGATGATGGACTGGGCAGTGTTTACGACTTTTTGTAGTCTTTTCCTCTCCAGGGCGCTCAAATTTCCGAACCAAGCCACGATGCAACCGGTCAGCATGCTCTCGACTGTGCACCTGTAGAAGTTAGAGAGAGTCTTCCTGGACAATCCGACTCTCCGTAATCTTCTCAGGAAGTAGAGGCGCTGATGAGCTTTTTTGATAATTGCGTTAGTGTTCTCGGACCAGGAAAGATCTTCAGAGATGTGCACCCCCAGGAATTTGAAGTTCTTGACCCTTTCAACCATCGACCCGTTGATATAAATGGGGCTGTGGGTCCCCCTCCTACTCCTTCCAAAGTCCACAATCAGTTCCTTGGTTTTGCTGGTGTTGAGGGCCAGGTTATTGCGCTGGCACCATATGGACAGTTGCTCGATCTCTCTTCTGTACTCTGACTCATCCCCATCAGTGATACGCCCCACAATAGTGGTGTCGTCAGCGAACTTGATGATGGAGTTCGCACTGTGGTTCGCTACGCAGTCATGGGTATAGAGCATGCATTCATCTAGTATATCTGGACCCATAGAGTGACAATCTTGAATGTGTATTTTCACATAGTCTCGTATATGAAGATATCTGAAGTATTGACTACCTTTCAAATGATATTTCGACTGTAATTCTTGAAACGAGAGGAGGGTCCCCATCTCATAAAGATCTCCCAGCTTTTTAATTCCTAAGCTTTCCCATTGTGCAAACGCCTTGTCTGAAGTAGACGATTTAAAGGAGGGATTATTGGCGATTGGTAAGAAGAGAGATACATTTCTCAATTTAAGGGTTGATTTCAACTGTTTCCAGATTCGTAAGGTGATATGGATTATCAAATTTTTCTCATATGGTGATTTCTTCAGATTTATTGGAGAGAGAAGAATCGCGCCTATATTGAAAGGCAAACAATCTTCCCTCTCCATTTTTAACCAGTTTTCTTGTTGGCATGTATCTTCCATCCAATAAATTAAATTATTAATATTAGTTGCCCAGTAATAGAAAAGAAAATTAGGGAAAGCCAGTCTGCCGGTTTCTTTAGGTTTGTATAAATTTCGTTAGTGAATTTTGTGAGTTTTGAAATCTCAGATAAAGTTTGTAATCACAGAGTCAAGTTTTTTTTTTAAAGTTTTTAGGGAGAAAAATCGGTATTGATTGAAATAAGTACAGGAATTGTGGAAGGAAAATCATCTTTATGGCATTTACTCTACCTATGAGGGAAATCAGAAGTGTTTTCCAAAATTGAATAAGGGCATTTAATTTGGTGATTGGTGGTGGAAAATTTGCTTGAAATAAGGAAGAATATTTTCTAGTCACGTAAACTCCAAGATATTTAAATTTTTCCGTAGCAACTCTAAAGGGAAACTTTAGAAGGTGTGACGGGTCTTGAGGTTTTATCGACATAATTTCACTTTTGTTCCAGTTTATTCTATACCCTGAAAAGAAGCCAAATTGTTCTATAAGATTTAGTATATTTGGGATACTGACTTGGGAGTTGGTAATATATAATAGTACATCGTCTGCATACAACGATATCTTATTATTAGAATATTTAGTATTATAGCCATGAATGTTCGGATGTACTCTTATACTTTCAGCTAAGGGTTCAATCGCAAGGGCAAATAACAGTGGTGATAATGCACACCCTTGTCTATTGCCCCTGGATAATTGAAATTTAGGTGAGAGTGTTTGATTAGTCAGTATTCTGGCAGTCGGATTGTTATATAACAACTTTATCCATGAAATAAAGTTTTCTCCTAGTTGGAATTTTTGCAATACTGTGACGAGATATTCCCAATTCTACTTGGTCAAATGCTTTTTCTGTGTCTAAGGAAATAATTGATGAGTTCATTTATTGTTCTGTATGAGTACATTATATTAAACAAGCGTCACAAGTTATTGAACGAGTGTCTCTTGGGTATAAACCCAGTTTGATCAGGGTATATTAGTTTACTAGCGTACTTACTTAGTCTTCTTGCCAGAATTTTGGCTAATATTTTCTGGTCCGTGTTTAAAAGAGCTATTGCTCTATATGATCCTGGCTCATCAAGATCTTTATCTTTTTTGGGTATCAGTGTAATAGTTGATTTGGTTAAAGTTTGTGGTGACGTCTGTTCTTTAAATGCGTGTATATAAAGAGCTTGTAAACGAGGAGAGATTCATGACATTTTTCAATAAATTTTGTTATTAAATCCATCTGGGCCTGGCGTTTTACCATTATTCAGTGATTTAATAGTCTCTTCAATATCTTTTACTGTAATCTGCGCTCCTAATTCTTCACGTTCTGCTGCGTTAAGTGACGGAAGATTACAATTGTCAAGGAAATTTTTAATCTTTATTGTTTCTACTGGTTTTAGATGTCTATAAATTTTGATAAATTGTAAAAATCTTTCATTGATATCTTTAGGGATTGTAAGTAGCTCACCTTTTTCTGATCAAATTTTTTGAATGGTATGATCTTTTTCCATTTTTCTCAACTGACATGCCAGAAGTTTGTGCAGTTTGTCACCGAATTCAAAGTTTTTTTACTTAGTATATTGAAATAACTTGTAAACTCTTGAAGAAAGAATTTGATTCAACTTAAATGCTAATACTGCTATCTTATTGTGTTTGTCAATAGAAGGATCGGTAGCATTTTCTAAATCAAGCTGTCTAATCTGTTCTTCTAATTCCAATTGTTCCGGCCTTTAAAAAAAAATGTATACGCTTGATATGAGATAATAGAACCTCTAATAAAGCCCTTAAAGGATTCCCATAATAAACAGGCCAAAATACCTGGTGTGTCATTTGCCTCATAAAATAATTCCATCTGTTGCTTCAAATATTCACAGCAACCAGGATCGGTTAATATTTGAGGATAAAATCTCCAGAACATTTTTTTATTATTCATTCCTTCTAATTTTAAAGTGAATGTTAATGGACAATGATCGGAAATAATATTATGATATTTGGGATTTATTGTAAAAGGGATTAGTTTTGTGTCCACCAGAAAATAATCAATATGTGTATACTTTTTGTGCACGGCTGAATAAAAAGAATATTCTCTTCCAAGGTATACAAAATTGCTGGAGAAACTCAGCGGGAGCAGCAGCATCTATGGAGCGAAGGAAATAGGTGACGTTTCGGGCCGAAGCCCTTCCTCAGTCTGAAGAAGGGTTTCGGCCCGAAACTTCGCCTATTTCCTTCGCTCCATAGATGCTGCTGCACCCGCTGAGTTTCTCCAGCAATTTTGTGTACCTTCGATCTTCCAGCATCTGCAGTTCCTTCTTGAACAATATTCTCTTCCAGGTGGATTCACAATCCTCCATACATCGGTTATATTTGTATTTTTTATACAAGTGTTTAGGAGTTTGCTAGATTTTGATTTTGTATTATATATCCTTTGCTGTGAGGATTTATCCAGATATTGGTCCAGAACACAATTGAAGTCTCCTCCAATTATCAGATTTTGCTGGGTGAAGTCTGAGATTATATTAATTATTTATTAAAAAATTGTGGGTTGTCAAAATTGGGGGCTTAGATATTCACCATAGTAAGTGGGGTTGAATATAACTCCCCAGATACTATAATGTACCTACCCTCCTTATCGGCTATAGTGGCTTTGTGTTTGAATGATATGCCTTTACAAATTATGATTGCAGTACCTCTAGCTTTAGAAAGAAAAGTAGAATGATATAGTTGGCCAATCCAGTTAGCCTTCAGCCTGTAATAAGCTTCATCCTTGAGATGCGTCTCCTGTAAAAATGTTATATCAGCATTTATTGATTTTAGATGGGCTAAGACCTTACCCCTTTTAATTGGCTGATTAACGCTCCCAACGTTCCAACAACGAAAGGTAATTCCTCCAGTTTTTCTAGAAGGATCGTCTTGCATTAAAGCTTACATGGTTTCCCTTGTTTCAGATGGAGTAACACAATATTTAAAATAAAACTTTTGATTGCTGGGTGGGTAAGCCCAATTCCAAAGCCGTGCAGGTATCTCCCAAGAAAAAGTGCCTTAAAAAGAATAGATAAAGAGTGTGACAGATAGGCTAAAAATAAAAAACCCCGTCAAAAATCACAGCATATAGACATACTGTGGTTGTGACCCACCCCATGGTGGGATAATTCTTGTAAACTTCCGTAGATGTTAGTTTTAATTAGCTCTGCCCCTTGCAGAGTAATACTAAAAAAAGGGACCGAGCAG
Organism: Amblyraja radiata; assembly: GCF_010909765.2. Lineage (NCBI taxonomy): Eukaryota > Metazoa > Chordata > Chondrichthyes > Rajiformes > Rajidae > Amblyraja > Amblyraja radiata. The sequence goes on from NC_045968.1 coordinate 34,262,865, forward strand.
TATAGAGCATAACAAAGAAAAAACAGAGGAAGGTCAGTAAATAATTTCCTCTGGGAGAATTAAGTATCTTTTTATATAATACATACTAAGTGAATATTTGGTAATTAGATTAGTATATAAAACTTATTAACTATCTTCGTGAAATTGAAATGTCAAATACATAGCCGATTTAAAATCGGTAGACTTAAAGGAATTTATTAGTACCTCCAGCAGTTCAGCAGACAGAGCGCGATCTCTCTCTCCTCCCTTCTCAAGCACCCATCAACACCCCACCAGCTTCCCCAATCATTCTAATACCATCTCTAACCTTCCGTGCATCTTACTCGAACTTACTCAATATCTGTCTACACTTGCTTGACCCCTCTTTCTCTATTGACCTCTGCTCACTCCCTGGGCATCCCACTTTCTTGCTTCCCTACTTGACTCCCTTAACTTTCCCGGACTTCCTGACTAATTCTCACTAAATCTCCCTTCCGATAACACTCTGTAATCCTCCCCATCTCACTCTTCTGTCCTCTACCCCCTAGTTCTTTATTACCTTAACCCTACTCCCCACCTTCACCTAAATTAAAATAATCGGCTTAATACGTGGATTTTTTTTGTTAATATGTTAGTATGTTGGATAAGTTGTTAGGAATTTCAACTTCTGGAATGTACAAGGAGAGATTAATCTCTCCCTCTCCATCTCTCCCCCATACCCTCCCTCTCCTCGGTCAATTTTCACATACATTCCATTTCTATCTCAATCTTAGCCTAGGCTTAGCAGCATGTCGGCTACCTTATACGAACATTTTAAAACCCATTATAAACTTATAAGCCCTTTATAAACCCTTACAACTTTTATATCCCCGTTATAAATGCATACAGAAGGAGTGATTTAAACACACAATATAACAAGCAGTATAACTTCAAGGTAAATAAAACATAGCCCTCCTAAGTAATCTAGTAAAGTCAGCTCAATGTATTTTCGTGACAAAGCTATGCAAAGTGTTACATCCTACTTGTCCTTTGCAATGTCTTGCGCATTCTTAAATGCATCTTCTGGGTCAGTGAAGAAGCGTTCGGACTCTCTGTATGTGACCCTTAGTTTGGCTGGATACATTAGTCCATATCCAAGATCTGGTATGTCTCCGAGGATAACTCTTGACTTGGTGAAAAGTGCTCTTTTCTTGACGACTTCGGCTGGATAATCTCTGAAAATTCTCATGCCGTCACCTTCAAAAATCAGATTTCTTTTGTTTGCCACTTTCTTCATGATGTCTTCAAGAACTGATGCATGATGTATCTTCAAAATAAATTGTCTTGGTGGAGCTCCAGGTACCGGTCGGACTCTCAGGGCTCGATGTGCCTGGCAGTTTGGGTCTCTCATCGAGATTAAGTACCTGTTGAAGTAAGTCGACAGAAAAGTCACGAGTATCTTTACCATCTTCTTTTCGTTCCTTCAACCCGACAATCCTTAGATTTTGACGTTTAGAACGGCCTTCGAGATCTCGGCATTTTTCGGTCATTTTGGCCAATTGCCCAGAAACACGGTTGAGTTCTGTCTTCAGTTTTCGAGTTGTCTGGGTGATCTCAGTAGTTGCATATTCCAGTTCTCTGATGGCATCACTATGTTTTCTTGAAGTGACAATAATGGGTTCTAGCTTGTTGCTGATGTCTGCTTCAAGCCTTATAATTTCTCCTTTCAGGGAGGAATTCACCTCCTCTATACGAACTTGTACCGTATCAATTTTTTCACATATTTCTGTTTTCACAGAATTAAGTTGCTCATCCAGTTTTGTGTCTAACTTTACACTTTTCAACCAACGAGTCTTTAATTTCTTGCACCATAGCCTGTCTTAGTGCTTGCTAATGCTCTTGTTCCATAGTAAAAGTAGAGCTTTCTTCCTCAGTCTTGAGAAGTTTCCTCACCTTCCTCTTGTAGAGTTTTCCCACGAGTTCTAGATCTTCTCGGAGGTGGGGTGGGAGGTTCCTTTTGTGGACCCGTTTTCTCATTTAAAATACCGGTGTCAGGCCGATTTCTGATGACGTCACTTACGCAACAACAGGCATCTGCCGGTAAGTGGTTTTCTTCAGTCCGTTTTTTTTTCAGGTGTTTTTGCGCGTTTTTCGGAGCGGAGCTAAATGGCGCGCGTCTTAGCATTCCATGGCACCGCCGGAAGCGAAACGTCATTGGATATTTTTAAGATGCAGATTGACAGATTCTTGATTGGTAAGGGTGTCATGGTTATGGGGAGAATGGGGCTGAGAGGGAAAGATAGATCAGCTATGATTGAATGACGGAGTAGACTTGATGGGCCTAATGGCCTAATTCTACTCCTATATCTTATGAACGCCGCTTGCCCTTGCGTTTGACACAAGCATGAAGCTGCTGCAATTTTTGGCTAATATACCAGCTCCCACAGCAAAAGAAATGTTACTGTCATCCAGAGAATGTAAATTCCTTGCACACCATTGGGAATATTTTATAGTAAAATAAACCTGAGGAAGCTTGGAAACACTCAACAGGTCAGGTGACATGTGTGGAGAGAGAAACAGAGTGAACGTTTAAGGTTCATAAAACTCTCGGCAATTTGTCACAAAAGCCACTTTACATCCAGAGGAATCTCGAAGCATCGTTCCTAAAGTCCTAATGGCAGGAGTATTGGGAGATGTATTCATAGGACATCTATTCAAGAGAGAGTTACATTTAGCTCTTAGGGCTAACGGAATCAAGGGATATAGGGAGAAAGCAGGAACGGGGATCTGATTTTGGATGATGAGCCATGATCATATTGAATGGCAGTGCTGGCTCGAAGGGCTAAATGGCCTACTCCTGCATCTATTTTCTATGTTTCTATTAAGTGTGGGCCCCAGTAGGTTTCTCCGGATATTCTTCCTGTGCCAAGGCTAGGTTTTGCCGCTTTATTTCTGGCAAGACGGCTCTGGTATAGAAGTCTTCCAGCTTCTCCACTGTTTCCTGCCAGAAGTCGGCGTCGAACTTCACGGGGACAATGGCAATATCACGGTTAGTGCGAACCACTAGATCCGCTTTGTGGATGCCCACCACAGCCATCTGACACTGCATTTGGGTGAAATAAGTGTGGTTCTTCTTCAGCTGAAGATGGTCCTTGTTCTCCAAGCAGAAATTTCGGTCTTCGCAGGCCTCGGTGACGGTGTGGTTCTGGTGATTGTACGGGCGTACCACCTCCAGCAGGCCCACCCTGGTCTTGGTCTTCTTGTCCTGCACCATCCCGTCGGGACTCGCCGCCAACCAGTTCTTGACCGGGTCGATGAAGAGGCCGCAAGGACAGACCTCAATGTCTCGCTTCATCTCCTCGGACTTCCACTCCTCGTACTGCTGGAGGGTGACGGGTTCGATGCCCCATTTCCTGGCTCGGTTCAGCAATTTGGGCTCCTGGCCCATGATGAACTTGAGGTAGGACTGCGGCACCTCGTTGCTCTTTCCGTTCACAAACATGCAGTTGGAGATCTTGTGGGCTATGGTGTCCGTGATACGGGTTCTGCGCCACTTGAACCAATTGAGCTTATCCCACTGCTCGCAGGTCTCCCTCTCAATTTCTGCTGCCTCCTGCTCACTGATCATCTGGCTGGGCTGCTTAGCAGCAGTAGCGGGGCACGGAGCACTCTTGGTGGAGCTCATTGTCTCTCTGCTGCTCGAGCTGGTGGGTCTCCGAGCTGCCGGGGCTGTGGAGCGAAGGTTTGTAGGAGACATAACCATATAACCATATAACAATTACAGCACGGAAAACAGGCCATCTCGGCCCTTCATGTCCGTGCCGAACACTTATTTTACCCCTAGTCCCATCTACCTGCACTCAGACCATAACCCTCCATTCCTTTCCCGTCCATATACTGTACCTATCCAATTTAATTTTAAATGATAAGATTTATTGAAACGTAAGATTATTAAGGGTTTGGATACGCGAGAGGCAGGAAACATGTTCCCGATTTTGGGGGAGTCCAGAACCAGGGGCCACAGTTTAAGAATAACCATATAACCATATAACAATTACAGCACGGAAACAGGCCATCTCGACCCTTCTAGTCCGTGCCGAACACATAATCTCCCCTAGTCCCATATACCTGCGCTCAGACCATAACCCTCCATTCCTTTCCCATCCATATAACTATCCAATTTATTTTTAAATGATAAAAACGAACCTGCCTCCACCACCTTCACTGGAAGCTCATTCCACACAGCTACCACTCTCTGAGTAAAGAAGTTCCCCCTCATGTTACCCCTAAACTTCAGTCCCTTAATTCTCAAGTCATGTCCCCTTGTTTGAATCTTCCCTACTCTCAGTGGGAAAAGCTTTTCCACGTCAACTCTGTCTATCCCTCTCATCATTTTAAAAACCTCTATCAAGTCCCCCCTTAACCTTCTGCGCTCCAAAGAATAAAGCCCTAACTTGTTCAACCTTTCTCTGTAACTTAGTTGCTGAAACCCAGGCAACATTCTAGTAAATCTCCTCTGTACTCTCTCTATTTTGTTGACATCCTTCCTATAATTAGGCGACCAAAATTGTACACCATTCTCCAGAATTGGCCTCACCAATGCCTTGTACAATTTTAACATTACATCCCAACTTCTATACTCAATGCTCTGATTTATAAAGGCCAGCACACCAAAAGCTTTCTTTACCACCCTATCTACATGAGATTCCACCTTCAGGAAACTATGCACAGTTATTCCTAGTTCCCTCTTTTCAACTGTTTTCCTCAATTTGCTACCATTTACCATGTACGTCCTATTTTGATTTGTCCTGCCAAGATGTAGCACCTCACACTTATCAGCATTAAACTCCATCTGCCATCTTTCAGCCCACTCTTCCAAATGGCTTAATTCTCTCTGTAGACTTTGAAAATCTACTTCATTATCCACAACACCACCTATCTTAGTATCATCTGCATACTTACTAATCCAATTTACCACACCATGATCCAGATCATTGATGTACATGACAAACAACAGTGGACCCAACACAGATCCCTGAGGCACCCCACTAGTCACCGGCCTCCAACCTGACAAACAGCCATCCACCACCACTTTCTGGCATCTCCCATTCGGCCACTGTTGAATCCATCTTGCTACTCCACCATTAATACCCAAAAATTGAACCTTCTTAACCAACCTTCCATGAGGAACCTTGTCAAAAGCCTTACTGAAGTCCATATAGCCAACATCCACTGCTTTACCCTCATCAATTTCCCTAGTAACCTCTTAAAGAAATTCAAGAAGATTAGTCAAACATGACCTTCCCAGCACAAATCCATGTTGACTGTTCCTAATCAGGCCCTGTTTATCCAGATGCTTATATATATTATCTCTAAGTATCCTTTCCATTAATTTTCCCACCACTGACATCAAACTAACAGGTCTATAATTGCTAGGTTTACTCTTAGAACCCTTTTTAAACAATGGAACAACATGCGCAGTACGCCAATCCTCCGGCACTATTCCTGTTTCTAATGACATTTGAAATATTTTTGTCATAGCCCCTGCTGTTTCTATACTAACTTCCCTCAATGTCCTAGGGAATACCCTGTCAGGACCTGGAGACTTATCCATTTTTATATCTTTCAAAAGTGTCAGTACTTCCTCTTCTTTGAATCTCATAGTTTCCATAGCTACTCTACTCGTTTCCATTACCTCACATAATTCAATATCCTTCTCCTTGGTGAATACCGAAGAAAAGAAATTGTTCAATATCTCCTCCATCTCTTTTGGCTCTCGGACCAATTTTATCCCTTGTTATCCTTTTGCTATTACTATAGCTGTAGAAACCCTTTAGATTTACTTTCACCTTACTTGAAAAAGCAACCTCATATCTTCTTTTAGCTTTTCTAATTTATTTCTTAGGTTCTTTTTACATTCTTTATACTCCTCAAGTACCTCATTTACTGCATGCTGCCTATAATTATTGTAGATCTCTCTCTTTTTCTGAACCAAGTGTCCAATTTCCCTTGAAAACCATGGCTCTTAAAGATTCTGTAGTCTTAAAATTTCACCTTTAAATGTCCTCCATTTCTCTTTTACATCCTTCCCATAAAACAAAATGTCCCAATTCACTCCTTTTAAATCCTTTCGCATCTCCTCAAAGTTAGCCTATCTCCAAACAAAAATCTTAACCCTAGGCTCAGTTCTGATCCCTCTCCATAATTATATTGAAACTAATGGTATTGTGATCACTGGTCCCGAAGTGCTCCGCAACGCATACCTCTGCCACCTGACCCGTCTCATTTCCTAACAGGAGGTCCAGTACTGCCCCTTCTCTAGTAGGTACCTCTATGTATTGCTGCAAAAAACTGTCCTGCACACATTTTACAAACTCCAAACCATCCAGCCCATTTACAGAATGTATTTCCCAGTCTATGTGTGGAAAATTGAAATCTCCCAATCACTACCTTGTGCTTACTTCTAATATCTGCTATCTCCTTACAAATTTGCTCTTCCAATTCTCGCTCCCCATTAGGTGGTCTATAAGTGTTGCTACACCTTTCCCATTTCTCAGTTCCACCCAAATAGCCTCCCTAGACGAGCCCTCTAACGTATCCTGCCAAAGCATCTCTGTAATATCTTCCCTGACAAGCAATGCAACACCCACACCTCTTGCCCCTCCAATTCTATCACACCTGAAGCAACGAAATCCTGGAATATTTAGTTTCCAATCACAGCCCTCCTGCAACCATGTTTCACTGATCGCCATAACATCGTACTTCCAGGTGAATCCAGGCTCTAAGCTCATCCACCTTTCTTACAATGCTCCTAGCATTAAAATATGCACATTTAAGAAACCCACCCCCTCTTAGTCTCTGTTTATTATCTTTATCTTCTTTCTCCCCTACATTTTGGGTCTGAGTACTTCCCTTCTCTGCCTCCTGCCTCACACATTGTCTACTAGCTTTCTCTATTTGAGTCCCTCCCTCCAACCATTCTAGTTTAAAGTCTCCCCAGTAGCCTTTGCAAATCTCCCCACCAGGATATTGGTCCCCCTCGGGTTCAAGTGCAACCCGTCCTTTCTGTACAGGTCACACCTTCCCCAAAAGAGGTCCCAATGATCCAGAAACTTGAATCCATACCTACTGCACCAGTCCCTCAGCCACGCATTTATCCTCCACCTCATTCCATTCCTACTCTCACTGTCGAGTGGCACAGGCAGTAATCCTGAGGTTGTTACTTTTTTGGTCCTTCTCCTTAACTCTCCTCCCAACTCCCTAAATCCTCCTTTCAGGGCCTCTTCTCTTTTTCTACGCATGTCATTGGTACCTATATGTACCACGACCTCAGGCTCCTCTCCCTCCGATTTCAGGATATCTTGGACGCGTTGAGACACATCCCAGATCCCACGCTGGATGGTGTGTGGGGGCTGCCAGGCCCAGACCAGGCTCCCACTCCCCGGGTCTTGGAGCCCGAGGAGGTAGGGCTGGCTGCCTGACCCACACGGGGCACTGCCCCCTTCACAGGCCCAGCCCGATTCATGTCACCTCCCGTCCTCCTCCCATGATTAGAAGGCTTAGCTGCCATTTGGAAATCGATCCCAGCTTCTGTCAAGAGAAAGAACAATGAAACACAGTGCGGCACAGCGGGTACTCCCGCTATCTCAGTGCCAGAGACCCGGGTTCGAGCCTGACCTTGGGTAGTCTGTATGTGTGGAGTTTGTATGTTCTCCCGTGACCTCGTGGGTTTCCTCTGGGTGTTCCAGTTTCCTCCCACAAACCCACGACTTTCGGATATGGGCGGAAACCGGAATACCCAAGTGGAAACAATACAATACAATTACAATACATATCAATTTATTTGTCATTTGGACCCCTTGAGGTCCAAACGAAATGTCGTTTCTGCAGCCATACATCACAAAACAAAAAGACCCGAGACACAACACAGTTTACACAAACATCCATCACATCGCTGTGATGGAAGGCAAAAAAACTTATCTCTCCACTGCACTCTCCCCCCCGATGTCAGAGTCAGAGTCAAAGTCAAAGCCCCAGCTGGCGATGGCGATTGTCCCGCGGCCATTAAAGCCACGCCGGGTGATGCAAGGTCGCACACCGGGTCTAGTTGTTAGAGCCCCCGGCGTGCGCTCGCAAAGTCCAGCGGCCACTCCAAGGCCCCGCTCAGGTGCTCTTCAACCCCGCAACTCAGGCGGGAGAAGTCGCCGTTGCGGAAGCCCCGAAAAGCGGTCTCCGAGCAGGGACCCGCGGGCTCCCGGTGCCGCCGTCCGCCAAACCCGCAGTTGCAGCCTCCGAATCTCCGGTCACAGAGAGAACATAAAAACTCCACACAGGCAACACCCGAGGTCGTGACTGAACCTGGCACTCTGGTTCTTCGAGGCAGCGGCTCTACTGGATGCCAGCTAAGGGGTGTTGTTGGGGCTTCGAGCACTTCTGCAGTGAGGTTCAGTGCACAATACTCCTCCTCGGTCTGGATGTCGCTTTGCCCAGCTCTTACTAAGACTAGGCACAAAGTGCTGGAGTAACTTAGCGAGTCACGCAGCATCTCTGGAAAAAAGGAATAGGTGATGTTTCGGTTTGGAACCCTTCTTCAGACTGAAAGATAGAGGTGGGTAGGAAACTGAAGGCGAGAAATGGCCAGAACAAACCAGGACCATCAACAAATGACCTCAGGAAAGGTGGATTCCATAACGGCCCATTGTTAGCTGGAGGACATGTTCTAATAAGAGGGTGACTAGGATACAAATAGTGGAACTAGTAAGACGACTAGGGTGGTGGGGAAGGAAGGTCCAGGACAGAAAGGTCAGTGTGCAAAGGGGAGTTGGAATGTTTAGCAACGGGGAGATTGTGTAGGCCATGGACTGAGCCTAAGTGTTTTTGACAACCGGGAGATCAGTTATTGAGGCCAGCTCCTGGTGTTCACCCATCAATGAAAGTCTATGGATTTCCCCACCATGGACTAATCTAAAACAAAAAATGCTGAAAATGTTCAACGGATCAGGCGTCGTCTGTGGAGAAAATGTTACCAAACAGACATTGACCTTAAACATTATGTGCGATCTCACCCACTGAAAAATTCCAGCATTTTCCCTTTTTATTTCAAAGTTCTGGCATCTGCTGCTTTAATTTTGCTTTCCTGGACTCAGCCCAGTGTGATGCCTGACCAGACCAGACCACATGGAGAATTTGTGTCAATTAATAGGCCAGTGACAATAAAAGTGAATGTGAAAGTGTTCAGTTGTTTCTGATTTTACCACTTCCTCTGGCAGAGTGTTCCACACATCAACCACTCTTTGTGTTTAAAAAAACAATTCCTCTCAGACAAATGCCCTTTAAAATTCATTTCTCTCTCCTTAATCCTGCGCCTCCTTGTTTTTGAATCCTCTGCCCTCTTGTCTCTTGTTCCTTTGCTGATTGTCTTCACTCCACATCCTCTGGCCACCATCCTTTATACCCTTGGAAACACACCCTGACAATCTATCAAACTCTTCAAGATTGAGGCTCCATCAAATCTTCACTCACTTTTCCTGCTCTTCAGGTAGCAGCCCCAGCTTCATCTTGGCTGCCCAGTAACTGAAGTCTCTCATCTGTGGTAGATCAATGAATGCATGTGCTCCTTCCAGGGTCTGACTCCATAGTGAGGGATCCAGAGCTACATACGATACTCCACTCGGTTCACCAAGACCTACTGGATCTGCGAGTTACTAACTGTGAGGAAAGAGTTAACAGACATGGTTGATTTAGACTAGGGATAGAAAAATAACTTAGAAAGAAATAAGGTGTCAGCAGAAGCCAGACTGCTAGTAGAATAGAAAGTAACGATATACAGAACAGAGAGAAATTCTAGATAAAAAGTAGCAATAGAAAGACTTCAGCAGGAGTTTTGAAAGAAGTAAGTGAAAGGGAGAAAGTACATAAGGTCAAACAGATCTGCGCAGGCCTGATGAGATTATATGAATATGTACTCACGCCCACTATGACAAGATGCCTAATTTAAATGCACATGCGGTGCATGATAGGGGAGGTGCCTTTGACGTTGGGTGGGCGTTCCACGACGTTCTCGTGGGAATCTGGGCTTTATGTTATGATTGGAAGAAGCTCAATGGGGAGAGATGAGAATGTGATAATAATGAAAAGAAATGTTTAAAGATAGAAGACATCCCGATCCTCGGTGTGCCTCTAGGGGATATCAGAGGAGAGGCACCTATTCTGCAGAATATGAAATTAATAAAAACACTTCTTTGTCTGAATTTGTCTCAAGAGCATTTGTGAATTTTGAATCTCACACTAACCATTTTAACTCCACTTCCCATTCTCATACTGACCTTTCTTTCCTATGCCTCCTCCATTGCCAGAGTGAGGCCACACGCAAACTGAAGGAAAGGCACCTCGTATTCAGCGACGGTGGCTTCCAACCCAACTGTATGAAGATTGAACTCTCCAATTTTAAGTAACTCCATCACCCTCCACCTCTCTGTTCTTTCCACCTACCTCCCCCCCCATCCACATGCTCCACCTACCCTCTCCCCAATGCCCCACCTAGACTCACATCTACGTCTCCCTTTCCCCTCACCTTCCACCTACATCTCCTCCTCTAGTTTCACAATTTGCAATTCTCCAATACTCCTCAAACTTATCTTTTCATCTCTGTCCAACCATCTGCCTATCAAATAACTTTCCTCACCAGTGTCAGCCTATTACCTGCCAGGTTTTGTCCTGCCACTCCTCTCTTCCAGCTTTCTTCACCCCCCCCCCCCCCCCCCCCCCCATCATCAGTCTGAAGAAGGTCGTAACCCTATCCAACTTTTCCAGGGATGCTGCCTGACCTGCTGTTACTCCAGCACTTTGTGTCTTTTTCTGGATACAACACTCCTTGCGTGGGCCTAATAAACTTTTGAAAGAGTAACAGATGTCACTTGTTTCTGTATTAAATGTCTGCTTATAAAAAAATTAATGGTACCCCATGAGTTTCTATAGAAGTCTCTCAACATCAAACATACACACCCAAGAGCATCTGCACCCGTATCTAACCCTACTTAACAACACTCATTCTCTCCAGAGTCTGAACTTTGCATTCAAACAGTAGAGAATGGGAACAGACATTTAGTTTGGTTTAGTTTATAAATACAGAATGGAAACAGGCCCTTCAGCCCATTGAGTTTGCGCCAACCAGCAATCACCCTTACACTAGTTCATAAGATGTGGGAACAGAATGAGGCCATTCGGCCCATCATGTCTACTCCGCCATTCGATCTTGACTGATCTATCTTTCCTTCTCCACCCCATTCTCTGGCTTTCTCCCCATAACCCTGACACCAGTACTAATCATGAAACTATCAATCACTGCCTTAAAAATATCAATTGACTTGGCCTTCGCTGCCACCTGAGGCAATGAATTCCACAGATTCACCACCCTCTGACTAAAGAAATTCCTCCTCATCTCCATTCTAAGGGTACATCCTATTATTCTGAGGCTATACCCTCTGGTCCCGGACTCTCCCACTAGTAGAAACATCTACTCCACATCCATTCTATCCGGGCCTTTCACTATTCATTAAGTTTTAATGAGGTCCCCCCTCATACTTCTAAACTTCAGCGGGTACAGGCCCAGAGCCGTCAAACACTCATCATATGTTAACCCAATCATTCCTGGGATCATTCTTGTAAGCATTCTCGGGGCGCTCTCCAACATCACCACATTCTTCCTCAGATATGGGGCCTATTTCCCACTGGGAATATCTCCCTCTACCAGGAGCAGTGGCCCAACTGAGTGAGCCTGACAGGCACAGTGAATTCTGCACTGTGTCAAGTCACATTTATTTATATAGCACATTTAAAAAACAACTCTCGTTGGGCAAATTGCTTTACATTTGTATAAGAATAGTATAACAAACAAACTACATACATATAGGTACACAAAATGCTGGAGAAACTCAGCGGGTGCAGCAGCATCTATGGAGCGAAGGAAATAGGCGACGTTTCGGGCCGAAACCCTTCTTCAGACTTCAGACATAGAAACATAGAAACATAGAAATTAGGTGCAGGAGTAGGCCATTCGGCCCTTCGAGCCTGCACCGCCATTCAATATGATCATGGCTGATCATCCAACTCAGTATCCCGTACTTGCCTTCTCGCCATACCCTCTGATCCCCTTAGCCACAGACTTACATATAGCCCTCGCTCAGAGGACGTCAAGAAAGGCTTGGGAGTACAGATGGGTTTTTAGTCTCGACTTAAAGGAGTCGATGGAGGGGGCAGTTCTGATGGGAAGGGGGATGCTGTTCCACAGTCTAGGAGCTGCAACCACAAAGGCGCGGTCGCCCCTGAGCTTATGCCTAGACAGCGAGATATTCAGCAACCCCAAGTCGGCCGATCTGAGGGACCTGGAGGTAGTGTGGTGGGTGAGCAGACTTTTAATGTAGGTGGGGGCAAGCCCATTGAGAGCTTTGTAGACATAAAGGAGGATCTTGAAATTTATTCGGAATCACATAGGGAGTCAGTGGAGAGAGGCCAGGATCGGGGTGATGTGGTCCTTCTTTCGGGTGCCCATCAGGAGTCTCGCTGCAGCGTTTTGGACCAGTTGCAGATGGGACAGGGAAGATTGGCTGATGCCTGTGTAAAGGGAATTGCAGTCATCTAGGCGGGAGGAGATAAATGTGTGGATGATCTTTTCGAGGTCACCAGATTGGAGGAATTGTTTTATTTTAGCTATCGTCCGAAGCTGAAAGAAGCTAGATTTTACCACGGCATTGACTTGTTTGTTAAATTTCAATGCCGAGTCAAATATCACGCCAAGATTTTTGACGTGAGGTTTGAGTAGTGGGGTAAGGCTTCCAAGGTTGCCTGCTATCATTTTGATAGAGTCCGAGAGGCCGAGAAGGACGACCTCAGACTTACTCTTGTTTAGTTGGAGGAAGTTCTGGGCCATCCAACACTTTATATCCTCGAGGCAGCGGGTAAGGTTAAGCAGATTTGATTGTTTTTTGGGCTTCAAGGGAAGATAAAGTTGTGTATCGTCTGCGTAGCAATGGAAGGAAATGCCTTGCCTTTGAATGACTTGGCCTAAGGGGAGCATATACAGGGAGAAGAGAATGGAGCCAAGGATGGAACCTTGTGGAACCTCATAGCAGAGACTAGCTGGGGAGGAGAAAGAGTTGCCCATGTTAGTAGAGAAACTCCTACCTGTGTGACTGTATGTGTTGCCCTGTCCTGCTGTACAGCTGGATGTCTGCACTAGAGTAGTGAATCAGAACACACCTGGCTTATTGACCACAGAAACCAGCTGGTCACTGGGGAAGTGAGAAATGGGGTGGGGCACTGGATCAGGTTTCTACAGGTTTATAAATAGTTGGCACAGCCAGGTATTATTGCTCCGTCTTACTCCGGAGAGCACACTGACTGAAAATTCAGACAGAAAGTGCTGTAGTAACTCAGCGGGTCAGGCAACATCCTTGAACAACATTGATCGGTGACAGTTCAGTTCGGGACCCTTCTGCATACTGACTGGTCCGGCAACTCAAATGTCCAGGAACAAAGGAGACGGTAGTGAGTGGTGGACACTGTCCGGTCCATCACGGGTATTGACCACCCCACCATCGAAGGGATCTAGAGGAGGCACCGCCTCATAAAGGCAGCCAGCATCATCAGACACCTACATTCTCATCTCGCTGCTACCATCGAGAGGAAGGTACAGGAGCCTGAAAACCGTGACCTCCACATTCAAAAACAGCTTCTTCCCAGCAACCATCATGCTTTTGAACACTGCACACCACTAACCTCAGCAACCATGATCTTCTATGGACTGTGTCTTTGGTTGACTATAGACTTTGCTATTGCACTATTATGGTTGCCTAATATTATGGTTATTAACCATATAACCATATAACAATTACAGCACGGAAACAGGCCATCTCGGCCCTTCTAGTCTGTGCCGAACACTTACTCTCACCTAGTCCCATCTACCTGCACCCAGACCATAACCCTCCATTCCTTTCCCGTCCATATACCTATCCAATTTATTTTTAAATGATAAAATCGAACCTGCCTCCACCACTTACACTGGAAGCTTATTCCACACAGCTACCACTCTCTGAGTAAAGAAGTTCCCCCTCATGTTACCCCTAAACTTTTGTCCTTTAATTCTCAAATCATGTCCTCTTGTTTGAATCTTCCCTACTCTCAATGGAAAAGGCTGATCATCGACAACTCTGTCTATCCCTCTCATAATTTTAAAGACCTCTATCAAGTCCCCCCTTAACCTTCTGCTCTCCAAAGAATAAAGGCCTATTAATTTATTGCATTGTTGATTATTAGACATTTTTCTGTGTGTTATTTTGTTTACAGGCCTGTAAAAAGCTGCAGCAAGTAAGAAGTTTATTGTTACATTGTCGGTAAATACAACAAGTACACACTGTTGACCCTTGAGCTTTGTATAAGCTGTTGTCTATGAGTGGACGAATGGAGACAAAGCAGCTGCTGACTTCAGAAAAGCTCCACCATAGAAATAGAGAAACATAGAAAATAGGTGTAGGAGGAGGCCATTCGGCCCTTCGAGCCAGCACCGCCATTCATTGCGATCATGGCTGTTCGTCCCCAATCAGTAACCCGTGCCTGCCTTCTCCCCACATCATTCGATTCCACTAGCCCCTAGAGCTCTATCAAACTCTCTCTTAAATCCATCCAGTGATTTGGCATCCACTGCACTCTGTGGCAGGGAATTCCACAAATTCACAACTCTCTGGGTGAAAACGTTTTTTCTCACCTCAGTCTTAAATGGCCTCCCTTTTATTCTAAGACTGTGGCCCCTGGTTCTGGACCCGCCCAACATTGGGAACATTTTTCCTGCATCTAGCTTGTCCAGTCCTGTTATGATTTTATATGTTTCTATGAGATCCGCCCTCATCCTTCTAAACTTCTATAAATATAAGCCCAGTCTTTTCAATCTTTCCTCATACGACAGTCCCGCCATCCCAGGGATCAAACTTGTGAGCCTACGCTATGCTGCCTCAATGACAAGAATATCCTTCCTCAAATTAGGAGACTAAAACTGTACACAATACTCCAGATGTGGTCTCACCAGAGCCCTATACAACTGCAGAAGAACCGCTCTACTCCTATACTGAAACCCTCTTGTTATGAAGGCCAACATTCCATTAGCTTTCTTCACTGCCTGCTGTACCTGTAAGCCAACGTTCAGTGACCAGCGTGTAAGGACGCCCAGGTCTCGCTGCACCTCCCCCTTACCTAACCTACCCTCATTGAGATAATAATCTGCCCCCTTGTTTTTGCCACCAAAGTGGATAACCTTACATTTATCTATATTATACTGCATCTGCCATGCATCTAACCACTCACTCAACCTGTCCAGGTCACCCTGCAACCTCCTAACATCCTCTTCACAGTTCACACTGCCACCCAGCTTTGTGTCATCCGCAAACTTGCTGGTGTTCCTCCGAATTCCCTCTTCCAAATCATTAATATATATGGTAAACAGTTGCACCCCCAATACTGAGCCTTCGGCACCCCACTTGCCACTGCCTGCCATTCTGAAAAGGACCCGTTCACTCCTACTCTTTGCTTCCTGTCTGCCAACCAATTTTCTATCCACGTCAACACCCAATACCATCTGCTCTAATTTTAGTCACCAGTCTCCTGTGCGGGACCTTATCAAAGACTTTCTGAAAGTCTAGATAAACTACATCCACTGGCTCCCCTTCATCCATTTTACTTGTCACATCCTCAAAAGATTCCAGAAGATTAGTCCAGCATGATTTTCCTTTCATAAATCCATGCCGAATTGGGCTAATCCTTTTACTGTTATCCAAATGCCCCATTATTACCTCTTTAATCTTTGACCAGCATCTTTCCCACCACCGAAGTCAGGCTAACTGGTCTGTAATTCCCCGTTTTCTCTCTCGCTCCTTTCTTGAAAAGTGGGACAACATTAGCTATCCTCCAATCCACAGGAACTGATCCTGAATCTATTGAACATTGGAAAATGATCACCAATGCGTCCACTATTTCTAGAGCCACCACCCTGAAGAACCTGGGATGCAGACCATCAGGCCCCGGGAATTTATCATCCTTCAGTCCCATTAGCCTTCCCAATACTATTTCTCGCCTAATGAAAAATTATTTCAGTTCCTCCACCCCCTTAGATCCTCTGTCCTCCAGTACTTCTGGGAGATTGTTTGTCTTCCTTCTGTCCTCCAGTACTTCTGGGAGATTGTTTGTGTCTTCCTTAGTGAAGACGTCAGCCTCCTTGGTTCTGGCTCAACAGCACTTTTTGCATCGCAAGCCATTGCGCCGCCCAGTGCGTCAACGTCTTCGACAGCTTTTAAGTGGGTTTACCTGTTCACAAGAGGTACAACACCCGGGGACCTGTGCATTCCATGTTTACTTCCCTTTCTCACTGTCACCCACCTTCCCTCTTCCAGTACCTTCGGTGTAACAATCTTGCTGTAGGACTCTTGCTGTATCTTCTGACAATCTTGCTGTGGAACTGTAGGACGGATTGCACCTGAACAGGATGCTTGACTAATCTTCTGGAATTTTTTGAAGATGTAACTAGGAAAATGGACCAGTGGATGTAGTGTACCTGGACTTTCAGAAAGCATTTGGTAAGGTCCCACATAGGAGATTAGTGGGCAAAATTAGGGGACATGGTATTGGGGGTGGAGTGCTGACATGGATAGAAAATTGGTTGGCAGACAGCAAACAGAGAGTGGGGATTAACGGGTCCCTTTCAGAATGGCAGGCAGTGACTAGTGGGGTACCGCAAGGCTCGGTGCTGGGACCGCAGCTATTTACAATATACATCAATGATTTGTATGAAGGGATCCAAAGTAACATTAGCAAATTTGCAGATGACACCAAGCTGGGTGGCAGTGTGAACTGTGAGGAGGATGCTATGAGAATGCAGGGTGACTTGAACAGGGGGGAGTGGGCAGATGTATGGCAGATGACGTTTAATGTGGAGAAATGTGAGGTTATCCACTTTGGTATCAAAAACAGGAAGGCAGAGAGGTCCTTCTGCAGTTGTACAGAGCCCTTGTGAGACCACACCTGGAGTATTGTGTGCAGTTTAGGTGCCCTAATTTGAGGAAGGACATTCTTGCTATTGAAGGAGTGCAGCGTAGGATTACAAGGTTAATTCCCGGGATGGCGGGACTGACATATGCTGAGAGAATGAAGCAGCTGGGCTTGTACATTCTGGAGTTTAGAAGAATGAGAGGGGATCTTATTGAAACATATAAGATTGTTAAGGGTTTGGACAAGCTGGAGGCAGGAAACATGTTCCTGATGTTGGGGGAGACCAGAACCAGGGGCCACAGTTTAAGAATAAAGAGTAGGCCATTTAGAATGGAGATGAGGAAAAACCTTTTCACCCAGAGCAGGGGCCACGGAACGGTATGCCATTAAGGGGTAAGCCATTTAGAACGGAGACAAGGAAACACTTTTTCTCGCAGAGAGTTGTGAGTGTGTGGCATTCTCTGCCTCAGAGGGCAGTGGAGGCACGTTCTCTGGATGCTGTCAAGAGAGAGCTGGATAGGGCTGTTAAAGTTAGCGGAGTCAGGGGATATGGGGAGAAGGCAGGAACGGGGTACTGCTTGGGGATGATCAGCCATGATCACATTGAATGGCAGTGCTGGCTCGAAGGCCCAAATCACCTACTCCTGCACCTATTGTCTCGTGTTTATTGACTCGTCGAGGAATGACTCACCGTCTTGGATGCTGAGGGCATCTAATTGCTTCTCCAGTTCCACATCTTCATTCAGCTGTACCTGGATGCACTGCTCATACTTGTTGCAGCCAGAGGCACCAGCTGTGTCCTTGTCCTCCAACACACGGCAAGCTTCGCACTTTATCAGCTTGCCTGACATCTCCTTCTTTCGTCTCTCCCTCTCCAGCGTATTGCGTAGTCTCCTCCCCTCAGCCTCTTCGCGAAGACTCTCAAGCCAAAGACTCACACTTCCCTCACAAGGCTGCTCACCTGATAAATTGCCTAATTTACCAATTGACCAATTTACAAACCAAATTCCTCACTTTTAAACTTTTCCCCCTCTGATTCATTTCTCTCATCCCACTCGGTGCTTTTTCCTGTTTCTCTTTGCTGCTGTTTCTTCAAAATCCAGTGAGTGAGTTATCAACCCGAAACATCACCAATCCTTTTTCTCCGGAGATGCAGCCTGACCTACAGACTTACTCCAGCACTTTATGCCTATCTTTGATTACACTGGCCCTTGTATAACTCATCCTACTCCTGCCCACCAATCACCACCCTCTCTTGCCCAACATGCCCGCACAGCACCACCTTACTCATTTTGCAATCATTCATATTTAAACCAAGCTAGCTAAATATAAAAGGGCACTACAAGGTGTCAGGAGTGGACCCCACTCGACACCCCTGAGCCACAGCGTGCAGACAGCAGATATCGGGGAGTGTCTGAAATAACAGCAGGAAGTTTACCTGGATGTTGCCAGGACTAGCCTGAGCTACAAGAGGAGTTTGAGCAGGCTGGGACTTCATTTCTTGGATTGCAGGAGGCTGAAGGGTGATGATACAGAGGTGTATAAATTCATGACGGGAACAGAGGGTGAATGCACACGTTTATCCATGGGAGAGGATTCAAGAACCGGAGGTCATAGATTTAAGGTGAGAGGGGCAAAATTTAATAGACAATAAGTGCAGAATTAGGCCATTCGAGCCAGCACCGCATTCAATATGATCATGGCTGATCATCCCCAATCAGTACCCCGTTCCTGCCTTCTCCCCATATCACCTGCCTCTGCTATCTTTAGGAGCCCTATCTAACTCTCTCTTGGAAGTATCAAGAGGACCGACCTCAACCAACCTCTGAGGCAGAGAATTCCACACTCACAACTTTCAGTGAGAAAAAGTGTTTCCTCGTCTCCGTTGTAAATGTAGGTATGTTACAATACTTACCTTCAGTGGCACTGCAATTCTGCCACTGGTCGTATGCGCAATTTTGACGCCTTTGAATGGGGGGTGGTGTTAAAACGCGTTTTTTTCTTACCTTGTCCTGGATTATATTTGGTTGGAGTGCAACCTTTTGCTGAAGCATCGTTCCGACGGGCGTTCTGTGTATTTTTTTTTTTTTAATCGCCCGACTAGTTCAGCGCTGGAGTCATTTTCAAATCAGCTTCTAAAGCTGTCAACGCCGACAACGGGGACGGATTTCAGGTAGGGAACAGGTAAACAAAAGCCGTTTATTTTATGTATAAAAGTGGTCCTTAAAATGCCTTTAGTTCACATTTTAAATTACGAAACGGTGATTTAGTCCCCTATACGAACCGGCAGTGTTTTTCATGCCGATATGGGGATTAATACACCGCAAACCACAACGTTCCAAATGTTCGCGTTCCAGAAAAACCCACTCGCAAGTTGATTTAAATGGCCATAAAATTACAGGTATTAAACATTAAATTCCTTCCATTTGGCCTATAAATCCATGACAATGTTATATTGTGAATTCTTGTGTGAATGTTATTTGGACACTTAGGCTATTTAAAAGGCAGGGAAACATGCTGCCCTCTGGCAGACGGATTAGGTCTTTCAAAACTCGCACAAACAGACTCAGAGACAGCTTCTACCCCATAGCCATACGTGAACTTAACAATGCAAAATAAGAAATAACACTCACATTCAACTGAATGGTTCTTACTCACAAGCACCTTAAAAACATCCTGAATGTACTTAACCATTTGCACTACTATATAACTGTATATAACTGTACAACACCAATTACCTCATAATGGCAAATTAGTGGCAAAAATTATCTGTAATTTTTTTATATGTATATATTTTTACCTTTTCTTATATATTTAAAACGTTCTTGTGAATCGCACCATTGGATTGACTTTTAAATTTCGTTGTACCATGTGCAATGACAATAAAGAGATTCATTCATTCATTCATTAAAACTGTTAATCTATTCTTAAGAAATTGATAGATGTTTAGATCTAGTAATTGAATTTTGTAATTAGCTACAATTAGGTAACTAACAAATTATATGCTTTAATTTCAAGTCATCTAAGTAAGATTGTTTCATATTAGTTTCAGAATGCTTCAATCTATAATAACTGAACATTTCTTTCAGTTCTCTTAATTTTTAA
This sequence comes from Amblyraja radiata, assembly GCF_010909765.2. Classification (NCBI taxonomy): domain Eukaryota; kingdom Metazoa; phylum Chordata; class Chondrichthyes; order Rajiformes; family Rajidae; genus Amblyraja; species Amblyraja radiata. Next base: position 34,282,959 of record NC_045968.1, read on the forward strand.
GGAAGCTATGGCCATTTGACTGTCCTCGATAACTTATTTAATACTCAAGATGTGAAAGTGAATTAGGTGTCAAATTAAACTTCTTTTTATGCTTTATCTGATGTGATAAATTTGACTTGATTTTTAAAATCTCTAAATTTTGTAACATTGCTACTGAATGGCTTACCCCTTATTCTTAAACTGTGGCCCCTGGTTCTGGACTCCCCCAACATCGGGAACATGTTTCCTGCCTCTAGCGTGTCCAGGGGTGGAAAACTCGGGGGGGGGCCAGAGCCTCCATGTTTTGAGAGGTGGGGGACATCACCCCCACCCCAAATTTTTGTAATCCGGATTTTAAAACCCGGTGAAATCCGCAAGACAGTGGGGGTGGGACTGATGATTGAGGGCGCCGATTGGACGAGAGAGACGTCGGTCAGAAGGAAATGGGGGCGGGTCATGATTCAGCGAGATGATTGGAGGAGAGAGGAGTGGGGGGGGGGGGGTGGGACTGAGCACGGTGATTGGAGGAGGGAGTTTTGGCACAGACCTACACTTCATCCGCAGCCAGGATCGATCCCGGCCGGGTCTCCGGCGCTGTCCCGAGTGCCCCCCCGGTCTCCTCCATGTTTTGGTAGCGAGTTCCGCTCTTGCCTGGATCCACCTATCCTGTGCTAAGATCAGGAAATCGAATGCCCCCGAGGTCTTCATCTGCCAGAAGTGCAAGGACTCCCAGCAAGACATCAGGAGGTAAAACCGGGCTCGGACCGGGCCCAAGAAACGGTTCAGTGAGTAGCCGGGCGATTCTGGCTGATCTCATGGACAATCAGGAACACTTGGAACTGTGAAACCCTTTGGTTCTGGTCCCACCTGGAAGATATGCCTTTCAGACGAGGCACAATGGTGCAGGATTCACCTTGCATTGAATGTGTACATAATCCAAGCCCACCCTTCAGTCCATCTGATCCGTCGTACCTTGTTTCTTTGGTGGAGTTCTTATTAAAATCTGGGACTTGGAGACTGGGACCAAGGCGGCAAGATGTTCCGCGCCGTCCTATTTAAGGGTCTGTGGTTTCACTGACTTTGGAGCAGGACTTCAATGTAAAGAGATGCCATAGATTATTTGTTACTGGAAGTGTGGACCATGCCCATTGTCAATGGAACATTTGGTGGGTGGGTATGGGTTGCGGTGTGGTTTATGGTGAGGGGCATGGGACTCTCCTGGAGCTGGTACGGGGGTGGGAGGGAGTTGGGAGTGGAGGCATCTGAACATCCTTTTCAGAGCGGTGTAATGTGCACAAAACCTGTCGAGGGGGAACACAAAGATATTGCCCCCTCCTGTGTCCGGGATGTTGTTCACTGTCCACCAAAGATCACCTGAGTAGCCCTAGGTCCAGGTTTGAGAAGATCTAGGCTTCCATGAATGTGTCTACTACCATGGTTAACGTTGGAAGTTGGGCTATGGTTCAATAGCCCCACTTGGTTCCTCCATGCACCCCTGCCAGTATATTGTTCTAAAACGAAGTGCAATTAAAGTTTGAGAATTGTTACCCATTGAATGATAGGGATGAGCAGTTTGTGATCGTCCTGTTTTCAGACAATGGACTCAAGACACTGGCTGGGCCTTTAGCCTCTGCACACCTGTCCCTGGCCTTATCTGTGGCTGATGTGTGCAAGTGTCGAGGGGTCTAACGCTAAAAGCCCAGCTGTGATGGAGAAGGGCAGAGGTCGGGGGTGCTGCAGTGTTTGGCCAAGTCACAGCTCGATTGCCTAGCCAAGGTGTCTCGTTCTGCACTGCCTTAATCCAATCTTTGGCCACACTGCCAAATTGCTCTGCGACCACCTCTCTCTGCCTTTCTCGCTGTCCCCACCACTGTAGGATGAAGAAACAGGGAAATGCAGATTCTGTTTAATAGGGCACAATGCTGGAGTAACTCGGCAGATTAGGCCGAAGATCTGGAGAACTTGAATCGGTGATGTTGAGCCTCAATCCGAAATATCACTTTTCCATGTTCTCCAGAGATGCTGCCCGACCCACTGATTTACTCCAGCACTTTATGTTCCACCACCGAAGACGCAGACTGGCCTACACTGTTTCCATTTAACCAGGTGGATGTAAGGCAGGGGGGGAGTTGGCTGCTTGTGACTAATGGCGGTGTATTTAGAAACATAGAAACATAGAAAATAGGTGCAGGAGTAGGCCATTCGGCCCTTCGAGCCTGCACCGCCATTCAATATGATCATGGCTGATCGTCCAACTCAGTATCCTGTACCTGCCTTCTCTCTTCTACTTCTTCTTCTTGTAGGATTCCGGCAGTGTAGACGCTGCTAAGCGTATTACTGCCCTCCACAGGTCAAAGTTTGAACTAAATCCTTACATACAGTCCTGTAACTTGCAGGAATTGAAGAACAGCCCTGGATATCAGTTGATGTTTCTCACTGTGTCCAAACAAAGATGAAACAGAAAAAGCCTCAACTCCAAGTCCTGTCAGTCTAACAAACAATACTTCTCTTTCTACCCTGTACTTTTTACATTCTAGGAAAACATGCTTAACTGTCTCATTACTCCCACATTCACACAAGCCAGAAACATGTTTCCCTACAATGCACAAATAGTAATTTAACCCACAGTGTCCCAACCTCATTCTACACAGTTTAACTGAGTCCCTACGGGACAAAGATGTACAGAAACATATTTTCCTAACTTCAGATTGTATAGAAAAGTAGTGTCTACCCCTGACTTCCATTTCCCATCCTCTGCCATTCTTTTGTTAAGCCCTCTTTCTGCCTTCTCTCCATACCCCCTGATCCCTTTAGCCACAAGGGCCACATCTAACTCCCTCTTAAATATAGCGAATGAACTGGCCTCAACTACCTTCTGCGGGAGAGAATTCCACAGATTCACCACTCTCTGTGTGAAAAAAGTTTTCCTCATCTCGGTCCTAAAAGATTTCCCCTTTAACCTTAAACTGTGACCCCTTGTTCTGGACTTCCCCAACATCGGGAACAATCTTCCTGCATCTAGCCTGCCCAACCCCTTAAGAATTTTGTACGTTTCTATAAGATCCCCCTCAATCTTCTAAATTCTAGCGAGTACAAACCGAGTCTATCAGTCTTTCTCCATATGAAAGTCCTGACATCCCAGGAATCAGTCTGGTGAACCTTCTCTGTACTCCCTCTATGGCAAGAATGTCTTTCCTCAGATTAGGAGACCAAAACTGCACGCAATACTCCAGGTGTGGTCTCACCAAGACCCTGTACAACTGCAGTAGAACCTCCCTGCTCCTATACTCAAATCCTTTTGCTATGAATGCTAACATACCATTCGCCTTCTTCACTGCCTGCTGCACCTGCATGCCTACTTTTAATGACTGGTGTACCATGACACCCAGGTCTCGTTGCATCTCCCCCTTTCCTAATCGGCCACCATTCAGATAATAATCTACTTTCCTGTTTTTGCCACCAAAGTGGATAACTTCACATTTATCCACATTATACTGCATCTGCCATGCATTTGCCCACTCACCCAGCCTATCCAAGTCACCTTGCAGCCTCCTAGCATCCTCCTCACAGCTAACACTGCCCCCCAGCTTTGTGTCATCCGCAAACTTGGAGATGTTGCATTCAATTCCCTCGTCCAAATCATTAATATATATCGTAAATAGCTGGGGTCCCAGAACTGAGCCTTGTAGTACCCCACTAGTCACTGCCTGCCATTGTGAAAAGGACCCGTTTACTCCTACTCTTTGCTTCCTGTCTGCCAGCCAGTTCTCTATCCACATCAATACTGAACCCCCAATACCGTGTGCTTTAAGTTTGTATACTAATCTCTTATGTGGGACCTTGTCGAAAGCCTTCTGAAAGTCCAGATATAACACATCCACTGGTTCTCCCTTATCCACTCTACTCCACTTGGAATCTTCCTCTTTGGAATGAACTGATCCTGCACCTTCTGTATTATTCCCAGAAATACCTGCCATTGTTGTTCCACTGTCATCCCTGCTGGGGTATCATTCCAGTCAACTTTGGCCAGCTCCTCCCTCATGGCTCCGTAGTCCCTTTTATTCAACTGTAACACTGACACCTCCGATCTACCCTTCTCCCTCTCCAATTGTAGATCAAACTTGACTATATTTTGGTCACTACCTCCTAATGGCTCCTTAACCTCAAGTTCCTTTATCAAAGCCAGTTCATTACATAACACTAAATCTAGAATTGCCTTCTCCCTGGTAGGCTCCAATACAAGCTGCTCTAAGAATCCATCACAGAGGCACTCCACAAATTCCCTTTCCTGGGGTCCAGTATCAACATGATTTTCCCATTCTACCTGCATGTTGAAATCTCCCATAACAACTATAGCATTGCTTTACTACGTGCCAATTTTAGCTCCTGATTCAACTTGCAGCCTATATCCAGACTACTGTTTGGGGGCCTGTAGATAAGTCCCATTAGGGTATTTTTACCCTTCCAATTCCTTCGTTCTATCCATACTGACTCCACATCTCCTGTTTCAATGTCACCCCTTGCAAGGGACTGAATTTCATTCCTCATCAACAGTGCTACCCCACCCCCTCTGCCCACCTGTCTGTCTTTTTGATAGGAGGTATACCCTTGAATATTCAATTCCCAACCCTGGCCCTCTTGGAGCCATGTCTCTGTAATAGGAACCTGGGGGTCAACATTTTCCACAGGGTGGTGGGTGTATGGAACGAGCTGCCAGAGAAAGGAGTTGAGGCAGGTACAAGAATAGAATTTAAATGACACTTGGACAGGTACATGGATAGGAAATGTGCGACAGGAGAAACTGTTGCAACTGGCAACTGGCCAGTTTATACTGGTCGGCAGAGTGTGTGGAAGAAATTAATTTAGAGGGAAATTAAAGGAAAAACGGAAAGTTACAGACTTCGCAGGTTGCTTCAAGAGACTTTAATGCATGATATCATGGAGAGATGGTGGCAGAAAACTGCTCACCATTTATCTGACCTCACAGTAGAATTAGCCAACAGTTATACTGTGCAGTAAACAACTTTTGTTTTTGTTAGATACAGATATACGAAAATATACTATCTACTACATGGGTACCAATTATTTAATTAGTCATAACATACTTTTCGCTTATGTTAATCTTATTCAACAACAGATGGTTAATACAAGTCAAACACAAAACAAGGGCATCTTGACATTATTCTATCTCGCCTTTCAGGTGGCTCACGCCACCATCCCCTCTCCGAGCCAATCATAAGCATCTCATTTACTGCAACGCATCTACGCTGATTGCGGTAGTGGATGCGAGTGATCTACTGTAACTCCTCACAGAAGGGAAAACAAGCTTTGTTATCTCCCCTACTATTTAGTGTTTACATTTACTATCCACCTTTCAACACGTTCCCAGACGAGAGTTAATACGTCTAATCTTACTTTGCTGATTCCCACAATCTTTTCTGCACCTGGTGAAACGAAAGCTTCCAATTGTCACATCCAAAACATCCTTTCATGACCTTGTTCAATTCCAATCAAAATTAAGTAAGGATGGATATTAATTTTTTTGTGGCACGATGGTAGATTTGCTGCCTCACAACAAAGAGAACCGGTTCGATCCTGACTGAAGGTGCTGTCGGTACAGAGTTTGTACGTTCTCCTTGTGACCGTATAGGGTACCTCTAGGTTCTCCGATTATCTCCCACATCTCAAAGACGTGCTTGGTTATAGGATAATTGTCCTCTGTAAATTGTCCCTGGTGTGTAGGATAGAAGTAGTGTACGGGTAATCCTGGTCAGCGTGGGCTCAGTGGGCTGAAGGGCCTGTTTCACACTGTATCTCTAAACTAAGCACTGGTTAGCCTGCATTTGGAATATTGTATGCAGGTGCTACACTACAGGAAGGATGTGATTGTTCTGCAGAGAGTGCAAAGGAGATTCACCAGGATGTTGCCTGGTATGGAAGATTGGGGAGAGATTGGACAGGCTGGGCTTGTTTTCCATGTAGTGATGAAGGCTGAGGAGTAACATGATAAGGCTGTGTAAAATTACGTGGCATTGAGAAGGCATTGAGAGTCGGAATACTGTTCCCAAGTTTGGAGGTAATCAAAATGAGAAGGCAGAGTTTAAGGTGAGAGGAAGGAGATTTAAAGAGGACGCGAGGAGGAAGATTTTCACAGAGAAAGTGGTTGGTATCTGGAACGTGCGGCCAGAACAGATGGTGGATTCAGATGCAATTGCTCTGTATTATGGACATTTACATAGGAAATTAAAGTCAGTGAAGGATACAATCTTAATGCAAGAAAATGGGATTGGAGCAAATGGATAATGGTTGGCATGGAGGTGGTGGGCCAAAGGGCCAATTTCTGTACTGCACAACTCTGTGACTCTAGGACTCTCTCATGCAGATATTTCCCCAAGGATTGGGGCCAGTAGCACCCTCCTCACAGTGAACACTCACAGTCCTTTTCCCAGGGCAGAGGATTCTAAAAGTAGAGGGCATTGGCTTATGATGAGAGGGGAGAGATTTAAGAGGGGCCTCAAGGGCAACTTCTTCCCTCTGAGCTTAGTGTATATTAGTTCCGGATGCTATAGATGCGGATACAATGATGACTTTTAAAATACTTTTCTGGACAGATATTTGGATAGGATGGGCCAACTTGGTTGGGATGGTCAAGGTGAGCCGAATGGCCTATTTCCGTGCCTTATAAATCTTTGATTCTTTTGAGTTAAGGAATCAAAGAGTTATAGGATAAGGAAATGGGCCCTTTGGCCTATTGTTCCCGTCAGGGAATAATAAAAACGGGAGGGCAGAGGTTTAAGGTGAGATTTAAAGAGGATGTGAGGGGGAAGATTTTCACAGAGAAAGTGTTTGACATGTGGAATGTGTGGCGAGAGAAAATGGTGGAATGAGATGCATTCGCTCTGTATAACAGATGATTACATAGCAATTTATGTTGCGGCACTCCTTCAATTGGAACTGTGGCCCCCATCGTGCCCTTTGACCCTGGGAGGCAGACCAAAGGGATAGTTGGGTCAGAGCAGGGGGTAGAGGTGACACTTTAGGGTGGTTTATAATGAAGGTAAGGTTAGGGTTGCAAGGAGGTTGAGTTAGATTTCTGTTTTGAGCTTTCTGTTTTGTAGTTTTTTGCACAATCCGCAAGCATTGCCACTTTTCATTTCACTGCACATCTCGTATGTGTATGTGACAAATAAACTTGACTTGACTTGACTTAGGCTGTTTGTCAGAGAGCTGATACTCCATGAAGCAGTCCACATTACTAATATACAGCTGCTCTAGCGAGTTTTGACAGAACTTGTTGCAATCCGGGAATGGGTGTGTCTGATAATATGTCTGATCACCATAGTAACAAGTCCGTAAAAAAGAACTGCAGATGGTGGTTTAAATCGAAGGTAGACACAAAATGCTGGAGTAATTCAGCATCTCTGGAGAGAAGGAATGGGTGACGTTTCGGGTCGAGACCCTTCTTCAGACTGAATTCAGGGGAAGGGGCGGGACAAAGATAGAATGTAGTTGGAGACGGTAAGACTAATGGGGAAACTGTGAAGGGGAATGGGATGGAGAGAGAAAGCAAGGGCAACCTGAAGTTAGGGAACCCTGCTTCCTGTAAAGACTCTATCCCCTGGTCCCAATTCCTCTGTCTGCGCCCTGGATGAGGTGTTCCATACCAGGGCATTGGAGATGTTCTCTTGCTTTAGGAAATTGGGGTTCCCCTCTTCCATTATAGATAAGGCTCTCACTAGGGTCTCCTCGATATCCCGCAGCTCCGCTCTTACCTCCCCTTCCCCCCATTCATAATAAGGACAGAGTCCTCTTGTCCTTACCTTCCACCCCATCAGCCGTTGCATACAGCATATAATCAGGCCTCGAAATTAGCAGTTGCCCGGGTGCCAATGGCAATTTACAGTCCCGCTGGGCAACCTAAAAGCCATGCCATTTTGCCCGACCTGGGATGCACCCGGGACACCTATCATTTAATTTTGAGCGGGCCCCCTCTCTATATCTCTCTCTCTCTCTGTTACTCTCGGTCTCTGCCCGCTATCCGTGTCCGGCTCTCGGGTCTACGCTCGGCAAGGCAGGCCGCCTTACACATGCGCACTGCCACGGCCTGCACATCATCGGCCGCAGTTGTGCTCATGTGCCGCCCTGCACATGCGCACTGCCACGCAACTGGTTGGCGTCAGCCACTTTCTCCCTCCCTTTGCATTGTGGGAGATCTGGCCGCCATTGCTGTCCTCACCGCGACCGCTGAAAATCAACGCTGAATCACTGCCTGGAGCTGGAGTAACTCCCTGGATAACTCTTGCTTCTAGGTTTCCTGGCCCTCCAAAAATATTCCTACTGTTGGATCCACCACCACCAAACTCCAAACTGAAAAATAACAGCCTATTGCATTTTATCTGTTCATTTATTGTGTATATATATGGTCTATGGTATATAAACACACTGAACTTTTATCTCCTGTTCTGTATTATGTTTACATATTCTGCTGTACTGCAGCAAGCAAGAATTTCATTGCCCTATCTGGGACACATGACAATAAAACTCTCTTGACTCTTGACTTGGACTTAAGCAAAAAAGGGTTCTTGGGAAAAAAGAGCCACCCTAAATTCAGTTGCGTCTGGTTGGATACCTATGGTAGGGTGAAGACTATTCAGATTCAGATTCAATCTTTATTGTCATTGCGCAGTGTACAGTACTGAGACACCGAAATGCAGTTAGCATCTCACCCAGAAGAGCGACCATAGAATAATGAACAGCAGAATATATATATGTATATACATTAGCAATAGTGCAGTTTTTCTGGGGGAGAGTTCAGTTGTGTAAAAGCCGCAGGGAAGAAGCTGTTCCTGAACCTGCTGGTCCTGCAACGGAGAGACCTGTAGCGCTTCCCGGATGGGAGGAGGGTAAACAGTCTGTGGCTGGGGTGAGAGCAGTCCTTGACAATGCTGCGCGCCCTTCCACCACTAGGTGAATTTGCTAACAATCAGACACATCATCAGTTGTGTACCTCAACATCACTGGGTGTTTCGGCCTTTTATCACAAGACACCCTCAGTCGAGGCAGGCCCACCGCAGGTTGATCAGACCTGGGTGTGTGTCTTATCGTTAGCCTCCAGATGGTCACGTGGCAGCCCAGACAGTATCGTTCCTCTTCAGCCACAGCCAGTGACAGCTCCGTTCGGTGGCATTGGCAAGTTCTTTTATTGCCCTCCGTTGTGCCTGCCCTTTGACTCTTACTTCCCTCAGGAGCCTTGCGGGGGAACTGGCTACAAAGCCCCTGCACCCCACCTCCACTGGACACACCCTTACCCTCCAACCCCTCTCCTCTGCCTCTGCTGCAAGGTTTGAATATCGAAGCTTTTTCCTTTCATAAGCCTCGTCCACAGCCTCCTCCCATGGGAATGTTAGCTCAATTATGAAAACACGCCGACAGGAGTTGGACCAGAGAACGAGGTCTGGTCGCAGGTTGGTAACTGCGATTTCAACTGGGAACAAAAGTCTCTGGCCTAGGTCAACACGCATTTTCCAGTCCCTGGCTGCATTCAGTGGGCATGAGTTGAGAGGCGAGGGGTTAGTCCTCCGTTTCTCTCCTTCCCGGATGAAGGATGGTATTTGCGGGAATGTTATCTGGGCATTGATAGGCATGGCGTTGGTGGTAACTCTCTTGCACTCGAGTTCAGCTGCCAAACACCTCAGCACCTGGTTGTGTCGCCAGGTGTATCTGCCTTGTGTTAGGCTGGTCTTACAACCGACCAGGATGTGCTTGAGGTTTGCTGGAACTGCACACAGGGGGCAGGCTGGATCCTCTCCCAGCCAAAGATTTAGGTTTGTGGGAGAGGGAAGGACGTCATATAATGAAGCTTTGATAATGAAGCTCAACTTATTTGACTCTCTGGTCCACAGCTCTCTCCATGTGATCTTCCTCCTCTCAACGCCATCCCATGTCATCCAGCGGCCTTGTTTGGCTTGGGATATGGCTTTGGCACACCTGGCTGCTTCTTCCTGGTGGTGCACCTCCTCCACCACCAGGTGCCGACGTTCAGCTGGAGTAGCCTTTTCCCTGGTAGGTTTCATTGCTCCCAGGCCAAAGCCCCCTCGGCCTTGTTGGACATGGCCCACTATGTCCCGGTGTTGGAGGGCGGATTTTGCGTTCAGTACCACTGCTGCTGGAGTCCATTTCTTCCCTGTTGCTAGGGTTGGAGCGACACCTAATATTGGGTCCCAGGATTCTGTTAGTGTCATGTTCAGCCTCACTGGCACATTTGTATTCCTCCACCAGGCTTGAGACTGGCAGTGAGAGGGCTCCATTCCCATAGAGCCCTATGCTGCTGAGGCATCTCGGTAGCCCAAGCCACTTCCTCACTTGTGAGTTCACCAGTCTCTCCAGCTGGTTGACATGCGGCAAAGTGACCTCGTAGATGGTAATTGGCCACACGAGTCAAGGCAGTAGACCGAATTGAAGGCACCAAAGCTTCAGCTTCCCTGGGAGAGCAGTGTTGTTGATTTGCTTGAGGCCACTGATTGTATCCTGCCTGAGTTGTTCCACCTGCTCTGCATCCTTGAGGTATGCGGTGTACCATCGCCCGAGGCTTTTGACAGGCTTCTCCAGGACAGTGGGTATTGTCTCGTTATTGATGCGGAACCTGTCGTCGGTGAGCTGTCCTTTGACGATGGAAATACTGCAGGATTTGCTGGGTTTAATCCCCATTCGTGCCCATTTGATGTTTTCCTGGAGTTTATCCAGCAGGCGTTTGGTGCATGCTTTTGTTGTTGTTATTGTGGTCATGGCATCCATGTACGGCCTGATTGGAGGAAGACGCAGCCCATTCTTCAAGCGTTCCCCACCGACCACCCATCGTGATGCTCGAATGATGAGCTCCATTGCCATGGTGGATTCCAGAGGAGAAATGGCACAGCCAGCCATTATGCCTACCTCAAGGTGCTGCCAGGCGGTGGTGTTGTCCTGTGTTGTGACGCAGAACTGGAGGTCCTGGAAGTAAGCGTTTACCAGCTTTGTGATGACCTCTGGGACCTGGAAGAAATTAAAAGCTGCCCAAAGAGTCTCGTGGGGCACCGAACCAAAGGCATTGGCAAGATCTAAGAAAACCACATGCAGATCTCTCTTTTCCTTCTTGGCAGTTTGTATCTGGTGTCAGATGACGTTTGCATGTTCCAGACATCCTGAGAAACCACGTACCCCAGCTTTCTGCACTGACATGTCAATGAAGTTGTTGCTCTGCAAACATGCTGAGAGTCTTTGGGCCACAACACCAAAGAAGATCTTTCCTTCCACATTCAGAAGGCTGATCTGGCGGAATTGGCTAATGGTTGAGTTCTTTTCTTTGGGAATTAAGATCTCTCCTGCCCTTCGGCATGCCTTAGGTATGGTTGAATTCCCCCATGCCACTTTCATTAACTTCCAAAGGTATTTCAGGGCACCAGTGGTGTTCTTATTGAGCCTATATGGAATGCCATTGGGCCCTGGGGCTGATGCTGTTCTTGCCCGTTTGACTGTGTTCTCCACCTCCTTCCATGTAGGAGGCCTTATGTCCATCTGGTGCTCAGGTGGGTGGATAGGTGGCATGTCATCTGGAATGGTGACTGGCTCATGCCTCCGGTTGTCAGAGTACGTCTTCCTCAGGTGCTCCTCCAGTTCCCTTACAGATACTCTCAGGATCCCGCTCTTCTCCTTGACAAAGAGGCTTTTGACAAACTTATACAGATCTCTGTAGAAACTTGTCCTCGCCCGTTCTTTCTTCTTGTGTTGTTTTCTCAGGCATTCTGCTTTTCGCAGGATTGCCAGGCGTTGCTTTATTTCTGCCTGCAGTGCCTCGAGTCCTTTACTTTCTGCCTCTGTGGCCTTCCTCCACTGTTTTCTCAGCTCCCTCCTTTCTTTCACCAGTCTTTTGATCTCCTGCTGCCTCCTGGACTTGTACTGGAGTGCTGGTTCCATCTGTGTCCTCTGTTTCATGACCTTCACTCCAAATCTCTCCGCCCCATAGTGTATATGGTGTCTCCCATCTTCTCCAGTTTTCTTTCCACACATCCCTTCAATCCTTCCAGAAGATGGACAAGGTCAGTGTTAATGGTCTCCCACTCTTTCCTCTGGCAGGGTTTAGGCCACAAGATTTGAGGCTTTTTCCCTTCCATTTTCTTCTCTACCGCTGACTGTGGCTGGTTGGGCTCTGGACTCATGTCCATTGGTGGTACTGTACCTGGTTGTGCTTCGCCTGGGGTGCTGATACCCTGTGGACTGTGGTGGTTATCCTGTCACTGGGCTTCACTCGACTGATTTGGCCTACCTGTTAGAAACTAATGGTCAATGCGAGGCCCCACACCAAGCTCTCTCAGGCACTTTTTCCTGCCCTGGTGGATCTTGAGACCCTTCTCTGATGTTATCTTTTCCCAGCCACAGATACAATTTTGTAGCTTATGTCCTGCCGGTGCTGCTGCTCTGTCATTTGGTGTGCTAGTTGTAATATTCATAGTCGATTCTGTTCCTAGGTCTGTTGCTGTGTGGTCTGTCGATGAGTCATCTTGCGCCCCCGCTCTCGCAGACTCAAGGGGCATTCTTTGTCTTGTCTTTTTTGTAACAATATATGGGTGGATCCAAAACGCTGATTAGCGATGGATCCTGCTGGCATGAGGATCTAGCCCATGCCAGCCCCGGGGTCTATTCCCTCCGGTCAGTAGTCTCTCCAGGCCGTCACTAGGTCTTTCCCTGGTTGTCAGCTGCCCTTTCGCAGTGGTCACAGGTTTGATCCAGATGTTCAGATTGATTAGTAGGACTGGGTGTTACAATCCCTAAGATTTCACTACAATTGACATTCTTGGGTATGACCACTAGGTGAATTTATTAACAATCCGACACATCATCAGTTGTGTACCTCAACGTCACTGGGTGTTTCGCACTTTTATCACAAGACACCCTCAGTCGAGGCAGGCCCACCGCAGGTTGATCAGACCTGGGTGTGTGTCTTATTGTTAGCCTCTAGATGGTCACGTGGCAGCCCAGACAGCATCTTTCCGCTTCAGCCACAGCCAGTGACTGCTCCGTTCGGTGGCATTGGCAAGTTCTTTTATTGCCCTCCATTATGCCTGCCCTTTGACTCTTACTTCCCTCAGGAGCCTTGCGGGGGAACTGGCTACAAAGCCCCTGCACCCCACCTCCACTGGACACACCCTTACACTCCAACCCCTCTCCTCTGCCTCTGCTGCAAGGTTTGAATATCACAGCGTTTTCCTTTCATAAGCCCCGTCCACAGCCTCCTCCCATGGGACCGCCAGCTCAATGATGAAAACACGCCGACAGGAGTTGGACCAGAGAACGAGGTCTGGTTGCAGGTTGGTAACTGCGATTTCAACTGGGAACAAAAGGCTCTGGCCTAGGTCAACACGCATTTCCCAGTCCCTGGCTGCGTTCAGTGGGCATGAGTTGAGAGGCGAGGGGTTAGTCCTCCGTTTCTCTCCTTCCCGGATGAAGGATGGTATTTGCGGGAATGTTATCTGGGCATTGATAGGCATGGCGTTGGTGGTAACTCAAGGACACAGTCATAATGCAAGAAAACGGGATTGGAGCAAATGGAGAAAATGGTTGGCATGGAGGTGGTGGGCCAAAGGGCCAATTTCTGTGCTGCACAACTCTGTGACTCTAGGACTCTCTCATGCAGATATTTTCCCAAGGATTGGGGCCAGTAGCACACTCCTCACAGTGAACACTCACAGATCTTTTCCCAGGGCAGAGGATTCTAAAAGTAGAGGGCATAGGCTTATGATGGGAGGGGAGAGATTTAAGAGGGGCCTCAAGGGCAACTTCTTCCCTCTGAGCTTAGTGTGTATCCGGAACGGGTTGCCAGAAGAAGCTATAGATACGGATACAATGATGACTTTTAAATTACTTTTCTGGACAGATATTTGGATAGGATGGGCCAACTTGGTTGGGATGGTCAAGGTGAGCCGAATGCCCTATTTCCGTGCCCTATAAATCTTTGATTCTTTTGAGTTAAGGATTCAAAGAGTTATAGGATAAGGAAATGGGCCCTTTGGCCTATTGTTCCCATCAGGGAATAATAAAAACGGGAGGGCAGAGGTTTAAGGTGAGATTTAAAGAGGATGTGAGGGGGAAGATTTTCACAGAGAAAGTGGTTGACATGTGGAATGTGTGGCGAGAGAAAATGGTGGAATGAGATGCAATCGCTCTGTATAACAGATGTTTACATAGCAATTTATGTTGCGGCACTCCTTCAATTGGAACTGTGGCCCCCATCGTGCCCTTTGACCCTGGGAGGCAGACCAAAGGGATAGAGCAGGGGGTAGAGGTGACACTTTAGGGTGGTTTATAATGAAGGTAAGGTTAGGGTTGCAAGGAGGTTGAGTTAGATTTCTGTTTTGAGCTTTCTGTTTTGTAGTTTTTTGCACAATCCGCAAGCATTGCCACTTTTCATTTCACTGCACATCTCGTATGTGTATGTGACAAATAAACTTGACTTGACTTGACCTAGGCTGTTTGTCAGAGAGCTGATACTCCATGAAGCAGTCCACATTACTAATATACAGCTGCTCTAGCGAGTTTTGACAGAGCTTGTTGCAATCCGGGAATGGGTGTGTCTGATCACCATAGCAACAAGTCCGTAAGAAAGAACTGCAGATGGTGGTTTAAATCGAAGGTAGACACAAAATGCTGGAGTAATTCAGCATCTCTGCAGAGAAGGAATGGGCGACGTTTCGGGTCGAGACCCTTCTTCAGACTGAATTCAGGGGAAGGGGCGGGACAAAGATAGAATGTAGTTGGAGACAGTAAGACTAATGGGAAAACTGTGAAGAGGAATGGGATGGAGAGAGAAAGCAAGGGCTATCTGAAGTTAGGGAACCCTGCTTCCTGTAAAGACTCTATCCCCTGCTCCCAATTCCTCTGTCTGCGCCCTGGATGAGGTGTTCCATACCAGGGTATTGGAGATGTTCTCATGCTTTAGGAAATTGGGGTTCCCCTCTTCCATTATAGATAAGGCTCTCACTAGGGTCTCCTCGATATCCCGCAGCTCCGCTCTTACCTCCCCTTCCCCCCCCCCCCCCATTCATAATAAGGACAGAGTCCCCTTGTCCTTACCTTCCACCCCATCAGCCGTTGCATACAGCATATAGGGTGATTTCACGAAAGGTCACTGGAGCGTAAATCCCCACTCACGGAACCGAAAATTTTAACTGGGGGACAAGCGTCACTTCCGGTACATGTTAGTGGATGGGAAAACACGCACTTTCACACCCGTTAAAAACATCGAAAACGGCCCGTTTTTGAGCTGCAATTAAGTGAGCCGGTCGGGGTGACCGTGAGGAACAGCTACCTAAATTTACAGTCCAAAAAAAAGATAGAAACTAAGGTAAATACAAGAGGGAGCTGAAGGTGTAAATACAGCGGAAGTTGATTGCCGACATTTTTCGTGGAGATTTAAAGATCCAAAATATCGGGAATTATCGCGCTTGCTCGCTGCATTTCATCAAAAGTGGCATTATTGACTTTGTTATCTTTATTCATTTGTTATATGAAAAGTATTAAAAGTTAGAAACCCGTCAGTAAAATTGCAAAATCGCCCTTGGTTCTCAGGTGGGTTTTAACATGCAAAATGAACACGCTTCTGAAGCTCCATTTACCATTTAAATAATCGTAAACTTGCATCTCAGTAAAATTTATTTCCAAACGCATTGAGAGTTTACGATTATTTAAATGGTAAATGGAGCTTCAGAAGCGTTTTCATTTTGCATGTTAAAACCCACCTGAGAACCATGGGCGATTTTGCAATTTTACTGACGGGTTTCTAACTTTTAATACTTTTCATATAACAAATGAATAAAGATAACAAAGTCAATAATGCCACTTTTGATGAAATGCAGCGAGCAAGCGCGATAATTCCCGATATTTTGGATCTTTAAATGTCCACGAAAAATGTCGGCAATCAACTTCCGCTGTATTTACGCCTTCAGCTCCCTCTTGTATTTACCTTAGTTTCTATCTTTTTTTTGGACTGTAAATTTAGGTAGCTGTTCCTCACGGTCACCCCGACCGGCTCACTTAATTGCAGCTCAAAAACGGGCCGTGTTCGATGTTTTTAACGGGTGTGAAAGTGCGTGTTTTCCCATCCACTAACATGTACCGGAAGTGACGCTTGTCCCTCAGTTAAAATTTTCGGTCACCCTATAATCAGGCCTCGAAATTAGCAGTTGCCCGGGTGCCAATGGCAATTTACAGTCCCGCTGGGCAACCTAAAAGCCATGCCATTTTGCCCGACCTGGGATGCACCCGGGACACCTATCATTTAATTTTGAGCGGGCCCCCTCTCTATATCTCTCTCTCTGTTACTCTCGGTCTCTGCCCGCTATCCGTGTCCGGCTCTCGGGTCTACGCTCGGCAAGGCAGGCCGCCTTACACATGCGCACTGCCACGGCCAGCACATCATCGGCCGCAGTTGTGCTCATGTGCCGCCCTGCACATGCGCACTGCCACGCAACTGGTTGGCGTCAGCCACTTTCTCCCTCCCTTTGCATTGTGGGAGATCTGGCCGCCATTGCTGTCCTCACCGCGACCGCTGAAAATCAACGCTGAATCACTGCCTGGAGCTGGAGTAACTCCCTGGATAACTCTTGCTTCTTGGTTTCCTGGCCCTCCAAAAATATTCCTACTGTTGGATCCACCACCACCAAACTCCAAACTGAAAAATAACAGCCTATTGCATTTTATCTGTTCATTTATTGTGTATGTATATGGTATATAGACACACTGAACTTCTGCTGTACTGCAGCAAGCAAGAATTCCATTGCCCTATCTGGGACACATGACAATAAAACTCTCTTGACTCTTGACTTGGACTTAAGCAAAAAAGGGTTCTTGGGAAAAAAGAGCCACCTTAAATTAAGTTGCGTCTGGTTGGATACCTATGGTAGGGTGAAGACTATTCAGATTCAGATTCAGATTCATTCTTTATTGTCATTGTGCAGTGTACAGTACTGAGACACTGACATGCAGTTAGCATCTCACCCAGAAGAGCGACCATAGAATAATGAACAGCAGAATATATATATGTATATACATTAGCAATAGTGCAGTTTTTCTGGGGGAGAGTTCAGTTGTGTAAAAGCCGCAGGGAAGAAGCTGTTCCTGAACCTGCTGGTCCTGCAACGGAGAGACCTGTAGCGCTTCTCGGATGGGAGGAGGGTAAACTGTCTGTGGCTGGGGTGAGAGCAGTCCTTGACGATGCTGCGCGCTATTCCACCACTAGGTGAATTTGCTAACAATCAGACACATCATCAGTTGTGTACCTCAACGTCACTGGGTATTTCGGCCTTTTATCACAAGACACCCTCAGTCGAGGCAGGCCCACCGCAGGTTGATCAGACCTGGGTGTGTGTCTTATCGTTAGCCTCCAGATGGTCACGTGGCAGCCCAGACAGTATCTTTCCTCTTCAGCCACAGCCAGTGACTGCTCCGTTCGGTGGCATTGGCAAGTTCTTTTATTGCCCTCCGTTGTGCCTGCCCTTTGACTCTTACTTCCCTCAGGAGCCTTGCGGGGGAACTGGCTACAAAGCCCCTGCACCCCACCTCCACTGGACACACCCTTACCCTCCAACCCCTCTCCTCTGCCTCTGCTGCAAGGTTTGAATATCAAAGCTTTTTCCTTTCATAAGCCTCGTCCACAGCCTCCTCCCATGGGAATGTTTGCTCAATGATGAAAACACGCCGACAGGAGTTGGACCAGAGAACGAGGTCTGGTCGCAGGTTGGTAACTGCGATTTCAACTGGGAACAAAAGTCTCTGGCCTAGGTCAACACGCATTTTCCAGTCCCTGGCTGCATTCAGTGGGCATGAGTTGAGAGGCGAGGGGTTAGTCCTCCGTTTCTCTCCTTCCCGGATGAAGGATGGTATTTGCGGGAATGTTATCTGGGCATTGATAGGCATGGCGTTGGTGGTAACTTTCTTGCACTCGAGTTCAGCTGCCAAACACCTCAGCACCTGGTTGTGTCGCCAGGTGTATCTGCCTTGTGTTAGGCTGGTCTTACAACCAACCAGGATGTGCTTGAGGTTTGCTGGAACTGCACACAGGGGGCAGGCTGGATCCTCTCCCAGCCAAAGATTTAGGTTTGTGGGAGAGGGAAGGACGTCATATAATGAAGCTTTGATAATGAAGCTCAACTTATTTGACTCTCTGGTCCACAGCTCTCTCCATGTGATCTTCCTCCTCTCAACCCCATCCCACGTCATCCAGCGGCCTTGTTTGGCTTGGGATATGGCTTTGGCACACCTGGCTGCTTCTTCCTGGTGGTGCACCTCCTCCACCACCAGGTGCCGACGTTCAGCTGGAGTAGCCTTTTCCCTGGTAGGTTTCATTGCTCTCAGGCCAAAGCCCCCTCGGCCTTGTTGGACATGGCCCACTATGTCCCGGTGTTGGAGGGCGGATTTTGCGTTCAGTACCACTGCTGCTGGAGTCCATTTCTTCCCTGTTGCTAGGGTTGGAGCGACACCTATTATTGGGTCCCAGGATTCTGTTAGTGTCATGTTCAGCCTCACTGGCACATTTGTATTCCTCCACCAGGCTTGAGACTGCCAGTGAGAGGGCTCCATTCCCATAGAGCCCTATGCTGCTGAGGCATCTCGGTAGCCCAAGCCACTTCCTCACTTGTGAGTTCACCAGTCTCTCCAGCTGGTTGACATGGGGTAAAGTGACCTCGTAGATGGTAATTGGCCACATGAGTCGAGGCAGTAGACCGAATTGAAGGCACCAAAGCTTCAGCTTCCCTGGGAGAGCAGTGTTGTTGATTTGCTTGAGGCCACTGATTGTATCCTGCCTGAGTTGTTCCACCTGCTCTGCATCCTTGAGGTATGGGGTGTACCATCGCCCGAGGCTTTTGACAGGCTTCTCCAGGACAGTGGGTATTGTCTCGTTATTGATGTGGAACCTTTCGTCAGTGAGCCGGCCTTTGACGATGGAAATACTGCAGGATTTGCTGGGTTTAATCTCCATTCGTGCCCATTTGATGTTTTCCTGGAGTTTATCCAGCAGGCGTTTGGTGCATGCTTTTGTTGTTGTTATTGTGGTCATGGCATCCATGTACGCCCTGATTGGAGGAAGACGCAGCCCACTCTTCAAGCGTTCCCCACCGACCACCCATCGTGATGCTCGAATGATGAGCTCCATTGCCATGGTGAAATCCAGAGGAGAAATGGTACAGCCAGCCATTATGCCTACCTCAAAGTGCTGCCAGGCCGTGGTGTTGTCCTGTGTTGTGACGCAGAACTGGAGGTCCTGGAAGTAAGCGTTTACCAGCTTTGTGATGACCTCTGGGACCTGGAAGAAATTAAAAGCTGCCCAAAGAGTCTCCTGGGGCACCGAACCAAAGGCATTGGCAAGATCTAAGAAGACCACATGCAGATCTCTCTTTTCCTTCTTGGCAGTTTGTATCTGGTGTCAGATGACGTTTGCATGTTCCAGACATCCTGAGAAACCACGTACCCCAGCTTTCTGCACTGACGTGTCAATTAAGTTGTTGCTCTGCAAACATGCTGAGAGTCTTTGGGCCACAACACCAAAGAAGATCTTTCCTTCCACATTCAGAAGGCTGATCTGGCGGAATTGGCTAATGGTTGAAGAGTTCTTTTCTTTGGGAATTAAGATCTCTCCTGCCCTTCGCCATGCCTTAGGTATGATTGAATTCCCCCATGCCACTTTCATTAACTTCCAAAGGTATATCAGGGGACCAGTGGTGTTCTTATTGAGCCTATATGGAATGCCATTGGGCCCTGGGGCTGATGCTGTTCTTGCCCGTTTGACTGTGTTCTCTACCTCCTTCCATGTAGGAGGCCTTATGTCCATCTGGTGCTCAGTTGGGTGGATAGGTGGCATGTCATCTGGAATGGTGACTGGCTCATGCCTCCGGTTGTCAGAGTACGTCTTCCTCAGGTGCTCCTCCAGTTCCCTTACAGGTACTCTCAGGATCCCGCTCTTCTCCTTGACAAAGAGGCTTTTGACAAACTTATACAGATCCCTGTAGAAACTTGTCCTCGCCCGTTCTTTCTTCTTGTGTTGTTTTCTCAGGCATTCTGCTTTTCGCAGGATTGCCAGGCGCTGCTTTATTTCTGCCTGCAGTGCCTCGAGTCCTTTCCTTTCTGCCTCTGTGGCCTTCCTCCACTGTTTTCTCAGCTCCCTCCTTTCTTTCACCAGTCTTTTGATCTCCTGCTGCCTCCTGGACTTGTACTGGAGTGCTGGTTCCATCTGTGTCCTCTGTTTCATGACCTTCACTCCAAATCTCTCCGCCCCATAGTGTATATGGTGTCTCCCATCTTCTCCAGTTTTCTTTCCACACATCCCTTCAATCCTTCCAGAAGATGGACAAGGTCAGTGTTAATGGTCTCCCACTCTTTCCTCTGGCAGGGTTTAGGCCACAAGATTTGAGGCTTTTTCCCTTCCATTTTCTTCTCTACCGCTGACTGTGGCTGGTTGGGCTCTGGACTCATGTCCGTTGGTGGTACTGTACCTGGTTGTGCTTTGCCTGGGGTGCTGATACCCTGTGGACTGTGGTGGTTATCCTGTCACTGGGCTTCACTCGACTGATTTGGCCTACCTGTTAGAAACTAATGGTCAATGCGAGGCCCCACACCAAGCTCTCTCAGGCACTTTTTCCTGCCCTGGTGGATCTTGAGACCCTTCTCTGATGTTATCTTTTCCCAGCCACAGATACAATTTTGTAGCTTTTGTCCTGCTGCTCTGTCAATTGGTGTGCTAGTTGTAATATTCATAGTCGATTCTGTTCCTAGGTCTGTTGCTGTGTGGTCTGTCGATGAGTCATCTTGCGCCCCCGCTCTCGCAGACTCAAGGGGCATTCTTTGTCTTGTCTTTTTTGTAGCAATATATGGGTGGATCCAAAACGCTGATTAGCGATGGATCCTGCTGGCATGAGGAGCTAGCCCATGCCAGCCCCGTGGTCTATTCCCTCCGGTCAGTAGTCTCTCCAGGCCGTCACTAGGTCTTTCCCTGGTTGTCAGCTGCCCTTTCGCAGTGGTCACAGGTTTGATCGAGATGTTCAGATTGATTAGTAGGACTGGGTGTTACAATCCCTAAGTTTTCACTACAATTGACATTCTTGGGTATGACCACTAGGTGAATTTACTAACAATCAGACATCATCAGTTGTGTACCTCAACGTCACTGGGTGTTTCGCACTTTCATCACAAGACACCCTCAGTCGAGGCAGGCTCACCGCAGGTTGATCAGACCTGGGTGTGTGTCTTATTGTTAGCCTCTAGATGGTCACGTGGCAGCCCAGACAGCATCTTTCCTCTTCAGCCACAGCCAGTGACTGCTCCGTTCGGCGGCATTGGCAAGTTCTTTTATTGCCCTCCGTTGTGCCTGCCCTTTGACTCCTACTTCCCTCAGGAGCCTTGCGGGGGAACTGGCTACAAAGCCCCTGCACCCCACCTCCACTGGACACACCCTTACACTCCAACCCCTCTCCTCTGCCTCTGCTGCAAGGTTTGAATATCGAAGCTTTTTCCTTTCATAAGCCTCGTCCACAGCCCCCTCCCATGGGAATGTTAGCTCAATGATGAAAACACGCCGACAGGAGTTGGACCAGAGAACGAGGTCTGGTCGCAGGTTGGTAACTGCGATTTCAACTGGGAACAAAAGCCTCTGGCCTAGATCAACACGCATTTCCCAGTCCCTGGCTGCGTTCAGTGGGCATGAGTTGAGAGGCGAGGGGTTAGTCCTCCATTTCTCTCCTTCCCGGATGAAGGATGGTATTTGCGGGAATGTTATCTGGGCATTGATAGGCATGGCGTTGGTGGTAACTCAAGGACACAGTCATAATGCAAGAAAACGGGATTGGAGCAAATGGAGAAAATGGTTGGCATGGAGGTAGTGGGCCAAAGGGCCAATTTCTGTGCTGCACAACTGTGACTCTAGGACTCTCTCATGCAGATATTTTCCCAAGGATTGGGGCCTATAGCAGCCTCCTCACAGTGAACACTCAAAGTCCTTTTCCCAGGGCAGAGGATTCTAAAACTAGAGGACACAGGCTTATGATGAGAGGAGAGAGATTTAAGAGGGGCCTCAAGGGCAACTGATGGTAGTGTGTATCCGGAACGAGTTGCCAGAAGAAGCTATCGATGCGGATAAAATTATGACTTTTAAAATACTTTTCTGGACAGATATTTGGATAGGATGGGCCAACTTCCGTGCCCTATAATTCTTTGATTCTTTTGAGTTAAGGAATCAAAGAGTTATAGGATATGGAAATGTGACCTTTCGCCTATTGTTCCCATTGGGGAATAATAAAAACGGGAAGGCAGAGGTTTACGATGAGAGGAAGAGATTTAAAGAGGATGTGATGGGGAAGATTTTCACAGAGAAAGTGGTTGACATGTGGAATGTGTGGCGAGAGAAAATGGTGGAATGAGATGCAATCGCTCTGTATAACAGATGATTACATAGGAATTTATGTTGCGGCACTCCTTCAATTGGAACTGTGGCCCCCATCGTGCCCTTTGACCCTGGGAGTTAAGAGACAGATCAAAGGGGCAGTTGAGTCAGAGCAGGGGGTAGAGGTGACACTTTAGGGTGGTTTATAATGAAGGTAAGATTAGGGTTGCAAGGAGGTTGAGTTAGATTTATGTTTTGAGCTTTCTGTTTTGTAGTTTTTTGCACAATCCACAAGCATTGCCACTTTTCATTTCACTGCACATCTCGTATGTGCAGTGAAATGAAGTGTGGAGAGAGTGTCCAGCTTTAAGTTTCTGGGCACTCACATTTCAGAGGACCTCACATGGTCCACCAACACCGCTGCGCTGGTCAAGAAGGCACAGCAACGACTGTTCTTCCTGACGACCACGACATGACGATGGTATACCCGGCCGTGTTCTAAAAACCTGTGCGGCCCAACTGGCGGGAGTTTTTACGGACATTTTCAACCTCTCACTTCTGATGTCTGAGGTCCCCACCTGCTTTAAAAGGGCATCAATTATACCGGTGCCCAAGAAGAGTAAGGTGACCTGCCTCAATGAATATCGACCAGTGGCACTAACGCCGGTGGTGATGAAGTGCTTTGAGAGGTTGATCATGGAGCAAATCAACTCCTACATCGACAAAAACCTGGACCCACTGCAGTTCGCGTACCGCCACAACAGATCAACGGTGGATGCGATCTCGCTGGCCCTCCACTCCGCACTGGACCACTTGGACAACAAAAACTCATATGTCAGGCTGTTATTCATTGATTACAGCTCGGCATTTAACACAATCATCCCCTCCAAACTGGTTACCAAACTCGCAGAACTGGGTCTCTGCTGCATCCCTCTGCAACTGGATCCTCGACTTCCTCGTCCACAGACCACAGTCTGTTCGTATTGGTGGAAATGTGTCAGCCTCAATAACAATCAGCACGGGAGCACCTCAAGGCTGCGTGCTCAGCCCCCTGCTGTACTCACTCTATACCCATGACTGCGTAGCGAACCACAGTGCGAACTCCATCATCAAGTTCGCTGACGACACCACTATTGTGGGGCGTATCACTGATGGGGATGAGTCAGAGTACAGAAGAGAGATCGAGCAACTGTCCATATGGTGCCAGCGCAATAACCTGGCCCTGAACACCAGCAAAACCAAGGAACTGATTGTGGACTTTGGAAGGAGTAGGAGGGGGACCCACAGCCCCATTTATATCAACGGGTCGATGGTTGAAAGGGTCAAGAACTTCAAATTCCTGGGGGTGCACATCTCTGAAGATCTTTCCTGGTCCGAGAACACTAACGCAATTATCAAAAAAGCTCATCAGCGCCTCTACTTCCTGAGAAGATTACGGAGAGTCGGATTGTCAAGGAAGACTCTCTCTAACTTCTACAGGTGCACAGTCGAGAGCATGCTGACCGGTTGCATCGTGGCTTGGTTCGGAAATTTGAGCGCCCTGGAGAGGAAAAGACTACAAAAAGTAGTAAACACTGCCCAGTCCATCATCGGCTCTGACCTTCCTTCCATCGAGGGGATTTATCGCAGTCGCTGCCTCAAAAAGGCTGGCAGTATCATCAAAGACCCACACCATCCTGGCCACACACTCATCTCCCTGCTACCTTCAGGTAGAAGGTACAGGAGCCTGAAGACTGCAACAACCAGGTTCAGGGATAGCTACTTCCCCTCAGCCATCAGGCTATTAAACCTGGCTCGGACAAAACTCTGATTGTTAGCAACCACTTTCTGTTATTTGCACTACCAGTTTATTTATTCATGTGTGTATATATTTATATCATGGTATATGGACACATTTATCTGTTTTGTAGTAAATGCCTACTATTTTCTGTGTGCTTAAGCAAAGCAAGAATTTCATTGTCCTATACTGGGACACATGACAATAAACTCACTTGAACTTGAATATGAACTTGACATTAAAAAAGACTGGTCTGCCCCAACAGCTGCTGACAACGTTTTACCGCTGCACCACAGAGAGCATATTAACGTATGGCATCTCTGTGTGGTATCTCAGCTGCACGGAGGCGGAGAGGAGAGCTCTTCAGCGCGTCGTCCACAGAGAGCATAGGATCATTGGGACAGAGCTACCTGCCTTGGAGGGCATCTACCACACACGGTGTCTCAGGAAGGCCGTCAGCATCCATAAAGACTCATCACACCCCTGTAACGGTCTGTTCGAACTACGGCAGACGTTAGAAGGCCTTCTACGCCCGAAGCTCCAGACTCAGAAACAGCTTTATTCCTAGAGCTATAGCGGCTCTGAACCGGACCTGCTAAGTGCCCCCCCCCCCCCCTGGACTGTCTCCCTCGGATGGCCACGACACACAGCTTATTTATTTATTTTACTTTTCTTTTTCATCGGTTGGAGCTGCATACTAAATCTCGTTGCACTGACGTGCAATGACAATAAAAGATATTATTATTATTATTATAAACTTAACTTGACTTGACTTGACTTAGGCTGTTTGTCAGAGAGCTGATACTCCATGAAGCAGTCCACATTACTAATATACAGCTGCTCTAGCGAGTTTTGACAGAGCTTGTTGCAATCCGGGAATGGGTGTGTCTGATCACCATAGCAACAAGTCCGTAAGAAAGAACTGCAGATCCTGGTTTAAATCGAAGGTAGACACAAAATGCTGGAGTAATTCAGCGGGTGAGTCAGCATCTCTGGAGAGAAGGAATGGGCGACATTTCGGGTCGAGACCCTTCTTCAGACTGATGTCAGGGGAAAGGGAGGGACAAAGATAGAATGTAGTTGGAGACAGTAATGCCCCTGTCCCACTTAGGAAACCTGAATGGAAACCTCTGGAGACTGCGCCCCACCCAAGGTTTCCGTGCGGTTCCTGGAATTTGCAGGTGGTTTCCGGAGGTTGCAGGTAGTGGAAGCAGGTAGGGAGACTGACAAAAACCTCCGGGAACCGCACGGAAAACTTGGGTGGGGCGCAAAGTCTCCAGAGGTTTCCGTTCAGGTTTCCTAAGTGGGACAGGGGCATAAGACTAGTGGGAAAACTGTGAAGGGGAAGGGGATGGAGAGAGAAAGCAAGGGCTATCTGAAGTTAGGGAACCCTGCTTCCTGTAAAGACTATAACTCCTGCACCCAATTCCTCTGTCTACGCAGCATCTGCGCCCAGGATGAGGTGTTCCATACCAGGGCATGGGCGATGTTCTCATCCTTTAGGAAATGGGGGTTCCCCTTTTCAATTATAGATAAGGCTCTCACTAGGGTCTCCTCGATACCCCGCAGCTCCGCTCTTACCTCTCCCTCCCCCCATTTGTAACAAGGACAGTCCCCTTGTCCTCACCTTCCACCCCATCAGCCGTTGCATGCAGCATATAATCTTCCAACATTTTCATCACCTCCAGCGGGATCCAACTACTGGCCACATCTTCCCATCTCCACCCCTTTCTGCTTTCCGCAGAGACCGCTCCCTCTGAAACTCTCTGGTCAAGTTGTCCCTTCCCACCCAAACCACCCCCTCTCCAGGTACTTTCCCCTTCAACCGCAGGAGATGCAACACCTGTACCTTTACCTCCCCCCTTGACTCCATACAAGGATCCAAACAGTCTTTCCAGGTGAGGCAGGGGTTCACTTGCACCTCATCTACTGTATCCGCTATTCCAGGTGTCAACCTCTCTACATCGGTGAGACCAAGAGCAGGCTCGGTGATCGTTTCACTGAACACCTCCGCTCATTCCGTCTTAACCTACCTGATCTCCCTGTGGCTCAACACTTCAATTCCCGTTCTCATTCCCAATCTAACCTTTCTGTTTTGGGCCTCCTCCATTGTCAGTGTGAGGCCCAGCACAAATTGGAGGAACAGCACCTCATATTTCGCTTGGTAGTTTACACCCCAGCGGTATGAACATTGACTTCTCTAACTTCAGATAGCCCTGGCTTTCTCTCTCCATCCACTTCCCCTTCCCAGTTCTCCCACTAGTCTTACTGTCTCTGACTACATTCTATCTTTGTCCCTCCCCCTCCCCTGACATCAGTCTGAAGAAGGGCCTTGACCCAAAACGTCGCCCATTCCTTCTCTCCAGAGATGCTGCCTCACCCACTGAGTTACTCCAGCAGTTTGTGTCCACCATAGCAACAAATGTAATTTAGGATCAAAACTATTCATAGAAGGAAAGCGAAAGGAAGGCGCTCCCTCAGTACCGCCCCTCCCCCAGTGCGGCTCTCCCTTAGTACTGCCCCTCCCACAGTACTGCTCCATCAGTACTGCCCCTCCTTGCTACGCATACATCTTAACCTGATTTAATCTGGGCATGGTGGTTATACAGTGATCAAGTGGATTGACTATGTGGGACGTTGCCCAAAGCCTTGCTCCCGTCCATAAAGACCATGTTTACGGTGCTGTCTTTGTCAATGTTCTCATTTCTCTGAGAATATTATTTAGTTCGGCCTTGTGTGGGTTTAGTCACCAGATTGTGCAGCAGCTGTGATCAATTAGAAGAAGCTTTGTCCACAACAACAGCACACAAATAAAGGTCTCCACTGTAGCTTGGCACACATGACAAGAATAAACCAATAGCTATACCAGTCACGTCTGATTTGACTGCGTAGCACACAAACAAAGCATCATTGTATCATGTTTCATGTGACAAGCATAAAACAATTACAATGTCAATACCCACTTAGTTGGAATAGACAGGCTGGGCTGAAGGGCCATGCTGCACAGCTCTGTGACTCTATGACAAGTTGTTGTCTATCACTGTCTCTCCAGCAAGGCAATGATATTTGGTCACCGCAGTGTGTTCTGAGCAGAGGTGGCAGATTAGACAAACCTTGTCTTCACTCACGTGACGGACATGTGTGGATGGAGATTCCTTTTCTCTTTGCTTTCTCCATTCTCGCTTCCTTAAATGACTGAGCACCACTTTTTACGTGGGTACGCAAACCTTTATTCTTTGTCTGTATGCTGTAGATGGCTTGATTGTAACCATGTATAGTCTTTTTTTTACTGGATAGCACACAAACAAAAGCTTTTCACTGCACCTTTGGTACACGTGACAATAATGAACTAAACTCCCTTTGCATTAGGGGCAATTTACAGAGGCCAATTAACCTACAAACTCACACATCTTTGTGAAGAAATTCTTCAGGGAAGATTCTAAGAGAATCTTTGAAACATTTTCTGTGAACATGTTCCTTTGGCCTCAGTAACTCTCCCTGAAGCAGGTGCTTTGGTAATTGGTATTGTGACAAGTAGATGCCCTCTAGTGGCAAACAGGTTTTAAAGCAAGTTGGTTTTGGGGCAGGTGCCTCCTCATTGTTGAATTAACAATTACAGCACGGAAACAGGCCATCTCGGCCCTACAAGTCTGAAGTTGATTAAATCCTGACCTTTAGTGCTGTCTGTGTAGAGTTTGCACATTCTCCCTGTGGTCATTAGATGCTGTTTGATAGGTTTTCTGGCCACTGTAAATTATCCCAGTGCGTGGTTGAGTGGTAGAATCTGCAGGGGGATTGATGGGAATGTGGGGAGTTTGAGTTACAGGGAACATTATTGAGGATACACACAAAAAGATGGAGTAACTCAGTGGGACAGGCAGCATCTATGGAGAGAAGGAATGGGTGACGTTTCGGGTTGAGACCCTTCTTCAGACTAGTTAGGAATAAGGGAAACGAGAGATATAGACGGTCATGTGGAGAGATAAAGAACAATGAATTAAAGATATGCAAAAAGTAACAATGACAAAGGGAACAGGCCATTGTAATCTGTTTGTGGGGTGAAAACGAGAAGCTAGTGCGCCTTATTGAGGAAGAGATTGTTCTGTGATCTGGCTTAAATTCATGGGCTGAAGCAGCCTCCATCTGTGACACAGGGAAATGTGGTTTGTGGTCCTCAGCTGCCAGGTTGTAGTTTGACAGGAAAATACCAGGCATATTGTGACCTCCAGCATTCTGTGACTATCTTCAGTGTAAACCAGCTTCAGCAGTTCCTTCCTCCACACTGTGTCACCTGCCACTGTGGACATTGGGAGCTCGCAGTCTCGGGAGAGGCCGTGGATGTCGGGAACTCCAACGTCGCGGAAGGTTCGACCAGCCCTGACGCGGGTTCGATTGTCTGGCGAGGGGGAGCTGACATCCCCCCGATGCAGGAGCTGATCACCTCGACGCGGAGTGCCCGCCGCTGGCCACAGGAGTCAAGATCATCCCGTCAATGGAGGGCTCAAGGACCCCGAGCGCGGGAGAGCAATGGAAAGAGATTGAATTTTTTTAGCCTTCCATCACAGTGAGGAATGTGGAGGAGTCACTGTGATGGATGTTTATGTTAAAATGCGTTTTGTGTGTTCCGTTGCTTTTTATTTGTATGACTGACTTGGCAAATGAAATTCCTCACGTGTTGCAAAACATACTTGGCTAATAAAGTATTATCGTGATTGTAATGTTCAGCACATATATTGTGGGCTGAAGGGCCTGTTGTTGTACTGTACTTTTGTTCTAATACATTATTTAATATTCTATGCATGTATCCTCCTGAGACAATATACCAATGAAGTATTTGAGAGGCTGTTGGGTATGAAATCTTTAGAGAAATTATGGACCTAATGGGACCAGCTTAGATGGGCCACCTTGGCCAGCATGGACGAGTTGAGCTGAAGAGCTTGTTTCCATGCTAGATGACACCATGCCTCTAAGGCTGGCCTCTGCGAAGGCTGCATCAATCTCCAGTGCTTCCCTCAGTACCTACTCCTGCAACATGGGATGTGCCGTTGCCAGCATTTCCTTTCCTTACACTGGAAAACCAATAGGTTTTGGGCAGACCAAGTAATGTTTGAGGTTGTTGATTTTCCAACGGCAGATGATGTTTGACTTGGCATGAACAGCATGGAACATGGAACAGTACAACACAGGTACAGGCCCTTTGGCCACAATGTCTGTAGCGAACATGATGCTAATCTAAACTAATCCCATCTATTGATCATGATCTGTAATCCTCCTTCCCTTTCATGTTCATGTGCATACTCTACCTTGTAAATGAGGCTATCATGTCTGCTTCCAACTTCTGCCATGGCAGCACATTCTCTGTGTAAAAAAACTTGCCTTACCAATTCCTTGTAACTTTTCCCCCTCACGGCATAAAGCAATGCCCTCTCGTATTTGATATTTCCATCCAAGGAAACTCGATCAGCCCTTTCCATGTCCCTCACAATGTTCTATACTTCAATGAGGTCGAAACAATGCCCTGTCATATTTGTGGAGAGTGGATGGAAACCAGGACAAAGGCCAGGAATGATGTTCCAAAGGAAATGAAAAGAGTCTGTGGTGAAAATTAATGATAAAAAAGGAACTTCACCTTTGGAAAGTGTTGAAATTGCTGTGAATTTTAAATCAATTCTCAATCGTGAAACTCAAGTTTGATTTCCCAAAATTCCTAACATATTGTCCAATTGAAGCAAATTTCTTCCTGATATCAATGTAATGAATTAATATTTTTGCACCTGATGTTTTTATAGGCAGACACCAGTGGAAGGTAGATTATGTGCAAATAATTATTCGAATGTTAGGTAAAGACAAGGGACTGAGTCTGGGAGCAGCGACAGAACAAGAATCTCTGAAGAAATATCACGAACCAAAACGTCACTTATTGATGCTCTCCAGAGATGCCGCTAAGTTATTCCAGCACTTTGTGTTTTTTTTGTAAACCAGCATCTGCAATTCTTTTTAAGAAGGAACTGCAGATGCTGGAAAATCGAAGGTACACAAAAAAGCTGGAGAAACTCAGCGGGTGCAGCAGCATCTATGGAGCGAAGGAAAAAGGCAACGTTTCGGGCAACGTCTGAAGAAGGGTTTCGGCCCGAAACTTTGCCTTTTTCCTTCGCTCCATAGATGCTGCTGCACCCGCTGAGTTTCTCCAGCTTTTTTGTGTACCTTCTGCAATTCTTTTGTTTCTCTAAAAGTCTCTTATTGAGTTAGGAGTGGGAAACATCTACAGATATTAGACCCGTAGGAGCCTCATTATTCATTGCTCCATTTTTGTACACGATCAGAAACATTAATTACTGCTTATTTTTAAATTACTTGGGTTACAGGTTTGTCACGGGGAAAGATTAAACATTTTACACAAATGAGCATAGAAGAGTGAGGGGATTTAATTGAAACAAACAAAGGTGGGATTTGCTTTTGGTTTATTATTGCCATGTGTACCAAGATTATTTGCACCATTACCTCTGCAACATATAACATTTCCCATCCTGTTCTGTGGCTAAGGGCCAAAATATACAGATATATTGGAAAGATTATGCACTGAAAACACATTGGATAAGTAACAGTGTCATGGAGTCATAGTCAAACTGTGTGGAAACGGGCACTTTGGCCCAAGTTGCCTACGTTGACAAACATGCTCCATCTACACTAGTCTCACCTGT
Source organism: Amblyraja radiata (assembly GCF_010909765.2). Lineage (NCBI taxonomy): Eukaryota > Metazoa > Chordata > Chondrichthyes > Rajiformes > Rajidae > Amblyraja > Amblyraja radiata. The sequence goes on from NC_045968.1 coordinate 34,313,818, forward strand.
CTGCATTTTGCCCACATCCGTCTAAACCTTTCCTATCCATATACCTGCCCAAATGTTTCTCAAGGTTTGTGATAGTCCTTGCCTCGACTACCTCCTCTGGCAGCTTGTTCCAAATACCAACCACGTTTTGTGTAAAATAGTTGCCCCCTCAGGTTCCTATTAACTCTTTCCCCTCTCACCTTAAAGTGTAAACATTGAGTACACAAGAGAATATCCTAGTTAATGCAATAAATTCTAGTGTAAAATATTTTATTAAGTAAAAGATTAGCTTGACCTTTTTGGGTTCTGAATAAGCTGAAGTTGCAATTCTGTGGTAAATTGGAAAAGCTGTGGAAGTTGGAGGCCTGCATTCAAGCTGTTCTGATAGTGCTTCCTGCTATGCCCAAGCAAAAGACGATTGACAATGGTGGGAGAGGAAGTGTTTCCTGGAGACTCTGTAGTTTCTGTAAACAGAAATCTTCTGGCTGTTACTGATATTGATGCTTACATTGTTAAGACGGGATTGGAAATGGTGGGCTTTTGAATAAGTTCCTATTTGGAAATTTTGTGATCAACAGTTTGTAATCAATATAACCACAAGATGACAAGTATTGTATTGGTGACAAGTATATTTTGAATGGGTACAGCCTATGATTGATTTGTGTTAAACGTCATTGCTGCAACTCTGTATAAGCATGTGACTATGTTTCCAAAATACTACAAAAGATGCTGTATGTCTTCATTCATTAGAGTGGTGGCACAGGGAGAGTTAAGTGTCTGTTGCATACTTGAATCTGTATCCCTGACACTCTCGCCGGCTGATGATCAGTAAAGCTTGTGTTGGTTTATCTAACCCATTGTGAGTTGCCTGTCTTTAAGAAATGAACCTTAAAACACATTAGATTGTGTATATGATTATGAGGGGAATAGATAGGGTGAATGCACATGATCCTTTACCCAGGATAGGGGAATCAAGAATCAGAGGGCATAGATTTAAGGTGCGAGGGGAAAGATTTAATAGGAATCTGAGGAGCAATTATTTTCACACAGAGGGCAGTGGTTATATGGAATGAGCTGCCAGAGGAGGTAATTGAGGTCGGTACTATAACAACATTTAAAAATACATTTGGACAGGAATGTGTATATGGTTAAATGCGGGCAGGTGGGACAAGTGTAGATGGGGCATGGGCAAGTTGGGCTGAAGAGCCTCTTTCCCTGCTGTATGACTCTGAATCTGGTTCCACTTGAATGGCTCTGAGTCCCTGCAAAGCCAGAGGAAATCTATTCCAGCTGACGAATCCAAGCGCCAGAAGACATGTTTATGTCTTTTGAACAAAAATAAAATTAATGTAGAGGCAATAGCGGAGGCCTCAATTGGCCTGACTTTGGGAGAACTGGGGATGGGGGCCGGACATTGTGCCTTCCCCCACAGTGGTAACCATTGTGGGGGGATGATTTTTGTGTGTAAGTGATTATTTTAGTTTGTGTCCAAGATGGCTGTCGGAAGGGAGAGTGTACGCTGGCGCTGTTTAGCTGCCGCTGCTCTCTCTTCACATTGTGTTTTTGATTTTTTTTGTCTTTGGATCGAATTCTGTCTTTAATTTGTGTATTGGTGATGTCTTTATTATTTATTTTACTCTGATTATATGTTTTTTACTCTTGTTAAATTCTGTAAGGTGTCCTTGAGACTTTTGAAAGGTGCCCACAAATAAAATGTATTATTATTATTATTATTAATGTATTGTAATTACTGAAACGAATATTTAATGTGATTACTCTACAAACACAGAGAACGACATACAAGAAGCACGTTTTATCAATAGCAAGTATTATAAATAGAATCAAGGTTGTCTGATTTAAAGTTCCATAAAAACTACTTAAAATCTCTGCCTCTCATGATTTTATATACTTTTATCAGATATTCTGCAACCGTCCGCGTTTCACAGAAAACTATCCAAATCTGTCCAATCTCACCCTGTAGCTAATTCCCCCTAATCCAGGCACCGTTCTGGTAATTCTCTTCTGCGCCCTTTCCATGCCTTTACATCCTGTAATGGGGCGACCAGAACTTGCACACAACACTCCAAATGCGGCCAAACCCAAGTCCGACAGAGCTGCTTCGTGATAATGGAGAAGCTTGTGAGGGGGGTTTAGGGAGTAAGGGGCGAGGGCGAACGTGTGGACCGTTCTACAATCTCTCCGCCCTGCCCATCATCTGTTTCTTCGTGTTTTCCTCCGGTTTGATTAAGATAATGTAGCATTTGGGAATAAAGATACAACTCAGCAGCCCGAAGCTCGACGCTAATATGGCAAAGATTTCCACGGCCACCGTATACTTGCCAGGGGTGCTGACATAGGCTGGGACAAAGGTCAGCCAGACTGCGAAAAAGATCAACATGCTGAAGGTTATGAACTTGGCCTCGTTGAACTTGTCCGGCAAGGCTCGGCCCAAAAAGGCTAAAACCAGGCATATGCACGCCAGCAGCCCGATGTAACCGAAAGCACAACAGAAAGCGAGCGTGGAACCCACTGCACACTCCAGAATGATCTTTGCGCTTTGATACTGGGTGTTTTGAGTGGGGAATGGCGGGGACGTGGCCAACCAGACCGCGCACACTATAACTTGGATCAGCGTGGAGATGAAGACAATTGACCTTTGTTGGGCCGGTCCAAACCATCGCATCACGTTGCTAGACGGCAGGGTGGCCTTGAACGCCATCAGGACCACTAGAGTTTTACTGAGGATGCAGGAGATGCACAGGACAAAACTAATCCCGAAGACAGTGTGGCGCATCGCGCATGACCAGGGTGTTGGCTGACCGATGAAGGCGATTGAGCAAAGGAAGCAGAGCATGAGGGAGATTAACAGCAGGAAGCTCAGCTCTGAGTTGTTGGCCCGGACAATGGGCGTGTTTATAAAGCGCAAGAAGACAGCCGCGACCCCTCCCGTGACGCAGGCCCCACACACGGAGATAGCCATGAGAGTCACCCCCATGCTCTCTCCAAACGACAGGAACTCAATCTGTTTAGGAACGCAAGCGTCTCTTCGGTCATTGGACCAGTAATCTATCGGACATTTCATGCATTCCGTGGAATCTGTGGAAGGGAAAACGATTCATCAGGCATAGAGCTGTACAGCACGGAAACAGATCCTTCGGCCCACCATGCCCATGCCGACCAAGTTGACAGATTGGGCTAGTCCCATCTAAATTAAACAAATAAAGTAACAACTATTATATTTTGCTTGCATTTGGCCCATAGTTCTCTAACCCTTCCCCATCTATATATTTGTCCTTTATTCTCCGCTTCTATAGCTTAGACACAAGGGACTTTCGGCGTTGCTTTAGAAACAACACTGGCAACAGCGAGGATGCTGAGTTACTCCAGCACCCTGTGTCTTCTTGTCGCTGGCAGCTTCTTCTCAGGCAGTTCATATCAGATAAACACTATCCCCTGAAGTCCCTGTTAAATCTCCCCCCTCTTATCTCTTGCCTATACCCTCTAGTTTTAGAACCCTCTGCGCTGAGAAAAAGACGTTTGTGCGCGTATCCAGGCCCCTCGTGATCCTGCACACCTCAATAAGGCCACCCCGAAACCTCCTACGCTCCAAACAAAAAAGGTTCCAGCCTGTCCAACCTCAGTCAGAGTAAAGGTCGGAATCCGAAACGTGACACCCGTGTTCTCTCTTTTCTGCAACACTCTCTAGGGTTCCACCAGTTACTGTGTGAGCCTTGCCCAGGTTTGATAGCCCAATGTGCAATTGTCGGAGTCGCCATGCGCTGGTACTTCGCGTTGCATGTTATATTCCGTCCACGTGTCATCGGCGCTATTTACCTGTCTGATTGCTGATCGCTCCCTCGGAACACGGTAAGCAATCGAAGCAGCAGATGGGCTGTCCTTGCCGGGCAACCTTCCTTGTACCCGCAACGCAGGAGTCAGTGCAGAGAGACACCGGTACCTGCGGACACAGGACGTCTTTCACTGACTCACACCCAACCTGGAACAATGCCTTATAGAACATAGAATAGTACAGCACAGGAACAGGCCCCGCGCCCCACAATGTGTGTGTGCCGAACAGAATGCTAAGACCAACTCTTACCTGCCTGCACATAATCCATACCTCTCAATTTCCGGCCTGTCCACCTCCTCCCCTCTCCCCCTTCTCCCACCTCCCCCTTCTCCCCCCTCCCTCGTCCCTTTCCACCCCCTCTCTCCCCTCCCCCCTCTATCCCCCCTCCTCTCTCTCCCCCCTCCTCTCTCGCCACCCCCTTCTCTCTCACCCCCCTCCCGTCTCACCCCTCCTCTCTCTCTCCCCCGCCCTTCTCTCCCCAGCCTTTCTCTTCCTCCCCCGGCATCCCTCTTCCACCCCTCTCTCGCCTCCCCCCTCATTCCCCCGCCACTCTCTCTCCCCACTCCCCCCCTCCCCCTCCCACGCGAGTTGAGGGGACGGGACCCAACGGGCCCCTCTTGGTCTCGGTTAAAATTTACCCCTCTCACAGTAAAGCCATGTACTCTAGTTTTTGACATTTGCACGCTGATAAAAAAAAGTCCTGATTGTTTACCCCACCAATGCAGTTTAAAAAAACCCATAGAACTCTCTTTTTGCGAGCATTATTCGTTTAGTGAAAAAAATGCCCTTTAGATTCATGTTTCCTCTCTTCCTTTAAACCTATGCAATCTGGTGCTTGATTCCCTTACTCTGCGTAAAAGACTGTTCATTCATATATATATTCCCCTTATGATTTTGTACACATCTATAAGATCACCCCTCAGCCCCATGCAGTCCAAAGAATAATGTCCTAGCCTGCCAAAGTCCTGGCAACATCTTCGTAAATCGTCTCTTTCCAGCTTAAAACACTTTAAAGCTTTCCTGTCCAGTTTACCTGTCGGTGTTGTACTTACCTCCACTGGCAGCTTGTTCCATAACCTACCACCCTGTGTGTGGGGGGAAAAAAACCCTCGAACCCCTTTAAATCCCTCTCTTCTCACCTTAAGCAAATGCCCTTCAGTTTTAGACCTCATATTAGGGAAAAAGACTGCGTCCATTCACTTTACCTCTGCTGGCCCGCAAGTTATAAAACCATCATTCAGCCACTCAGCTCCAGGGAAAACAGTCCCAGCCTAACTGGTCTCCCAATAACCCAAGTCCTCCAGCTCCGAATAATCCAAAAATCTGTCTGAAGAAGGGTCCCGACCTGAAGCGTCGCTTGACCACCCCCCCCCCCGCCCCCCCCCCCCCCCCCCACAGATGCTGCCTGACCCGCTGAGTTCCTCCAGCATTTTGTATTTTGCAAAAGATTCAAACATCTACAGTTTCTTGTGTCTCCAAGTATAAAGTCATAGGATTATGCAGCGTGGCAACAGGCCCTTCGGCCCAACTTACCCACACCTACCACCATACCCCATCTGCACTTGTCTCACCCGCCTGCATTAGGCCCACATCCCTCTAAACCTATCCTATCCAGGTACCTCTCGAAATGTTTCGTAAACGACTTCCTCAACTACCTCCTCCGGCTACTCGTTCCATCTACCCACTACCTATTGTGTAAAATAAATTAGCCTTCAGGTTCCTATTAAATCTTTCTCCCCTCGCCTTAAACCTGTCATCTGATTCTCGATTCCTCTACTCTGGTGTTTACCCAATCTATTCCTCTCATAATTGTGTATAAATGGACTGCTTTGTCGCACAACGATATACATTTGTGAAAAAAATCTACGACTCATTGTAAAGCGATGTTCTTCAGTTATCATTGAAATCGTTGCTTACACTGTGTCGAGATCCGTGCCACTCGATTCCATCTGCATCCACGACGAATTCTTCCCCCGCAGGGAGGGCGGCATCGTAATATCCAACTTTCACAAAGTCAACTGAGCCATCAGGACGCCTTTGCCAATTAATCATGTCATAGGAAGCGATGGGATCTCCGTTCTCATCAAAGCTGACTCGCTCTCCGAACTGATTGGTGAACTGCACCTCCCTGAGATAGTGCAAAAGCTGTAAACACCATACAATTATCCACCTATCACTCGCCAGACTCCGTGCCGCCGCCACCTATTTTGTCCAGCTTTCTCCCCGCTACTACCATCAGTCTGAAAAAAGGTCTCGACCCGAAAAGTAACCCATCATGTTTCCAGAGATGCTGCCTGACCCGCTGAGTTATCCTTGTGTTCCACACAAGATTTCAGAATTTAGTTTCTTTGCAAAATTATTTTGATTTAAAAAAAAAAATAGGGGTTTAATGTCCTTATTATAAACGGATATAAAGTACTCAGCGGATCAAGCAGCATCCTTGGAGAACATGGATAGAAAACCATGTTCTCCAGAGATGCTGCTTGACCCGCTGAGTTATTCCAGCACTTTGCGTATTCTTGTGTGTTGCCCCTGTCCCACTTATGAAACCTGAACAGAAACCTCTGGAGACTTTGCGCCCCATCCAAGTTTCCGTGCGGATCCCGGAGGTTGCAGGTGGTTGCCGGAGGTTGCAGGTAGTTGAAGCACCGTAGGAAGACTGACAAAAACCTCCGGGAACCACCGGGAACTGCACGGAAACCTTGGGTGGGGCGCAGAGTCTCCAGAGGTTTCCGTTCAGGTTTCCTAAGTGGGACAGGGGCATTAAACTTGCATCTGCAGTGCTTCGGTTCTATAATTTAAAATCGTTATATTGGAGAAAGGTTAGTCTAACCTTTATGGGAGTTTTACCCTGCTGGATAAGCGGCCCGTTACTCACCTGCCAAGGTAGAATGTTGGTCTTTTGACCGCAGGTTGTGTTGGCGAAGGGCCCTCTTCCGTTTTCACACGATTGTAAGTTGTGAAGAGCGTGGGCGATGGCGTACACCGCTTTGTACACGTTGTAGGCAATTGTTAACTGTGTCACATCGGTAAAGGGATTCTCAACCGACCCCAGGCGCTCGGTACCAGTACACGGTTGGTACCGGGCCGCGGTCTCCTTCACAGTCCCATTGGAAGTTTGCACGCTGCAGCCAAAAACCTCTAGCCACAGTTCTTCCACGAACGGGTTGTTGGGTGCGGAGGACGGGTGAACTTGGACGAGAAACTCTCTCAGACCAGGAATGTCCTCTCTCCTGATCCCAAACCCAATAGTCCCAGCAAATATTTCCCGTGTTTCTTCCGTCCACAGCCGGGCTGATGTGATCCAGCCCTCGCTTGCGATGAGCTGAACGTCTGTGATGTTCTGCTGCCGCATTTCTTTCACCAAAGACACGGTGTCGCTTTCAAACGTAAAGACGATCACCACTTTAGCTGATGACTTTTTCATGGTGTCCGTCACTTGGACCAACTTTGATCTAGTGCTTGCTGCGGAGATAAATTCAATAAACGCGATACATGTTTCAAATGTTGAAACTTCTTCAAGGAACGATAATATGGCAAAGCGGCCATACTCGCTGTCCTCGGCCACAACCCCCACCCAAGCCCAATTGAAGCGCCCGACCAGCCGCACCAGCGCCTTGATCTGCACGGCGTCACTGGGGACCGTCCGCAAGAAGGTTGGGAACTCGCTTTTGTCGCTCAGACAGGTGCAGGAAGAAGAATAGCTGATCTGCAAGTGAACGCACGTTTTAAATCGTAAATTTCTCAAACTATTTTCAAGTCAAGATTGTTTTACTGCCATATGTACCGAATTGGAACAATGATATTTTTACTTGTAGCAGCACAACAGCTACGTAAACGTTGCACTCTATAAAACCCGGAATAAACAACAAAAGTCTTCAGTATATATGTTTAAAAAAACAGCTAAATTAATAGACAATTACCGTGAAAAGTCAAAAATAATGTCTACATAGTTCGGGGTCTATTTGGAGGTTGTAGTGTTCGATAGCCTACAAGGTGGTTGTAGGGAAGAAGCTGTTCCTGAACCTGGGGACCTTACAGTTTGCAGGCCCCTGTACCTTATTCCCGATGGGAGATGTGAAATGTGCAAGGATAAAATGGGCAGGAGTGGCATGCCTGATTGATAGAGCGACCCCCTCCCCCCCCCCCCCCCCCACACTCTTCCCTGTGCTCCAACCAAAATTGAACCAGACCTGCCCCCCCCCCCCCCCCCCCCACCACCACCACAATCAATCCGAAGAAGGTCTGAACTCAAAACGTCCCCGATCCACGTTCTCCAGAGACATTGAACTTATCCATGCAACTGATACGCTACAGTACTATATTCTGTAATGTCTTCCTTCTCTCTACCTGTTGTACTTGAGTTTGACTTGACGGTATTTATGTATTGTATTATCTGATCTGATTTGGACAGCATGCAAAACACAGCTTGTGACTGTCTCGGTACACGTTACAATAATAACCCGACCAATACACTACCAGGCCAATGTGGAATGGAGCCAGCAGGCGGGACGCGGCGATTGATTCTGAGGATGCCGCGTCTCCCACCACGATGGAGACCGAGGGGAGTTCAGCGCACGTGGAGCTTGATTCAGGCCCATCTTCCTTGTTCAGTAATTTGAGGACTCCTTTGAGTGATTCCGAGTGTGTATGGCAGCTGTCAAAGATCTGATAGCCCAGGGTTAGGTTGGGAAGGAGCTGAGCGTTGCTGTTTATTTCCTCTATTGCAAAGATCATGGTGTGCGCCCAGCGGAGCTCCCTGTGTCGGAACCTGATCAATACATAAGGGTTGGGAAGTCATACAAAGCATCCTCGGATCTCAGGGAAGGAAGGAAAATACAAATTCTGCAACTAAACACACAGACAGCAGAAGTTAACTGAAATTATCCATTCATCACGAGTCACCGTTGGCGGAGACACAAAAAACTGCAGATGCTGGAATCTTGAGCAAAACGCAAGTACCGGAGGATCTCATCAGACCTGGCAGCGTCTGTGGAAGGAATGGCCGTTCGAAGTTCCTCATTCAGACTCCTGGATTTTATTTGTGGAAGAAAAAGACAAAATTGAGAATTATTCCATAAACAAACATTTGAGAACGGAGACACAAGGAATTACAGATGCTGGAGTCTTGAGAAAAACAGTAAGTGCTGGAGGAACTTAGCGAGCCAGGCAGCATCTGTGAAGGGAATGGACATGCGACATTTCGGGTCGGGACCCTTCTTCAAACTCATATAACATAGAACATTGAGCGGTAGATCACAAGGGAAACTATCCTGTCCATAATGTAGCTGCTAAACACGATGCCATCTCTTATCTACCTGCGCATAAACCATATTCCTCCATTCCATCTGTATCTACGTGCCTACCCAAAAGCATCTTAAATGCTGCTATTTTATCTATCTCCACCATCAACCCTGGGGCGCGTATTCGGGGAACGAATTCTGTCCAAAATGCCCAAAAGTGCTGATAAACGTACTTACTGAAGGCAGCGAACTGGCTGAGGCTTATTGCGAAACGTGTTGTACACAGGAGCCGTTCTGAAATGTAACGGGAATAAACCGCCCAGGATGACATCTCCACGTTGAGACACGCCAGGATTAAACTTTTCTCGCAGCTTGCACGCTGTTTCGGTCGCTGGAGTCATCGCTTGGATTGCGCAGAGGAACGACAAGGTCCAAATAGCAAGCGGCAGCATTGTTAAGGTCAAAACAGTTTCTCAACACCACTGGAAAGTATAACACGGTTCTGCGGCTGGGTGTCTATTTATATGTTGGCTGGTAAACACGCCAGGTGCGCTTTAACCGACCATAGCTCAAACCATCCCGTTGGGATAGCAGGAAGATTGCTTCTTGGTAAACAGGTGTGAAGTGAGATGATAATCAGTAAACTTTGTGGATGCTGGAGGCAATGTCTCTCTGGATAATTGAGTTTAATCATATTTTGTGTGATTAATATTAAGATTGTTACGGGGCGAACGTTCGTATGATATTTGGGGAATTCTCTGTAGGCACGCTATTCGAAGGGATAACAAAGCTGACGATGTTTCTGAGCACACGCGTGTACATCAATGTTGTCTTTAGACCGTGAAAGTTGCCAGTTTAAACAAAGACTATTCTTTAACATGGTTGTACACCCAATGTGCATTTCACAAGAGGGGAGAGGACACATGACTCTTAAAGATACTTGGGTCAGGGGTTATGGGGAGAAGGCAGGAACGGGGTACTGATTGGGGATGATCAGCCATGATCACGTTGAATGGCGGTGCTGGCTCGAAGGGCCGAATGGCCTACTCACGCACCCATTGTTTATTGTCTATTGTCTATAAATTAAAATAAAAGTGCTTTTTCTGGATATCTGAAAAATAAACATGAAATGCTGGAAGAACGGAGGATGTCAGATGGCATATGTGGAAAGAGAAACAATGAACGTTTCATGGCGACGGCGTTTCAGCAGAAATTGGAAAGAAATAGAAAGTTTGTTCCACGAAAGTGGGAGCTGGTGATGAAGGAAATAAGGAAACTGGATAACCAGTTAGAGGGGCAGTTAAAATCAGACGTCTATGTATCATGTTGCTGAGGTTGTGTAGTGCGTGTTACTGTGACAGCAACAGCAAGATGGATTAAACAAATGAAATGGCGACTCTGGCAACAACACAAAGAAACGGCGTTATCTAAAGTTGGAGAATTTGGTGTTGCGTCCTGAAAGTTGCATTAAAAGTTCACAAGTTGTTAAGCCATTGGAGCAGAATTAGGCCACTCGCGCCATCGAGCCTCCTCCGCCATTCACTCACGGCCGATATATATTTCAGTCTCAACCCCATTCACCTGCCTTCTCCCCTGCATTCTTAGTTGTCACTGAAAATAGAGTCAGTGAATTTTCAACAATAATTTAAACCGCCTTAAATTTAGACAGGAACCCAAAAGCAAAACAAAAAAACTCCAGATATTAAATATCTGTAATTTCACTAAATGCGTAAAGTCTACAAATACTCAGCAGGTATGACACCACATTTCAAGAGTTTTCAGAACGATGGTAATATGTACCTTTCAAAGCTTTGTCTGCAGTTTTGGTGATTGATCGATCTGACGCTTAACAACTGTTCTAGCTGTCCAACCAAAAATACGATTTAGTTAGACACCAGGAACTGCAGATGCTGAAATATTGAGCAAAAAAAAAACGAGAGTGATGGAATAACATGGCCGGTCACGCAGCATTTTTGGAGAACGTGGACAGGCCATCGCCATCAATTTCGGGTCGGGGCCCTTCTTCAGGCTGATTGTAGTCGGGGGGGGGGGGGGGGGGGGGGGTGGAGAGCGCTGGAAGAGAGGTGGGAGCGGCGAAAATCTAGACAAGTGACAGGTGAGGGGATGGGGCAGATTGATTATCAGATGGGCAGAGTAATCGGCAAAGGCTGCAATGAAAAGGAGGCAAAAGATTGTGAGATAAGGAGAGAAGAGGCGTGAATTGTGAGGTCCGAGGAAGGGACGTGGAACTTCAGCACTTTGTCTTTTTTAATACAATTTTGTTACAGTACTAAGTTCATTCAATAAAGTCTCCACTCACCATCCTTCCCACGTCATATCTTCTGAGCGCTGTTACTGACTCTCAACAATATCGCGAAATCCCCTCACCCCCCTCTAACCTCTCTCTGGTCAGATATTTTGTAACCAAGAAAAGCAGGTTGCAAGTCCTCCGTTGTTAGCCTCGTTTCGGTCAGACTCCCACTCTCTAGCATCGCCCTCTTTGAACTGGGTTTGTTCTTGCATTTCGCTATTCAATATTACGCTGCAGTCTGCAGCAGCATTTTGTTTTTTATTTTCTAACTTTAATGTCCCCTATGTTCCAAGTCATCTCACTCATTTTATGTATTTTATTTCTCCTGTTCTTCTGCTCACCGCTTTTCATCTCCTGCTAAGCTAATTTAAGCTCTTGGCAACAACATTAAAACAACCCACTAGGATATTTGTCACAGTCTGGCTCGGAAAGGAGGTGTGCATTCTCTCTGTGACCCCATGGCTTGGCCCCATCCCACATCTCCGTTCCAGCTTACTCCCCTACTCCAATTGGTATGAAGAAAGGTACTGACCCGAAACGTCGGCTGTCCATTCCCTCCACAGACGCTGCCTGACCCCCTGAGCTCCTCCAACATTTCGTGTTTTGCACAAGATTCCAACATCTGCGGTTCCTTGTGTCAGCACAAGAAGCTGCCAATGTTAATGATAAGGTGGTGGGACCAGACCTACAGGCTTGACCTAACGACTTGGATAAGGACATCTGACCCAATAAAACAATAGACAACGCAGGAAACACCCAGCAGGTCAGGCGGCATCTGTGGAAACAGAAACACTTGACGTTTCAGACGAGGGACCGTCATCAAACCCGCGAAAGATGGAAATCTTTCCGATTCTCAATCCTGGTTTTGGCAGCTCAGTTTTCACTTCATTTGAAGCAGAGATGGGCTGATGTCAATGGGGTCAATGAACAGTGCACGAGATAGAATATCAAATATCAAATATTGTTTCTGTTCACATCCAGAGTCGCTTCTGGTGGCCTTGGTCTGTCGGATTTTGTGGTCATGACATTGGAGGTTCTTAAACAATTATTTAAAGCTATCTTAAACTTGTAATTCCCAAATTACCCTTCACATCTCTTGGGTTTCTGATACCTTTATGAAAATCGAAGCAAAACTGCAGGTATTAAAAAGCTGAAACAAACCCCGGGAAGCGGGGGGCCAGAGGAAGGCACCCTCCACCCGCCTTTCTGTATCGCTTACCCGTTGGACACGTTGTAACACCTCTCCTGCACCTCTTCCCCTCCCCCCGCCCCTGGACACAGACATGCATTTCCAGATGGTGCACCGTTGAACATAGAAGTTGGGAGGTCATGTTGTAGTTGTATAAGACGTTGGCGAGACCGCATTTAGAGTATTGTGTCCTGTTCTGGGCACCATGTTATAGGAATAATATTGTTGAGCTTGAAAGGGTTCAGAGAAAATTCAAGAGGATGTTGCCAGGACTAGAGGGTCTGAGCTATAGGGAGAGATTGAGTAGGCTAGGTCTCTATTCCTCGGAGCAACAATGAATGAGGGGTGATCTTATTGAGGTGTATAAAATAATGATAGGAATCGAGGGACAGAGGACATAGGTTCAATGTGAGGGGGAAAAGGTTTCTGAGGGGTATCCTTTTCACACAAAGGGTGGTGGGTGTATGGAAGAAGCTGCCAGAGGAGGTAGTTGAGGCTGGGACTATCCCAAGGTTAATGAAACAGTGAGACAGATGCATGGATAGGAGAAGTTTGGAGGGAAGGCAGGTGGAACTAGTGTAACCATATAACCATATAACAATTACAGCACGGAAACAGGCCATCTCGACCCCTCTAGTCCATGCCGAACACATAATCTCCCCTAGTCCCATATACCTGCGCTCAGACCATAACCCTCCATTCCTTTCCCATCCATATAACTATCCAATTTATTTTTAAATGATAAAAACGAACCTGCCTCCACCACCTTCACTGGAAGCTCATTCCACACAGCTACCACTCTCTGAGTAAAGAAATTCCCCCTCATGTTACCCCTAAACTTCAGTCCCTTAATTCTCAAGTCATGTCCCCTTGTTTGAATCTTCCCTACTCTCAGTGGGAAAAGCTTTTCCACGTCAACTCTGTCTATCCCTCTCATCATTTTAAAAACCTCTATCAAGTCCCCCCTTAACCTTCTGCGCTCCAAAGAATAAAGCCCTAACTTGTTCAACCTTTCTCTGTAACTTAGTTGCTGAAACCCAGGCAACATTCTAGTAAATCTCCTCTGTACTCTCTCTATTTTGTTGACATCCTTCCTATAATTAGGCGACCAAAATTGTACACCATACTCCAGAATTGGCCTCACCAATGCCTTGTACAATTTTAACATTACATCCCAACTTCTATACTCAATGCTCTGATTTATAAAGGCCAGCACACCAAAAGCTTTCTTTACCACCCTATCTACATGAGATTCCACTTTCATGGAACTGTGCACAGTTATTCCCAGATCCCTCTGTTCACCTACATTCTTCAATTCCCTACCATTTACCATGTACGTCCTATTTTGATTAGTCCTGCCAAGATGTAGCACCTCACACTTATCAGCATTAAACTCCATCTGCCATCTTTCAGCCCACTCTTCCAACTGGCATAAATCTCTCTGTAGACTTTGAAACTCTACTTCATTACCCGCAACCCCACCTATCTTAGTATCATCTGTATACTTACTAATCCAATTTACCACACCATCGTCCAGATCATTGATGTACATGACAAACAACAGTGGACCCAACACAGATCCCTGTGGCACCCCACTCGTCACTGGCCTCCAACCTGACAAACAACCATCCACCATTACTCTCTGGCATCTCCCATTCAGCCACTGTTGAATCCATCTTGCTACTCCACCATTAATGCCCAACCATTGAACCTTCTTAACCAACCTTCCATGAGGAACCTTGTCAAAGGCCTTACTGAAGTCCATATACACAACATCCACTGCTTTACCCTCATCAATTTCCCGAGTAACATCTTCAAAAAATTCAAGAAGATTAGTTAAACATGACCTTCCAGGCACAAATCCATGTTGACTGTTCCTAATCAGACCCTGTTTATCCAGATGCTTATATATATTATCTCTAAGTATTCTTTCCATTAATTTGCCCACCACTGACGTCAAACTAACAGGTCTATAATTGCTAGGTTTACTCTTAGACCCCTTTTTAAACAATGGAACAACATGCGCAGTACGCCAATCCTCCGGCACTATTCCCGTTTCTAATGGCATTTGAAATATTTCTGCCATAGCCCCTGCTATTTCTACACTAACTTCCCTCAATGTCCTAGGGAATATCCTGTCCGGACCTGGAGACTTATCCACTTTTATATTTCTCAAAAGTGTCAGTACTTCCTCTTCTTTGATCCTCATAGTTTCCATAGCTACTCTACTTGTTTCCCTTACCTCACATAATTCAATATCCTTCTCCTTGGTGAATACCGAAGAAAAGAAACTGTTCAATATCTCCCCCATCTCTTTTGGCTCTGCAGATAGTTGGCCACTCTGACTCTCTAATGGACCAATTTTATCCCTCGTTATCCTTTTGCTATTAATATAGCGGTAGAAACCCTTCGGATTTACTTTTACCTTACTTGCCAAAGCAACCTCATATCTTCTTTTAGCTTTTCTAATTTCTTTCTTAAGATTCTTTTTACTTTCTTTATACTCCTCAAGCACCTCATTTACTCCATGCTGCCTATAACTATTGTAGATATCCCTCTTTTTCCGAACCAAGTGTCCAATTTCCCTTGAAAACCATGGCTCTTTACAATTTTTACGATTTCCTTTCAACCGAACAGGGACATAAAGATTCTGTACTCTTAAAATTTCACGTTTAAATGTACTCCATTTCTCTTCCACATCTTTCCCATAGTGTAGCTGGGACATGTTGGCCGAAGTGGGCAAGTTGGCTAGCAGGGCCTGTTTCCACACTGTATCACTCTATAACTCTATGACCACTTGCACTTGTCCTAATCTGTTGCAAATAAAAGCAAAGTGCAGGAAGACCTCAGGGTTTAGGGGTTGGTCATTCAATCGTGGGTTTGCTCAGCAGCGCCCCCACTGGAAGGCCAAAGGCAACAACTTCCGGATTTCCGCGTTTAACGGCGCATAAGTGGACGGCGCAAATACCGCGAACATTGACGAACAACAGCGAAACCTTTATCAACTCACCCAGCGTTAGGGCAGCGGTCGTTTGCTGCATTGTGTCCATTGCCGTCAGGAGGTATCCTTCCTCAGTCGCCCTGCCTCGGTCCGTACAGTTTCAGGTGAGATATTCCGGCTACATATCCAAATGCTTTTTTACAAAACGCGATGTTTCAACTAAAAAGTTCACACGTGCTGCAGCAACTCAATGTGTCAGTCAGGCAGCATCTGTGGAGAACATGGATAGGTAACGTTTCCGTCCGGGACCCTTCTTCAGACTGATGATGGTGGAGGGGGGAGAAAGCTGGAAGGGAGGTGGGGACAGGACAAAACCTGGAGGATACAGGTGAGAGTTTTTTAGTTCGGTAGACGCTTGGACACGTGGGCCAGATATAACACGATATAAAGTGTGAGATAAGGATAGAAGACGTACGAATTGTGAAGCTCACAACTTGAAGGTATGAACATTGAATTCTCCAAATATTCAAACCGCTGGGTTGTAAGTTTCCCAAGCGGAATACAAGGTGGGGTTCTAACAGTTTGCGTGTGGCCTCACTCTGGCAATGGAGGGGGCCTAGGACAGGGTCAGTATAGGAATGGGAAGGGGAGTTGAAATGGTTCGCAACCAGGAGATCAGGCTGACCTTCTGCATGAATTTAGAAATACAGCGCGGAAACAGGCCCTTCGGCCCACCGAATCCGCGCTGACCAGCGATCCCCGCACACTAACACTATCCTACACACGCGAGAGACAATTTGCACACACGCCAAGCCAATTAACATACAAACCTGTACGTCTTTGGAGTGTGGGAGGAAACCGAAGATCTCGGAGAAAATCCACGCGGTCACGGGGAGTACATACAAACTCCGTACAGACAGCACCCGTAGTCGGGATCGAACCCGAGTCGGCAGCAACTCTACCGCTGCGTCACCACGTGAACAGAAACGCGTTGTTCTGTTTCGGTACATATGACATAATGCTCTCGACCCATGTCTCTTGACCCATTCCCATTCGGTCGCATTGTTCCCCTTCCCCCTATTCTCTTCCACATATATTCCTTGCTCTGGATTCACAATTCGACCCTTTTTTATTTTTATCTCACACCTTTTGTCTCCATCTCTGGACTTTGTCCATCCATCTACCTATCACCTCCCCCTCTCCCCTTCACATGTATCCATATCATGCCAGGCTTTGCCCCACCCCTCCTTTGCTCCAGCTCCCGCCCTTTCCCCCATCAGAATCAATCTTAAGAAAGACCCCGACCTGAAACGTCCCCTACCTATGTTCTCCAAAGATTCTCCGTGACTCGCTGTTATTCCAGCACGTTGTCCTTTTTTTGTTGTAAACCAGTAACTTCAGTTCCTATGTCGTGATCTTTCAACCAACGCGAGCGTATATTCTGCGGCATTGGCACTAACTCCCCGGGACCTCTCCCTTCTCGGATGGTGAAAGCGCCTCTTCTCGGTCAGTGGTTTCAGATCCAACCTGAGTTTGAAAGGACTCGACCCGAAACGTCACATCTTCCTTTTCTCCAGAGATGCTGCCTGACTCGCCGAGTACCTCCAGCATTTTGTGTCTATCTTCAGTGTAAACCAGCATCTGCCTTTCCTTCCCACCCAACCTGATTAATACCGGCATAGCCGTTGCAGGAGGAAAACCCTTACATCAGCGCGACAGAACAAGTCAAAGTAGCTCTCTCTATTGCCAAAGTGACTGCTTATTTGCGGTCTGTCATTGCTTCAGAAGCTTGATTATACCTCCTTCAATTGCAAAAGACGTTGCAGCAGTTTTGGTGCGTTTACATGGGCTTCAGGATGGTCCTGTTACAAGGTCTAATTTTCTGAAAAAATAATGTTGCTTAGTGCACCATCTGCACTTATGGTAGGTCCCCGGGAATGATTTAAACCTACAGCATTCCCAGTCTGCAACATACCTCAGCCAACGTGCAGCAAATATAACACTGGAGGAAGCCAGCAGGTCCAGCAATACAGCCAAGGGGGTAGTCCACATAGCGACAAGGAAACGCCGATGCTGGAATCCTGAGTAAAGCTGGAGTAACTCAGCGGGCTAGGCAGCATCTCTGGTTAGGCCAGGCGACGTTGTGGGCCAAGACTTCAGACTGGTGATGGGGGGTGGGTGATGGGGGATGGGGGTTGGAGAGAAGAAAGCTGGAAGTGTGACAGGAAGAAACAAGCATGGGGCCGGGAGGCGATAAGTGCAAGTAGGTGAGGACCAGGTGGAGCCAGGTGGTGGAGGAGATGGGAAGCATAGAGACAGAGGCTGAAGTGTGATTGGTGGTAGACACAGAATACAGGAGTAACTCAGCGGGACGGGCAGCATCTCTGGAGTGAAGGAATGGGTGTCGTTTCGGGTCGAGACCCTTCTTCAGGCAGGTGTGAAAGGTGGTAGTCTCTTGTTTGGCTCTATGGTCTGAGTTCTCGTTGCCTGCCTTTGGTTTCGCCTGCACCCCAATACTCTCCATCGTGCTCGTTTACATTTCACTTGATTCCAGTAAACCTCGATGTATTCTGGAAGATTGGCTGAAGAGGAGCCCTGACTTGAAACGTCGCGTATCCATTTCTTCCACGGATGCTGCCTGACCGCTGAGTTCTTCCGGCATTTAGTGTTTTGCTCAAGATTTCAACATGCAGTTTCTGGTGCCGCTGGTCAATTGTTACTTTAATCTTCACGTCCACACATTAAACAACAATAATTCCTACACGTGCAAAAGAAGAATGCGTCGCAACATTTTAATTGAAAAACTAACGATTTGAAAGATTAACCCAGTATGCGAATACGTGCTTAAGTTTAATGTTACAAATACAGAAATCGCAGCTGGGCAATGAACATGTTTGGGTGTATGGTCTCCGCACCAACCGCCTGAGAGAGAGTCATAGAAGAGGCATAGTTACACATGCCATTCGGCCCAATTTGCCCACGTCGACCACCATGCCCCATCTACACTAGTCTCACTTGCTTGCGTTTGGCCCATGTCCCCCTAAACCTGTCCTAACCATGTACGTATCTAAATGTTTTTTAAACGTTGTAGTGGTATCTGCCCGCAACTACCTCGTTCCATATACCTTGGTGTAACAAAGTTGCCCCCCAGTTTCCTATTAACCCCCCTCCCCCTCCCCCCGCTCACCTTAAACCTATGTTCTCTGGTCCTCGGTCTCCCTACGCTGGGTAAAAGCCTGTGCATTTACCCGATCTATTCATCCCATGAACTTGTACACCTCTATAATATCAACCCTCAGCCTCCTAGCCTACCCAACCATCTCTTTATAGCTCAGGCCCTCGAGTCCCGGCAACATCACAGTAATAATTTTCTGTACCATTTTCAGCTTAACAATATCTTCTACCCAGCTTGACCCACCCGTCGCTCACTTTTGCCAGTTTAGTTTGGACTTGAGTTTGAACATCAGGTAATAAAGTTGTCTGACAGCAGACTGATATGGCCACATGGCACTGACATGGCACTGAAGGGTAATTGACGTTCTGGAAAGAACATACTAACTCTTTCGGTCCAAAGAGAACATTGTGTTTTGTGATTACGTTGTCGAAAACAAAGTAATCCCCCAATATTAAAAAAAAAGAAACTAGTTGTACTATTATGCAACATTTATAATCCAAAGTCATTGTTGAAATTGTTTTCGAATTTCAGATGTTGCAAAGACTCGAGGTCCAGAGCTATAGGGAGAGTTTGGGCAGGAACAAATCCCTTGGAAAGCAGGAGGATGAGGGGTACTCTTATAGAGGGCTATAATAATCTTGCAGAGGTGTATAAGATCTTGAGGAGAATAGATAGGGTGAATAGACAGCCTTTTACCCAGAGGAGGGGAGTCAAGAACCAGAGGACATAAGTTTAAGGTAAGAGGGGAAAGATATAACAGGAACCTGAGGGGCAACTTTTTTCACACAAAGGTAGTGGATTATGGAACGAGCTGCCAGAGGGGGTAGCTGCCAGAAGGGGTAGCTGCCAGAGGGGGTAACTGCCAGAGGGGGTAGTTGCCAGAGGGGGTAGCTGCCAGAGGCGGTAGCTGTCAGAGGGGGTAACTGCCAGAGGGGGTAACTGCCAGAGGGGATAGCTGCCAGAGGGGGTAACTGCCAGAGGGGGTAGCTGAAGCAGGTACAATTAACAACGATTAAAAATACATGCAGACAGGTACTTGGATAGGAAATGTTTTGAGGGATATGGGCAAAACGTGGTGGATGGGACTAACTTTGATGGGACATCGTGGTTGGCATGGACGATTTGGGCCGAAGAATCTGTTTCCGTGCCGTACGACTTTATGATTCTATGACACAAAGAAAAAGTAGCGAAGATAAACAAAGAACAAGTGGTGAACAGCCAATGTTTTGTAGAACGTCGTCAGTGACCTATGCGGTAACACCCTACACAGCCCTGCTTGAACAAGGAACTGCAGATGCTGGAATCTTGAGCAAAATACAAAAATGCTGGAGGAACTCGATGGGCCAGGCAGCATATGTGGAGGGGATGGGCAGGCGACATTTCGGGCCAGCATACTTCTGCAGACGGACGCAGATGCAGCGTGGCCCACCGAGATTCTCCAGCACTTTGTATTTTCCCTTCAGGGCTTTGATTTTTGTAAATAGATTGGGATAAATTTGCTGGCGCTAAGTACGCCTAGGCCGAATGTGTTAAATCGCGACTAACACAGAACTTCAATGCATAGTTGTCCTGTGATGTTACTTTGCATTTTGTTTTGCTTTATTTTCATTTTTCTGGAAGTGTCCAGGCAAGGTCAACGTGTACAACCCGCGTGCAAATATGTGCAATTAATATTTTAGGCATCTATATGTGTTAAGTCTCAAGTCTTCTCCTCCCCCTCCACCAGGTGGGATAGAAATGCATCCCTGATGTAAGAGGTAGATGTTAACTGGCATCTGCTGCCAATATTATCTTTATCTATACGGTTCATAAACAGCGGCAGCGAGCGAACGCGAATTTGTCACCCTCTAAGCATATGATAAAGACCCTTTCTCCCAATGTGCAAGCCCGTAGTGGCTTTCTTATCAGTTTATCCAGCCTTGGAATAGCTACAAGTGAATCATGCGCTGTCAGCAAGAGAGATGTGATGTCCCTTAACCACTACAATGTTACAAGTGGTCCGTTTCCTTCCTCTAAGGGTGACGCGATGCCAGAACTCTTGAGCTAACATGGTGGAACATCCAGAAGCTATGCTGTCGCCTGCTCAATGTTCTATCAGCCTAAAGCACGACGATTCATTCAACGCCAAAGTTTTCTATTAAACATTGCAATTCAGGCGATCAACTCCTTGGTGAGTATTATCTTAAGCATGTCCCAGATATGAATAAATGGCGCCGAATTCGCCAGAGTTTGTACGTTCTCCCTGTGACCGCGTGGGTTTTCTCCGGATGCTCCGGTTTCTTCCCACAGCACCAAGACGTTCAGGTTTGTAGGTTAATTGGCTTTGGTAAAATTGTAAATCGTCCCTAGTGTGGAGGATAGTGCTGGTGTACGGGGTGATCGTTGGCCGGCAGGGTCTCACTGGGCCGAAGGGCCTGTTTCCACGCTGTTCTCGCTGCTCGGTTGATAGAGGACAGTAATGTTGGCGCCTTTAGGTCTGCGGGTAATAAGGGCGTCATTAAGGTTGTAGAGAAACGCAACTAGCTCCAGAACGGGATCCGGCGAGTAGTGTGTGAAGACGTAGTACGTGAACAATACGGCCAAATAGGAGACACAAAGGACTGCAGATGCTGGTTTACAAAATAAAAGGATATGAAGTGCGGGAGTAACTCAGCGGGTCAGGCAGCACCTCTGGAGAGCATGGATAGGCAACGTTTCAGGTCGGATCCCGTCTTCAGACTGATTTAAGTGTTGTGTGTGTGTGTGTGGGGGTGGGGTGGGGGGGGGGGGGGGGGCGGTTAGGAAGGTGGAAGGGAAATGGGGGGACAAAGTCAAGCAAATGTTAAGTGAAGGAGTCCCTTGTACTTCTGATGTTGAAGGCATGCAATGATCACTGACGTGGCGGTAATTGATTTAAAGTCACATTTCATTGCTATTGACAGACAACCTCTATTTTACATAGGCGGATGTCCCTGCGTGTGTAGCTGAAGAGAACTGTGCGATTCCAGTCGTAGGGAGAGCCCCGGAGAGGGAGACCGCCCGGACAATGGCCATCTAGGTAACATCACTGAGCGAAAGTCTTGCGGCACATCCTCGACTGTCCAGCCATGGCATCCTCCATCGACAAGCGCCAGGACCAGGAGGCAGATTCCCAGGACGTTGCCAACTTGTCGGGGGTGTCAATGGGGTCTTCGCCGGGCGGATCACACAGCGCGACCCTCGGCGGAGATCAAGCGAGAAGAGAAAGTGAGAGGGCTGTTCACGGGCAGAGAGCAGAGAAGCCATTGCTTCCCCCAGAGTATCGAAGGACGCCGAGCCCGCCTTCCATTGAGTATCTGTGTCACATGGAGGCAGCGGAGGTTGCTTTTCGGCGAGTGGTTGAGAGGATGGGCGAATGGGAGGAGAGAATCAACTGTATCTCCAATCGATTACAGCAAGTTTGCTGCCATATTCAGGGAACCGCGGAAACGGAGACTGAGACAGAGCAGGAAAACATCCGCCAACAAGGCACCGGGGGCAACATCTGAGCAATTTCATGCAACTGCAGCAATCGGTTTCCAAACAACGCTGACAACATCTACATCCTGTCTACAAGATGGAAATTATTAAAATGTTAAAATACTTCGATAAGTTACATGCAGCAAATGACACTTCCACGATAGAGTGACTGCTAAACACGAGACAAAACATTAGATTTATGCTAGTTACAGTGGAAATAAAAGAATGACTTTTCTTTTCATCAAGAGGGTTCTGGGTGTTTCCGGCTCTCTCATTCGGAACTATGTTGGCGCTGTGGAACAAATGGATTTCTCTCCAGTGAGTTTTACGTATCTGTACCCTGCCTGGTCGCAAACGGCTGCGGTGACGAAGGCAGTGGAAAGGTGGATGTCACATTTGTGTGCCAGACTCGAGACCTTAGATTGTAAAGTAACAAGGATGTCTACTGATTTCAGGCAACATATATTCCTTTCCATTGTAAGAAGTATCTTGAGGTGCCATGGGGATGTCTGGCAATGTGAGACACTTAATAGTCTGTACAGAACACGATGCCATGTTAAACTAATCTGCTCCGTCTGCCCCTGTTCCGTATCCTTCCATTTCCTGCATATCCACGTGCCTCTCTAAATGTTTCCTAATCGTCACTAATGTGTTTGCCGCCTGGCAACGCGTTCGTGGCACTCACCAACTTTGCCCCTCTCACCCGAGAGCGATGCGCTCTAGTATTTGACATGTCTATATTGGGATAAAGGTTCTAACCTTATCTATGCCACCCTGGTCTTCTATCAAATCTCTCCTCAAGCTGCAGCGTTCCAGAGAACACCATCTAAGTTTGTCCAGCCTCTCTCTGTAGTTAACACCCCCCACCCCCCCCCCCCCCCACCCAATTCGGGCTCCCTTCTGATAAACTTATATACCGTCTCTAAAGCTTCCACATGCCTCCTGTGACGGAGCGATTCGAGCCTCACGCAAAACACTAAATGTGGCCTCATCACTATTATACTGAATGTTTCGACCGATGAAGGCAAGCATACCCTCTTTACCGCTCTAGCTACTTGTGTTGCCAGAGCACTTCCTCTCGCAGCGGAACTGTCAAGGAATAATTACTTTTGAAGGCTAACAACTACAGGCGGTAGAATTGATCGATGCGCTGTAAAAGTATTTGTCGACTGGGTCATTTGGTAAATATGCTTTTCTCTGAAATAAAGACGGACCATAATGTAGGTCCCTGTTTGGATTATTGTGTGTTTTTCTTTTGAGATTTTTTTTGGAGGGGTGGGGGAGGGGGGGGGGGGGGGGGGGGGGGGGGGGAGTGGTAGGCTTGGTCATTGAGGGATGGTGACGACAGAGGGGTGGGAGAAACAACAATTACATTCCGTTTGGAATAATTAATTTATTGAATGTACACGGCAATGAAACGGATCCGTATTTTCCAACTAAAAACAATCCTCTTCCATGTCCACACTCTCAATTATTTCTTACGTCCCCCTCTGAAAGTGCCCCTTACCTTACTAACGATAGGTAGAACCCGGATTCTCATATCTTACATGTGACCAATTCAGACTTTGATCTTTTCATGAAACCTGACCAGTTCGAATATCTGAATCCGTGAGATATTTTGTTTTTGATTATGGCACTGGAAACGGCAACAAGTTTACATTTTGTTGATCTATACCATTAGGTAAGTACAATTGTCAAATTGAAGCTTTCTAGTTTTGTCTTATTTGATAGAATGTGAAATGTGCGCCCGGTGCCACACATTTAATCTAACTATGGAGTGAAAATTTGAACCCCCCGCGCTCAAAAGGAAACTGAATGCAAAATAGGGACTAAATAGGGATTCTGGGACTAAAGGACCTGTCCCACCAGCATGCGATTGCATGCGTCTAGCGCGACCAAACGTGGTGGCTTGAGGCGTACGGCCTCGCGGGGCCGGTCGCACTTCCAACCGCGGAGCCGTCTGGAGTTGTGCGGGGCTGGTCCCGACATCATACTCACCAATCAGCTGGGCAGGCTGGCCGACTGAATTTGGACGTCGCACGGCGTCGGTCGCTGACGTCAACACGCAACGGCACGCCGGGTGGTGACGCCATCGCGCAACGTCACGCGCTAGGCGTACGCCGTCAAGACGCTGCGTACGGCATCGAGCCGCTGCGTACGTCCGCCGAGGCGCTGCGTTCGGCCTCAATGCGGCTGCGGGCCGACAGACCGTTGCCGCGCGGGATTTTTGGACAGTGTCAGTTTTTCGGAGCCCCGCGCGAAATCGGGACAGGCTCCGCACAACTCCATACGGCTCCGACGATCGAAGTGGGACTGGCCCCGCGAGGCCGTACTGCTCAAGCGACCACGTTAGGTCGCGCTTGCCGCATGCAGTCGCATGCTGGTGGGACAGGCCCTTAAAGATAAAAACCCATTTCACACTATCGACAGAAGTACATTTACACCCATCAATTCTGATGAAAGGAAAACAAAATGCGTGTTTATTCACAAGAGTGCCATGGATTGTTAACTCAGTTGCAAATGATTGGTTATCTCATCCTCACTGTTAATGATAATTGCAAATAGGGAGGTTTCACGGCAGTCGGGTCACGACCCATGACCCGTACTGTTGCTACGCTACACCAAATGGAGTACACGCGATGAACTGCAGGTAGGCACTTACCATTGTTTCCAGCGTAGCGGGCCCGTTAAAACCCGCTGAAATTGTCAATTTTAGCGCTGTAAATAATTATGGAAATCGGGGTAAGCCTGTGAGACATTTAGCCTACTTCAGAATTCCAAAGGTGAGGAGAAATGACGGTAGATAGAAGCGAGAGCTGAAGGGACAACAACAGCCAGAGTGCTTGGGGAACATTGGCCGTTTGCTCACTGCATTTCATCAACCAAGGCATTATTTGTGTTTTTTCTCGATTCCTTTGGCATCTAAAGAGTTTCAGAAGTGATAAATCTGGCTATAATTTTTTTTTAATCGCCAATGGTTCTCAATGTTTACATACAAAATGAAAACGCATCTGAAGAAAGATTTACAGCAAGATTTATCACTTCTGAGACTTTTTAGATACCAAAGGTATCAAGAAAAAACACAAATCATGCCTTATGCCCCTGTCCCACTTAGGAAACCTGGACGGAAACCTCTGGAGACTTTGCGCCCCACCCAACGTTTCCGTGCGGTTCCCGGAGGTTTTTTGTCAGTCTCCCTACCTGCTTCCACTACCTGCAACCTCCGGCAACCTCCGGGAACCGCACGGAAACCTTGGGTGGGGCGCAAAGTCTCCAGAGGTTTCCGTTCAGGTTTCCTCAGTGGGACAGGGGCATTACTGTTGATGAAATGCAGTGAGCAAACGCAATTCCCAATATTTTCAATTCCGATATCTGCACAGCCAGTGTTTACCAAGCACTTTAGCTGCTGTTGTCCCTTCTCTCGCTTCTCTTTACCTTCATTTCGCTTCACTTTTGGAATTCTAAAGCTGGGTACATGTCTCTCACATTTATCCCGACTTGCACAATTTTTTTCAGCGCAGAAATTCAACAATTTGGCGGTTTTTAACAGGTAAGAAAGTACGCGTTTCTTGCATTAATAACATCTACCGGAAGTTACGGATGTCCTCCAGATGGATTGAGCGGCTCCGTGCGTCAAGCCCTATGACCCAGTGACCTTACGTGCAACCCCCCTATACAAAGTTTACTCAATCTATAGACTCCAGGGGATTGCATTGAAATTCGGCGCCGCATGCATGTGCGCTTCTTAACTGTGCTAAATATTGGTAACGTCAAGATCTTAATGTTTTCTTTAATCGATTAATGACACCGGCGTGTCTCTGTTGTTTAACATTTCGCATTTCTATCTAAACCGTCATTTCACTCTCGCCAGCATCTGCAGTATTTTGTTTCTCCACATGAATAGCAATATTCCTGGCACTTCTTTACAATATGGAAACAAGACTAGCAGAAACACGTGACTCTGGAGAATGCTTCTCCATTAATTATGATTATAGGCGACCCATCACTAATCCACATTTTATTATCCTACCGGCTTCCCACTTATTTAATGCTATTACCAAATGTCCATTCGTACCACGATATCAGGTCAGATGCAGACAATAAACATCCTCCCGGTTACCAACCACCACCGACCTCCAGCCGATGCCAGCGTCCGCCACGTGGAAAAACCCTTTGAACTAAACGTACAGGAAGTACCAACGTCACTAGATGTATTCTAGCTGTCATTTTTCCAAGTCCACTAACGGCACAACGGCGCAGCGGTAGAGTCACTGTCTTACATGGAAACATAGAAAATAGGTGCAGGAGTAGGCCATTCGGCCCTTCGACCCAGCATCGCCATTCAATATTGATCATGGCTGATCATCCAAAATCAGTACCCCGTTCCGACTTCCCCCCCCCCCATATCCCTGGATACCCTTAATCCTAAGAGCTAAATCTAACTCCGTCTTGACAACATCCAGTGAATTGGCCTCCACTGCCTTCTGTGGGAGAGAATTCCACAGATTCACAACTCACTGTGTGAAAAGTATTTCCTCATCTCTGTCCTAAATGGCCTACCCTTTATTCGTAAACTGTGACCCCTGGTTCTGGACTCCCCCAACATCATGAACATTTTTCCTGCATCTCACCTGCCCAGTCCTCTAAGAATTTTATATGTTTCTATAAGATACCCTCTCATCCTTCTAAATTCCAGCGAATACAAGCTCAGTCGACCCATTCTTTTATCAAATGTCAGTCCCGCCATCCCGGGAATTAACCCGGTGAGCCTACGCTGCACTCCCTCAATAGCAATAATGTCCTTCCTCAAATTAGTGGACCAAAATTGCACAAATTACTCCAGATGCAGTCTCACCAGGGCCTTGTACAACTGCAGTAGGGCCTCCTTGCTCCTAAACTCAAATCCGCTTGCAATGAAGGCCAGCATGTCATTAGCTTTCTTCACTGCCTGTTGTACCTGCATGCTTACTTACAATGACTGATGAACAAGCACACGCAGGTCTCGTTGTACCTCCCCTTCTCCTAATCTGACACCATTCAGATAATCATCTGCGTTCCTGTTCTTGCCACCAAAGTGGATAACCTCACATTTATCCACATTATATTGCATTTGCCATATTTCTGCCCACTCACCCAAGCTATCCAAGACACCCTGCATCCTCATAACATCCTCCTCGCAGCTCACACTGTCACCCAGCTTTGTGTCATCCGTAAACTTAGAGATGTTACATTTAATTCCCTCGTCTGAATCGTTAATATATATTTTAAATAACAGGGGTCCCAGCACCGCGCTTTGCGGCACCCTACTAGTTACTGTCTGCCATTCTGAAAAGGACCTGTTAATTCCTACTCTTTGCTTCCTGTCTGCCAACCGGTTCTCCATCCATGTCAATACCTTACCCCCAATACCGTGTGATCTAATTTTGCACACTAATCTTTTGTGTGGGACCTTGTCAAAGGCTTTTTGAAAGTCCAGATATGCCACATCTACTGGCTCGCCCTTTATCTATTCTACTTGTTACATCCTCAAAAAAATCCAAAAGGTCAGCCAAGCGTGATTTCCCCTTCATAAATCCATGCTGACTTTGACCGATCCCGTCACTGCTTTGCAAATGCGCTGCTAGAACATCTTTAATAATCGACTCCAGCAACTTCGCCACTACCGATATCAGGCTAGTGGTCCCCGTTTTCTCTCTTAAAAAGTGGAGTTACACTGGCTACCCGCCAGTCCACAGGAACTGATCCAGAATCGAGATAACATTAGAAAATGATCAGCTATGCATCCACGATTTCTAGGGCTACCTCCTTGAGTACTCTGGGATGCAGACCGTTTGGCCCTGGGGAGATCCGGGTTCGACCCTGACTACGGGGGCTGTGTGTACGGAGTTTGCACGTTCTACCTGTGTTCGCGTGGGGTTTAACGCGATGCTCCGGTTTCCTCACACATCCCAAAGAAGAGCAGGTCTGTAGGTTATTTGTCTCCAGTAAAGATTGTCTCTAGTATGTGTAGGATAGAACTAATGTACGTGTGATCATGGTTGGTGTGGACTCGATGGGCCGAGGGGTTTGTTTTCACGCTGTATCTCTAAACTAAACTAAACTAAACCTCAGGTACACAAAAAGCTGGAGAAACTAAAACCTCGCCTGGACTTGGCAGCAACAGGACTCGTTGGATTGACACTGACCTGATATTCATCTTGGGGTAGCTCACAACCTAACATAAGAAAACTGAATCCGTACAATCCTGACTCGAAACGTCGCCTGTCCGTGCCCTCCAGCGATGCTGCCTAGTTATTCCTCCATTTAAAAAAAGTGCTGTTTTGTAAACCTGCACTTATCCGTTTCTCCACAGAAGAGCTCAAAAGGTTCGAGACGCAGGAATACCCTGCGGGGTATTGAACGTGATAATGATTAATGTGATCTCGGCTACAACGTCTCTAACCCAATGGTCGCTACTATTCGTTCACTGAATGTCAAACTGAAATCTATATCGATTTTGAACGCAATGAATGGATCCACGTTTAGTGCCATCTGGCGGAGGAAACCATTTCTGTTTACCAGACAAAATACATTTCCTCAACCGGGTTTAGGTTTAGGGTTAAGTTCATTTTTGTCATGTGTACGAGGTACAGTGAAAATCCTTGTATTGCATACCATCCAAAAAGACCATATAAAACAACAGATAAATACAGACAAGTTAAACTCAAGTACAATAGGTAAAACGAAGGGGACGGCGCAATAATATTTACAGAATAGACCACAGAATATAGTTCTCAGCACTGTAGCGCACCAGTTCCATCGATAACTCCACTGCCCGCAATGGGGTAGAGATGAATGGGATAGTGCCCTAGTTTATGGAAGGACCGTCCAGAAGCATGACAAGAGAGGGGAAGAAGCTGTTCCTGAGTCTGGTGGAAGCTTTCGAGCTTCTGTATCTTTGCCTGAGGGGAGTTGGGAGACGTAGGGATTACCGGGGTGGGACAAGGCTTTGATTATGTTGGCTGCTTTCCCGACGCAGCTTAAAGCGTAGGAGGAATCGATGGTGGAGTGTCTGGACTGTGTGATGGGCGCATTAATTCCTCACAATGTATGTGACGCGGTGCCCAGCTGAACACTTTTAAGCTGCTTCGTACTTATTTTACCGCTTTATAAAATCACATCTTATTCCCCATAACCCGGCCTTGCGCATCTCCAGAATTGTGTGCCTGTATTCCGAATAAATTAATCGATCGATCTGATATTCGGTTGCCAAACGATTCGTCTCTTTCTGGGGATTAATCGCACGTTTCCTCTCACCGCCACGCTCTTCCCCGATAACGTTACTCTCATTTTGTAATGTGTTTCTTGGCCCACAGTTTTGAAAAACCTCCCATATATCCACCCACCTTCTGTCAGACCATGTCTTTTGTATTTCCAACGCGTTCTTTCGGTGTTACCGAGTCCACGCCGACCATCGATCACCCCGTTCTGTGTTATCCCACTTCCTCATCCACTCCCTACACACTGGGTTCAATTTACAGAAGGCGAATTAACCCACAAACCCGCACTTCTTCGGGATGTGGGAGGAAACCGGAGCACCCGGAGGAAACCCACGCGGTCACGGGGAGAACGTGCAAACCCACACAGACGTCACCCGAGGTTAAGATCGAACCAGGGTCTCTGGCGATGTGAGGCAGCAGAACTACCAGCTGCCCCGCTACACTGCCCGTTCTACTAATACCTCACCCACCCCCTCTCCCCACTACTATTCTTATCTAAGACGCGCCTTGCCTGATGGAGAATTTGGAGGCCGATGTGCGGCGTTCGCTTCTGATTTGTTATCCGCAGATGAGGGAACAGTCACGCTACCGGAAGGTAAGGTTTACCGCAGGCCCATGGCCACCGTTGCGCCGGGTGACGACCGGCGCTCCCGTGCTGTCACCCGCAGCGAACGCGTTGACATTTTCCTTAGTCCGCAAACATTGGCCTACCGTTGCATGCCTTCCATGCAAGACCAAATGCAGGAATCTACGCTTCTGATCACAATAAACAATAGACAATAGGTGGAATAGGCCATTCGGCCCTTTGAGCCAGCACCACCATTCATTGTGATCATGGCTGATCATCCACAATCAGGAAGAGCTCTATCTAACTCTCTTGAAAGCATCCAGAGAATCGGCCTCCATTGCCTTCTGAGGCAGATAATTCACAACATCGGCCTCCATTGCCTCTAGAGTGTCCAATCACTTAATAATTGTATATGTTTCAGTAAGATCCCCTCTCACCCTTCTAAATTCCAGTGTATCCAAGCCCAGTAGCTCCATTATTTCAACCTATGACAGTCCCGCCACCACGGTTATTAACCTCGTGAACCTACGCTGCACTCCCTCAATAGCAAGAATGTTCTTCGTCTAATTTGGAGACCAAAACTGCATACAATACTCCATGTGTGGTCTCACCAGGGCCCTATACAATTGCAGAAGAACCGCTTTGCTCTTATACTCAACTCCTCTTGTTATGAAGGCCGACATGCCATTAGCTTTCTTCACTGCCTGCTGTACCTGCATGTTTACTTTCAGTGACTGATGTACAATGACACCCAGATCTCGTTGTACTTCTCCTTTTCCTAACTTGACACCATTCAGATAATAATCTGCTTTCCTGTTCTTCCCACCAAAGTGGATAACCTCACATTTTCCCCATTAAACTGCATCTGCCATGCATCTGCCCACTCACCCAACCAGTCCAGGTCACCCTGCATCCCCATTGCATCCTCCTCACAGTTCCCACTGCCACCCTGCTTTGTGTCATCTGCAAATTTGCTAATGTTCCTATTAATCCCTTCATCTAAATCATTAATGTACATTGTAAATAGCTGCGGTCCCAGCACCGAGCCTTGCGGTCGCTGCCTGCCATTCTGAAAGGGAACCGTTAATCCCTACGCTTTGTTTCCTGTCTGCCAACCACTTTTCTATCCATGTCAGCACCCTACCCCCAAAGCCATGTGCTCTAATTTTGTCCACTAATCTCCTATGTGGGACCTTATCAAATGTTTTCTGAAAGTCCAGGTACACTACTTCCACTGGCTCTCCCTGGTTCATTTTCCAAGTTACATCCTCAAAAAATTCCAGGATTAGTTTAGCATGATTTCCCCTTCGTAAATCCATGCTGACTCGGACCGATCCTGTTACTGCTATCCAAATGTGCGGCTATTTCATCTTTTATAATTGACTCCAGCATCTTCCCCACCACCGATGTCAGGCTAACTGGTCTATAATTCCGTGTTTTCTCTCTCCCCCGCCCTTTCTTAAAAAATGGGATAACATTAGCTACCCTCCAATCCACCCTCAATATAAACGCTCGTATCCGCACACCTCATTTCAAATTTGCCCCTCCCCCCCCTCACCTTAAAGCTATTCCCTCGAGTATTTGATATTTCCACTCTAGGACAAAGGTTCTGACTGTCTACCTATCCATCTACCTGTCTGACTGTCTACCTGTCCATCTACCTGTCTGACTGTCTACCTGTCCATCTACCTGTCTGACTGTATGCCTATCGCAATATTCCCGCAACCTCCGGCGTTCCAGAGAAAACAATCCAAGCCTGCTCAAACTCTCCCTGTAGCTAATACCCCCCCTGTTTCCAAGCACTATTGTGGTAAACCACCCTCCACCCTTTAGAAAAGCACATTTACTGTAATGGGGCGACCAGAACTGCACAATGTCACAAATGGGGCCTAAGCGTATTTATTGTGATTCTGTACATGCAAATAGACTTACTTTTGTATTAAAAAATATGCGGTCTCATCCCCGGGTCGCGGGAGAGGGAGTGGTGTCCATGGGCAGCTTGGCCGCTTTCCGCCACCGCTGGACACTGGAGGGGCTTGTCATTATTTGATGAAAGTGACAGCGATTTGGCTGATACCTATATGTATATTTCTTATTTTAGACACTTATCTCCGTAGAATAGTGTTTTCACTGTAATTTTGTGCCTGTGAATATACCTACTTTTGCAACAACAACAAAAAGGGGCCTCACAAATGTCCTGCAGAGCTGTACCATAACTTTCCAGCTCTTACATTGTGCGGTGTCTTCAACCCAAAAATCTTTACCGTAAATCAAAAAATGCGAACTTTAATTCAACCACAGACCTGCACCCCTCTGCTGCCTGCACAGCCCCGCTCTTGCTAATCTTGCAGAATTATCACACCGTCCCCAACCAGAGATTTACAAATGAAAATAGAAGCGCATGTGCTGCAAATCCGATTGTAGAGATGTTGCCTGGCCCGCTGAAAGATTTACAGATAACTAGTTACTGTTGGCAACGGCTGCACAGAGTATTGAGATGGTTCGGTAAGATAATCGCTGACAGGCAGCGTGTGTGTGAGTCTGCGCCCGCGCCTGCGTGTTGGAGGCAGGCATGGCCGTGGACCAAAGAGCGAAGCAAAATGTAAGTAACCAAATACGTCTTTCTTGCGACCAAATAAGCAAAATAAAGAGGCTGCAGACACTGGGAACTTGAGCAAAACACAAAGGAACTCAGCGGGTTAGGCAGTATATGTGGTGGGAAGTGGATTGGCAACGTTTAGCGTTGGGACCTCTCTTCAGTCAAACTGATTCCGATGACGAGCCCCGATCTGAAACATAGCCTGTCCATTCCTTCCGCAGATGCCGACCGACCCCTAATTTCTCCTACCACTTTGTTTAAGTAAGATAAAAAGGCTGTTAGTCCAGTTGTCTCAAATTTTCTCTTCTGGCTTCCCCAATGACGCGCCGCCATTTGCACGTTTTTGGAGTGCACGGTCACTAAACAATGAGGGGACTATTTATTTCCGGAGCACGACTTTTCTGGAGTCCAGGAGAGAGACATTTGGCAACTGCGGAGCACGTTAAACAGATACTCTTTCCGCGGGTTAAGCAGATGCAGACATGCTAGGTTATGCCGATAGCGTCACACTCTCAAACAGGTGTGTGCGGTGAATAACCGCGAAAGTTTCCAAATGTTCATCAAATAGCCAAGTTCTAGAGGAAGCTCGCAGGGTCAAAGAGCATATGGGGAGGCAAATATATGGTGGACATGACCCGCATTAACATGTGGCTCCACAGATATTGCTTTGGCCTCTGGATTCTTTCAACAATTTGTTTTGTTCCAGATCCCAGGAATTGTAGACTCTTGTGCTTCCAAATGAGTTCATAAGTCATAGGATCAGAATTAGGCCTGTCGGCCCATCGAGCCTGCTCCGCCAATAGATCACCGCTGATCTATCTTTCCCTCTCAACCCCATTCTCCTGCCTTCTCCCCGTAAACCTTGACGCCCTTACTAATCAATAATTTGTCAATCTGCGCTTTAAAAACACCCAATGACTTGGCCTCCACAGCCGTCTGTGACAATGAATTCCACACATTCATCACCCCCTGGCTAAGGAAATTCGTGTTCATCTCCTTTCTAAAGGTACGTCCTTTTATTTTGAGCTGTGGCCCTTGGTCTTGAACTCTCCCTCCCGTGGAAAACCTTTGTTCGCATCTACTCTATCCAGGTATTTCACTATGAGGTATGTTTCCATGAGGTACCCCCCCCCCCCCCCCCCCCTCCAGGTAAACACCAGCGAGTACAGACCCAGAGCCGCCAAACGCTCATCGTAAGTTAAGTAATGGGCCTCGGACATATGCAGTGCAATACATCGCCTACAATCATTTAACATATCGGTATGAACATAAGGAAGCAATGCGTTGCAGAAATTAGAGTGGGGAAATGTTACCAATAATCTGGTGTTTGCTTGCATCCAACTTGCATAATTTTGTATTCTTTTACGTTGGCATTCTGAAATTAAGGGCGAAAGAAACAACGAAACACGTGCCAGTGATGTTGAAGGAGGAGGGGAGCATCTGAGCTCCAGATAACATGGACCCTCACAGCGAAGAGGAAAATCTGCCGTAATTTTCCGACGGTAATTTCTAGAAAGAAGGAGGAACATGGGTGGAGTAGAGGCGCAGCTGGTAGAGCCACTGCCTCACAGCTTCAGAGACCCGGGTTCGATCCTGAACTCGGGTGCTGTCTGTGTTCAGTTTGCACGTTGTCTCTGTGACCGCGTGGGTTTTCTTCGGGTGCTCCGGTTTCTTCATACGCTTTCCAAAGACGTGCGGGTTTGTAGGTTAATTGGCTTCTGTAAATTGTCCCTCGTGTGTAAGCAATGCGAAAGTGAGATAATATAGAACTAGTGTGAACAGGTGATGGATGTTCCGCGTGCAGTCGGTGGGTCGAAGGGTCTGTTTCCGTGCTACATCTTTCAATTCAATTCGTGGAGAAATCTAAAAAAATTGATTTTTAGATTTCTAGCAATCTCTGAATTGATTCTGGGGAAAGGATCAAAGGATAACAACAATAGTTGGATAGAGTTGGGTTATTAGTGGCTGGGGTCAGGTGGTCAAGTTTAGATTTATTATTAACACATGTGCCGAAGTTCAGTGTAAAGTGTGGTGTTGCATGCTATCCAAACAGATCGAATAATATTGTTGATAAATTCAGTCAATTCCAACTCGAGTACTGTGTAGAAAGGAACTGCAAATGCTGTTTTTTTTTTTTTTAACCGAAGAAAGATACAAAGTGCTGGAGTAACTCAGCAGTTCAGCTGGCATCTGTGGAGAAAAAAGATGGATGTCGTTTCGGGTCGTTTCGAGTCTGGAGAAGGGTTCCGGCCGGAAACGTCACCCAACCTTTTTCACCATGGATAATGCCTGAACCGGTTCGTTATTCCAGCATTTTGTGCCTCTCTTCGGTAAAAAACAAAATTGGTAGAGGAAAGGGAAATATATAGAGTGCAGAATATTGTTCTCAGCAATGTAGCGCATCAGTTCCAGAGACAGGGTCCAATGTCCGCAATGGGGTCGAGAAAAACCGGAGAGTATCCTACCTTATGGAAGGACCGTTCAGAAGTCTGATAACAGAGGGGAAGAAGATGGTGTATCCTGGGATATTGATTTAGGACATTTGAACGTCGGCAGAATCGGGAGTGATTGGAAACTTCGAAACTTCAAGTGTTTGGCAGGATCTGGATTCATGATCAGGATGAAATATTGCTGAAGAAAGTATGCTGTTGAGAAAATTGGATTTACTATTTACAATATACATCAATGATTTTGATCTAGAGATTTAAAGTATCATTAGCAAATTTGCAGATGACACAAAGCTGGGTGGCAGTGAGGAGGATGCTATGAGAATGCAAGGTGACTTGGACAGGTTGGGTGATGGGCAGATGCATGGCAGATGCAGATTAATGTGGATAAATGTGAGGTTATCCACTTTGGTAGCAAAAACAGGAAGGCAGATTACTATCTAAATGGCGTTAAAGTTGGGAAAAGGGGAAGTACAACGGGATCTGGGGGTCCTTGTTCATCAGTCAATGAAAGTAAGCATGCAGGTACAACAGGCAGTGAAGAACGCGAATGGCATGTTGGCCTTTATAACAAGAGGAGTTGAGCATAGGAGCAAAGAGGTCCTTCTGCAGTTGTACAGAGCCCTAGTGAGACCACACCTGGAATATTGTGTGCAGTTTTGGTCCCCTAATTTGAGGAAGGACATTCTTGCTATTGAGGGAGTGCAGCGTAGGTTTACAAGGTTAATACCTGGGATGGTGGGACTGTCATATGCTGAGAGAATGGAGCGGCTGGGCTTGTATACTCTGGAGTTTAGAAGGATGAGAGGTTATCTTATTGAGACATATAAGATTATTAGGGGTTTGGACACACTAGAGGCAGGAAATGTTCCAGATGTTGGGGGAGTCAAGAACCAGGGGTAAAACATTTAGAACGGAGACGAAGAAACACTTTTTCTCACAGATTTGTGAGTCTGTGGAATTCTCTGCACCAGAGGGCGGTGGAGGCCGGTTTTCTGGATACTTTCAAGAAAGAGCAGGATAGGGCTCTTAAAGATAGCGGTGTCAGGGGGATATTGGGAGGAGGCATGAACGGGGTATTGATTGGGGATGATCAGCCATGATCACATTGAATGGTGGTGCTGGCTCGAAGGGCCGAATGGCCTACTCCTGCACCTATTGTCTATTAATTGATAAACAGTAATAATATCCGTATTCTGAGAATTAGATGTGAACAAAAATTAAAAACCTTTCGCCGATGGTTTGGGATAGATATGCATGAACGAATAAGACTAGATCAAAGGAAGGTCAGTCTAAAAAGGGGCCCGGATCTGAATGGTCGCCGACCTACATTCATCTGAAATGCTGTCTTACCCTCTGAAATACTCTACCGGTTTGTGTCTTTTTTTGGAAACCAGTTATTTGTGTCTGCATATAAGTGAGGCCACAAAT
Organism: Amblyraja radiata; assembly: GCF_010909765.2. Taxonomy (NCBI): domain Eukaryota; kingdom Metazoa; phylum Chordata; class Chondrichthyes; order Rajiformes; family Rajidae; genus Amblyraja; species Amblyraja radiata. The sequence goes on from NC_045968.1 coordinate 34,350,287, forward strand.
AAATATTTCTCACCTGAATCATCAAAGATAAAGGGCACTGCGTGTGAAACATTAAGGAAACATTTAGAAACATGTAAATCTGGGGCTTTACCTTCACAATATCCAGAATTTTAGAGCTCACAGGAGCAAATTCGATCCATGTGATATGAAGCCAAGATTTAAAAAAGAACACGAGGAACTTATTTTTTAGATGGTGGTGGATGTATGGAATGCGCTGCGAGGAGGTAGTTGAGGCAGGTTCCATAACAGCGTTTAAAATCAATTTAGATAGGTATATGTGTAGGCCAGGTTGAGAGGGATGGGGGCCAAACGCAGGCCGGTGGGACTAGTGTTGACGGAGCATGTTGGTCGGCGTGGGCAAGTTGGGCCGAATGGCCTAGCTAAGATTCTATGACTCTTGTTTAAGGCATGACTCAAATCGGTTTACTGATAAACAGGAACTGCTCGGATCGTTTTAATGTCTATGGTCACTGGAAGTCACACGCCCCACCCCTTAAAGATTGTTATTGCAAACGTTTTGCCCAAAATGGTAATAGTGTTTGCTATTGGTGTATGGATTCCTGTAAGCTCAGTAAAACTTTCATAGCTCATTGCCAGCCGATATTTCACAGCATTCTTCCGGTGAATTAAATGAGCGCCGTCTAGCAGCAAGCTGCGCTGCATTTTTCCAAAGATCCAGCGGTGGAATTCGCTTTCGTCCAGCAGATGCTGCGGCTGTGGATACTCGTGCTGGCCCTGCGAATCTCAAGTCGAGCACAAGGTATCGAGCGGTACCGTGGCGCAGCGGGTAGAGCTGCTGTCTCACAGCGCCAGAGACCCGGGTTCGATCATGACCTGGGGCGCTGTGTGTGTGGAGTTTGCAAGTTGTCCCCTTGACCGCGTGGGTGACCGCGTGGGTGACCGCGTGGATTTCCTTCGTGTACTCGGGGTTTATCCCACGTCCCAAAGCTGTGCGGGTTTGTAGGTTAACTGGCCGAATGCTGCCCGGATTTATCATGTTTAGGTTTAAATGTAAGTTTATTAGTGAAAAGCTATGTTTTGCATGCAATTCAAGCAGATAGGATAGACCATACATACATACAATTAAGTCAAACTCAAGTACAATATAGAGAGCGAAGGGGGAGATACTGAGTGCGGAACATAGTTCTCGGCATTGCAGCGCATGAGTTCCAGAGACAAAATCCAATTTCCACAATCGGGGACAGGTGATTCGGGTAGTGCCTTCGTTTATGAAAGTTCCGGGAGCTTTGCTGAGGAGTGACCTGACTGCGGTATACAAATAATAAATAGAGTGCAAAGAGTGGGGTGGACACGACAAACGTTTGCTCTTAACAAAGATTTAAGCTATTTGTTTAAGAAGGAACTGCTTTGCTAGATGGATTTCATAAAAACATAGAAAGAGACGTAGAAACATAGGTGCAGGAGTAGGCCATTCGGCCCTTCATCGCCATTCAATATGATCAGGGCTGATCGTCTAAAATCAGCACCCCATTCCTGCTTTCCCCCCCATATCCCTTGATTTCTTTAGCCATAAGAGCTACGTCTATCTCTCTCTTGAAATTTAAACGGAATTTGTGGAAGATTTATTTGACCCGGAGGGTGTTCGTAACCGGGAAAGCAGAGCCTGAATCAATATTTATATGAATTCTTGAAATGTCGAGGGATAGACGGTCAGGCTCGGTAATGGGTAATAGGTTTAACGTCGACATACAACACACACATGATGGGTAGTATTGATGTTTTCGTTTCGTACGGCGCTGTAACTCTCGGAATCCATCATAGGACTTAATTGGTATTTTTAAATCATATTTGTGTAATTGTCTCTGATGTTAACGCGCATAAGGTATCTTGGTAATCTTATTGGAAAATTTCATCGATATCGGAAAAGTTTATATATAGTTTATATATCTTCCATATATTGTTTATGGAAGAATTCCGGAACAAATGCAGCTCCAATATTGAGAACATAACGGAGGGAATATTAAAACATTGAGAAGTTAGGGTGAATGCACAGAGTCCTTTACCCAGAGGGGGGGAATCAGGGACGTGAGGCCACAGATTTAAGCTGAGAAGAAAATAATGAATAAGAACCTGAAGGACAACTTTTTTTCGGTGGGTATATGGAACGAGCTGCCAGAGTAGAGAGTTGAGGCAGGTACTATCATAACGTTTATAAACATATGGATAGATACATGGATAGGATATGTTTGGAAGGTCGACGGGACCACTGTGGTTGGGGAATGATGGTTGGCGTGGCAGGTTGGGCTGAAATTACCGTTTCCACAAAATATAGTTATTTTCACTATAACAAAATGTAAATTAGATCCAAATTTGTCTTGGTTAGCGAAGATAATGTGTATGGTGGTGGAACGTCTGACTAGAGGTCTCTGACCAGTTGGCGGATCCGTTTTATGATCTTTGTTGTTCGTAATTGTATATCGATGAGTGGGTGGAAATGTTGATTAAATTGAACCGGCAATGATTGAGCAGAGGCAGCACAGCTTTGTGAATGGGAAATCGTGCTTTAGTTATCGAGGGGGTGATTTGAGGGCGCGGAAAAGGTAACTGGTCACCGCGGCGTGGTTTATTGGGATTTACAGAAAGGAGAGGTTTACAACGAGGCATACAATCAGTAAAATTAATCAGGACACAGAAACGTCGGAGAAATGGGAGGGGGGGGGGGGGGGCGGGGGGGGGGGGGGGGGGGGGGGGGGGGGGGGGGTCTGAGAGAGAGGGAAAGCAAGTGTTACTTGAAATTAGAGAAATCAATATTCCTACCGATACGTTGTAAGCTACCCAACGAAATATACTTCAGGTTATGTAAACCGCTTTTCTCTTGCCTTTAAAAAAAAGATTTTAGACAATTGAGATTGGTGGGACCGGAAGGACCTTGTGGCGGAGATTTAGAGATTCGTTACAGAGGCCAGTGGATGTCAGTCTGCACCACCCATTGGGATGAAAGCTATGGAGAAATCGTCTGTAGACAGGTTGGATGCAACCTCTACGACGCGCTACTAATCAAACCTATCTCGCGCAAAGATGGGCCGCTTTTGCTGGACAAAGTTCAATGCAACGGAACTGGTATTTCATCCTCGGGCTGTTCGTTCACTGTCTCCAACGCGAAGGACTGCGAAAGTGGGACGATTGTAAGCATCTATTGTAAAGGTAATTATATCGTTGAATTTTGTTAATTATTCTGGTTCATTTAGCTAATCGTTCGCGTTAACGCTGCCAAGAGGTTCTGTATTTTTACAAGCACAACCTGACATACTTGAGCAAAACATGAAGTGCTGGACAATTCAGCGGCTCAGGCAGCATCTGTGGAGGGAATAGACAGACGACGTTTCGGGACCCTTCTTCAGACTGGAATTGTGAAGAGAAAGCCTGGGAAGTCTAGGGGCTAGTGGAGTCAACGAGGAGCTAATGGAGTCAACGGATATGGGGAGAAGGCAGGCACGGGTTATTGATAGGGGACGATCAGCCATGATCACAATGAATGGCGGTGCTGGCTCGAAGGGCCGAATGGCCTCCTCCTGCACCTATTTCCTATGTTTCTATGTTTCTAAGTGATAGGTGGGAGGTGATCAGCATATTAGTGGATAAAGGCTCGAGGTGAAAAGGAAACAAAGGCGAATCAGATCAGGGAAGAGGGGTGAAATGAAAAGCCAAAGGGAGAGATTTGTGAGGAAGGGGCCAGGGAGAAAGTGAGGGGTGAAGACATTCTTACATCGGCACTGCAGTTGCAACTCAACCGCAGTATTGTCCTGCGTCCAGGAAGGAGGCAGATTAAGCGATAAATGTCACTGCTTATCTTTGAGCAAAACAAAATCTGCTAGAAATGGCTTCTGGTAATTGGCCATTGTCATTTATAATTGTAATGCTATTATCCTTGTAATTGTTCCTCGCTGGTTACGCGTTGCTGTTTCACCCAATCTCTCGGGTCTCTGCGCTGCAAGGCAGCAACTGCACCGTTGCGCCACTGGGCCGCCTCTACATTTGCAGTAATAATCTCGATCGCTGAATTAACCCACTCACTGCGGTATGTCTATACTGAGACTATTATTTTATTTTTATAATGGCATCTTGTATACATACACCCCCCACCCCCCTCCCTCACCCCCTCGACCCCATGCATATTTCAATTAGTAGACGCAAGGAACTGCATATGCTGGAATCTTGTGAAGAACACAAAGTGGTGGAGGGTCAGAATGTCAGGCAACATCTCTGTCGACAATAGAGTCTGAAGAAGTGTTCCGACGCGAAACATCGCCTATCCATGTCCCCTAGAGATGCTGCTTGACTCGCTGAGTTAATCGAGCACTTCCACGCGTTTCAAGTATTCGGGATTTAAAGAGCAACTGTTCTTTTACAGTAGATACACAGCGCCTGGTACTGACGGATGGAGGCAGCCCTTGTGCAGGGAGGGTGGAGGCGAGCAATGGTGTTCGCCTTTTCGTCATCATTTGTGGTCGGGCGTACGGTATGAATGAGGCTCAAATGACGTGCAGCTACATAGGCTGCGGCGACGCTGTTTCTGCATCAGGAAACTCACAGTTCGGAGTTGGAAAGTGGCCCATGCTGCAAGCTGCGATTCACTGCACTGGCAGCGAGGACGATCCCTGGAAATGTGAAAGGAAGGCCCTGGCTCACCCCAACTGTTCTGTGGAAACGGAAGCAGCCGGGATTGTTTGTTCGGGTAATTTCCATTGTGATATTTTAGATGCTGACGCAAGGAACTGCAGGTACTGTTGACGTTTCGGATTGGGGTCTGAAAAGGCATCCTGACCCGAAACGTCCCCTGTCCACGTTCACCAGAGGCGCTTGTGACCCGCCGAATTACTCCAACAAGAGTAACAACCTCACGGGTGACAATTCATTGAAACGTCACCTTAAAATCAACAAAATTATTCTCTCGCTTTTATAATAATAATAATAATAATAATAATAATAATAATAATAATAATAATAATAATAATAATAATAATAATAATAATAATAATAATAATAAATTTTATATTTAATGGGCGCCTTTCATACAAAATCTCAAGGACACCTTACATAGTAATCGGAATAAAAACATATAATCGGAGTAAAACAAGTAATTAAAGACATCACAATGCCACAAATTAAAAACAGAATTCAATCCAAAAACAGAAAATCAAAAACACAGTGTGAAGAGAGAGCAGCGGCAACCAATTCGTGCCAGCGTCCACTCTCCCTTCACGGCAGCCATCTTGGACACAGACCTACAAGACTACAGTTAGACAAAAAAAAATCATCCCCCCACAGTGGATAGCACTGTGGAGGAAGGCACAATGTCCAGTCCCCACCCCTTGTTCACCCCAAAGTCAGGCCTATTGGGGCCACCGCAATTGCCTCTACGGAGGCCCGATGTCCCTGGCCGTTCTCACCGGGTGGTCTTGCCCCGGCGTCGGGAGAGTCCTTTCGGCGGCTGGGCCACTTGGAACGGCCGCTTCTTGGTTGGAGCCCGCGGCTGCCGAAGCCGACAAGGCCGCGCCGGTTTGGCGCTCCTAGGCTCCAGATGAAAAAGTCGGCGACCGCTCTCCTCACTGCCGCCTTGCCGCCTCTACGCACGCCGTCTCTCCGCACGCCGCCTCTCCGCTCCGCAAACCCGCAGTCCGGAGATGTTGCTCACGGCGGTCCAGCTCGCCAGAGCTCCAGCGCGGCGACCCAGGCAAGGCATCGCCCGCTCCGCTCCGCTCCAGCGCTCCAGCGCTCCAATGCAGTGCCGCCACGCAGGCCGCGGTGCTGGGTGGTTCCCGCCAAGAAACGGCGCTCCAAGCCCGATGGTAGGCCACGACGACGGGTCGACGGGCAGCCCGGAAAAAAGGCTGCCACACCGACCAGGTAGGGACCTATAAATAAAGTAACACCTTTATTTACCCACATTAAAAGACCATATCCCCTACAAACAAAAAAACAGGACTCACTAAAAACTAAAAAAAAACGAATTTAAGACGGACGGCTGCTGCTAGCAGCCGTTCACCAAGATGGCTCCTCCTCCCTATAATAATAATAATAATAATAATAATAATAATAATAATAATAATAATAATAATAATAATAATAATAATAATAATAATAATAATAATAATAATAATAATAATAATCGTATTCGTGTTTTTTATACATTTATATTGAATCAAAATAATTTATTTCGGTTAATTCACTTCGGGTTCCGATGGACAAAGTGCATACAGATCAAATGATCTACTGAGTTCTCAAAATTCTAATGCTTCTCTGTAATGGATTTTAAAAAAGACACAAATTGCTGGAGTAGCTCAGTGGCTCAAACAGCATCTCTGGAAAACATGGATTGGGGACCCGTAGTTTTACTCCAGTTCTTTGTGTCCTATTGCAGATGATAGGAACATAGAAACATAGAAATTAGGTGCAGGATTAGGCCATTCGGCCCTTCGAGCCTGCACCGCCATTCAATATGATCATGGCTGATCATCCAACTCAGTATCCCGTACCTGCCTTCTCTCCATACCCTCTGATCCCCTTAGCCACAAGGGCCACATCTAACTCCCACTTAAATATAGCCAATGAACTGGCCTCGACTACCCTCTGTGGCAGAGAGTTCCAGAGATTCACCACTCTCTGTGTGAAAAAAGTTCTTCTCATCTCGGTTTTAAAGGATTTCCCCCTTATCCTTAAGCTGTGACCCCTTGTCCTGGACTTCCCCAACATCGGGAGCAATCTTCCTGCATCTAGCCTGTCCAACCCCTTAAGAATTTTGTAAGTTTCTATAAGATCCCCTCTCAATCTCCTAAATTCTAGAGAGTATAAACCAAGTCTATCCAGTCTTTCTTCATAAGACAGTCCTGACATCGCAGGAATCAGTCTGGTGAACCTTCTCTGCACTCCCTCTATGGCAATAATGTCCTTCCTCAGATTTGGAGACCAAAACTGTACGCAATACTCCAGGTGTGGTCTCACCAAGACCCTGTACAACTGCAGTAGAACCTCCCTGCTCCTATACTCAAATCCTTTTGCTATGAAAGCGAACATACCATTCGCTTTCTTCACTGCCTGCTGCACCTGCATGCCCACTTTCAATGACTGGTGTACCATGACACCCAGGTCTCGATGCATCTCCCCTTTTCCTAGTCGGCCACCATTTAGATAATAGTCTGCTTTCCTGTTTTTGCCATCAAAATGGATAACCTCACATTTATCCACATTATACTGCATCTGCCAAACATTTGCCGACTCACCCAGCCTATCCAAGTCACCTTGCAGTCTCCTAGCATCCTCCTCACAGCTAACACTGCCCCCCAGCTTAGTGTCATCCGCAAACTTGGAGATATTGCCTTCAATTCCCTCATCCAGATCATTAATATATATTGTAAATAGCTGGGGTCCCAGCACTGAGCCTTGCGGTACCCCACTAGTCACTGCCTGCCATTGTGAAAAGGACCCGTTTACTCCTACTCTTTGCTTCCTGTTTGCCAGCCAGTTCTCTATCCACATCAATACCGAACCCCCAATGCCGTGTGCTTTAAGTTTGTATGATGTCCTGGCATCGCCACTCTGAATACCAAATAACTGGGCATGAATTAATTATTTCCAATTAACACTATTGAATTGTTTCCTATTAAATATATAATTCCAATTAAAATTAGAATATTTAATGAATACCCAATTCAAATTCCAATTAATATTTCTAATTAAACTCGAAATGTTTTCAATTAACACACACTATTGAAATTAGTATGAAGGGTGACGGCTTTAAGTGAGCATTTTACCGCTAGTGTAACTAAGATCATCCATCTTTAAACATACATAATAGACCACGTGCTGGAATAAACTCATCGGGTCATACAGCATCTCTGGTGAAAGGTCATAGATGACATCCGTGTTCTCCAGAGATGTTGCTTAATCCGCTGAGTTACTCCAGCACTTTGTGTGTTTCTTTTGTAAACCGGCACTTGCAGTTATAGAGTCATAAATTCTTACAGCGTAGATACGGAATCTTCGGCCCAACTTGCCCTCACCGGCCAACATGTCCCATTTACACTAGTCCCACCTGCCCACGTTTGGCCTATATCACTTCAAACTTGTTCCATCCATGTACCTGTCTAAATGTTTCGTAAACCTTGCGATAGTACCTGTCTCAACTACCTCCTCTGGCAGCTCGGTCTATACACTCACCACCCTTTATGTGGAAAAAGTTACCCCTTAATTTCCTATTACAGCTCCCCCCCCCCCCCCCACCCCCCTCACCTTACATGTCCTTGTATCTCCGCCTTTAAATATATAGCTGTTGTTTAATAATGAGTACAAAATGATGAAGCGGATGAATATAGCAACGTATTCCAAGGCGGGGTGTTCCTATACCAGCGGGGTTGACAATAAATACAGGGTGCGGTGGACAACACGTAACAGGAATAATGCAGTTACCTATAATCATGGCAATTGTGCCTGGTGATCCGGGTATTAAGCTAACGTGCTCTATTGGCAATAGGGATAATTAGCACATATTTTGCCTTCGAAAATTAATGTGAAAATTAATTAATAACCATACCTTTGTAAACATGATTTATGCATCTTTATTAGGTATGCGTGGAATGCGTGTGGTAAAGAAAGCTCCCTAAAAAGTTTTAAAACCTCTCAACCCGAAGTTGTGGATGTCGGTGTAAGAGGGTCCTTCACCTTTCGTCAGGGATTCCGACAACGCTCTGAACTCTAATGAATCCTTTTAATCATGCGTGGCACTGTGCCACTGTTGGGAATATAAAAAGAACATTAAATCCATTGTAACGTCACCTTAAAATCAACAAAATTATTCTCGTTTTTATACCAATTTTTAATTCGTCCTCGCATTTTTTTAAATGGTATTTAATCTAAATAATTTATTTCGGTTAATGCACATCAGTTTCAGAGGGTCAAACACGTCCACGGATGAAATGACCGACTGAGCTCTTAAATTTCAAATATATCTTTGCAATGGATTTAATATTTAGAGGAAAGATTAAATAGCTGCTCATATAAATTAAATCAGTTATATTTATTGAATATCTACATTTTTAGTCTAGTTTATAGAAACACCATGGTAACAGGTCATCGGCCCATTGATTTAGCGCCGACCATCGATCACCCGTTCACACTAGTTCCATGTTATCCCACTTTTTCACCCACTCCCTTGCACACTGGGGACAATTTCCAGAGGCCAATTAACCTACAAACACGCACGTCTTTGGTAAGTGGGAAGAAACCGGAGCACCCAGACGCACGCGTTCACAGGGAGAACATGCAAACTCCTCGCAGATAGTACCCGAGGTTAGGATCGAATGTGGGTCTCTGGCGCTGTGAGGCAGCAGCACTACCCGCTGCGACAATGTGCCGCCATCTTCTTGCCACTAAGAATATTAACTTTCAATTGTCCTAAATTCCTCTTGCTAAAATTTCGGAGCTGGACGAAGGAACCTCCCGATATATTGCCCTGGTGTTGTACCGGCATCTCAGATCGTATCTTTGTTCCTGGGGATTTCAATAAAAAGAAAGATTAAAATGCAGAGGGAAAATCGAACAAACCTGAACTATGTTCGGCGAAGTAATTTGTCTTGTGGAATTATGCAGAAGCTATTTTGTCAAACAAAGACGCATACGGTATTTAAAGATATTTTACCTTCTAAAAATGACAGGGCATAGAGAGCTCAGGCTGGTTGGCGGATCCGACCGATGTCATGGAAGACTTGAGATAGTGCATGGAGCGGCCTGGGGCACCGTGTGTGATTGGCATTGGGATCTGCAGGATGCACGGGTGCTGTGCAGAACATTGAAATGTGGACAGGTGATATCAGTCATCGGGGGAGCATATTTTGGAGAGGGCAGTGGTCCCGTGTGGCAGGAGGCATACGGATGCCAAGGCAACGAGGCATCCCTCTGGAACTGCGCCTCAGCACCACGCCCCCAACACACCTGCACACACGAACGTGATGTCAGCGTCATCTGCTCAGGTAGGTGCTTCGTTCGCTCTTACACGTGGATTAAGGTAGAATCGATAATCCTCAGCAAAACAGTCTGAACAATGAGTAGAGAGGAACTGCAGATGCTGATTTATACCGAAGATAGACACAAAGTGCTGGAGTAACTCGCCGGATCAGACAGCATCTCTGGAGAAAATGGATGGGTGACATCTCGGGTCAAGACGCATGGAGAATGGTCCAGACCCGAAACGTCACCTATTCCTTTTTCTCTAGAGATGCTGCCTGACCCGCTGAATTACTCCAGCACTGTCTTTTGTGTAAACCAGAATCTGCAGTTGCTTCTTTCTACAAATTACTTCGTTAATCAACTGGGCAGCTTTCGGGAATGTTTCACTCATCACCAAACTTAAAATGCAAAGTTAGGGTGAAAGATATACTGAGCTAGGCGATTATACGACCTTAGTTTACGGTAACACTCCAAATGGCCTTTGGTAAATGGCACCATTCATAAATGTTGATAGTCTCATTGATCCATGGCATCAGACTTTAGACTTTAGTCGTACAGCGCGGAGGCAGGCCCCTCGGCCCACCGAGTCCGTGCCGACCAGACCAGGGTGCAACCCGTACACTAGCACTAGCCTAAACACTATGAAAAGTTTACATTTTACAGGAGACAATTAAACTACGGACCTGTACTTTTTTTTAAAGTGTGAGAGGAAACCGGATCACCCGGAGAAAACCCACGAGGTGACCGGCAGAACTTACAAACTCTGCACGGGTAGCACCCGTTGTTAGGATCGAACCCGGGTCTCTAGCGATGTGAGGCAGCAACTTTGCCGCTGTGCCGCTGTGCCACCGTGCGGCCCGAGTGCCCCCAGGTCTCTAGCATTGTGAGGCAGCAACTCTACCGCTGCGCCACCGTGCGGCCCGAGTGCCCCCGGGTCTCTAGCATTGTGAGGCAGCAACTCTACCGCTGCGCCACCGTGCGGCCCCAGTGCCCCCAGACAGCAGCTAAGATGTATTCAACATTAATGCAGAACTGACATATTTATCAACCGCCTTCAGTCTTTTGCAACAATTCATTCCAAAGATTAATTTTCACCTTCTCTTACATAAGTACTAACACTTCCTTTTACATTTATCGTACTTCAGTTTTGTTCGAAAGGACGTTGATCTGGAATTGGAGACACGGGGAACTGCAGATGCTGAAATCTAGCGCGTCGGAGAAACTCAGCGGTCGGGCATCTATGCGTGGCCTCCAACGATACTGTGTGACTTGATTAATACGGTTCACAAGTTCACAAGTTATAGGAGTAGAATTCGGCCATTTAATGATGGCTGATCTCTGCCACCTAATCGCATTTTCCTGCCTTCTCCCCATAACCCTTGACACCTGTTCTAATCAAGAACTTGTCTATATCTGCCTTAAAAATATCCCCTAACGGCGGCCCCCACAGCCATTTGTGGCAACGAGTTCCACAAATTAACTGCCATTTGACTAAAGAGGTTCACCCTCACCTTTTTAAAGACCTTTAATTCTGAGGCTATGGCCTTTGCTCCTAGGCCCTCCCACCAGCGGAGACATTCTTTCCACATCCACTCTGTCAATGCCTTTCATTATTCTGTAAGTTCCAACGAGGCCCTCCCTTCAACCTTCTAAACTCCAGCGAGTAAAGGCCCATTGATGCCAAACGCTCATCATATGCTAACCCACTCATTCCTGGAATCATTCTTGTTAACCTCCTCTGGACCCTCTCCAGAGCCAGCACATCCTTCCACAGATATGGGGCCCATGTTTGCGCACAGTACTCCAAATGCGGCCTGACCAGCACATTATAGAGCCAGCATCACATGCCTGTTTTTATATTCCATTCTTCTTGATATAAATGCTAGCATTGAATTTGCCTTCCTCACTACAGATTCGACTTGCAAATTATATTTTTGGGAGTTCCGCCAAATCCCGTTGCACCTCCGATTTCTGGATTTTCTCCACATTTAGAAAATTGAGATTTCAGTGGGTATGGGGAGAAGGCATGAGAACGGGGTTCAGAGGGAGAGATAGATCAGCCGTGATTGAATGGCGAAGTAGACTTGATGGGCTGAATGGCCTCATTATGCTCCTATCACTTATAAACATGTATCAGTTTTTATTGCCACGCATACCGCGGTGCAATGAGAACCATTGTCTGTTTCTCCATAAATCCTAGCTGACCTGTTAAGGATACTCACGACCCATCGATTTATTTAGCATGTACAGTTTATCGGTTCGGAAATTAATCTACAGATGTCCTAATACTTCTATTCTTCTCCATGTTCGTGTCATCCCAACCTGACCCCCCCCCCACCCCCACTCCCACCCCCCACCCCCACCCCCCCCCCCCCCCCCAACTCCTCGTTATCCACATTTCCTTCCCTCTCAATAAGTGTGTCTCCACTTGCAGTGTGTTACAGTGCTGCTTCTATCAGCTTTACAGAAACCCATAGGACCTGTCTATGAATTGACCGCACGTGGGTGATTTCCACGTCCAAATCCGCTGCAGAACTTTTCCTAATGATGACTATTATTTTAAAGGATTAAGCAGGAACAGATTTCCAAATGGACTATATGACACCTCGTGTTTCGTGTTCGTTCTTTTAACTTAAAAGGTCAAAAGGGGCCGCGATTAGTCGGTGGCAATGACAGCTGTTCGGGAAGAGTGGAGATACTGAGGGATGAAATCTGGGGGACGGTCTGCGACACGTACTGGGATTTACAGGATGCGGCCGTCGTCTGCAATCATCTACGTTGTGGAGTTGCTTTATCAGCGCCTGGAGGAGCACTCTTCGGTGAGGGAAATGGTTCCATATGGAAAGATATCCACGAATGTCGCGGCAATGAGATGCGTTTGAATGACTGCCTCGTTTCATCATGGGGCCACCGTCCGTGCACACACAAGAACGATGCCGGCGTCATCTGTTCCGGTAGGTGATTTGTCAAGTCTCAGGTCTCAGACTCAAGATTGTGTAGTTGTAATATGCACCGACAACGGAACCATTTGATGTTAAGTATCATGCAAGAAGGGTTTCGGCCCGAAACGTTGCTTATTTCCTTCGCTCCATAGATGCTGCTGCACCCGCTGAGATTTTCCAGCATTTTTGTGTACCTGCTGAATCACCAGGGGAGGTGTAGGTTATGCCACACCGCTTCACTGAGTATTTGAACTAATAAGGTTGGCTCACCAACAATCTGATGACATTTATTTTTGCCAATGATGAAAAGGAACTGCAGAAATCAGGGATAAGAAATGAATTGAAATAATTCTAGGCAATGTATACAATGCTCGTGTTGGGGTCATTTAGATAAATGGAAGCATAGTTCTGTGAGTATAACACATGATTGCACTCAGAATAATGAGAGTTGGTAGGTAAAATAATCTGAATGTAATTAATTTCAGTACAGGGTAGTGTATTGTCGACACAACAGTTTCCAGTTTATTTACTTGTGCCCAACTTCGACGCCCAGTGATAAAACAAACCTGTATTTTGTTCTTGTTCACAATATGATACCATCGAGTAACATTGATACCCAATTATATGTCCACAGTTGAACATTGGCAATTGCGCCTGGCCGATGGAGAGGGCGTGTGTGATGGCAGAGTGGAGGTTTATTACGGCGGCGTGTGGGGCAGAGTAATTGACAGTCAGTGGGACTTGAGAGATGCAGATGTAGTGTGCAGACAGCTGAACTGCGGCTCCGTAATAAATGTTTACAACTACTCCAAACATGCAACCGGCAGGGGCCCGGTGTTAATGGACAACGTGACTTGCAATGGCAGTGAACGCTATCTCTGGAACTGCACGTTTGCACAACCTAACCACTTATCAATGGGCGACGATGTTGGTGTCTTGTGTTCTGGTAAGATTGGAACCTCTTGTTACTTTGTGACATATATCTACTGTACATTCATAAAGTATTCCTAAATTTTCCAATGGCGTTGCTCTTAGGCTAGTGCCAACGAACAGCATTATCAACTGAAAGACAAAATAACTGCAATTGTCGGAATTATGAAATAAAACATAAACTATTGGGCGTTCTCATCAGTCGGGAAACCATCCTGCCTGAAGTCATCCGTTGCCGCCCCTGGTTTGTCCTGGTCTATTCTTGCTTCCAATCGCCCTACCCATCCCTATAATCAGTCTGAAGAACTGTCCCTATCCGAAACGTCACCTATACATTTTCTCCAGAGATGCTATCTGGCCCTCCAGCACTTTGCGTCTATCTTTGGTCTAAACCAGCATCTGCAGTTCTTTTCATTATTCTGTCCTGTGCTGGTCCTGTTTCTTATAAACTCCCAATTTTTGTCTACTAAATATTAAAGAAGGCAACGCGCTGTATTTGTTGAGACAACACGCTGCCATCTTTACTCGGACTGCTTCCAGATGAATCGTTAATATTTTTCGCTGCAGATCATCTTCCCACCACGCTGATTGACGGCGGAAGTCGTTGTGCCGGAAGGGTAGAGGTTTACTACAACGGCACATGGGGTACGGTGTGCGATGACGATTGGGATTTAACGGACGGCCACGTTGTCTGCAAAGAACTGAACTGTGGGTATGCTCTGAATGTCACGGTTTCCGGCTGGTTTGGCCAAGGTTCGGGTCCTATCTGGATGGACAATGTCAACTGTTCAGCGAATAATTCGGCCTTGTGGCAATGTCCGGCGAGAGCAAGGGGAGAAAACGACTGCTTTCACAAAGAAGATGCTGGGGTTATCTGTTCGGGTGAGGTTTGACTTAAAACATACAGAATGTCTCACTCTAGATGAAGTCGAATTCGTACATACTTTGGATGGCGAGTTCTGATCAAGATAAAGTGTGAATTTGAAATGATGAAATGTTAATGCCCCCCCCCCCCCCCCCCCAATAAGATCGATTTGATCTATGAATAGAGTATACATTTTAGAATATAGGGGGCACAATGGCGTAGCTGGTAGAGTTGCTGCCTCGCGGCGCCAGAGACCTCGAGTGCTGTCTGTGTGGAGTTCCCTCTTTCTCCCTGTGACCGCATAGGGTTCTTCCGGGAGCTCCGGTTGCTTCACACATACCAAAGACGTGCGGATTTGTAGACTGATTGGCCCTATGTAATTAATTCTGTGTGTAAGGAGTGGAATATGGAAAGTGGGATAACATAGAACTGGTGTAAACGGATGATCAATGGTCGGCGTAGACTTTAAGCTTTCTGTCCTAGAACCCCTCCATTGCCAGAGTGAGGAAGGGCATGTGCATAATCCGCTCGGATAGTTTACAACCAAACGGTGTGAACACTTAATTCTCCTATTTTAGGTAGCTAACCTACAATTAGGGGCCGATGCCCCTCCCTTCCCCACTCTCTTCCGCACCCGGATGCGCACCCATTTCTCTCTGCCCTCTACCCCCCCCCCCCCCCCCCCCCCCTTCCCGTCCTATTCCAGCTACGTGCCTTTCTCCAGCTTCACATTTCATACATCTTCCATCCCTTTCTTCTTATCTCACACGATTTGTCTTCTACTCTCTGGTCTATCCGCCCATGAGCCATTCAAACTCTCCTCCACGCCTACATCCAACTGTCCTTCAGGATTTGGTCCCACCTGTCCCCCCATTTACCTCTATTCTAGCTTTCTCTCTCCCATAATCAGTCTGAAGAAAGATGCCGACCCGAAAGGGCGGCTATCCATGTTCCCCTGAGGCGCTGCCTGACCCGCTGAGTTACTCTGGCACTTTGTGACTCCTTTGGCTCAACGTGCTTCTTTGTTTTACAGATCACAAGGCGATAAAGTTGGTGAATGGCGCGAATACCTGCCAGGGCAGGGTTGAAGTCTTCTTTAACGGGACCTGGGGCACTGTTTGCGCGGATTTCTTTGGCGACGAGAATGCGGGGGTAGTTTGTGCTCATCTCGGCTGCGGCACAGGAAAGCCGGTTCTACAAAGCTCGGTATTTGGCCAGGGATTCGGACAAATCTGGCTGGATGATGTGAAATGCCGCTTGCACGACTCACTCCTGTGGCAATGTCCTTCTTCACCCTGGGGTCAACATGACTGTGACCACGGCCAGGATGTCGGGGTCATTTGTTCAGGTAATAATGTAACCACGAAGCCGCTTGCATTTGCAATATTACTCTCAAGTGATGGGTGTAACTTGTTTCACAGAATCCAAACCGCCGAAACACCGCGTTGCGATGAAAGAGGAAACAATGAACCAAGTTCCTGAATATGCTGGTAATGTCTAATATGTTACTTATCAAATCTATGTCTCAAGTATGCTTTGGCCTATTTCATACGGTCAGCTTAAGTGCGTCTCCTTGTCTATTGCTCTGTCCGCAGAGAGTATTTCCTTTATTCGCAGTCTCAGAAGGATGCACATAGCCGGGCGCCAACTTAATTCTTCCACTGCTCGTGTAGAAAGTCAATCTGCAGCTTTGGACCAATTCAGGCGACGTCATCAGAAGTTGCATTTGGTTTGTAATCAGAAGTTGCTGATCAGCCAAATTTGGAGTCACTGATTGAATGATACAGCATATTTACAGTCATTGACTGGTTGAATGATACAACATGGAAACAGGCCATTCGGCCCACCGGGTCCAAACTGTCCATAGATCATAGAACATAGAACAACGCGGCACAGGAACAGTCCTTTCCGCCCACAATGTCCACGCCCAACATCGTGCCAAATTAAACTAATCTCCTCTGCCTGTACATAATCTATATATTTCCATCCCCTGCATATCCACGTGCCTATCCAGAAGTCCCTTAAGCGTCATTATTTTATCTGTCTTCATCACCGCCCACGGCAATGTGTTCCAGGCACTCACCATCCTCTGTAAACATGCCTGGCACATCTCTTACATGAATCCGCTTTCTCACCCACTCCTTACACACTGGAGGCAATTTACAGAGACAAATTAACCTACAATCCCGCGCGTCTTTAGGACGCGGGGGAAAACCCACGCCGTCACAGGGAGAACGTGCAACTCCACACAGGCAGCTTCCGAGGTCAGGGTCGAATCAATGTCTCTGGCGCTGTGAGACAGCAGCTCTACCAGCGGCGCCATTGTGCCGCCTTACATTGAGGAAGTTATAGATATGGTGGAAAGTGCGATTGTTGTGATGGACGCACACAGAATATGATTCACTTCCCCTACATGGCACCAAATCAAGAATCAAACGCTGGAAAATAACACAGTTTTGATGTCCGCAGCACATTCTGTTCTGAATTCCAGCGTAGTCCGGGCATTCTGCAAATCTACATATGGCATAATAGCATTGTCAAACTCCGGATGGGCTGGTATCCTCCACTGGGCTGGTATCCAACACATTCACCGTCCACCTTGCTGCCTCTAGATTACCCGAAATAGTTGGCATCCCAGAATTATTTTTATCATGGCTCAAATACGCCCAATCCATCACACAGACCAGACTCACCACCAATGACCGCAATCTGCACTTCAAGCAGAATCAAAGGCATGTCTCTGTCGCACCCCTGTCATCCCCTTTCCACCTCTGTTATCAGACTTCTGAACGGTCCTTCCATACGTTAGGGTCCTGTCCGATTCACCTCTACCCCATTGTGTACATTGGACTTTGTCTCTGGAACTGGTACACAACGATGCCGAGCACTATATTCTACGCTCTGTATCTTCCCCTTCGCTCTTGAGTTTGTCATGATTGTATTTATGGATAATATTATCGGATATGATTGGATAGCATGAAAAATTAAACTTTTCACTGTATCTCGGAAGACGTGACAATAATAAACCCTAACCTAAAACAGGAATCGGTTAGGTTCTTGTCGTCGTTTTAATTCAACTGATCAAAGATTTAGTTTCGTTTTTGAATCTAGAGATACAGTGCGGGTCCAGCGATTCCCGTACACTGACACGATCCGACACACTTGCAACAATTTACAATTCTTACCGAAGCCAATTAACCTACAACCCTGTACGTGTTTGGAATATGGGAGGAGACCGGAGCATCCGGAGAAAACCTGCACGGTCACAGGGAGAACGTACAAACCCCGTACGGACAGCACCAGTAGTCAGGATCGAACCTGGGTCTCTGGCGCTATGAGGCAGCAATTCTACCGCTACGCATCCGTGCCGCCCTAACCCTAAGCCTTTAAAGTCTAAAATCTAAAGATCTATAAAGGAACTTGCAGAATGGTGGTAAATAAATTATCGGTAAATAAACAACGTAGCATATTCGGTGCAAGTTAACGTTGCCACATGTTCATAGCCGCGCTGTGTATTTCAGACGTGCGGTTGGTGACGGGGCCCGATCGTTGCTCGGGAAGGGTTGAAGTGTACTTCAATGGGACGTGGGGTACGGTGTGCGACGACTCCTGGGACTTGCGCGATGCCACAGTGGTGTGTGGGCAATTGAACTGTGGAGATCCCAAGCTGGCCTCCGCCGGAGACCTCTTCCCCCAAGGCAACGGGACTATTTGGCTGGACGAGGTGAAATGCACAGGGGGTGAACGAACCCTGTGGGATTGCCAATTCGCTGCCTTCGGTGATCATGACTGTGGACACAAGGAGGATGTTGCCGTGATATGTTCCGGTCTGTGACATTACCGTGTTGATGTTTTTTTGTCAACTCTTCTGCTTCGACCTATCTATATATCTTCATGCTACAATCGTACACGAACCCATCCTCTTCCCGTTCGGCCTCTCCGATTACTGGACGCCTCGGTCTTTAGTTACCTGCAGCCTTCTCCCCCTTTCCTCTCTTCAAATATTTCCACTTCAAAATAAAGGGCCAAATTGCGGGCGTAACTCAGCGGGTCGGGCAGCATCTCGGTAGCACATGGAGGGGTGGTGTTACGGGTAGAGTCTGAAGAAAAGTCCCGAAGCGAAGCATCATCGATCCATGTTCTCCAGATATGCTGCTTGACCCGCTGAGTTACTCCAGAACTTTGAATCTGTTCTTAACGCGTCCGATTATCCTTTCTGCTGATGTTTTGTGTGTTATCCTTGTTCTCCCTCGATGCGCATGAAATTCCTATTGAGATCATCTCACCACATTAAACCTTTGAGGAAAAACAAAGTAAGATTCGTATTTAGACACCGTATCTGAAGCGGGAACAAAGCGCCCACTCACAGATGCTGCCTGACCCGCTGAGTTGGGGGGGGGGGGGGGTCAGTATTTATGTGGATAGAGAACTGGCTGGCAGACAGGAAGCAAAAAGTAGGAGTAAACGGGTCCTTTTCACAATGGCAGGGAGTGACTAGTGGGGTACCGCAAGGCTCAGTGCTGGGACCCCAGCTATTTACAATATATATTAATGATTTGGACGAGGGAATTGAATGCAACATCTCCAAGTTTGCGGATGACACGAAGCTGGGGGGGGGGGGGGGGGGGGGGGGGGCAGTGTTAGCTGTGAGGAGGCTGCTAGGAGGCTGCAAGGTGACTTGGATAAACTGGGTGAGTGGGCAAATGCATGGCAGATGCAGTATAGTGTGGATAAATGTGATGTTATCCACTTTGGTGGCAAAAACAGGAAAGTAGACTATTATCTGAATGGTGGCCGATTAGAAAAAGGGGAGATGCAACAAGACCTGGGTGTCATGGTACACCAGTCATTAAAAGTAGGCATGCAGGTGCAGCAGGCAGTGAAGAAAGCGAATGGTATGTTAGCATTCATAGCAAAAGGATTTGAGTATAGGAGCAGGGAGGTTCTACTGCAGTTGTACAGGGTCTTGGTGAGACCACACCTGGAGTATTGCATACAGTTTTGGTCTCCTAATCTGAGGAAAGACATTCTTGCCATAGAGGGAGTACAGAGAAGGTTCACCAGACTGATTTCTGGGATGTCAGGACTTTCATATGAAGAAAGACTGGATAGACTTGGCTTGTACTCGCTAGAATTTAGAAGATTGAGGGGGGATCTTATAGAAACTTACAAAATTCTTAAGGGGTTGGACAGGCTAGATGCAGGAAGATTGTTCCCGATGTTGGGGAAGTCCAGAACAAGGGGTCACAGTTTAAGGATAAGGGGGAAATCTTTTAGGACCGAGATGAGGAAAACATTTTTCACACTGAGAGAGTGGTGAATCTCTGGAATTCTCTGCCACAGAAGGTAGTTGAGGCCAGTTCATTGGCTATATTTAAGAGGGAGTTAGATGTGGCCCTTGTGGCTAAAGGGATTAGGGGGTATGGAGAGAAGGCAGGTACAGGATACTGAGTTGGATGATCAGCCATGATCATATTGAATGGCGGTGCAGGCTCGAAGGGCCGAATGGCCTACTCCTGCACCTATTTTCTATGTTTCTATGTTTCTATGACCCGTTAGGTCCCTCCGACACTTTACGTTTTGCTCATGATTCCAGCATCTGCAATTCCTTGTGATTTACTTATCTGAAAAGGGTATCACTTCAAACTTAGAATTAAAATGTATCATAAAAAAATATGTATTAACCTGGAGACACAAGGAACTGCAGATTCTGGTTTACAAACACTTAGATAAAGTGCTGGAGTAACTCAGCTGGTCAGACAGCATCCCAGGAGGACAAGGATAGGTGAAGAAGGATCCCGACTCAAGCTGTCGCCTTTCCATGTTCTCCAGAGATGCTGCTTGATGCGCTGAGTTACTCCATCACTCTGTGTTCAGATTTAACCCTAACATTTCTACAATTGTATGGGGAATTTACGTAACGTATCAACAATTGTCGGTGTCCGCAACAGAGATGGCTGCACCATGATTTAATGAAAGACCGTGCACCTGATTATATTTTATTGTGTTTATTTCAGGTCAGCAGGTGCATGCACCATCTTTTAATTCTCTCAGAATCTTCGTTTATGTCATCCCTTGCATTCTCGGTTCTGCTCTTATCGCCGTTTCACTTCAACTGGCCAAAGGTTCAATAAGAAACTTCCAGAATGGTTAGTAAATAAATTATCATGGACATTAATGTGCAGACAGAATTTATGAGGACGATGCCAGGAGTTGAGGGCCTGAACTATAGGGACAGTTTGGGCAAGCTAGGACTTTATTCCTTGGAGCATATGAGGGGTGGCCTTTTAGAGAAGTATAAGATCATGAAGGGGAAGGATATGCTGAATGCACAGTCTTCTAACCAGAGTAGAGGAATTAAGAACCAGGGGACCCGGTTTAAGTTGAGAAGGGAAAGATTTAATAGGAACCCGAGGGACATTTATTTTCACACAGACATGAAAGACCGTGCACCTGATTATATTTATTTTCACAAACACATGAAAGACCGTGGGTGGGTATAGGGATCGAGCTGTGGGTATATGGATCGAGATGTTTCGGCACGACATTGTGGGCCGAAGGGCCTGTCCCTATGCTGTACTGTGCTGTCTACGTTCTAATTGCTGTCCAGTTTTGTTTGCCTCATATGTACTCCTGTTGGTATTTTAGGCCGTAGGAAACTGCTGCACCCTGATCTCCCTGGGCCAGTGTACGAGGAAATCGACCCTCAGCAGCCTGTGACAGGACTCGGTAATTATCTTTAAACTGGCTACACATATTACCTATCAATATAAATGCACTCTTTTTAAATGAAGCTTTTGTTTTGTTTGGTCAGTAGATTCACATTCTATCAGTTCGGTGGACTCCGATTTGCTTGAACATGAAGATGAAGACTTTACAAGGTAGATTTGATACAAGTACTCGCGTCCTGCGCCCCATCAGGTCAGGGCGAAATAAAATCAGTTATTCTTTAAGAAAGAAAGACGAGCACTTGCTAATAAATATAACTGTAAAGACAGCAAATTGGAAGTTAAAAAAACTCAAACTAAAAATACTCAATAATGATGAATAGTGAATATGAAGTAACATGAAAAAAGTTGATAACATTTTACAGCAAACCGCTCCCTTCGTAGGACATTCTCAATTGCAAGATTGACATTATATATTGCTCGCTAAACTCGTTCACGTGGACATAATTACACGTTACACATTTTCAGTGCAAACCGACAGGCATTTCCGCTTGAAGATACAAAGTGCTGGAGTAACTCAGCAGGTCCGGCAGCATCTCTGGAGAAAATGGATAGGTGACATTTCGGGTCGGGAGCCTGCACTCAGTCTGAGAAAGGGTCACGAATCGAAACGTAACCTATCCATGTCCTCTGGAGATACTGCCTCAGTTACTCCAGCACTTTGTGCCTTTTTTTGTGAACTAGCACTGTATTTCCTTGTTTTTATGCATTAACTATTGCTGTTATTGCAATTGTTGAAACTGCTATGATTTACACTTTAAAATACCAATTACTTCCCCAAAACTCTTCCTTTGTTTTGATAAGAAAGGCGATGGACTGAATGACTGGAGCGAAGTTCTGAACTCTTTGCTGTTTGCTTTGGACAGTGCGATATAAAGCGGCACAGGTCACATTCTTGCCAGGAAGCAACCCGCTCTGACAAGAACAGATGTAAACGAAGAAATAATGAGTGCATTCTCGCCCTGTTACCCATTATCCTCATTGGCCATAATCAGCGGGTCAATTATATGTTGTTGATGTTATCACAACGTTTAAGAAACATTTAGACAGGTACATGGATAGGATAAATTTAGAAGGATACTAGACCAAGTGGGACCCGTTGGGTCCCTGTCACACGGGAGGCCTGGTCCCCCAACGCAACCCGTTCTCCAACGCAATATTCCCCACTCACCCGTCCCCCCCACAATATTCCACCACTCACCCATAGCCCCCAACTGTGCAGGGTCGGCTCATTTCCCCTTATATCCCAGCACTCCCTGTCCATCCTCTTCAGCCTCCCTCTTTTTAAACATTAAAATGTTGACTTTTCACTTAAAAAAATCCAATTGCACTTGTAATTTACAACATTATACCGGGCAGGGCCAGCAAGTGCAATTGGATGTTTTTACAGTGAAAAGTTAAGTCTGCAGTTTATGTAAATCAGATCCCATTGTGACGTAATAGCTGCTAACTGCCACTGCAACTTCTCAAACTGGATTTTGTAAAGTTAAAAATATGAATAACTTGTAAAATATACTATCAATCTGAACGGAACTTGACACAGCACACCACGGGACAATTGTGAGTAAGGAGGTCCAAAAATTGTAGCACTATCGTGTACCGTTTTGGCATAATTTCAGGAGCAGACCTCAGACTCATAGACATAGAAACAAACAAGATGAGAGTTTTAGTAATATATAGATAGATCGGCCAAATGCAGGAATGTGGGATGGTCCGAAGGGCCTGTTTCTACGCTGTACGACTAATAGAATTATGCATTTGTGTATTGTGTCCGCAAGTGTAGACCAGATACTGAGCATCCTCCATCCTCCCAAACCTACGCCACCAAGTTAGGGCCATATGCATGATCGATGCCATCCAAGCTTCTGGACATGAGCAACAACGTCGCAGAATGCCCACACCATCTAATTCTTAGCGGCTTTGTTTCATTACACCAGAGCCAACACTAATTTCGTGCACCGGCATAGCAGTGCCGTGCGAGCTCCCCAGTGAACTGAATTCCTCGCCAAGATTACTCCGACAGCATCTCTCAAATTTGGCTACCTATATTCAAAGCTGAAGGGAGATCCGTTCAGAAGCCTGATTACACAGGGGAAGAAGCTGTTCCCGATTCTGGTGGTGTGGGCTTTCATGTTTCTGTTTAGTTTAGTTTAGTTTATTATTGCCACGTGTACCGAGGTACAGTGAAACACATTTTTTGCTGCGCGCTATCCAGTCAGCGAAATCCAGCCAGCCTATACAGGATTACAATCGAGCCATCAATGGTGTGCAGATACAGGATAAGGGGAATAATGTTTAGTGTAAGATAAAGACTTCTGTGCCCTCTGCTTGACAAGAGTGGGGAAAAGAGGGAATGACCAGGGTGGGACAAGTCTTTGATTATGTTAGCTATTTTGCTGAGGCGGTGTGAAGTGCAGATGAAGTCAATGGCAGCATCTACACTTTGTTTTATAACGACATTAAAAGATTGAAGCGAGAATGCGCCGGAAGCCTGCATATTTAAATCGTAAATTAATTCACACAACTTATCATACAGTGTACTCATAATTCTATCTCGCCTTGTAGGGTTGATGCACAGTTTGACGATGATTTTGGAAATGAATATGACGATATTGAATAATTTTGCATGAAGATGTGAGAATGACCGCGTCAAATTAATCACCCAATAATTTGTTACAAGCATCCTGCAATGTTTGACGAAATATGAAGGAGGGTCTCGACTCGAAACGTCACCTATCCATATTTTCCAGTGATGGTGCCTGACCCTTTGAGTTACTCCAGCATTGTGTGTCTATCTCTGTCATGTGTGATGCCTCTTTTGAGTTTCATTTGATAACAATTTAAATAGAAATTAGTGTCCAGTTGAGTGTGTCAATGGATGGTTCCACCAAATTAAGAGGTGGTTTAGATGGTTCAGAATGTAAAATAGTTTATGTTTGAATTGAACTGTGTAGGTAAATATCTTGTCTCTTAACACGCCTCCGCTCCCGGTCACTTATATCTGCAGAGATCCATCCATTGAATGATGGCATTTTAAATCCTGTCGGTCTTAAAAATGCTTCCAGGAATTGCGCTCCCATTCCCAAATATTGCTCCCATTTTCCATCTTTTGTTTTTTTTTAAATCAACGATTTAACCCCTAATGATATATAGGCGACATTATTTCGACTTAGAAAGGGGAATGTTATGCATATCTCGGATTTAATAAATGATTGAAGTGAGATTCTTGTTATTGAGCCTTTTGGACAGCACTGATTCATCATTCCTCTTGGTCTGGAGATATATAAAACGTGTTTCTCATTCCACTGAAAATGAAACATTGAGGTACTATTATATAACTCGTGCGTATTTACACTGAGGTTACAAATGTCGACACATCTGTTTCCATTCATCAAAGATCTATTAATTACAGATTATGGCAGGACTTCTTGATCCATCCTTAATGTAGATTCAAACAAGTTCCATTGCATTAGACCTATAAATGGATATAGAACCAATGTCACAGAATAATCCAGCACAGAAACAAGTCTTTCGGGCCATCTCGTGAATGCCAACCAGGATGCCTCATCCAAGCTAGAAAGAATTGCCCCAGTTTGTTCCATGTGCCTTTTAAACTATTCCTATCCATGTACCTATCCATATGTATTTTAAATGTTGTTATTGTATCTGCCTCAACTACTTCCTCTGGCAGCTCATTCCACATATTTACCATCCTTTGAGTGAATAATTTGTCTCTCAGGTCCCTTTTAAATATTCTCCCTATCATCTTAAACCTAGGCTCTCTTTGATTCCCACGCCCAGGGCACAATAATACGTGAATTCTCCTTATCCATACCTTCCTGATAAAGTCATCCTTCGGTGTCCGGCACTCCAAGAAATGAAGTCCTAACCTGCCCAACTTCTCCCTATAGATTGGGCCCCCGAGTCAAGAAAACATCCTCATAAATCTTCTCTACACTCTTTCCATGAATGACATATTTCCAATATCAGAGTGACAAAAGCTGAACACAATACTGCAAGCATGGACTTATGATCGTCTTGTACATCTTTCCATATAACATTCCAACTTATGTACTCAATGCGCTGACTGTCGCAAGCCAACTTGCCAAAGGCCTTCCTCAGCTCCCTGGCTAAATGCTGCACCACTACCAGAGAACGGTGCTTTTATATGAATTCTTATACTCCTTGGACATACTTTTCAACAACACTCCCAGGCCCCTAAGGAAGTGCTACCCTGATTTGATTTACCAAAATGATACAATGATCTGAATTGAATGCCATTTGCCATACTTCGCGCCTACATTCGCCCAATTGTCTAGCTGATCAAGATCCCACTCTAATTGCTGATAAGTTTCTTAACTGTCCACAATATCAACTAATCAGTGTGATCTGCAAATTTATTAACCATACCCTGTATACTCTCATCCAAATCGTTTGTGTTAATGATTAACAATGATGGGCGCCAGCACTGTCAGAGGCACACCACTAGAGACAGTCTTCTGAGTCTGAAGCAATCCACCATTCACATCATCCATTGATCCCCCGGGTCAAGCCGATTTTGTATCCAATTAGACGGATCTCTCGGAATCTCATGTAATCCAGCTTGTGAACACACCTCTCATAGAAGACAATGACCTTGCCTATGTCAATATAGACAACATGCAGAGTCTTATTCTCACCAATCCTCTTGGTTATTATTTAAAAAAAAAAAAAATTTGCAAGACGTGATTTTTCGCACACATGTTGAGTTTTACTGATCATAAAATATGTAGTTGGATCCTGTCCATAAGGAACTCCTCCAATAACTAATCCACCACTGATGTCAAGCTGTCTGAAACTGTCTGAAGAAGGGTTTCGGCCCGAAACGTCGCCTATTTCCTTTGCTCCATAGATGCTGCTGCACCCGCTGAGTTTCCCCAGCAATTTTGTGTACCTTCGATATTCCAGCATCTGCAGTTCCCTTTTGGACACTGATGTCAAGCTAACCAGCCTGTAGTTTCCCGATTTGTCTTTGCTGCTCTTCTTAAATAACAATAAATAATTAGAATCGTATCTTCTGGAACTTCACCTGTGGCTAAAGACGATAAAAATATATCTATAATATATCTATAAAAAATATATATAATTTTATATATATATAAAAATTGCCTCCACAATTTCTTCCCTAGGTTCCCACAAGATTTTATGATGCACTTAGAGAAGCCTCAGGGATTTATCCGATGGAATTCACATATGCTCTGAGACAAAAAACAACTCATATTCCTCTTATGGCCAGATCATTTGTTATCACGGAATCTCCTGTCCATCCTCTCACTATCCAGTTATAGAGTTATTTAGCAGAGAAACAGACCCTTTGTCCCAACTTGTCCTTGCCAAGATCATGTCCAATCGAACCAATACCAACCTGCCCACATTTAGCCCATATTCCGCTAAATTGATCCTATCCATGTGCCTATCAAAATATCTTTTAATGCTGTAAGTGAATCTGACTCAACTACTTCATCTGGCAGCTTGTTCCATATATCCACCACTCTCCGAGTGAAAAAGTTGCCCCTCAAGTTCCTATTAAAAAATGCACTTTTGCCTTAGACCTATGTTGTCTGGTTCTTGAATGAATGAATGCATAATTTTATTGGCCAAGTATTCGCTTACAAGGAATTAACCGGTGGTCACCAGCTTGCTTTTGAATCCTCTCTGTCTCCCCCACCATGGGGGCTGTCACACTGGTGAGTGCGCTGCCGGCCCTCTACTGTTTTTCAAAGTCCTCAGAATGCTGCGGGCCTCGCCAGACTCCTGATGGGGAGGCTTGTGCTCAACGACTTTGGTAGCTGCTGCTTCTACCCCCTCCCGTCCCTCTCTAATCCCTCCTCTCTCCCCCCCCCTCCACTCTCTCCCCTCCTCTCCCCCTCCTCTCTCTCTCTCTCCCTTCTCCCCTCTCCCCCCTCCCCCTCTCCCCCCTCCCTCTCTCCCCTCCCACTCTCCCTCCCAACCTCCTCTCCCCTCCCCCCTCTCCCCTACCCCGCCACCTCCCTCCCCCTCCACCTCCCTCCCCCTTCCTTCACCCCCTCTTCCCCTCCCAACTCTCTCCCCCTTCCCCCCTCTCTCCCCCTCCTCTCTCTCCCCCTCCCCCCGCTCCCTCACCCCTTCCCCTCTCACTCCCCTCCGCCTCCCCCTCCCCATCCCTCCGTCTCCCCCCTGCCCCCCTCTCACCCCCCCTCCCCCTCACCCCCACCCCCCTCCCCCATCTGTGTTTGGGGGGTGGTTAGTGTGTGTGTGACACCGCAAGCCCCCCCGACTCTCCCCTCACCGCAACCGCGCGTTGAGGGGACGGGACCCAACCGGTCCCCCTTGGTCTAGTCTATATCTATCTATATAATATTAAAACTCTGTGGCTGGCTGGCTGACTGGCTGTGTGCGTTTGTGATGTGGCTGCCAGCATTTGATTCGTTGCTACGCCAACGTCAGACCCAGAAACGCCGAGTTTTTTTCCATTTCGGTAGAGATTTCACTTTTCATTCGAAGTATCCACTCCTCATTAAATGTTGTCGTGTTTATGTACACATTTTTAATAAAATCCTTCGCCCCCCCCCCCCTCACTCATTTTGTCGCCTCCTGCTGGCCAGCGACCATAACGGCTGCTGGCGCCCGCATCTCGCCTCAAAGACGCCATTTAAAAACTGCCGCACTGCTGATTCCTGAGCCGCTTGAGTTGGAGGACTACGTCTCCCGTGGGGGCTACGGGTAGGGAACGGCTGCGTTGGGGGAGCTGACCCAATGTGTCTGCACTTGGTCTAGTATAATATTAAAACTCTGTGGCTGGCTGGCTGTGTGTGTTTCTGACTTGTGGCTGCCAGCCTTTGATTCATTGCTACGCCAACGTTAGACCCAGAAACGCCGAGTTTTTCCCCATTTCGGTAGAGATTTCACTTTTCATTCCAAGTATCCACTCATTAAATTTCGTCGTGTTTATGTACACATTTTTAATAAAATCCTTCTCCCCTCCCTTCCACTCACTCCTTTTGTCGCCTCCTGCTGCCCAGCAACCATAACGGCTGATGGCGCCAGCATCTCGACTCAAAGACGCCATTTAAAAACAGCCGCACGGCTGATTCCTGAGCCGCTTGAGTTGGAGGACCCCTCTCTCC
Organism: Amblyraja radiata; assembly: GCF_010909765.2. Lineage (NCBI taxonomy): Eukaryota > Metazoa > Chordata > Chondrichthyes > Rajiformes > Rajidae > Amblyraja > Amblyraja radiata. The sequence continues at coordinate 34,378,860 of NC_045968.1, forward strand.
TCCCCCTTTCCATCTCCATCATCCCTCTCCCTCCTCCTCCCAGCCCCATCCCTCTCTCCCCCACCCCCTTCCCTCTCTCCCCCGCCCCCTTCCCCCTACCCCTCTGTCCCTCTTCCACCACTCCCCCTACCCCTCCCCACTCTTCCACTTCTCTCCCCCTTACCCGGCCCCTCTCCCTCCCCCACCATTCTCTCTCCCCCTCCCTTCCCCCTCCCACCCCTCTCACCCCCACCCCTTCCCCTACCCCTCTGTCCCTCTTCCACCACTCCCCCTGTCCCTCTTCCACCACTCCTCCTACCCATCTCGCCCTCCATCCCTCCCCACTCTTCCACTTCTCTCCCCCGCTCCCTCCCCACTCTTTCCCCTCTCTCCCGCCACCCCTCACCCTCCCTCCACACTCTTCTCCCTCCCTCCCCCACCCCATCTCCCTCCTCCCCTCCCTCCCCCCCTCCCCCACACCTCTCTCCCACTCCCCTTGCCGCCTACCTCGGGCCCGACTCCTGATGGGGAGGCTTGTGCTCCACAACTTCAGTAGCTGCTGCCTCTACCCCTCCCCCTCCCTCTCTATCCCCTCCCCGATGCAGAGAAAGAGAGAGAGAGGGGGGGGTTGAGAGAGGGGGAGAGTGAGTGGGGGGGGGGGGGGTAGAGGGGGATGAAGGGAGGGGGGGGAGGGGGTAGAAGGAGGATGGAGAGGGGTAGGAGAAGGGGGGGGGGTGGAGAGGCCCCTTTTTCTCTGTCCCCTGACCCTCTGCCCTCCCCTCCCTGCCCCCGCCCTCCCACTCTAGGGAATGCCCCTTCTTTCCCCCTCCTCTCTCTCACCCCTTCCCTTCTCTCTCCAGCCCCCTCCACACCGCTCTGCCCTCCGTCTACCTCACCCCTCTCACCCCCTCCACACCCCTCTGCCCTCCCTCCACCTCACCTCTCTCCCCCCTCCACATCCACCTCCCTCCCCTCTCCCACCTCTCACCCCCCTCCCCCTCCCCCCTCTCACCCCCCTGTGTGTTTGGGGGGGGGGGGGGTAGTTAGTGTGTGTGTGATGCGGTAGCCCCCCGCCAAACCCCGCAACCGCGCTTCTAGTAAAACATTAAACATTGCTAACAAAACATCATCGATTGAACATGTGAATTCCCCTACTCTGGGTAAAAGACCAAAGGGCCTGCTTCTGTGCTGATTCGTCCCATTTATTCCCCTCATGAATTTACATCACTCCTAGGTTGCCCAACCTTTCCCTATAACTCAATGACCATATGTCTCTACTCAATACTCTGACTGATGAAGGCCAAAGTGTTGAAAGCCTTCTTGATCACTTTATCTATCTGCAACACCACTTTCAAGGAACGATGTATCTGCACTTAGTTCATTTCATTTAATGTCACGTGTACCGAGGTACAGTGAGTGAAAAGCTTTTGTTGTGTGCTAACCAGTCAGCCAACAAGGTCCGATCAAGGAGAAAAAGTAAGGAATGTTGCTGCAGGAGTAGAGATTTAAGAGTGTGGAGCGATTGTAATATGAGTTTGTAAATTTGTTACCCGGAAATCCATCTGCTCTACAACACTCCCCAGGGCACTGCCATTCACTTTGAAGGTCCTACTTCCCAATATGCAACACCTCTCACTTATCTGCATTGAACTCTATTCGCCATTACTCGGCCCACTTGCCCAGCTACTCAAGGTTTTGTTGAAAGCACGTGATTTCATTTATTAGCGAGGAATAGCACGGACAGCCTGACGAACATAATGTGACTTTAGTGTCAGTGTTTGGCGCAACCGTGCGGCAGTTACTTGACTTTTAATGGCCTAGGACGACTGAAGTAAGTTTTAAACATTTAATAATGTTCGAGAATGAATATTTGTAAATGTATCTTATTTAATTTAGGATGTAGCGTCAAGCCGTGTCCATAGTATTTGTGGCCAATGTATGTCACTTTTTTGAGTTTGGCGATACTGCGGGACACAGTCCGCGCCGACCATCGACCGCCCGCACACTAGCGCTATCCTACACAATGGGGACAAGTTACATTTTTTGCCTAAGCCAATTAACCTATAAAACCTGTACGTCTTCTGAGTGTAGGATGAACACTCGGGGGAAACGCACACGGTCACAGGGAAAACGGACAAACTCCGTACAGACAGCACCCGTAGTCAGGATCGAACCGGTTCTCTGGCGTTGTAAGGCAGCAACTCTGTCGCTGCGCCACTGATTTGTGAATATATGACAATTAATTTGGTACAAAGCAGCACTTGGTCTGCCCGTACATAGCGCGTCCACTCTTCCAAAACCTACTTGTTTACAATGACTTGCGATTTTTGGTATTCCATGTCGTATCTCACTCCCGTTTCCCCTCATGTCTATAGTCGTTGGCGACGCAAATGACTGGAGTCGATGAAAGCTTGAGCAAACTAAACAGTGCCGGTCAGGTAGAGTCTGCGGAGGAAATAGGCAGTCCACGTTTCGTCCAAGTTCGAGACTCTTCCTCAAACTGATTTTTTGAAAATGATGCTAATTCATTTTATTGAGAAACTTCTTCGTAATGCTTCAATAGATAACCGAATTTTTAACTGAACAAACATAACTTTTTTAAGACGCAGATGGACATATTCTTGATTAGTAAGGGTGTCGGGGGTTGTGGGGAGTATGCAGGAGAATGAGGTAGAAAGGGAAAGATCGACCAACCATGATTGAATGGCGGATTAGACGATGTACCGAATTTCCAAATTATCCTCCTATAAATTATGAATCTATTAACTTTATTTAAGGTCATCACCTTTACCAACCCAACATATTCTGTGAAATGCAATGGTATTACATTAGCATACGTGCCAGGAATCTGCACTGGGTCACCTTATTGTTGTCCAGTTATTACTCGTGTTTGGTATGCTTGCATACCACGGCTGTAAGACCGGTAGGGCAATTCCTCAAGAATTGAGGAAGGGAACACCAAACTGAAAGGTTTGATTCCATAGGGAGAATAAGTTAGTACAGTACATAGGGACAGTAAATCAGCAAACGGAACAACCGAACAGAAGACATTTAGATATACAGCATGCAAACCGGCCCTTCGGCCCACCGAGTCCACGCCGACCATCGATCACCTGTTCACACTAGTTCTATGTTATCCCACATTCGCATCCATTCCCTACACACTAGGCACAATCTACGGGCCAATTAAACTACACCCCCCTACATTTTAGGTAGTGAGAGGAAACAGGAGCACACAGAGGAAACCCACAGGGAGAACGTGCAAACTCCACAAACACAACACCCGAGGCCAGGATCGAACCGGGTGTCTTGGCGCTGTGGAGCTGCAGCGCTATCAGCTGCGCCACGGAGTACCCCCATTTTTTCATCGAAGAACACCTGAACAGCGTGAAGGGGAATGACCCATTGCCAACTAATTGTCAAGGTGCCCGTCTACCGCGATGTATGTGAACTTCTCCAAAGTTTGATACGTATAATTGTGTGAATAATTATTGTGTGAATTGTTCTGCACGGTAGAAGCGAAGTACTGAGACGCTTTTAATGACGATTTCAAACATATATTTTAGATACAACATACGTGTAAACGCAAACCAGAGAGACTGAGAATACACGAAGTCCAAGTAAAGTTGCAAAGGAAAGATGGCGACGTTGAAAAAAACATATTCTCATGTTGTCCGCGGCGACCATGGTTTTACTTACAAACTGCACTACCCAATATGTGGTTTCAACCTAGAAATCAATGTGAATCCTGTATCTGAGCTGGAGTTTGGAACTGTCATCTGGGATGGTGTAAGTTTGATTCCAATTGTTGAGAGGGAGGGGCGAAGAGCATTCTATCTTCGATAGAAATTGATATTGTATAAACAACATAACTCCGGTGTGATACACGTTATTAAGTACTCATTGTTAGGATGGTTGCCTGTGGCAATGTGCACGAACGAGTGAACAGGTGGAACTTCTAAACCCTAATTTTGCCCAACAAATATCCGCAGACACAGAGATTAAATCAGGTTAATAAGTACAAGGGTGATTCACAGGCCTGCTCGCGGTGTGGGTGGCCACTGCTCAATGGATGTAAGGCTGCTTGAGGAAAATGCACTGACTTATTCCAGCAAACTCGACTTATTCTAGCAACGTCAGTTTATTCCAAAAATAAAGTGCGCATTGGAAACTTTGACATAAAATATAAGCACTGTAAACATTTCGTAGATAGACTAACATTGAGGCAATGTAAAATAACTTCTCCCAAGTCACCGTGTAAAATTAGCAGCACATGCTCCGGAATACACCCACAATACTATGCTGTCCTTGTGTCTTTAATTCTTCCATTTGAATAACGACACGGGACAGTACAGAACAAGTACCGGCCCTTCGGCCCACCGTGTCGAACATTGTCTATTTAAACTAATGTCCTCTGCCTGCACGTGATCAATATCCCTCCATTCCCTGCTTATCAATGTGCCTATCTAAAAGCCTCTTAACCCCCACTATTGTGTCTACCACCACACCACTCAATTGCACTGCATTCTAGGCACCCGCCACTCACTGTGTAAAATAAAATGCATATCTCTTTTAAGCGTTTTCTCTCCCGCGTTAAAATTATGTCCTCTAGTCTTTGATATTTACAACGCGGGTGAAAAAAGTTCTGACTGTCCATTCTATTTATGCCTCTTATAATTTTATATAATTCCATCAGGTCTTTTCTCTGTTCTCGCCGCTCCAGAGAAAATAATCAAAGTCTGTTCAACCTCACCTTGTCACTAATGCCCTCTAATCCAGCCAACATTCTGGCAATTTCTATTATTTCAATTAATCCAATCAAATACGTTATTATATTGCCTATTGGAAAAGCATTTAAATTTGAAATTACCACTTTACGAGGGTGATGAAAAGGTTAATAACGAGTCAAAACTAAATAATCCCAACATTTTATTAATTCTAGATGTATTCTCGCACAATCCTTTATACAAGAACTATTGTACGAGCGCTCGCACGCTTTCGACAGTGAGGGGGGCGCTGGGTGTCGCTGCCTTACTGTCCCGAAGTCTTTACTGTGGAAAACAACTTTAATTTAAGTAAATAGTAGAAACAGGAGAAATATCCCAGGGGACGGACGGTGTGGTCTTAAAAAATACGTTCCTGTTAAACCTATCGCCGATATATGTGCACGACAAGTGTAACTTGCCTGTGTCTTGTTTCAAAAGGCTCTTGGATTGTGCCAGTATTTTGATGAACACAAGACGAACTTTTCGCAGAAGAAAGTGATTGAACTCGGAGCCGGTACCGGAATGTTAGGTATTCTGATCGCCCTTCTCGGTGAGTGAAAGGTGTTCCGTGTTCAAATGTGAAAACCTTTTTGGATAATTAGATATGACGTAGGAGGAAATCTACTTCCGTACCCCTGGAGCCTCTCTACTGTTTAATAAAGCCCAAAGTAGTTTGGGATCGTGACCATTCCCCGCTTAACCCTCCTGGTTGACATTGCCAAACTCGCAAACCACTGAAGCAAAACATCAACCAGGCCATGATTGAATGGCTGAGTAGACTCGAAGGGCTGAATGACCTAATTCTGCTCATATATCTTATGACGACCGGCATTCTGACATGATGCCTTCAAAAGAAGAAATGGTTGTTGGGTCTCCGGAGAACATGGATCAGTGACGTTCGGCGTCAGGCTTTGTCCTGCCCCTCCACTCTACCCCCAGCCCCCGGCCCCAGAATCAGTCTGAAGAAGGGACCCAACGCGAAACGTCACCTATCCATGTTCTCTAGAGATGCTGCCAGATCCGCTAAGCTACTCCAGCACTTTGTGTCTCCGATATGGGATTGGTCTTGGATTTGTGTAAATGTATGAGCAATGGTCGGCGCGGATCGGGTGGGGAAGGGCAGCATTACTCAATGACACGGGAAACAAACGCTCTGTATCTTATTGCAGGTGCTGAGGTCACCATTACCGACAAACCAAACCTTCTGAGGCAAATACAACAAAACGTGTCCGTCAACATCCCCTCTTCGGACATACCTCGCGTCAAGGTACGCGCTCTATCCTGGGGCCATGACCATATCCAGTTCCCATCCGACTACGACGTTATCATGGGCACAGATATTGTCTACATCCCAGAAAGCGTCCCTTTAATTCTAAAGACACTTCAGCATCTCAGCAACGAAAGGACGGTCATTTATTTGGCTTCTACAATGTCGATATGTCCCAAAGTGATCGCGTCTGGATATGGGGCCTTGTCTGAACATTTTGATTCTAACCTAGTCCACAAGTACATAGACAAGGATGTCCATGTGTACAGGCTGACCAGAAAAAATATCACGCGCGGAGATCGCCATGGTGGTGGCCATGTCATAAGATCGACTCCCGCTCATACCTTGAATGCATAAATTAAATGTCCTTTCAATATCGTTCCCTTGCTTTACCACTGTATGAGGATAACACCGATACTCTGTACAACAATATTTTCTGCTGAACGTTCAAAGATTTTCTGATTTTTACTTTGAAAGGGGAATAAATTAATACGAACTTGACAGGCAGTTTTTTCACTCATTGGGTGCTGACTGTATATAACGAGCTGGCAGAGGTGGTAGTTTGAGGCAGGCACTATAACAACATTTACAAGACATTTGGACAGGTACATGGGCAGGAATGATTTAGACGGATATGGGCTAAATGCGGGCAAATGGTTACTAGCTTGGATACGCCATCCTGATCAGGACCGGCAAGATGGGCCGAAGGTCCTATTTCGATGTTGTATGACTATCGTTATTATATTTCCAGTATCTGCATTTCCTTTTAAAACGTGTTTCATTTTCATGGCACAAAATGCGTGCTTACGCTTACCCATTCAGACAACCACTGAATGGACAAAACAATCTGATATCAGATACGTTCCCCAGTCTCACTGGGTAAAGATTGTTGTAGAGTCATAGAATGTGGCAATAGGCCGTTCGGCTCAACTTGCCCACACCGACCAACATGTCTCATTTACACTAATCCCAGCTGCCTGCGTTTGCTCCATATACCTCTACATTTTCCTATCTATGTTCCTATCTAAATGTTTTAAACGTACCTGCCTCAACTACCTTTTCCGGCAGCACGTTCCATACACCCACCACCCTATGTGTGGAAAACTTACCCCTTAGGTTCCTACTAAATCTTCCCCCCTTATGTCCTCTGGTTCTCGATTCCCCAACTCTGGGCAAGAAACTGTGCGTCTACCCGATCTATTCCTCTGACGATGTTGCACATAAAATGTAGCAGAACAAATCAAATAAAAAGTTGGCATAGATTGGATTTTCTTTGCGACGTTTTACTGGGGAATATCTAAGAACAAACCACGTCAACACATTCCTGGAACAACAATCTTCATTGTTTCAATCTTATTTTGGGAATGGGCGCAGTTTGAATACGTTGCAAAGTTACTGCTTGTGTCAGCAACGACGTCAGAACAAACATAGATGTGCAATGCTCAACGGCGGAATCGAGATGTTAACGTTGGAACGCGGGGAGACTTTCTGCAACATTAGTTCAGCCTTGAACTCGCAACGCAGTGTGAGTTTCAGGAGGCCCGATTGTACCTACAGCATAGAAATTTGTCAATTGTCACTGTGTTACACGCACTTTATATACAGTAGATGCCAGATGAAGTGTACAGCGTTAAATCTGCCGGCAGACAGGAGGAAACTAATTGTAGATAGACACAACATGCTGGAGTAATTCAGTGGGACAGGCAGCATCTCTGGAGAAAAAGAATGGGTGACGTTTCGGGTCGAGACCCTTCTTCATTAACTGTGATCTGTGATATAGACACTATAAGTAACTCACCGGGTCAGGCAGCATCTCGGGGACTACATGGATATGTGATGTTTCGGGTCGGGACCCTTCTTCAGTATGATTAATCTAAGAGATGCAGCCTGACCTGCTGAGTTACTCCGGGACGTTGTGTCTATCTTTGGTATGAACCAGTACCCGCAGTTCCTCTACTTCTTCTTCTTACGTATGGCGTGCACAGCCTAAAATTGCAGGCCAACTTGTCCTATTTGATCTTATTTGATTGTGCACGCCGGGTTGATTGCATTCATCGAAACAGGGCGGACAACGTGAAGGTTGCAATCTCCCACCCCAGTTCCTCTTTATTATATTCAACTTTGAATTTCTAGCCGATTTTAGCGACCGTTCATTTATTGGGATTGGGCGGCGGGATAGTTCTCAAGAGACGAGGTATTTCAGTAACAGGAGGTAGACAAAAATGCTGGAGAAACTCAGCGGGTGAGGCAGCATCTATGGAGCGTATTTCAGTAACATACGGCATTTATCCTCCCAGATTTATCCTCCCTTTGCAATAAATGGCCACAAAAACTAATGCAAATTCTATCAACTGATAACTTTGACCATCCCCGCTCTTTTATCCAAGAAATAGTCTCGCCTCAAAGTCTCCTCTGCCCCAGAACCAGGAGCCACGGTTTAAGAATAAGGGGTAAGCCATTTAGAACGGAGATGGGGAAACACTTTTTCACACAGAGAGTTGTGAGTCGGTGGAATTCTCTGCCTCAGAGGGCGGTGGAGGCAGAGAATTCTGGATACTTGGACACTTTCAAGAGAGAGCTGGATAGGGCTCTTAAAGATAGCAGAGTCAGGGATACGGGGAGAAGGCAGGAACTGATTGCGGATGATCAGCCATGATCACATTGAATGGCGGTGCTGGCTCGAAGGGCCGAATGGCCTACTCCTGCGCCCATTGTCTATTGTCTATTGTCAGACAATTAACTCTCTTTTAATCTCACATTGAGCAAAACACAACGGCAGCATCTGTGGAGGAAGCACTTTGTATCCCGGTTGAGATCATTCCCACCAAATCAAACTGTTGGAGGAGTCTGAAGACGGGCCTGTTCATTCCCTCTACAGATGCTGCCTGAAACGCTGAGTTGCTCCAGCAACTTTGCTCAAGATTCCACTGTTGCGGTTTGCTCAAGATTCCACTATTAGGAGTTCATTTTGTCCCCATTTAATCTCACCTACTTCCTGGAGGATCTCATTAGTAATTTAGCGTGCAAATAGATCAAATATTGGGCCAGTTGACATAATACATTCCTTCCACTCTCAATGGAATATATGCACTGACATGTTTTCATTATTATATTTCTCAATGAGTTATTTGTAAGAAGAGAAATATGTGTATTCACTATTACTGACATTCCAGGGGGTCGCACACGCTGCGCATAAGGGAGGAGGTAGTCGAAAGTGTCATGAAAAGATTAAATGTCCAAGCAAATAATGTCCAACGTGTGATAACAAAATGTCATCTTTTGCATTGGTTGGGGCTCCATTTGGATTCTGAAAATAACATGTTTTCCTTGAAAAGGCACTAAGTGTTGGAGTAACTCAGCGGATCATGTGGCATCTCGGGGGAACATAGATAGCATGAGGAAGGGTTACCTCTCTATGGTCTTCAGAGATGCTGCCTGACCTCTGAGTTACCTCAGTACGTTTGGTCTTTTTTTATTAACCAGCTTCTGCAGTCCTAATTTCTATGTTTTCCTTGATCTCCGTTGACTTGCTGATAGATTCCAGTCACTTCCCTGCTCGCATCATCGTTTGTAAGACTATTTGAGATTTTTAAAAACCCTTAAACATATTGAATTAGATAATTGGAGACCGAGAATCCACGTTTATAAACTAGGAAAGACATTCCTTTAGATGTACCGTGTATTTATTAGGATTGGACCTGTGTTCGAAATGAACAATATCGATCGAAGTTGTTCCATCGATGGGCATCGATTCATGGTCTTTTCTGATGTATTTATGCAATTCTGTAGAATTCCAGGGAAAACGATCCATGGAAGGTTTCAATCGAGGTCAGTTTTATTGAAGACCGTGAAACATAAAATCGAGTATTCGGTAAACAATTAGGTCACAAAATCATCCATTGTAAATATTTACCCGCTAACACATAGTTACATTGAATAAGGAGAACAATGAATGAAGAATTGCGCTGCACAAATGTATCATCATTTATGGACATTTCGTGCTCTGCAGAGAATATAAAATCCATTTTGTACATTTCGATGCGAACAATTTGTCTTATGTTTTATTTAGTAACTAGTTTCCCAATGTTTTTATTTAGTAACACGTTTCCCGATGCATAGTTCTGTAAATAAAATGATTACATTAAATCTGCTGGAGAAACTCAGCGGGCGAGGCAGCATTTTTGTCTACATTAAATCTTAAGCTATTTTTTAAAATCAACATGCTGAAATTGTTCTGCTTCGATTCCTAATTATTCACCCTTGGGAGATCACCCAGGAGGTCAGATGTAATTATGAGTAAAATATACCAGTGACTAAGATCTGCACTAAACCTCGTTGAGAGCTAGTTTCCTAATATTACTAAGATCTCATTGAACATATAACGGCCCCAATATGATCTCGTCAGATCACCACAGCATAACCCTGTCCCCTCTCCCTACATCCAAAATAGCGGAGTCAGGGGATATGGGGAGAAGGCAGGAATGGGGTACTGATTGGGGATGATCAGCCATGATCACATTGAATGGCGGTGCTGGCTCGAAGGGCCGAATGGTCTACTCCTGCGCCTATTGTCTGTTATCCCCATTCTGTTCACCGATCCTTTTAGTCTGAACGCTTATTTCCCCTCAAATATTCATCCTCTTTTCTTATCAAATAATTGATTGTTTCTGCTTCCACCATCACCATAACCAGTGGATTCCTCACCTCCCTCTCTCTCATTCCTCAATTTGGTCCTTAATCATTGGGCCGCCAGTTAATGGAAAGAGATTGGCTTTGTCCGCCACTATCACCTTTCAACCTCACATGACACCTTTCAACCCACCTCTTGCAGCCTAATCTTGTAGCTGAGATCCTTTATCCCTCGAACCATTCTGGTGTGGAGTTTGCACGTTCTCCCTGCGACCACATGGGTTTACTCCGTGTGCTCCGATTTCCAGATTTGTAGGTTAGTTGGTCCTCTGTAAATTACCCCCCCCCCCCCCGTGTGTAGGGAATGAATGAGGACCTGGGATAACACCGAACGGATGGTTGTCATAGATTCGATGGGTCCAATGGCCTGTTTCCATGCTGTATCTTTCATTGGGTTTTTTTGTGCTGAGGTTTGGGTTTGAAACCAGGAGTCAGAGGTGGGAGTTCCACCCTTGGAGGCAGAGACTGACCCATTGTGGTCGTGAGGTAGCATCACTGGCAGAGCTAGCCCCCAACAAGAGGCTAAAACCATCTCACAGCGGCGAAAAAATAAATAAATTAGGAGCAAAAGAGCCCTCTTTGAATCCGGGTCGGAGCAAGCACTACCGACAGGGATTTAGCATAGTTTGGAGACGCTGTATTGAAACAGCCCCTTTGGCCCACCGAATCGCCATGGACTCGGTGGGCCGAAGGATGTTTACATGCAGCATCTCTGAGAATACATCTCCCGCACAATGAACGCACTCCGCACCCATAGACCACCCATGCAGTGAATTCAGTCGCCCGCAGCGCAGTCGGTGTTCGCTCAGCCGCCCGCCTTTTTATTGGCTGTTGGAAAATTGTGTCAGGGTCGCATGTTTTAAAATCCTGAACTTGATCAGCAACTTGCACAAGGCGTTCCCGTTCTCTGGGACATCGCTGACAGCGTTGGGAGCTGTCCTTGCCCGCTGTATTGGGGAGAGGCGCAGTGGCGGCCCGCAGTGAGTGCAACTCCTTCACTGCAGCAAATGGCAGAAGTGAACTAATCTCCATCCAAATAATTCACTGTTCCCGTGTGCACCTTTCCCACTGTCCGAAGAAGGTGCGGGTGATGTTTGAGAATAATCAGCGTTTTTTTGCATTTTGCTCCTACGATCCAGTCTGCATTCATAACGTTGCGATGTGCAATTCGGAGCAAGCTCTCCTTACGGGGGATGTAAAATCAAACTCGCCAATACCAGAAGGGTTGACAAATGTTGGGTGGAGGCAACCATTGCTAGAACTGGTCGATGAAACGGCATCTAAGCAAGATAACAGAGTTAATCTTTCAGCTTCGAGACCCCCCAGTCAGAAGGTTCTAACGAAACGACACAGTGATCAGGCAACATCTCTGGCGAAAATGGATAGTGACCTTCTTCAGACAATGTGTATCCTTTTGTGTATTAACCAGCACCTCCGGGTTCTTTGTTTCTACAATTTGACTGCTCCGCTGCGAAGTCTCCTCAAAGTGAAAAAGGTCTCTCTCTCTCCACGTTCTCCAGAGATACTCCCTGACCTGCTGAGTTACTCTTGCCCTTTGTGTCCCTTTGTCTATTAACCGGCGCCTGCAGTTTCATGTTTCTAGGTTCTGACAGTTCTCGGATCTGAAACGAACTCCGTCTCTCTCCCCACAGATGCTGCCCGACCTTTAGGATATTTCTAGTTGTTTCTATCTTTTTTTTCTTCATATTTCCAGCCTCTTCAACTATTTTCTTTTGCGTGAGCTTGGGAAATACTGTAATCTGGTATGTTTCTCTTTGCACTCCCCGTCGTAAATGTATATGGCTTGATTGTATGGTATTTTTACGGTATGAATTGCCTGGATAGCACGCAAATAAGGATCCTCGCTGACAGCAATTAAGACGGGCGTGTATTTCTGTGCACGGATGTTTGCTATTTGTTGCGGTTTCAAATCGTGACTTCAACGTTGTTTCTTTCTCCAGAAGGCGCGAAGCAGGTTCGCCGGGGCTTAACTGGACCGAGTGAAGTCGTGTTGAAAGGAACCCAGCCGGACTTTGGAGCGGACGATGGCAGCCCTGCTGAAAAGAGTGTCATTACGCGCTGTGGAGAAAGATGAGAATTTCACCTTGGTGGATTCTTACGATGTTTGTGGTTTCCTTTTAGAAATCGGCGTGCGCCCATTCTCCGAGCTTGGGTTTGGAACCTCTGTCTGGGGTGCTGTAAGTTGATAGAGTCACACAGCGTAGATACAGGCCCTTCAGCCCGACTGGCCCACGTCGACAGACATATCACACGTGCCTGCGTTTGGCCCATATCCCTGTAAACTTATCCTATCCATGTACCTGTCCAAATGCTTCTCAAACGTTGTGATAGTCCCTGCCTCAACTACCTGCTTCAGCAGTTTGTTCCATACATCCACCACCCTTTGTGTGAAAAAGTTGCCTCACAGATTCCTATCTTTCCCCCTTCGCCTTAAACCTATGTTCTCTGGTTCTCCATTCCCCTACTCTGGGCAGGAGCCTCTGTGCGTCTACCCGATCTATTCCTCTCGTGATATTGTACACCTCTATAATATCGCCTCTCATCCTCGTGCGCTCCAAGGAATAGAGTCGCAGCCTGCACCCTCTTCCTATAGCTCAGACCCTCGAGTCCTGGCACCACCCTCATCAATCTTCTCTGTATCCTTTCCAACGACAAAATTTTGTCAATATATATATTATTCTAATGATTGGGAGTATAAATTATGATTTTAAACAATTATTTTTCAAATTATTCTAATGTTTTCTGGGATATGTTTCTTTAATTATCATGTTTGCAGCCAAAGGATTCAAAATGTGATCAAAATTTCTATCGACACGTTTCTGCTTTGAAGTGTAATTAGAAATTAATTTAATCGGTGATTTACATTTTTGCATTTTGTATTTTGCAAATACTTTGCCGTTCAACACTTAAATCCTCACAATTTTCCTTCCTGTATTTTATATGGTTTAAGACTGGAGTTCTTATGGAGGGGAGAAGGCAGGCACGGGGTACTGATTGGGGATGATCAGCCTTGATCACATTGAATGGCGGTGCTGGCTCGAAGGGCCAAATGGCCCACTCCTGCACCTATTGTCTATTGTCTATTCAGAATTAGACTCGGTCAATGAACTGACGTCACTGTCAGACACAAGGTGCCGGAGTAACTCAGCGAGTCGGGCAGCATCTCTGGACAACATGGATAGGTGATATTTCGGACCGGGACCCTTCTTCAGATTTTTATAGTGGGGGGGGGGGGGGGGGGGGGGGGGGCGCTGGAAGGGTGTTGGGAGCAGGATAACGTTTGGCAAGTGATAGGTGGATACAGGTGAGGGTTTAAAAAAAAATGGATATGATAGAATAGACAAGAGATGAAAAAACAAACAGTGTGAGGTAAGGATTGAAGACGTATGATTTGTAAAGCCAGAATAGTTAAATAGGTAGAAAGGGACATGGGCTTGGGTTGGGGGGAAGGAGAAAAATTGGAGAGAATCTAAATAGGGCACAGGGAAGAGAGAAGGGGGGGGGGGGGGGGGGGGGGGTGTTGGGGAGGTTTGTCTTCGGTGATCCTGTAAGAGTTGGAAACAAGCAATACATCACTGGCGTACAATAATGGACAAATGCCCAGGTAGTCATGTTCTGGTGGTATTGGTTGGGGTAGAATATTCGCCGACTTTAGGTTAGTTATGTAGATACAGAAGGGACATAGGCCATCGCGCACACTGAATCCGCGCCGACCATTGATCACCCGTTCACACTAATTCTATGTTATCCCAATTTCTCGTCCAAGCTTGGATTGGTTTTGTCTGACAGCACCCGAGGACAGAATCGAACCCGGGTCTCTAGTGCTGTGTGGCAGCAGCTCTAACGGTTGTGCCACTCTCTTAAGGCTTTCCTTGCAGCGTTACCTGTCTGCATAACTGGTAATGTGTGTGTTTCATTTTATAGTGTCGTGCTCTGTGTCATTACTTCGAGAAACAGAAAGTAAAATTTTACAATAAAAAGGTGATTGAACTAGGAGCTGGCACTGGCATGTTGGGTATTCTTGCTGTCCTTCTGGGTGAGTGAACGCCTTCTGTATTAAAGAAATCAACAAGATATAATTTACTGAAACAGTCATGCTGATCAATCTAGTCGCTTAATTACAGGAAGGGTGCGGAGGCTTTGTGGAGGGTTCAGAAAAGGTTTACCGGAATGCTGCCTGGAATTGAGGGTATTAGCTATAAGGAGAGGTTGCACAGACTTCGATTGTTTTCTCTGAAACACTGAATAGACCTGATAGACGTCTATAAGATTTTGAGATTTAGTTTTGTTTAGAGATACAGCGCCGAAGCAGGCCCTTCGGCCCACCGAGTCCATTCCGACCAGCAAGCCCCACACACTAACATTATCCAACACACCAGGAACAATTTCCAATGTTACCAAGCCAATTAGCTGTATGTCTTTGGATTGTGGGAGAAACATTGAGAAAACCCATTCAGGTCACGGGAAGAACATACAAACTTCGTATAACCAGCACCCCTGGACAGGATAGAAACTCGGGTCTCAGGCGCTGTAAAGCAGCAACTCTGCCCCTGTTCCACCGATACATAGATAAGGTTGTCAATACCATAGATAGGGTAAACTGTCAGAATCTTTTCGCCGGGGTGGAAATGTCAAAGACTAGGGGGCATAGCGTTAAGGGGAAGGGGCAAACCGTACCGTAGCTGCGCAGGGCAGTTTCTTTGCACAGAGTGGTGGGTGCCTGGAACGCGCTGCCGGGGGTGGTAGCGTTTAAGAGTCTTTTTAACAGGCACATGGATATGCAGGGAATGGAGACACGTGAATCAGTTAGTTTAGCTTGGCATAATGTTCAGCGCAGACTTTGTGGGCTGAGGGGTCCGATTCTTATGCCGTAATGTTCTATGTTCTACGTTCTATGTTCTATGTTATATATTCTACGTCGAAGACTTCTGATTTTTTGATGTTGTTAATGAATTGTCACAACTCTCTGGGTGAAAAAGTTTTTCCTCATCTCCGTTCTAAATGGTCTACCCCTTGTTCTTAAACTGTGGTCCCTGGTTCTGGACTCCGCCAACATCGGGAACATTGTTTCCTGCCTCGAACGTGTCCAATCCCTTAATAATCATAGATGTTTCAATAAGATCCTCTCTCATTACTTCCTCTTGCTGTGTTGCCTTACAGTCTGTGGTCCTGCTCTTCTCAAGCACCTGGTCCATGTGACCTGAGATCACGGTTAGCCTTCTTACTTTAGTTTAGTTTAAACATACTGCGCAGAAACAGGCCCTTTGGCCCAGCGAGTTCGCGCCGCCCAGCAATCACCCCCGTACACTAACCTACACACACTAGGGACAATTTTACAACTTACCTATGACAATTATCCTACAAACCCGTACATTCTTGGAGCGTGGGAGGAAACTGGAGCACACGGAGAAACCCCTCGCGGTCACGGTGTTAAGGCACAAAATCCGTACAGACAGCACTCGTAGGCTGGTTCAAACCTGAGTCTCTGGCGCTGTAAAAGGCAATAACTCTACCGCTGCGCCACTGAGACAGCTCGCTCTTACTCTCGTTTCAGGTGGTGAGGTCACCATCACCGACAGACCAGGGCTGTTGAAGATCATAGAACGTAATGTGTCCGTCAATGTCCCCTACCCCGACAGATCCCGCGCCACCGTCTCTGCCCTGTCCTGGGGGTACGACCACACGCTCTTTCCCTCAGACTATGACTTCATCCTTGGCGGAGACATCCTCTACCAGCCCGCAAACATCCCTTTATTACTGAAGACCATTCAACACCTCAGCAATGAGATGACCACCATCTATTTTGCCTCATCCATGTCCATTCATCGACGGATGATCAGCTTCACCTACCAGAAGCTCGCTGAGTACTTCCACATTGACCTGGTGGACAGGTATGAAGATGAAGACATCAATGTATACAAAATGACCAAGATAGGCTCGTCTTACTGGAGGGCACCTCCCGTGATCGAGGATGAATTCAATTTCTCCTACAACGCGATGATTAATGGCTTCGCTCGCTGAGGATTACAGCAACAAAGAAACGGGGGCAGGCATTGGCCAAAACACCCAACCAACCAGCTCGGGTAGTGAATGGGAACAGAAGTCTTCGCTGCCTGGAGGTTACATTGTATAGAAAATCTAGACAGGTAATTTACAGTAAGATCAATAAATGCTGGAGATCTTAGCTTAGCAGGTCAGGCAGCATCTGTGGGGAGAGAAGGAGGGTGTCAGATTGACTATCTTTCACCAGAACTAGGTAAACCTGGATAAACTGCGTTAACTTACTGCAATCCTGCCACAAACTCTCCTGACTCAGCGTTTAGTTTAGTTTAGAGATACAGCGTGGAAACGGGTCCTTTGGCCCACCGAGTCCCCGCGTGTAGCGATCCCATCACACTAGCACTATCCTACACACACTGGAACCATTTATAATTGTACCAAGCCAATTAACCTACGAACCTGTATGTCTTTGGAGCGTGGGAGGAAACCGGAGCACCCAGAGCAAACCGACGTGGGTTATGGGGAGAATGTGCAAACTCCGTACAAATAGCATCCGTGGCCAGGATCGAAACTAGGTGTCTAGCGCTGTAAAGCAGTAACTCAACCGCTGCGCCACTGTGCCGCTCTTTCAAATGCAACAATTTCAGATAATCCAATTTCAATTTTACATATCCAGCACCCACGTTATTTCCTTATTGTAATTTAAGAACGTTATTCTGCTGTTCCTGTCTACGTCTCCTTTAGAGCAACCTTTCATTGCTATACCTTTCCCTTGAGTAAAAAGCAAGTGCTTGTCAGCGAAGCGATGCAGTCAGATTGGGATGGGATTTGCTGTCTGACGAGTGATTGAGTAGAGTCTGAATGGCAAAGATTGATACAGATTGAGAATGTACAGAAGCTTGAAAGCACACAGCACCAGACTCAGGAACAGTTTCTTCCTCGCTGTTATCAGGCACCAAAACCACTCATGAATAAGCTAGAAAAGTATCCCAGTCAACTCTACCCCACTGCTGACAATTAGTGTGAAGAAGGGAATCGATCCAAAACGTTACCTATCCATTCCCTCCACAGATGCTGTCTGATCCTCTGAGCTCCTCCGACACTTTGCGTTTTGTTCAGTTGACAGGATGTGTTGCTCTGGGTCGAGGTGATGAGCTTAAACAAACTTTGGTCAGTTAAAAGTTCTGTCATTTATTAAAATACTACAAACTTTTTGTTTTCAATAAAATGAATGAGTAATTATCATTACTTTGAACAAGTGTTTTGGTCACTACAAAACCATACCTACTCGAATCAGATGTACTGTATATCTATTTTGGACGGTGCAGTGGGGAGAGCTGCTGCCTCACAGCGCCAAAGACACAGGTTCCAGCCTGACCTCTGGTGCTGTCTCGGGTGGAGTTTGCACGTTCTCCCTGTGACCGCATGAGTTTCTTCTGGGTGCTCTGGTTTCCTCGCACATCCCGAAGAGGTATGGGTTTGTATGTTAATTGGCTTTTGTAAATTGTCCCTAATGTGTAGGAGATGAATGAAAAAGTAGGATAACATCGAACTAGTTACCAATGGTCGGCATGGACAGGGTGGGCCAAAGGGCTTCTTTCCATGCTGTAATCCCTGAACTGAATGTTATTTAAATCAGTGGTGTGATTTTGGGATAAGTTTATTTTGAAATCACCTAATTTATATATTATCCAGAGCACTGTAACAAAAATTGCTGATAAATATCTTTCCCAAATAAACCTACTTATTTCACAATTTTAAATTAATTGTCTGGGGATTGATGCAATCCCAGTTGCATCCATGAGTTTTGACAGTTCTGCCAACTCTGCTTTCTCTTGTTTTGGTAATTTTCTCCATTGGAAAGTATTTCTATTTAATATTCACACCATAATAACAGTTCCTAAAATTGCGATCAGATATCGCAGGCCTATCAAATCCTCAGTGCAGTTTCTTGGTTTCTTGTTTCTTGGTTTCTTCATCCTCCAAAATCTTCCAAATGGAATTTAAACTGGAGGTGGTGGAGGGAGGACTTAAGCCAGAAAGGGTTATTGGGAAGAAAGAGCTACTTTAAAATTTACAGTATTACACAGGACAACTGGAAGGTGGCGGTTTACTTGATAGATTGAAATGTGTAACCTTTCCAAGTTTTGCATTGGCGGTTTTAACAAACAATGGGAGCAATTCTATGAAGATCCTTTAATCAGTGATTTAAAAAAACTTAGGTCACGACTTTATGGACGATTGGATCGCAGCGTGGAGAGATGAAAACTGTGTGATTGTTTACAAATTTAAATTGTGAATTTTTAGTCTATTCATATGATCTAGTGACAGGTCCCAAGCAAGAGAGAATTCTGCTGTGTTGTTACTCAAACATTTCAAATTCATCTGCTCTTAGTTTAGTTGAGTCTAGAGTTACAGCATGGAGTCCACACTGACCTGTGATCACGCCATACACTAGCACTATCATACACAATAGGGACAATTTATAATCTTTACCATAACCAATTAACCTACAAACCTGTATGTATTTTGGCACCCTCGGACGTTATTTAGCTTCTAAAATTATTTATTTATAAAATCCAAAAAGTGCCCGGCTCATTTATGGGTTGGGAGGGTCCAACGTTGTCCAACAAGGTGAAGAGAATGCTTCATAGTTCACTATTCAGTTTTGTTTATTTATTTATTGTCATGTGTACCAAGGTGCAGTGAAAAGTTTTTTTGTAGGATGCTATAGAGACAGCGGAAGACTATGCATGATTCTACAGTCGAGCCTTCCACAGTATACAGTTACAGGATAAAGGGAATAATGTTCAGTGCAAGATAAAGCCCAGCAAAGTCCAATTAAGGATCTTCTGAGGGACTCCATATCTGACTCCTTGTCATTCTTAGCAAGCAAGCCACAGGGTGATAGATATAAGGATACAGTGGGCTGGAGTAACTCAGCAGATCAGGCAGCATCTCTGGACAACATGGATAGGTGACGTTTCGTGGTCAGGACCATTTTTCATCCATGTTCTCCAGAGATGCTGCCTAACCCGCCGAGTTACTCCAGTACTTTGTCCTTGTGTGTAAAACCAGCATCTGTAGTTCTTTGTTTCTACATTCTAATGTTAAAGATGGTGCGTTGTCTTCCTGGTCCAGGGTAAGAGGTTTCACAAATCGCAGATTCTGATTCACATCAGATTAGTTATTATCATATACACCAGGCTAGAATGATATTCCATGCATAAATCCCATAAAATGAACAGAATACATAAATACAACAATAAATACAATGGGGGCAAAAAGTAATGTGGTGGAAGATTGTAATGCAAAAAATAAATAATCATGTACAATTACGGGATTGGGTAGAGTTGAGTAAGGGAAAGAGTACATGGCAGCACCTCCGGGAAGGGGGAAAACTGCAAAAGGGAACTGGTTCAGGAGTCTGACAGCAGTGGGGAAGAAACTGTTCTTAGTTCTGGCTGCACAGAAGGGCATCAGGGAAAGTGGGGAAGGAGATCCATGCTTTATGTCAAAGGGGGTGGTGAAGGATAATGGGAGTATCATTGTAACAGCACGGTTTGGATCATTGATGATAGATTCTGCCTTCTGGTGCAGCGCCTCATGCAGATGCTTTCGATGGTGGGGAGAGCTGAGCCAGGGTGCTCCAGTTTCCCCCCACACTCCAAATACATGTGGGTTTGTCGGTTAATTGGCCCTTTGTATATTGCCTCTGGTGTGTAGGGAGTGGATGAGAAAGTGGGATAACAGAACTACTGTGAACGGGTGATCGATGGTCAGCATGGATTTGATGGCACAAACTCAAGTTCAATAGGTAGAGGAATTGCTGCACCTTGGATGCACTGTTTGCCGCAAGAATAAACCTCTCGGCCTGTGAAACAGCTGGGAACAGCTTTATGTAGAAAGGAACCAGGAAAGCAAATAGTCCCTTTAAAGTCAAGCGATGAAGGTTAATTGCACTAGTAATTGCATACAGTGGCCACTAGAGAGCAGAAGCACACAACCTACAGATTCACTGTCCATTACACAATCTCCAGCTTCGAACTCACTCATCAAGAATCATGAGTGACACAAAATGCTGGAGTAACTCAGCGGGACAGGCAGCATCTCTGGAGAGAAGGAATGGGTGGCGTTTTGGGTCGAGTACCTTCTAAAGGATCTTTGGTTTAAACCAGCATCTGCAGTTCCTTCATACACAATAATCAAGAGTGTTTTATTGTCATATGTACCGAAACAAAACAAGAACATTCATACTTGCAGCAGCACAACAGGTACTCAATGGATAATATAATAAGCAAACACAAAAAAAAAGTTAACAAAATAAAACAATACAATATCGAGTAAAGTTCAATCAAACCCCGCCTGCTGATAATTGCTGCAGTCTTTTCTTAAATTGCCCAGGACTGGTTGACAGAGAAAAAAAACGAGTAAATGTTGCAATAGATAGCTTACAAACAAAATCTTTGTTAAATATTGGCCATGAAGAAAAAACATTGAAAAGTACAGTATGAAATTACAACACAGAAACAGGCCCTTTGCCCACCTCGTCCCTGGAGAGCGTTGTTGAGCGGAGAGACCTAGGGGTTCAGGTACCTAGATCCCTGAAAGTGGCAACACAGGTCGACAGGTGTGGTGAAGAAGGCATTTGGCACATTTGCCTTTATTGGTGAGAGCATTGAGTACTGGAGTTGGGATGTCATGATACCATCATCATCATTGCTGAAAACATCAACGGGCACGGTGCCTTACAATGCTATGTATTTAAAAAAATATATATATATATTTATTAGAAGTAAGTACAATACAGTGGTACCTTTTTACTGGTACCCAAAATTATGTTAACATATTACATTCTCTGTACAACTTCCTTTTTTAAAAGAGAAAAGTAAGAAGAGAAAAAGAAAAAAGAGGTTGTAGAAAGTGAAGGATAGGCTAGTGAGCGTGAGTGAAAGGCAGATAAAGAAAATAGTGAAGAAAAGAAATAAGTGAGGAGGGAAAGCAGGAGGGAGTTTATTCAATCGCCACAAGGAGATGATTTTTTATGTTCTAGATCATCTTTCACCCATACCTGAAACTTAATTTTCACGATACTGTGGCACCACATGAATCCAAGAAATCAATAAATGGAGACCAACTCATTAAGAATTGGTCTTGTTTGAGTCTCATTTCTTCATAATGTGCTGTGTCCAGCATATTACTAATCCACATTTTAAATGTTGGTATATTAGCATTTTTCCAAAATTTAAGTATGAGTTTTTTACAATGCTAAATATGACAGTGATCGCAACTCCCACTGAAGTGTGGATGGCCGTTGGCTCGCGAGGAGCTCATCCACCCTTTGACAGGTCTTGTATTTGGTCCTGCTGGAGGTCCACAGCCCCCTCCTCACCTTGCAAACCAGGTGGGGGAGACGGTTTAGTCGCCGACTATCTGACCATGGAGCAGGTAGCACGGGATTACATGGTACCCGTGGCGGGGGGAACTCCCCCCGACCTGACCCTGATACAGTTGCATGAAACCCTGGATCACTCTTGGAGCCACCGTGTGCAATACTGGCCGCCCTGCTGTCGGAAGTATGTCATGAAGCTGGAAAAGCTGGAAGATATTCAACAAGATGTTACCAGACGTTAGTGCTTGAATTTGGGAGAGGCTGGATAGGGTGGGACATTTTTACCTGGAGTGTAGGTTGATTGTTGAATGAAATAATGAGGGTCATAGATACGGTGAATGGTTGCAGTCTTATCCCAGGATACAGCAGCCCATAACTAAGAAAGCGTAGGTTTACGGTGGGAGGGCAAAGACTTAACAGAGACCTGAGTGGAAAGTTTTTTACTCAGAGTGTAGTATGCGTACAATATGTTGCATATGTACAAAGAGGTGTCATAGAAAGTTGTAGAGGTGAGTAAAGTGACTATGTTTAAAAGACATTTGGACAGGTTCATGGAAAGGAAAGGTTTAGAGGGATATGGGCCAACACGGCCATGTGTTACCAGCGCAGTTATAAAACTTGGTCTTGACAAGTTGGGCTGATAGACCTGTTTCTGTGCTGCATAACTATGACTCTAATTCCACCTTCTCTGCCCACCACACGTGCACACACACACACACACATATGCACACACATGCAGACATGCACACATACACAATCACCTGTGACTTGATTCCCTGTTTAACTGCAGGAAATATTCATTTCACAAAGTAGCCAACACTGTCTCTAAACGATGCTGCTCATCCTGCTGAGTTCTTACAGCAGATTGCATGCTGCTCCTGATTGCAGCCTCCTGTCCTCTTTAATCTGAAGCTGCAGTGCAGGGATAAAGCACCAGAGGGCGACAGAAGCCTTCAGCAGTCGGATCTCGTATTTTATGACAATATTTTGGAATACATTGGGCCTATCAAGTCTGTGCAATTCCATTAGAGGCAGAGTCATGGAGCCATACAGCATGGAAACAGGTTTTGCCCAACTTGCCCAAGCTGACAAAGATTCCCCATCTAAGCTAGTCCCACTTCCCCGCATTTGGCCTGTATCCTTCGAAAGCTTTCTTACCTGTCCAGATGCATTTTAAATATTGTTATAGTACCTGCCTCAACTACGTTCTCTGGCAACTTGTTCCATATACCCACCACGCTTTGTGTAAAAAGTAGCCCCTCAGGTTCCTATTAAATGTTCCCCTTTTCACCCGAGACCTATGTCCTCTGGCTGTTGTTTCCCCTCCCCTGGATAAATTGACTCTATTATCCCTCATTATTTCATACACTTCTATAAGATCACCCCTCAGTCCCCTGCTCTCCATGTGATAAAGTCCTAGCCTGCCCAATCTCTTCCTACTTACTTCACTGCTCATCAGTTCCTCCCAGATCTTCTGTTGCTCACCCAGTGATCAATAAACTCGGCAGGTTGACTTTGGACATGGGAGGAAAGTGTAGACTCCCGCGGTCACAGGAAAGTTGCAAAATTCAATATCCATCCCAGAAGCAAAATACCGAGATGGGATATAATGCGTCTCTTTTTTTTGGTCAACATTGGGTCTCACTTGGGCAGTGGGAAAGGATGTAGGCAGATGGGAATGACGCTGGGATTGTGAAGAAGAGGCTTGTATCAGGTAGCTCAGTATTATTTCTGTGGACTGAGGACAGATGTTCCTCAAAGCAGTCACCCAATCTGCATGAAAATGATATTTCCAACTGTGGAAGAGTTTAGATTCAGGAGAACTGGCTTAAAATGAGATCACTCCTTTATTAGTATCATTATTTGTATAAATATTGGTATTGATATTGGTACAGGTTTTGTTAATGATATTGGTATCGATATTGGCTTATTATTATCACGTACTGAGTCACAGTGAAAAGCTTTGTTTCATATGCTGTCCAGACATATCTCTAGTTCAAAGAGAAAATAAATAGCGTGGAATATAAAGTTACATTTATAGTGGAAATGCAGGAGGAAAAAAGTGCAAAGGACTTGTCAAGGTGGATTGGAAGATTTGGAAAACTCCTTAGCATGTGAGAGGCCAGTTTAGCAATCTAATAACAGTGGGGAAGAATCTGCTGTTGAATCCAATGATGTAATTTTTCTTTTTCGCAGAGTATCACGGCATTTAAGAGGCTTTTAGATAGGCACATAGATATGCAAGGAATTGTGGGATTTGCATCAGGTTCTGGCAGAGGAGAATAGTTTAATGGCATTATGTTCAGTATAGACATGGTGGGCCAATGGGCACGTAGCTAACCGTATTGCTCCTTGAGTCTTTGAACCTCAAATGATAGTGAAATCATTCTTTGGACATTTTAAAGGCAGAGTTGGATTCTAGGTAAGCAAGGGATTAATGGGCTAGGTGGCCTATCCCTTTTCATGGAGGGATATGATCCCAAAGCAGACAGATGGGACTAGCTTAGATGGGGCATCTTGGTCGGCATGGACAAGTTGGGCTGAAGGGCTTGATTTTTCAATCCTGGGAAAAATAGTTCTGAATGTCTACCCTATCTATGCCGCACATAATTGTACATACATCTATCAGTTTAGTTTAGTTTAGTTTATTGTCACGTTAACCGAGGTACAGTGAAAAGCTTTTTTGTTGCGTGCTAACCAGTCAGTGGAAAGATAATACATGATTACAACCAAGCCTTCCACAGTGTACAGATGTATGGTAAATTGAATAATGTTTAGTGCAAGATGAAGTCCAGTAAAGTCCGTTTAAAGATGGTCTGAGGGTGTTCAGTGCGGTAGATAGCAGTTCAAGACCGCTCTCTAGTTGGTGATAGGATGGCTCAGCTGCCTGATAACAGCTAGGAAGAAACTGTCCCTGAAGCTGGTGGTGTGCTTCTTCACCCTTCTATACCTTTTGCCTGATGTGAGAGGGGAGAGGAGGGAGTGTCCACGGCGCGACTCGTCCTTAATTATGCTGCTAGCCTAGCCGAGGATAAATGGAATCAATAGGAGGGAGGCTGTTGTGTGTGATGGTCTGGGCTGAGTGCACAATTTGTTACGGTCCTGGATAGAGCTGTACCCAAACCAATCAGGTCCCTTTACAACCGCCGGCATTCCAGAGACAACAATCCAAGTCCGTCCAAAGTATCCCTGTAGCTAATACCCCTTAATCCAGCAGTATTCTGGTAAATACTTTTCATATCTCTCGTTTCTCCCTGACTCCCAGTCTGAAGAAGGGTCTCGACACGAAGCGTCACCTATCCTTTTTCTACAGAGATGCTGTCTGACCCGCTGAGTTACTCCAACATTTTAAGTCTAGAATTCAGGTTAAACTCCTCTGCACCCTTTCCAAAGCCTCCACATACTTCATGTAACGGGGGTCACTAGACATGCACACAATACTCCGCATACAAGCTAACCAAAGTCCTATAAATCTGCATTGCGACCTCTTGACTTTTTTACTCAATGCCCCGACCATTGAGGGCAAGCATAGCGGAAGTCCTCGTTATCACCCCATCTACTTGTATTGCCACTTCACTGCATTATGGACTTGGACCCTAACTTCCCTCTTTACGTCCATGTTGTTAAAGGTCATGCCATTGTTTTACTTTTTCCTCTTGCATTTTCAACCACCCAAAGTGCAAGACCTCACATTTGTTTGGATGAAACTCCCTCTGCCACTTCTCCGCCCATTTCTGTGGCTAATCCCGTAAATTACATGTACCGGGCTTGGTTTCCCTAACTGGAAACATGCACTCAGAGAAAATCATCACCAACTTACTATGCTCTTCGCTGATAGGCTATGAAAGTTTATCCTTGCCCCTCGAGATGATTTCCGAGAGCATTAATTGGCTGTTCAGGGTTTCAGGCGAAAGGTTCACAGAGTTTAACATAGATGAGCCTCACTTTGTGTGAACAGACTTTCTTTCCAAAGGGGAAGCAGGCAGCAGCAGAGAAAGGAAAAACAAGCGGGCTGTACTTTCGAAGCCTTTGTCTTTGAGTGTTCTCGGCAACAGTTTCAGGGGACGCATTCAGAAGATCAACTATTTGATCACAGCTCGGGTGTTTGAAGACGAGATGGGTTCTATGTGTCTGCACATTCTGGGCTTCATCCTCAGCTCCGTGGGTTGGGTTGGTATCCTGATTGCCACTGGCACCAAAGAGTGGGTCCAGACCTGCTCAATACAGGGCTCTGATTGTACTCACTTTGGCGAATTCAAGCTGCGGGGGCTGTGGACGGAGTGTTACCGATCATCTTCAGCTTACCACTGCAAGACGATGTCTGACATCCTCAGAATGCCAGGTAACTTCGACATTTTAGTCCCTTGGACTTCATCTTGCACTAAATGTTATTCCTTTTATCCTGTATCTATACACTGTGGACGGCTCGATTAATTATGTAGAGCCCTTCCTATGACTGTTTAACACGCAACAAAAAAGCTTTTCACTGTACCTCAGTACACATGACTAAACTAAGCTTATTTCCTCTAATCTGTTCCTTTAACTTTCTTTTACGTTGGATATTTAGACATACACACTCAGTTTACAACACTCAATTGTCCACTCTTCTCATCAAGCTTTCTCTTCCCTTGCTCAGTTCTCTCTCCTTCCCCCTTTATTCCAAATCTAATCGATTGTTTTGGCTCCAACATCTGCTTCATTCACTGAGTAGGGTCTGAAAACTGCCGTAGAATGCATGAAGCAATACCTGGCTCATTCTGGGGAGGCACCCTGCTGGCTGATACCATCACCCATCTTACCTTCAAAGTGTTAAAATACAAAGAGAAGAATTGATTCCACATATCTCTGTCATTGATTCCCGTGCTCGTGTCCATGGTATGATTTGAAATCCTGTCAAAAACAAGTGCAGCAAATGACATTCCCCAAAGAGAAAATGTTAACCCCTTGTGGACTACAGCAAAGAAAACTAAGTTATCAAGCTTTCTTTCCAAAGATTATTAGCCATACCCTTTGCCTCATTGTCAGCTGTGGCTCAGTAGGTTGCCTGCACAGCACGAGCCTCAATTATGAATTTTTGTGGACTATCTTTGGTTACTCTAAGGGCAATTGGGTTGTTTTTTTTGCACCATAATTATGGTATATTGATTTTTAAAATTATATATTATCTGTGCTTATTGTGTTTCCAGGCTTGTTTAGTTGAGTTTAGCTAGTTTAATTTAGTGTAGTACAGTTTAGTTAGTTAGATGGGACTCAACCCAAAGCGTCACACATCCCTTCTCCCCAGAGATGTTGCCTGTCCCGCTGAGTTACTCTGGCATGTTGTGTCTATCTTTAGTTTAGTTTAGTTTAGTTTAGGTTCGTTTATTGTCACATGTACTGAAGTACAGTGAAACGCTTTTTTGTTGTGTGCTATCCAGTCAGCGGAAAGGCTGCTCATGATTACAACCATAGAGTTAGAATTTCATTGTTCCGTTATCGGTGCATATGACAATTGAACATTCTTGACTCTCCTGACTCATGGTCCCTCGTTACAGAGGGTGGGGATTGTGGGTTCCAAGGACACTGCTGAGATCTGAGTTCTTGCCCTATGCCGACCATCCCCACAGCCCCCGGTGCAGTGCGGATGACAGTTGCATTCACGAGAGATGCAGCTTCTCTCTGCAGAGCATACAAATGGGGACTCCGTCTCTTCTCCTGTCAGAGTAAGAATTTCCACTGTTTGACATAGAGCAGGTAGATTTTCCCCATATCTTGTGTCAACTTTGATCCCACAGCTAATATTTATAACAACCAAGAATCTGCAGTTCCTTGCGTCTACTTTAAACAAACCATTTGTCCTTCGCCTCTCTCCTGTCGGTTGGAGGCAGCTATGCACCAATTAACTCCTGTACATTACAGCTTCGTTAGTTATACTC
Source organism: Amblyraja radiata (assembly GCF_010909765.2). Classification (NCBI taxonomy): domain Eukaryota; kingdom Metazoa; phylum Chordata; class Chondrichthyes; order Rajiformes; family Rajidae; genus Amblyraja; species Amblyraja radiata. The sequence goes on from NC_045968.1 coordinate 34,406,889, forward strand.
ATGAAGCACTTCACCGGTTGTGGAAAGTTGGACATCGTGAGGTTGTGGAAAGTTCTGCTTCAACCCACATTCCTTCTTTCTACTGTAATCTGTTGAGATGGCATTCCTGCTTTGTATACAGGAAATCTGCCAATCCAACCCTCTGGTTTCCAAAATTGAGAATTATCTTTTTTCTCTGCTTCTGGGAGTGGATGCAGGCCCCATGGGTGTTCACTAGACTACCAATGGCAAATTAGCCCCATCTCCGCCTTTTCCAAATTCCTCACTGGTGGACAATGAGAGCAAGCTGAGATACCACCACTTGAATCGCAATGGCTGAGCCAACCATGGCCCAAGTGATGGATGATGGGGTTAATCAGGATGGATCCCCACTGGTTGGCATGGGTGCAGTGGGCCGAATGGCCTGTTCCCATGCTGTGTGACCTTGTGAATGTGTCACATGGTCCAAAGAAGGGAGATAGTTTATGAACTGACTATGTGAAGTAACTTGATCTCAATAACTGTAAAAGTCATAATTGCACATCATGTTTCTCTGACTGTCTCTATCTTTCTTCATCACACTCTCTTGTTCTCCCCCCACACCGCACACCCCCCCCCCCCCCCCCCCCCCCCCCACCCCACCCCCGCTCTCTGTCCATCTGTCTCACTCACTCACTCTGTCTGAGAATGGGTGTTAGGTCTGACAGGTTGATCATAAAACCATTGCCCCTCATAGTCTACCAATTGCAAACATGCATCCAAGGAGCAGAGCGCAGGATTAATACCGACGTCTCTCCACAACGCCCTGAACGTGCGGAAACCTCCAAATATAGCAAGGCGGCGATCACTTTGTGCAGCAACAAGATAACGGCCGGGTGATTTGTTTTAGCGGTGCGGGGTGAAGTATAGATACTAGCCAGCCCACTGAGAGAATTGTCCCTGCTTTTCCTCAAAACGATGGCATGGGATATTTTCCAACCGCTGGGATTGGGAGCAAGGCCTAACCTCTCCATAATCTCTCTTCAAAGGACTCTGGTTTTGCAGTGCTCCCTCGGTCAACCTGGTTTCAGCACTGGGTGAGGTGGGGGGGGGGGGGTGAGGGGGTGAGTTGAGGGGTGAGGGGGGGGGGGGGGGGGGGATGAGAGATTACAGGCCACCCTGCAACTTCCTTCGTAATAGTTTTCCAATAAAATCCGCCCAGTTGTTCCGTGACACACAGGCAGCGACATTTGATAAAACCCCAGCCAGACACCCTCAAGGAGTTCATGTTACACATAACAAACTGGTTCAAAACCCTTTCGATTCGCCACGGTTCTCAGTTACTATTGCAAGGGATCTATCAGCGCTGAAGGGGGGGGGGGGGGGGGGTGAGGGCGCCGTGCGTGTGAGCAGGGGGGGGGGGGGGCAGCCTGCGATGTTTTTCCAGCTGCAACTTGCTGAAGCCGTGGAAGATCCGCAGCAGCTGTAGCGAGGGAGCGACACAAACGCAGGAAACGCCGCAGCGAGCAGCAGCTGGAAACGGCCAGGCTGCCGCACACAAAAGAACCCCCACCTTCCCCCTCAATCGCTTCCTTACAAGTAAACAGTCCATCGTCACAACACGGTGCTGCCGGAGCGAGGTGGAAATGTGGCCACTCACACCTCTCCATCAGGAAAAGCAATGTAAAACAATCATGTCCCCTTTACATCAGAATACTTCAGCCAGTCACCGGTCCGCAGCGGCAGGTGGTGTCTCCATTGTCCATGGTTTATATATCACAGACAATGGTTGAAATGTGTTTCCCATCTGTGTGTGCCAGCCTCTCTCGCTTATCAGTGCACTCAGTATTACCATCTGTGACAAGCCATCAACATCCCCTTCTCTGCCTTCCTGCTAGTACCCTCTCACCTCTCTCCCGGCCTATGTCACTGTCTCCCTTCTCTCTCACATACGTTCCCTGTCTCTTACTCCCTCCCTCCCGCTCTCTCCCCCCCCCCCCCCCTCACCCCTCTCTGTTTTACCCTCTCCCCTCTCACGTTTAATCTTTCTTTTACCCCTTTCTCCATCCCTCTATCACGTCCCCTCTCTCCTGCTCTATTTCTCTCTCCCTTTTTCTATCTCTCCCTCTTTCTCTCCCTCACCCTTGCACTCTCTCTTCCTTGCTAATACCTCTCTCTCCCTCATGCACTTTCTCTCCCTCTCCCTCTCTCTCCCCTCCCTTTCTCTCACTACCCTCTCTATCCCACTGCCTCTCCCTTCCCCCTCTCTCTCTCTCCCTCCCTCACTCTGGCCTTCTCCACATCCATCACTTTTTCCTCTTTCTCCTTCCCCCTTTCTCTCTCTCTCTCTCTCCCTCTCACTAACTCGCTTGCTCCCTGCTATTCATTCTCCACACCTGACTCTCACTCTCTCTCTTTGTTCCCTTTGTTCCTCTTCTCTCGCAGACTCCCACCTCCTGTGTCAGTCTCTCTCTATTAGATTAATGGTGTCACAGGGAAACAGACCCTTCAGCCCAGAGTACATGTTAATCATCAAGATGGTGTAGGGTGCTCCCTGGATGTTGACTATTGTCTATTTGTTACTGAATACTCCCATGGGCTCCAGCATTCAACTTGTATGCCTTATCCTCACTGGTTCTCCCAGTATACATGACCACACAATTGAATTCCACCTCCTCTTGAGTCAATACCATTTTGTAACACAGGACATAGAACATAGAACAATAGAGTACAACCCCACATTGTTTGTGCCGAACACGATGCCAAGACCATCTCTTATCTGTCAGCGCATAATCCCTATGCCTCTATTCCCCGCATTTCCATGTGCCTATCCAACAAACTTGCAAACACCACTGTTGTATCTGCCTCCACCACCAACACCAGAGGAGTATTCCAAGCACTCACTACCCTCTGTGTAAAACAGTAGCCCCACACAACCCCTTTAAACATTGTCACTCACACCTTCAAGCTGTCGAGTATTTGATTTTTCCATCCCTGGGAAAAGGGTTCTGACTGTCTATCCTATCTAAGCCTCTCATAATTTATAACTAGATTATCCTCTGCCTATAAACTATCAGAAACATCACCACCATTTTGTCACTTGCAAAACCAGAGCTCATACCTGTAATATTCACGTCAAAGCACCGATCCATGGAGTACACATTAGTCACAAGGTTTCAACCATAAAAACAACCCTCTATTATCACCCTCTGCTTTCTATTACCAAGCCCATTCTGGATACAGTTTGCCAACCTGTCCTAGATCTCACCAGTTCTCAGCTTTTGGATCACTTTTGCATTTGGGATCTTGCCAAAGGCCTTAGTGAAATTCATGCAGAGTCATGAAAATCATGAGAGTCTTCTTGCTTTCATCAATACATTTTATTACCTGCTTGGAAAATTCAATCAAATCTGAAAGGATTGCTCATAACAAAGCCATGCAAAGTATCTCTGATTTGTCCCTGCCCAGTCAAGTATGTTTCAATCCAATGTATTCCCATTAACTCCCCTACCATTGGCTTTAGACTCACTGGTTTGTGATTGTCAGGCTTATCCTTGCTGTCCTCCGGTCATCTGCCACTGGTGAAGACTTAAACATCTCTGCTAGGATCCTGGTAATCTTCTCTCTTACCTCATTTAGCCTGGGATCTCCTCAGGTCCTGGAGATATATCCATCTTTAAGTCTGCAAAGACATTAAATATCTCCTCCTAACATTCTAGAATTTCACCATCCCCCCTCTATTCTACAAGAACAATATCCTTGTCCTTGGTGAATAGAGATCATTAAGTCAGAGTATAGAAGTGAGATCGACCGATTGACCAAATGGTGCCAGCACAACAACCTGGCTCTCAACAACAATAAAACCAAGGAAATGATTGTGGACTTTGGAAAGGGTAGGATAGGGACCCACAATCCCGTATATATCAATGGTGGAAAGGGTCACAAACTTCAAATTCCTGGACGTGCATGTTTCTGAAGATCTTTCCTGGTCCCAGCACACTGATGCAATTATAAAGAAGGCACATCAGCGCCTCTACTTCCTGAGAAGATTAGAGAGTGGGTATGTCAAGGAGGACTCTCTCGAACCTCTACAAGTGCACAGGGGGAGCATTCTGACTGGCTGCATCATGGCTTGGTTCGGCAACTTGAACGTCCAGGAGCGGAAAAGACTGCAGAAAGTTGTGACCACTGCCCAGTCCATCACCGGCTCTGACCTCCCCAACATCGAAGGGATATATTGCAGTCGCTGCCTCAAAAAGGCTGCCAACATCATCAAAGACCCACACCATCCTGGTCACACACTCATCTCACTGTCGCCATCGGGAAGAAGGTACAGGAGCCTGAAATCTGCAACATCCAGGCTCAGTAACAGCTCCTTCCCCACAGCCATCAGGCTATTAAACACGACATCAAATAAGCTCTGAACAATAACAGTCTATTATTATTATTGCACTATATCTGTTTATTTATTGTGTATATATGGTCTATGGTCTATTGACACACTGAACTTTTATCTTCTGTTTTCTATTATTATGTTTACATATTCTGTTGTTCTGCAGCAAGTTAGAATTTCATTGTCCACATGACAATAAAACTCTCTTGATTCTTGAACATAAGCCCCCTTTATTCTTGACATAATCCCCCTTGTTCCATGCACATATTACCACTTCAGTCCCTAACTAAAATGCTGAAATGATGCTGGGAATCTGAAATAAAAACAGAAAAATGCTGGCAAAAACTCAGCAGGATAGCCAGCATCTGGGAAAGAGAAACAGGAAACGTTAATATGACCTTTGATTTTCTGCTTTTTGTTCCTAATTGTACCTTCTCTTTCCTTGTGACCCTCTTGTCTAATGTTCTCATAACATGCTCTGTTTAGTTTTATTTTCGTTTAGTTCAGTTTGAAAACAGGCTCTTTAGCCCACCAAGACCACACTAACCATTGACCACCCATTCACACTAGTTCTATGTTATACCACTTTCCCTATGTACTAGAGGCCAATTAACTGCATGTCTTTGGGATGTGGGAGGAAACCGCAGCACCCGGAGGAAACCCACACAGTCACAGGGAGAACATGCAAACTCCATACAGACTGCACCCAAGGTCTCTGGCGCTGTGACCTACTGCGCCACTGGGCTGCCCACTGAGTGTTCATTCTTATCAGCAAGTGATGCTTTATTCCCTCTTTCCCCAGCTAATTTATTTCAATGGCTCTATTTACCCCTCTCCTTTTCTCTTTCCCAATTTTGTATTAGTACCTCACTGATCATCTCGCACTGAGGGGTTTGTTGCATGATGGTGTGAGTCCCTGGCACCTGGGCCAGTGCTCCAATTATCCCCCATCAGCTGATGAGGAAATTTGTTGCTGCTAATTGCCACAGGTGTACATGAGTAGCAAAGGAACCCAAGGGGATTGATGAGATTGTACTCCGAGCAGAATAAAGTCCTGATTCAGGGACTCAACCAGAAATGCTGACCATTTATTTGCCTCCACAGACGCTGCCTGGCTCTGAACATTTCACATCTACACAAAACTAACCTCAACTATAAACGTCTATAGATTGTCTTTGTTGCATGGAGGATTTGAGGGTTGCAGTTATTAATGTATTGAATATTTAGTTAATTGGGCATTATCTGTATTGCCTTTACAGGCCCGTAAAGCTGAGGCAAGTCAGAATTTCATTTATTTTGTTGGGACGTCTGACAAATAAAACACTGTTGACCCTTGACATCGCCCATTGAGTTTTTCCAGCAATTTGCCTGTTTTATCTTGTTCTAGCATCTGCAATCTCTTGTATTTGCCAGCATGTTATTTCTTCTAACATGATTCCTCCTCCATGGGTAACATTATGGTGGATCTCCTCCAGACCCTCTCCAATGCAGCCATGCCCTCTCTAGGGTGAGCCACGTTGGTGTTTGCTCTCGGGTCCCTGGATTGTAATTCCAGGCGGTAGGGTCACCAACCTGGTGATATGACCACCATACCCATGTTATTGGCACCACCTTCTACAGTCCCCTTCAGAAGCTCAGGACTAATAAATTAAAAAAGGATGGAGCATTGGCCTGAAGTCAGAGAGCCATGCAGTATGGAAACTTCAGTCCAACTTATCTATGCCACCTAAATTGCCTAATCTAGCTAGCCCAACCTAAAAATCTCCAGTTATTTCTATTCTCTGCTTTCTGTTCTTAATCAATACAAACTAATTGATGGGTGGCTCAGTGGGTAGAGCTGCTGCCTCACAGCGCCAAAGACCCGGGTTCGATCCTGACCTCAGGTGCTCTTTGTGCGGAGTTTGCAAGATGGGCCTGTTTCCATGCTTCATCTCTAAACTAAAGTACAAACTCAACTAACATTTCCCCAATCGCAATCCTAACAGTTTTGAAAATCCATCTTTATTACATCCATTAGTTTGCTCCACACCCCTCCATGCTCGTTGCATTTTGAAAAGTTAAAAGGTTTGGCGGATATGAACTTTCCTTTCACAAATTGTATTGAATCTGCCGAAATTATGTAGTGATATTCTAAGTACCTGTGACTACTTCCTCAATGATGGACGTCAGCATCTTGTCAACAACAGATATTGGGCTCAGTGATGGACAGATTCCTGTTTTGTTCTCTCCATCCTTAAATAAGTCTGTGATACGTTTGCTACCCTCCACTCTGCTGGGGCTGTTCCAGGAACAACATCCTCTTGTATTGCCAACTTCCTTGATCATCAGAATGCTGCAGAGTGGGTCAAGGGAGTGCTGTTCACTGAGATAACGCCATATTACACCACTCACGTAGAGAGTACAACAGTACAGCACCGGAACTGATGCTGACTAAATCCTATGTGCATGCACATTATCCATATTCCTCCAATCCCTGTATATTCATGTGCCTGTTCAAAAGTCTCTTAAATACCACTACAGGTCCACCACAGATTTTTCGGCATCTGGTGGTACGGGCACATGCGGACAAATTTACGAGAGAGCACTCAAAATACCCATCCACCCCGGAGGTCCCCCTGAAAATGTCACGCTTAGCAGGCGATCTCGACTTTACCGGGACATCCAGGGTTCTGGAACGCAGGTCCAGGCGGAGCCGGCGGATCCATTCCCATAGCTAACTTCCGAGGCCAGATTTGCGGGCCGGTATCTCGGCCCCTTGAGTCCGTGCCCTCTGTTAGTCCAGCAAATCAGATAATACGGCAAGGCTCTGGAACCAAGCTGCTGGGAAATCAATGGTAGACCTGTATTGTATCTGCCTCAACCACCAAACAGCACGTTCCAGGAACTGTTTAAATATAACCTCCTCTACACTTTGCCCATCTCACCTTAAAACTATGCTCTCTAGAATTTGATTTTTCCCCATTCCGTGAACAAAGTTCTGACTGTCTGCCCTATCTTTTGCTCTCATAATTTCATATACTTCTATCAGGTCTCCCCACAACTGCCATCATTTCAGGAAGAATAATCCAAGTATGTCCAATTTGTCCCTGTAGCTAATAACCCCAAAGACAGGCATCATTCTGGCAAACCTCCTCCGCACCCTCTCCAAAGCCTTCACATCCTTCTTGCAATGGGGCGACCAGAACTGCATGCAATACTCCGAATGCAGCCTAACCAAGGTCTTATAAAGCAGCATCATGACTTCCTGACTCTTACGCTTAATGACCCAACTATCAAGGCAAGCATATCACATACCTTTATCACCGCACTATCTACTTGTGTTGTCACTTTCATGGAGGTATGAACTTGGAGGCCAAGATATCTCTGCTCCTTTATCTAACTCCTCCTAGAAATAGATTCCACTTGCTCAGTCTTTCTTCGAGTCACCACTGGCCTGAAAGCATAATCTGTGTTGCGTCTCTGACCTCCTGCTCAACCCATGTCTTCTCTCCCTTTGTGCAGCCTACCTACAGACAAGTCGCGCACTGATGATCACTGCCTCCATCCTGGGACTGCCGGCGATTTTCCTCGTTCTCATGGCATTGCCGTGTATGCGCTGCGGAACCGAGTCGCACTCTTCCAAACACAAGCGATCCTTGCTGGGTGCCTTCCTCCTCATTCTGCTGGGTAAGTAAGCCGCGTGACTCAGGGAGAGCACATCACCCCCAGTGGACCATGGTTGGGAAAGACCTCTCCCAGCTCACTGAAGAGCCAAAGAAGTGGAGAAAAGTTGTTCTCTTCAGATAGTACAGGGGTTACTGATTCACTGTCCCAGGGGATTTTCCCTGGAAATTAATTTTTTGGGGGGGGCGTGTAAATTTATGGGAAGGGTTGAGCGGGAGGGGATAGATTCATGATGACCTGGTCTGTACCATTGGTACTACCCTGCACCCCCCGGCACAGCGAGATATCCATCAGAGAATGTTGCCGACTGCCCATTCCAGACTGCAGGAGTACATGCTGCAGCACTGCTCTTCCTCACTTCCAGATTTCCTTCCCCCCACCCCTACAATAAATCTGGAGAAGAGTTCTAAACCACAACATCACCTATCCAGCCAGTTCTCCAGCGATGCTGGCTGACCTGCTGAGTTACTCCAGCACTTTGTGTCTTTCCCTGGTAGACCAGCATCTGCAGTTCCTTGTTTCTACAAGGATTTTATCACACTCAGCTGTGTCATTTCTGACCCTGGATCCTTTGCCAGTACATCATCTCAACTTCATAATAGCGCAGTTAGTAGAGCTGCTGCCTCACAGTGCCTGAGCCCGGGTTTAATCCTGACCTTGGGTGTTGTCTGTGTGGAGTTTGCACCTTCTCCCTTTGACCATGTGGGTTTCCCGGTGCCCCGGTTTCCTCTCACATACCAAAGACGTGCGGGTTTGCAGGTTAATTGGCTCCTAGTATGTAGGGAATGGATGAGAAAGATAATATAGAACTATATGCGTAGATCACACACATAAAACTAGTGATCGATGATTGGCATGGACTCAGTGGGCTGAATGGTCTGGTTTAAATGCTACATTTCTAAAACTAAACAACTGGGACGTCACAAAATTAGAAAAGGTGCTTTGAAGCACATCTTACTTTTATAATTATTTTCAATTAAGAATGAGGCGAGCAATATTGTGAAGCATGGTCATCACTTCAAGATTCATAGAATTTTGGAACCATACACGGAAAAAGGCCCTTTAGCCCACCTCATCCGTACTGACCGACATGCCCCATTTACGCTAGTCGCATTTGCCCGTTTGGTTGATATCCGTCTAAAACTTTCTTGTCCATGTACTGTCTAAGTAGAAACATAGAAACATAAAAAATAGGCGCAGGAGTAGGCCATTCGGCCCTTCGAGCCATTCAATACGATCATGGCTGATCATCCAAAATCAGTACCCCGTCTTCTACATGCTGTTGTATTACCTGCCTCAACTACTGTATCTCAACTACCATTAAAAGATGGTTAATATTGACACATAAAATTGACACAGTCCTTCCTGCTGTTTGTGTTTTCCAGCGATCTGCTCTGCAGTGGCCACCATCTGGTTTCCGGTGGGGGTCCACAACGTCGAGTACCTCTTCAATTTTGGGTATTCGCTCTTCGTGGGCTGGATCGGCACATTGCTCTGCCTGTTTGGAGGAGTGGTGATTGCCTGTTGCACCGGCCCTTCACCCGATCTCCAGGATAACAGGTATTATTACGCTTCACAAGGCTCGTCGTCCACGGCAAACCCAACGCACGCCAAGAGCGCGCACGTCTAAGGGACAAGCACCCAGCCCAGGAGGAGCCCCGGCAGAATCCGTGGCATTCAGCTGGTGACAACTTGTGGCAAAAGCCAACCTTTTGAATACACTCTCTTTTGACTGGAAGGAGAAGAGACTGAAGTCACACCAAGGTGGACAGATAAATCAATCCTCAATTATGATTTTTATTGTTGATCTTTGCCTGGATCGCATTCAAACATGAAAGTCATTAACTAGTGAGGAATTATGTCCGTTGTTATTTAAGCATTAAACTCTAGAAACAAGAGCTAGGGGCTGGGTGGGAGGACTTAGTTTGTGGTTAGTTACTGATCTAAGCTGAACTAACAGGTACAGCTGGCTAGCAGGTGGCACAGTGGCGCAGCGGATGAGTTGCTGCCTTACAGCGCCAGAGACCCGGGTTTGATCCTGACTATGGAGTTTGTACATTCTCTTTGTGACCATGTGGGTTTTCTCCGGGTGTTCCAGTTTCCACCCACACTCCAAAGACATACAGGTTTGTAGATTAATTGGCTTTGGTAAAGATTGCAAATTGCCCCTAGTGTGTAGGATAGCTCTCGTGTATATGGGGTGTTACATGCCCTGTAATTCTATTTTATGCCAGCTAATTTACAAATAGTTTTTAATTACAGTGGAGCATCTTAGAAGACCAAACAAACAACAAGGAACTATATGTAGGCCCTTGAGGAGATGAGACTGTGGCTGGAACACTAAACCCCCATTCAATTTTCGCGATCAGTAAACACTTCCTTTGATATTTTGAGCAAAGTCAATTAAAACAGGCATCTAAAGTGGAAATCATGTGTTCAACAAGTTTCTGGCACCGGCATTGAAGTGAGCAATGTTGATTGAGACAACAGAGGTTGTGTCTGAGTGACTAAGTGTATTGGGAACACTTAGGGTTGGAGTAACAAGGAGATGCTCAGGACTATGCTAATTGGTTTCAACAAGGAAGTTTGCCATCCCAGCACAGGCTAGGCCAGGGAGTTAGCTCCGGCATTCCTCCGTCTTCTTCCATTGTCCCGGGAGCAGAGGTTGCAGTAGGACAGACCATCACCTGCAAGTGGGAACTTCTGAAGAGATGATCATTTTGGCAGAGGACAACAAGGATTGGGATGATTATTTTTCTTTCCCATAGGATAAGAAAGGCATGGATAGAGTGTTGGTGGAGGGGATGTTTCCACTATAATGGGAGAGTCTAGTACCAGAGGGCAGAGTGCCAGAATATAAGGACAAATCTTTAGAAAGGGGATGAGGTGAAATTTATTTTGCCAGAGGGTGGTGAATCTGTGGAATTCATTGCCATAGACGGTTGTGGGGGCCATCATTGGGTATTTTTAAAGCGGAGATTGATAGATTCTTCGTTGGCAAGGATGTTAAAGGTTATGGGAGGAAGGCAGGAGAATGGAGTTGAAATGGAAAAACATCAGCCATGATTGAATGGTGGAATAAAATCGATGGGCTAATTTGGTCCAATTTTCCTCCTATGAACTATCTAAACATTACCGAGGTAAGGCTAGCATTAACAATCCTACCATCTTCAATATTCCATCTCATGTACTGAAGGTGTGCCCTTGTGCTATTGGAGATAAAGTTCTGGGATTTGGACGCAGCAACAGTGAACAAAAGGCAATATTTTTCCATTTGCGGTGGAGTGCGACTTGGAAGGTTCCTGTGGATGGCCTGTAAGGAGATGTTGGGCAGATGACCAGGGCTAGGAATTGGGGACGGGGAGAAGTGGCAGCGGTCAGTAAGACGGCAATATTTGAGAAGGCTCTTAGCTGGAGATCAACAAAAGCTTAGAACTCCCCTGACGTGGCACCTAGGTGGTCAGTCGTCTAATATTGAAACACTCTACCTCGGTGTTCTCAAGCTTTGTGAGTGAGGTAAACGAACATTGTATGTCACTGTGTGTAATCATTACAGAAGATGCCTCTCATGATCTTGTACACCTCAGTAAGCTCACCCCCTAATTTCCTACACTCCAAAGAATAAAGTCTTAGCCTATCCAACCTCTTCCGCCAGAGAGGTTCCATGTTTTATGTTCTATGTGCATAATTAGGGTATGACAAACGGAAGCTGATTGATCCAAAATCTAGCCGGTGTCCAATTCTGAGCCCCATTAATTAGGAACCTTATAAGTAAATTATAAAAAAAAGTGAGGCCTCTGAAAGGGAGTTGAATGATTTGCAAAGTAACAGTTGTTTATGACGGACTAAAGTTGTGCAGGAAGACTGGGGTTAGAAGGTGTTGCAACAGAAATGTTATTATTATTATTATTATTATTATTAATAATAAAGGTGGCCAATAGGGTCTGCAATGTCAGCACTGAACGAGATTCAAGGTAACAATTGATCAGCGCAGTTTGAAGAATGTAAAATAGTTAAACATTATTTCCATGTATAATATGCTCACTGGACTTATGATTATATAATAAAAGACAAATAAATCTGATGTATTTTTTACTTTTACTTTCGTCAAATGCAACAAGGGAATAAAACAGCAGAAGGCTGGGGGAAATGGGTGTAGGGGTGCTGCCTCGCTCGCTCTCCAACATTTTGTGTCTTTCCGTGATATAACCCCTTCGTGGCGGACTGCTCTAACAAACAGGAGGTCTTTAAATTGCCAGGAGAAAGGAACTATCATCCACACATGTCGCCTATTTCCTTCGCTCCATAGATGCTGCTGCACCCGCTGAGTTTCTCCAGCATTTTTGTGTACCTATCATCCACACATATTGATCAGATAGGTGGAGTGGGTGGAGTTTGTAACCTTGGAAACTCCAGATCATTACAACGTGTCTCCATCTTCACAGACCTCTGGGGCATTTGAAATCCCACGGACAGAAAGTAAATCTTGGTCAGTCCTCTAGAACATTAGTGACACGGTGGGAGAAAGTGTTCAGAGCGTTAGTAAGGTTTAATTTGCACTGTTTGGCTTGCTCTGGTGTAAGTCATAACTCAGTGCCTTGGAGTCTCACTGCCAAGCTTCACGAGTGTTTAATCATCATTTATACTTACACCAAAACAATGAAATTATTACTGGTAGCACCATAACAGGACTGTAAATAGAATATATACACATAATAGAAATGCAATAAATTAATAAGCAAATACTAGTACAAATAAAAACACATAGTCCTTAGTGCAACCAAAGACAGTCCACAGAAGTTCACAGCTGAGGTTCATGTTGTGTACTGGTTGGTGGGAAGAAGCTGTTCTTGAACCTGGTTGTCATGCAGATAGATGCACGAGTACAAAGACCCAGACCCAGTGAGGGAGAGCTGTGCTGACACAGGGACAGTATTGAGGAACTCCTGCAGTGTTGGGAGGGCAGCATCAATTAAGTGCTGCACTGTTAAGAGAGGTGTTACTGAGAAAATGCTGCACTGTTAAAAGGGAAATACTAAGGGAGTGATGCATGGTTTACCGATACAACATGGAAAAAAGATTAGCTCGGCCCAGCGTGTCCTTACTAACCATTGATCACCTCTACGCACTAGTTCTATGTTATCCCACTTTCTCATCCACTCTCGACACACTCGGGGCAATTTACAGAGGGCCAATTAACCTACAAACCTAAGCGTATTTGGGATGTGGGAAGAAACTGGAAGACCTGGAGGAAACCCACGCAGTCACATGGAGAACATGTAAACTCCACACACTGATAGCACCCGGTCGCTGGTGCTGTGAGGCAGTAGGTCTATCCGCTGTGCTACTGTGCTGCCTGAAGAAGAAGAATCCATCGTGAGCAAAGGTGGCCCAGTATGCCAATAGTATGCATGGATAAGCTGGGTTGAAGGGCCTGTCCATGCTGTAAAACTCATTGACTCCATGACACAGTTGGAGGGGCAGCCCTGAGGGAGTACAATCCTGGCAGCAATGAGGCACAGTGTAGAGTGAGTGCAATGTGGTATGGGATCATTTCAGAGGGACTGAGGCCGCTCAATGGGAGTTTAGTGATTTGTAAAGTCACAGCTGGCTATGACAGACTAAAGTAGTGCAGAATGGCATTGAAAACTGATGCATCACTAGGATTAGAAAGTTTATTTGTTATTATTTTATTATCATTATTAAAGGTTTGCAATGAGATTCAAGGTGTCAAATAATAGTGGACAGCCCAGCGTGTAAAGCCGCTGCCTCACAGTGTGGAGTTTGTACGTTCTCCCTGTGACTGCGTGGGTTTCCTCCGATTTCCTCCCACATCCGAAAGATGTTTGGGTTTGTGGGTTATTGGCCTGTGTAAATTGCCCCTGGATTGTAGGGAGTGGATGGTAAACTGGGATAACCTAGAACTAGTGTGAACAGTGATGGATGGTCTGTGTGGACTCGTTGGGTCGAAGGGCCTATTTCCATGCTGTATCTCTACATAAAAATTATCTCTCATGCACAATTTGCAGAATATAGAATAGTTAAACAACATTTTCATGTGTAATATATTCACTGGATATATAATAAAATAAATATAAATTTGGTTTAATTTCTGTCTGGGACTAGAAAAGGGAAGTAACTGCACTATGAGGGGCCTGTACTGAGGGGGTTGTTGGATGTGCTGAAATGCTGTTTGCCCACAAGTGAATATTAAGGCATATTTTTTTTAAAGCCAGTGGATTATTGTAAACAACATCATTCTTGGTGCACTTTAGGTTGCTCGTGAAAATGCAACTCAGCTCCTTCTTACTTCCAAGCAGGTAGTGAGGGTATTCCAGGATGCCTCACCAGCCTCTTTATTGCAATCACCTTGCCACCTGCACCATTATCTCAGAGATCTCTGTGAAGTCTTAAGTGGTTTTACATAGACTGAAGATATTTCAAAGTCTTTCTCAGCACCAACACAGATGAACTCCTAGGAAGGAAGCTGATATGAAGAAAGGCGTGCCGTCATTTATCTGAACCTGTATTCGAGGGCATTAGCTGTAGGGAGAGGTTTGTAGCTTTGTGTGGTTGACTGCAGCTCCTAGCTCATGTCCTTGAACTGGAAGAGACCTGCCAGTACAGTAAAGATGGATATTTAATGATATTAACATGGCTCAGTTAATCCAAATCCGTCCTCTGTCAGATATAACTTTTGTGGGAAGGTATAAAGTCATGCTACAGTTGTGCAAAGCCATGTATAGATCATACCTGGGGTATTCTGAACAGTGCTGTGGCCCGCACTTTGAAGATACATTGGAGGGAATACAATGGGGATATACCAGAATGCTACTTAGACTCCAAGGCTTAAGTGACGAGGAGGAAACAAAAGAGACGGCAAACGCCGGAATCTAAAAAACGAACTGCTTGATGAACTCAGCATGTCAGGCAGCATGTCAGGCAGCATCTGTAGAGGCAGAGGGATAGTTGATATTTCAGATTGAGACCATGCATCAGATCTTGACCCAAAAAGTTATTATCCATTTACCTCTACCGATGTTGTCTGATCTGCTGAGCTCATCCAGCAACTTGTTTTTTTGCTTACTTAAGTGATGAGGTTTCTGGAAAGAAGCCAAGTTTCCAGGTATTATTGAAAACTGATGGGGCAGTGAAACTGTTTCATAAATCTCATACAGGGAAGCAGAGTCCAAACATTAGATGCAAACCATCTGGAGAAAAGTTGGAAACACCTCTACCAAAGGGAGGGAGGGGGAGTGATGGTGGAAATTTGAACATTGCCTCTCAAGGGACTGGAGATGCTGATCTGATCCATTGTGAGCCTGAGGATGTCACAATGCAAGGGAATTAAACAATTAGGTATGAAAGAGAACATCTGAAGTACACATTAGCTTTGGCAATGTCTAATGGTGAAACAAACTCAAGAACTGAAGTGAGTTGTTCTTGTTGCAAGATTAATTAGTGTCATATAACATATATATGTGTATAAAATACACAATGTATGTTGCATACACTCATATAAATATGTAGTATATTCAACATACATTGAATATACTCATTCAATATGTTATATGTATATATTATATATTTATATTATATAAATATATATACACACATAGACACAAGATAAAGCAAGATCATTTCAGTTGCAAATCTCTATATTTATCTTGCAGATTTCCATGTGAAAATAATGAAAACTCAATAAATGAATCACTCCATCAAATGCTTCTGCAATAAATGTTTTTTTTTCTGCATGGATTTGGTACAGTAATGGAACACAACACACAAAAACAAGTTCATAGTGTACATACTGGTAACAAATATACAGCAATTCCATAACCAGAAGTTCAAAATATACAGAAAAGTAAACCAAATTCATTCCTCCAAATAAAAAGAAAATCAAAAACAAGAAGTACACTTCAACTCAGACCAGAGAACCAATGTACAGGGTTAAACGATATATGGGCGAGCTCATGTTGGAACTGGGAAGAAGCAATGTGAGATATTGGATAAGTCTTGACGGCAAATGGAAAGGAACAGAAACAAGCCTTTGACCTCTGCTGACCGTTCAGAGGCCAGGAGTAAATATTTATGCATCGTTTTCTCCAAAAAGGCCTCAGTTTCTCCATTGGATGTTTATTTGAGAAGTTACAGTAGTAGTGTAGAGGGACATCACATTCATGTTTGTTTAATGAAGGGAATGAATCCTGTTTCTGGGCAGACCTGCCTCAGTCATTGCTTCTTTCACCTGACCCTTGGACTAGATCAAGAAGATACGTGGAGAGCTGTGGGAGCAGTTGATGTAGAACATCCAGCATTGCTGCCATCCCATGGGGTGAAGCACAGGGCATTGGTACACAGGCAATAATAATCAAATACATCAGACACAGATCACCACACAGCTGAATACAGTGCAGAATATGACAGAAAAATATTGTTGGAGATCACAATCAACTCTGACCTAGCAATGTGTGCATTAGCTCCAAGAATTCCCCTTGTTGATGAAATTCAGCTTCACTGAAGACACTCAGCAGGCTTCCGCCCCAACCTCTACCCCTCCCAGGACCAAGTGTGACCATTGGCTGGGCTGCCTTCCACACAATGACCTACACTTCAAAACCATCAGAGCGCTGTAGGATGTCTTGAAGTTGTGAAATATGCAAGTCTTTTGCTTCTTCATTAACTCGTTAGATGCACACCTCGACCCAGTGGGGACATAGATCAGCCTTGCAGAAGAATAGGAAGAGGAAAATGTACAGCCATTTCAGCCAACTCAGGCATTCAATGGGATCACAGATGACCCTTTACCTCAACTCACTTTCCAACCCTGTATTCCTCTATTCCATTGGTGTCCAAACATCCATTAATTTCAGCCTTGGATTTATTCAACAAATAAAGAACTTAGAACTCCAATAGTTTATCCTCACTGGGTTATCCTGGATCTTCCTCCCTAACTGCTCAGCCCAATCTCTTTCATCAGAGTCTTTGATGAGTAATGTCAATTATTTCTCTTTCCACAGATGCTGCCTGACCTACTGAGCAATGCCAGCATTTTCTGTTGTCTGACAATGATTTGGAAATAGCTTTTTATTCAAAGTGTTCTCCTGATCTGTAAAGCCACGACCAGCACCGTCTATCCAACTTTGATTAAAGGATCCCGACCTGAAACGTCGTCTGTCCATTCCCTCCACAGATGCTGCCTGACCCACCAAGTTACTCCAGCACTTAATGCTTTGTTCAAACTATTGTAACTTTCAACTTCAAATGTTCATTTAAAGATATTGAAAGGTCTTTTGTTCTTTGCCAACCATGATATAATGTACAAATTCAAGTTATAGCATCTGATTTTGCTAACTTCATTTATTCCAAATTCCCCGAACAGATTCATTGCCAGAGTGAGGTCACATGGACGTTTGAGTAACAATAGCTCATATTCTGTTTGGGTGGCTTACAGCCCAGTGATAAGGACATTGAAAATTCTCCAATTTCAAGTAACCCCCACCCCTTAATCATTTTACTGCCGCTTCCCCCATCCCATTGCACACACTTTCTCCCACTATTTTCCACAATGCACCCCTCCCATTCACCCTGCTCCTTTCTTCTCCTCCCTCTGCTCATTTCCCATCCCCAAGTCGCACATTTCCCTTTATCCCCCTCTTTCCTCTCCCCTGTCCCCTTCCACACATACCACTCCCAACATCTTTACATTTCACTCCTCTTCTCTACTTATCTAATACTCTTTCGGCTCCTTTTCACCTCTGGCCTTTGTCACTTACTCTACCCACCTGTCAATCAATGCCCTCACCTGTATCCACCTATCACTCACCAGGCTTGGTCCCGCCTCCACCTCCACCTCACTCTTCCATCTTTCTCCCCATACTCTATCAGTCTGAAGAAGAGGCCTGACTCGAAACGTTGTCTGTCCATTCCCTCCAAGGATGCTGCCTGACCCGCTGACTTCTTCCAGTACTTTGTGCTTTGTACCAGAACCAATCATTGGACTCCCATTAACAAACAACAAAAATTTGCAGGGCCTTCCTGCAGTAAATGTTATGCCCAGATGAGCTATTGAACTGGAGTGTTAATAACTGATGGATTTCACTTCTACGCCCTCAGGATTACTTTTGTCAAAGAATATTAAAAGCAATGCAGGAGAGCGTACAGAAGGTAATTGCCATAATGGAATTTCTTCTGCAGGGAGCAATCTTATGCTCATTTAACAGCATTGAAGTGCTCACTGTCTGCTCATTTTGGCTGACATATTATAAAGACAACTGCATCAAAAACCAAACGGGCGGATACAAAGACTTCACAGTGACACTGACTCAGGCACAGTATACTGCAGAGTACACCACATCTCAAAAGGCACAACTCCCTCGAATTACAGCGCTGACAACCAGATGATAGGTTGCATCAATCTCTAATCAATAACATGAACAAAAATGGATTTGTTTTTCATTCATGGTCCGATAAACTTATTTATTTTAAATACTAATTACAACCAGGATGTGGAATCGTGTTGCAGAGAAATATCTCAACCTTTCAAACTAACTCTTGGCAAGCATTTAAGATATTTAATCACTTTGATGTAAATTATGCCACAGTCTTTAAATGCTTTTCATTTTACATTGGATCAATGCCATAACGTTTGCATCAAATAAATTTAAGAGCACACTCTTTAAGATGATTGTAGAGCTATTTCAAGCCCTGAGCCATGTATATGGAGTGGGGACCATAATCGAGAGTAAAATAACAAACTGCTGCAGGAACTCGGCAGGTGGGCATCTGTGGAGGAAAAGGAACGGTTCGTGTTTTGGGTCACGATTTTAGCATAGATATGGTAGAGGCATAGTTCATTTCGTAAGACATAGCAAAATTAGGCCATTTGGCCCATCGAGTCTACTCCGCCATTCAATCATGGCATATCTATCTTTCCCTCTCAACCCCCTTCTCCCCATAGATAGGATAGACAGTCACAAATTATGTTCCAGGGTGGAAATTCCAACACAAGAAGGCTTGGCGATAAGGTGAGAAGGAGAAAGTTTAATGGAAATGTGCAAGGCAATTTTTTACACAGAGAGTGATGGGGGCCTGGTACACACTGCCAGGGGTGGTGGTGGAGGCAGATACGATAGTGGTGCTTTAGATAGGTGCTTGTAAGTGCAAGGAATAAAGGGATATGGATCATGTACAGGCAGATGAGATCAATTTAACTTGACATCATGTGGTACACAGATATTGTGGGCCAAAGGGCCCATTAATGCGCTGTTCTAAGATGCTGCATCAGGAGTCTGTCTCAGTCTTAAGTGCTAATAAGGCAATTGCATAATACGGAATATATAATATTCCATTAGGGAAATAAACAGAATATTGTAATTAGATTTCTAGGCATTTAGTATGTGTACACTGCACTTTGCTCCAGTTACCATGGCATTCCTTAAAATCCAACTTCATGATAGATGCTGCTCAGAAATGGAGGTGAACAGGAGTTGGGCATATACTGGAAGGGTCAGTGTGACCCATTCTCACCTGAGACAGTAACTCAGCGGGTCAGGCAGCATTTCTGGAGAGACAGAATGAGTGACATTTCGGGTCGGGACCCTTCTTCAGACTCCTCCTTCGTTCCTGAAACGTCACATAGCCTTTTTCTCCAGAGATGTTGCCTGACACGTTGAATTATTCAAACACTTTGCGTCAATATTTGATATAAACCAGCATCAGCAGTTCTTTGATTCTACTGAAACAAGACCTTTGGCCTAACGTCCAAGTCAACCATTTGCCTATATTTGGCTCATATCCCTCTAAACCTTTCCTATCCATATACCTAATCAAATGTATTTTAAATATTGTGTAAGAAGGAACTGTAGATGTTGGTTTACAACAAAGATATACACAAATTGCTGGAGTAACTCAGTGAGTCAGGCAGCATCTCTTGAGAACAGGAATAGGTAATGTTTAGGGTCAAGGCCCTTCATTTGAACAGGTCCGATGAAGGGCCTTGTCCCAAAATGTTACCTATTTCTGATCTGCTGAGTTTCTCCACCATTTTGTGTCTTTTCAATTTTGCTGTCTTTATTGTTTAATCTGCTTCAACTACCTCCTCTGGCAGCTCATTCCATATATCCACCACCCTCTGCGTGAAAGAGATGTCCCTCAGGTTCCTATTAAATCTTTTCCTCTCACTTTAAATCTGTGCCCCCTAGTTCTTGATTCCCCTACTCTGAGTAGAAGACTCTGTGTATTCACCTTATCTAAGAAGTCTTTTCTGAATGCTTACAGTGCAGTACTGCAGGTGAACCACACTGCCAGAATTATTGCATCGCAGATGGAACTTTGCACTGAGATCCTTTCTGCTCAATCAGGTGGATAGAAAAATCAAAGAAAAACAGCCAGGGTTTCTTGCCAGTTGTCCGGATAATATTCCTCCCATAGATAGGCAAGGCAATAGAGAACATAGAACATAGAACACAGTGCAGAGCAAGAGCATGTCCTTCGGTCCACAATGTTCATGTTGAACATGATGTCAATGCCCTGTTACCTACCTACACATAATCCATATCCTTCCATTCCCTGCATATCCATGTCCATTTCCAATCTTATCTGCAGCCACGTGGCAGTGCAATCCAGGCACACACCAACCATCATCTGTGCAAAAATACACTTGCCCCACACTTCGTTAAACTTTGCCCCTCTCACCTTAAAGCTAGGATGCAAATTAAAGGAGAAATATCTTCCAATAAACTGTTTCAGAGACCTAAAGGCAATTTGAGAGGGAAAACTTGTTTCAATAATTCCTCAATCAATACTCCTTTGCCAATCTATTTTACTAACAGTCCCATCTCTCCTGATTTACACCAATGGTATCCAACATCAAGGACAAACATTGGTGATCATTCAAGATTCCTTCAGTCAGCCAACATGGTGTACCGTGCTATTGATAGTGACTGGCAGACATTCGTCCTGAAGGATCTGAATATGGTGCAGATTGACTGCAGTGGGTGTGGGGTTGACCAGTTTCAACTAACAAATTCAGACTGAAAGCTGGGATCCCTCTCTTTGATGCAGGGCTGGTTGAGAAGTGATTTAGCATTGTGCAGGATTTAGAAATGGATACATTATTCCCATTAAGCAATGTTTAGAACTAGCAGGCACTGGTTTAAAGAGCAAGCAAAGGAAGCGGGGGAGATGTGAGGAAGACCTCTTTGGCAGGTTGAGTGTTTGAATCAGGAACACACTGCCCATGGAGGATCATTCTGTGCACACAGAGGAGAATTTGATAGGAATTTCAAGGAAGATAAGTTCCTGGACTTTGTGGGAAGAGGGAAGGAATGGAACTGACTCAATTAATCTCTAAAGACCCAATGGGCCAAATATAGAATCGTAGAGTCATACAGCACAGAAACAGGCCCTTGGGCCCAACTCGTCCATACTGACCAAGACGCCCCATCTACACCTGTCCCACCTGTCCGCATTTGGCCCATATCCCTTTCAACCTATCCTGTCCATGTAAAATAAAAATGATACAAAATGCTGGAATAACTCAACGGATCTCTGGAGAACATGGATAGGTGGCGTTTTGGGTTGGGACCCTTCTTCAGACCAATGGGCCTATCCATATACCTGGTTCACTGGTATCTCTATACACTATCACGTGTCGTGAGATACAGTCAAATGCTTGTTCTGCGTATTATCCAGTCAAATCATACTATACAGGAGTTCAATAAATCCTCTTCTGGAACAGCACGCAGAGAGTAGCCACATTCCGACACCATCTGACCAAATGTCTGTTAAATATTGTTATTGTCCTTGCCACAACCACCTCCTTTGGCAGCTCATTTCATACACCCATCACCCTCTGTGTGAAAAGTTGCCCCTCAAGTTCCTATTAAGTCTTTCCCCTCTCACCTTAAACCTATGTCCCCTAGTTCTTGATTTCCCTACCCTGGGTAAAAGACTCTGGGCATTCACCCATCTATTCCCCTCGTGATTTTATACACCTCTATACCTCAGTCTCCTTTTCTTCTTCTATGCTTGAGCATTCTATAATCTTATTATTTCCTAAGATACCATCTCTATAGAAACAAGTACCTTTGTAATTATAAATAAACCCAGCGAGAAAGCAATATGGTTTTATTGATGTAAACTATTCAGAATAAGAACATGTTTGAAAGGTTTCAAGGGATATGGGTCAAACACAGGCAAGCCTAGATAGGGCATTTTGGTCAGCATGGACAAATTGGGCCGAAGGACCTGTTTCCCTGCTGTACATCTACCTGAAGGCCAAGATGACGAAACTCATTTTACTTCTTCAGAGTTAAATGTACATTATTTTTGGGAGCTTGTTTTAAGATTCAAAGCTCCTTTCCCCCCCCATTTTGTAAATAAACATTACTTTGTTACATAAATAATGAGTCTTAAAAATAGACACATAGATCTTTAGTTGTGTAAGTTATGTGAAAGAAAGGAAATGAATCAATTGGACTTCCTGCCTATATCTGTATCCTAATTTCTAAAGGAAGTCAAGTGTTGCTCAGGTTAGCCGGCTGGGCAAAAACTTTGTTCAAAAACCAGAAAAAGAACCAAAACATTCACTCAGCGAGCCACAAATCTTTCATTCACAGAAATAATTTATAGCTGTGCAGCTCTGAGATAACGAGCATCAAGCATTACTACCACCAAGAAGAATTTGTTTAAGAAACAAATGTGAAAGCTGTTCTCGAATCAATCAGTGAGAGGCATGGAAGCAAGGGCAGTGAACGCAGACTTGGTGACTGAATGCACTGCACATTATCAACCTTTCCTTATCTTGTTCCTCTCAAGGTGGTCAGATGTTCGACCAGTTTATTCAGCTGTGGGTGACTTGGTGTCACAGTTGCTTTGATCGACTTTACAGCAACTCCTCACTAATTATACACCTTCTAATTTTCCTCCAAGCCCTGGTTAAAGTCGTTTTCCTCGGCACCAACTGGCCTTGAGCTCATCGCTTCTGGACTCTTACTCTTTCCCACGCACCGAGAGTTCATGTAAATATAAACATACCTAACATGAAGATTAACATTATACCATCAAATTCCCAAATATTTCAAACCACCGTGTCTGTCCCATCATGCACTCAGTCGGATATCCCCATCCTTTACACCTGAGCATTATAGTACGTTTTGTGCCATTAAGTGATATTATGGCCTATAATCATAAGGCCATAAGACATAATGGCATGATAATAAGGAGCAAAATTAGGCCATTTGGCCCATCAAGTCTATTTCACCATTCAATCATGACTGATCTATTTTTTCCTCTCAACCCATTCTCCTCCCTTCTCCCCGTAACCTTTGACACCCTTACTAATCAAAAACCTATCATTCTCCACTTTAAAGACACCCAATGATTTGGTCTCCACCACCATCTGTGGCAATTAATTCCACACATTCATAACCCTCCGACTGAAGAAATTCCTCCTCATCTCCTTTCTAAAGGTGCATCCTTTTATTCTCAGGCTGTGCCTTGTGCCCTCTGGTTCTAGACACTTCACAATCAGACCTTGTTGTCAAATGTCAGATGGCTGGAGTGTATTGAGTAGAGTTTTCTTGTTGCCTTGACTTGCTGATTAAAGGGGCACTGTGTTAAATATCTGGCAAATTTCAACATGAATTTTCTGTATACATGGGGCATCTGGGACAATAGGAGTCACTTGGAAAGATCTGCTTCAGGTGAAACTATAATCGCTAAAAATCAGCTGTAGTTGATCGATCGACTGAAAGAAACAGCATGGAAACAGGCCCTTTGACGCACCGTGTCCAAGCCGAATATTGATCACCCGTTCACACTGGTGCTATGCTATCCCACTTCGTTACCCCAGGGAAAATTTACAGTGGGCAATTAGCCTGAAAACCCGCACGTCTTTGGGACGTGGGAGGAAACCGGAGCACCCGGAGGAAACCCACGCGGTCGCAGTGAGAATGTGCAAACTCCACCTGAGGTCAGGATCAACCTCAGGTCACCGCCACTGTGAGGCAGCAGCTCTACCCGCTGCGCCACTGTGCCGCCCAAAATGTCTTTACTTCTGATTAGTTTAAATGTTTGCCAAACATTTATTGTTGAAAACGGGGCCCCTTTAATAAGTCAACATTGTGAAGCCTAAAATAAACTGCATATTGCCTTTTTAAAGCCACACCACTGCAAGATGTTTATTAAAGGAGAGATCACATCCATGATACTAGTCCAAGGGTCTGAGGGGTCAGGATCTGCTACTCGGGGGGATAATCAAGCTCATCATTTGCAATCAGTGTTTCTGAGGTCTTGACATACTTCCCTTTGCTTTTGGCTTTACTGTTGTAGGTCCTGTGGTTGCCCACTATGTCGGGCATTGCCTGCTGAGATTGGTAGCCCGTCTGATCGGAGGGTGGCCATTCCTCCTTCCACTCGCTGCCCTCCTCCTCCGGGCAAGCAAGACTGTCATCCACGTCGTAACGCTGGTACGTACTCTGACTCAGAGCTTCCTGTTGAGCCCCAATCTCCAGGCTGCTGTTCCAGATCCCGTAGCCAAAATAAATCAGTAAACCTGGGGGAAGGGAAAAGAGTGTGAAGTCATCGGCAAGTTAGAGTTGATGCCAACTAACTTGGGGGGGGGGGGGTGGTGCAAGAAATATTCAAAGGGCTTTGGAGATGTGTATGTAACCCAGTCAATCACACAGACCAAACTACCCACCGTCGATCTCATCGAAACTTCCCACTGCCTCGGGAGAGCAGTCAACAAAACCAAACGTCCCACCCTGGTCATTCCTTCTTCTCTGCTCTCCCATCGGGCAGAAGATACAAAAACTTCTGAGCACATTCCACCAAACTCAGGAACAGCTTCTTCTCCTCTTTATCAGACTATTGAACGGTCTTCCCATGAGCTGGAGTACTGTCCGATTCTTCATCCCACCTCATTACAAGTACAGGACCTTTTCCATTACCTATATCACTCCATTCCCTGCAGATCCATGTGCCTATCTAAAAGCCTCTGAAACGCCACTGTTGTATATGCTTCCACCACCACCCCTGGCAGTGCATTCCAGGCACCCACCACTTTCTGTGTAAAAAAAGACTTGCTCCGCTCTTCTACTTGAAACTTTGTCCCTCTGACCATAAACACATGCCCTCTACTTAGTTTAGTTTAGTTTAGTTTAGTTTAGTTTAGTTTAGTTTAGTTTAGTTTAGTTTAGTTTAGTTTAGTTATACAGTGTGCGGATACACCGGGTCCGTGCCGTCCAGCGATCCCCGTATATTAACACTCTTCTAGGGACATTTTTTACATTTACCAAGCCAATTAACCTACAAACCTGTACGCCTTTGATATTTACACCCTGGGAAAAAGTCTATCTACTCTATCTTTGGCTCTCATGAGGCTGTATACCTCTATCAGGAAACACACTTGGAATTGCCGGAGTTAGTTCAAAGGTAAACCATGATTTCATAGTAAGCTAGTACAGGCTAGAGGGGCTGATCAGCCTCTCCTTGTTCCTATACTGGAGCAGCCCAGCTGTTACCCATCAATCACCAGATTTGAGCTGGAGGTTCTGCAATGGGATTAATGTTACCCTGATCTCTGACCTTGTTGTATCTGGTCTCCAGCTCAGCTCCGCTTGAGCAACAGGATCACAGAGGGCAGAATAATTACATTAATCTCATGGTTGAAACGTTAGGGGCTCACTCCCAGAATAGACTCGAGGGCCTGTCGAAAGTGCTGTCTATTGCATGTGCATAGAACGATACACAGGGCTGCCAACATTGGGTGAGAGTTGGGAGTGAGAAATTGCGAGAGACCAAGCCCGAGGTAGCATAGCGATGGGGGGGGGGGGGAGTGGGAGGAGGGGGGGGGGGGGAGTGGGAGGAGGGGGGGGGGGGGAGTGGGAGGGGGGGGGGGGGGGGAGTGGGAGGAGGGTGTCCCCCTCCCATTGGTATGGAACGTTTGCATTTTTCAGCTTGAAATTGTGCAATATGGTGCATACTGTAGCAAGTCTTTTAACTTACACTTGAATGCAATATATGTGCTTTAAATTGGATTGGAGCGTTTTTGAAAGGGGGGAGGCTGTGCGATCACTGGTCACTGGCCTTGGGGGTACCCGGTGAGGGAGTGGAGCAACCGGGTGGGGAGAGGGTGTGGAAGAAAGGTGTCCCCCCTCCCAGGGTAGGAACTTTTTGAAATTTGATGTATTAAAATCATGTTTTAGTGCACTGTAGAAGTATGATTTCAATGTTTTTTGTATGAAGTATTTTTAAGAGGTAACGTTTTAAGGGGTAACTTTATCCACACAAAGGGTGATGGGTGTATGGAACAAGCTGCCAGAGGAGGTAGTTGAGGCAGGGACCATCCCAACATTTAAGAAAAAGTTAGACTGATACATGGATAGGACAGGTTTGGAGGTATGGACCAAAAGCAGGTAGCGTAGCTGGGACATGTTGGCACGTGTGGGCAAGTTGCGCCGAAGGGCCTGTTTTCATACTGTATCACTCTATGACTACATTATACCTCCACCATGCATGAATGCTTCAAAATCAAGTGATCGAGTTTTATTGCCATATACTCAAGCATAGAAACATAGAAAATAGGTGCAGGAATAGGCCATCGGCCCTTTGAGCCAGCACTGCCATTCAATATGATCATGGCTATTCATCTAAAATCAGTACCTCTTTCCTTTTTTTTCCCCATATTCCTTGATGTCGTTAGCCCCAAGAACTAAATGTAACTCTCTCTTGAAAACATCCAGTGAATTGGCCTGCACTGCATTCTGTGGCAGAGAATTCCACAGATTCACAACTCTCTGCATGAAGAAAGTTTGTTCTCATCTCAGTCCTAACTGCCCCCCCCCCCCCCTTTATTCTTAAACTGTGACCCATGGTTCTGAACGCCCCCAACATTGGGAACATTTTTCCTGCAGTTACAATAAGTGAAAATCTAGCAGGCAAGCAGGATGCTTTCACCAACCACCCCCATTTGAAGTCCACTATCTTCCACCGTTTCTACCCAGTGCTTGGTACTTATTGATGGAAGAGGTGACACTTAAAATGGCTGGACAGGAATGTGGAGAGCAGTTTAAAATCCAACCAGCCATGACCTTTCTGAATGGCGGTGCAGTGGTTTCCACCTGCTCTCCTAATCCATAACCAATTAAACATTTAATCCCTTGACGCTCTTGGCCAGGCCCAAAACTACTGAATAGAACACACCTCATATTCCACTTGGATAGCCTGCAACACAATAGTATAAACAATGAATTCTCCAATTTCAAGAAAACCCCCAACTCACAACCACGCCCTCCCCCCCCCCCCCCCGTTTCCCCACGCCCCCCCCCCCCCCCCCCCCCCCAACTCCTAATCACCTCTCCCGACCGGTGGGTACATATCTCTTCCACTATCCTGATACCCTATTCCTTTCTCCTGCTCCTTCTGCTAATGATTAACCCCTCCCTACTGCAAATCCCCCATTTCCTTTTCACTCCCTCCTCCTTCGACCGTTCCACCCATATCTCTTCCTCCAGCTTTACATTTCACTCCTTCTCTCCTTATTTGACACCCTTTTGGCTCCTTTTCACCTCCAGCCTTGGTCACTTACTCCACCCATTGCCCTTACCTGCATCCACCTGTCACTTGCCTGGCTTTGTCCTGCCCCCACCTAGCTTTTCCAGCTTTCTTCCTCCTATTCCATAAATCTGAAGAAGGGTCCCAACCAGAAACGTTGCCTGTCCATTGGTCTTGGCATCAGGTTCCGCACAGATATTATAGCCTGTTCCTGTATTGTACTGTTCTATGTTATATGCTCTGTGTGAGAGGGGAAAAGCTTAAAGGAGATGTGTGGAGCAAGTTTTTTTACACAGAGGGTACTAGGTGCCTGGAATACGCTGCTAGGGTTGGTGGTGGAGGCAGATAAGATAGTGGTGTTTAAGAGGCTTTTGGACAGATAGATGGACACAAAATGCTGGAGTAGCTCAGTGGGTTAGGCAGCATCACTGGAGTAAAAGGATGGATGATGCTTTGGGTCAGGACCCTTTATGCAGGGAAAGGAGGGGGGATATAGATCACGTGCAGGCAGATAAGGATTGGTCTTGGCATCATGTTCAGCACAGACATTGTGGGTCACAGGACCTGTTCTTGTGCTGTACTGTTCCATTCTATGTTCTATTGTCTGTGTTGCATATTCCAGGTTCTGTGTTCTATGTCTATTGCCCATGTGCCATGTTCTATCTTCTATTGTCTATGTTCCATATTCCATGTTCTATATTCTAATGTCTATGTTCCATATTCCATGTTCTATATTCTATTGTCTATGTTCCATATTCCATGTTCTATATTCTATATTCTATTGTCTATGTTCCATGTTCTATATTCTATTGTCTATGTTCCATACTCCATGTTCTATATTCTATTGTCTATGTTCCATATTCCATGTTTATATTCTATATTCTATTGTCTATGTTCCATATTCCATGTTCTATATTCTATATTCTATTGTCTATGTTCCATATTCCATGTTCTATATTCTATATTCTATTGTTTATGTTCCATATTCCATGTTCTATATTCTATATTCTATATTCTATTGTCTATGTTCCATATTCCATGTTCTATATTCTATATTCTATTGTCTATGTTCCATATTCCATGTTCTATATTCTATATTCTATTGTCTATGTTCCATGTTCTATTGTTCCATGTTCTATGTTGTATGAGCCAGTGAAGCACTTACCCACAAAGCACCAGACAGCGAAGCGGATCCATGTGATGCTGGAGAGCTTCAGCATGAGATACATATTGACCAACATGGCAAAGACGGGCACGAAGGGGACGCAGGGAGCCATGTACGGCAGCTTCTTGGGGTTCTCGGGCTGCTGCAGGATGACAAAGACCAGGGAGCAGATCAGTAGCACCATGAGGATGACCAGGAGGATGGCCCACCAGCACTGCTCGTAGATGTACTCCTCGCCGAAGATCACGAAGGAGGAGAAGACAAAGGAGAGGACGAAGAGCAGCAGCACGCAGGTGGTGACGGTGCGGCCAGTGACGATGGTGGGACGGTCCATCTTGCCCGGCAGCCCCAGGCGGATCCTCATGGTATAGTAGCGAGGTCCGATCAGCTTCTTCAGCTTTATTAAATAGATGTTCTCCGAACTGTCTGCCTCAATCCCCGAACTCATGTCCACCGTGCCGTAGTTGGGGTGGCTCACGCCGTAACTTGACTTGTCTGCTTTTCCGATCAGCATCTCGTTGTCCCCCAGGGAGGGCAGGTTCTTGGCCCCGCACGTGTTCTTGTCCGGGTCGGAGTAGTCCTCGCCCTCGCTGACCGGAGAGGCGGCCTCCTTCTCGCACTCGGCCAGAACTCCCTCCTTCTTCTTGGTGCCTTCCTCCGACAGGAACTTGACGAAGCCGTCGATGTCGCTCTCGGGCTGGTAGCGCAGTAGCAGGACGCACACCGACACCAGGGTGTAGGCCAGCAGCGTCCCGATGGACATCATCTCAATCAGGTCTCGCAGGCTGACCAGCAAGGACAGCAGCCCTGCCAGGAAGCCCGAAACGATGCAGGCCACAACCGGCGTCTCCGTGTAGGCACTGACGTGAGCTAAAAACCTGGATAACGACACCGTCACAGAATTACAGAGAACAAGGCTGCAGACTGCTCATAGTCATAGAGTTATAGAGTCATCAAGTCATTGAGTCATAGTCATGGTGTCATAGTCATATAGTCTTAGAGGCTTAGATTCGCATTCAGAGAGTCATTGATTCATCAAGTTACAGAGGCACAGAGTCATCGAGTCATGCAGCATGGAAACAGACCCTTCTGTCCATATCCGTCTGGACCTTATCTATCCACGTACATCCAAATATCTTCTAAATGTTGTTATAGTACCTGCCTCAACTACCTCCTCTGGCAGGTTGATCCATATACCCAGCATTCTCTGAGTGAAAAAGCTGCCCCCTGGGTTCATATTAAATCTTGCTTCTCCCACATTAAACCTGTGTCCTCCTGTTTTTGATTCCACTCCCTGGGTATAAAATTGCATTTACCCCATCTATTCTCCTATGATGGCATCTACCATCGGGGATCCCCACCATCCAGGCTGTGCATGTGAGGTATAGTTTTGGAGGGGGGGGGGGGGGGGGGTGGTGTGAGGGGGTAGATTTTAAGTTTAGTTTAGAGATACAGTGTAGAAACAGGGCGTTTGGCCCACCGAGTCCGTGCTGACCAGCGATCACCCTTGCATTAGTCTATCCTACACAGAGTAAGACAACTCTACTGCTGTGCCACTGTGCCACCCCAAATCTTCCTGATCAGATCTTCCTGATCAGTCTGATGAAGGATCTCATCAAAATGTTGTGTCTTCAACTTGACAGATGTCCATATCCCTCTGGATATGGACATCATCATTGAGAGGGTAAAAGTCACAGCAGCGACCCACCATTAGAGCAGTGGATGTGTACACTGCCGGAAGTCTGCCTGGTGCCACCCGGTCCCACTGACCGCTGCTTACGACAGGGGATAGGGTGGATAATTTCTTCAGGGTTTTAAGACAATATTATGCAGTTTCATCCTGATGACTTTGCCCTCTGGGCTGTAAGGGTTTTCTGCGAGATGTCACAGGGGCTCAAAACCCCAGCAGAAAAGGTAAATGCTACTGGCACACAACGCCAGAGACCCGGGTTTGATCCTGACCTTGGGCACTGTCTGTGTGGAGTTTAGCACATCCTCAGCCTGACCATGTTGGTTTCCTCCGAGCGTTGATTTCCTCCCACATCCCAAAAACATGAGGATTTGTAGGTTAATTGGCCTCTGTAAATTGTCCCTAGTGTGTAGAGAGTGTTTTCGATAGTGGGATAACATAGAACCCAGTGTGAAAGGGTGATCGAAGGTTGGCATGGGCTGTAGGGCCTGTTTCCATGCTGTATATCTAAACTAAGCAAAACAAAAGTCACTCACCGGTTGACTATACTGGGGCCATCCGAATCTGTCCCCAAATCTAATCTCGCCACCCCTGTTGAATCTTTCAAGCGAATCCCTCAACACTCTTTGAGAAAATCTGATGGGTTCTACTGTGGGCATTTCAAACATGCCCAAGTGGCATGGTCACTGGCCCACTGTGCTCCAGGGGCTCCCATCAGCAGGAAGATCTCTTGATCTTCTGCCAAACTCCCTCATGCGGGTGGAATTTAGGATCCAGTGGGTTTGCTTGAGACATACCCTCTGGCACTGTGAGATTGCCAATGAGCTGATGGCAGGGTCATAATGAGTTGATGGCTCACTCGTCATTCCTGGATAGGATACAAAGTGCTGGAGTAACTCAATGGGTTGGGTAACATCTCTGGATTCATTAATTAATTGTTTAATTATACTGATTGTATGTCTCGTAGCCACCGACCCTCAGCTAACAATCATAAAGTCATATGGAATAGGAGTGGATTTAGGCCATCCGGCCCATCAAGTCTACTCCACCATTCAATCATGGCTGATCTATCTCTCCATCCTAACCCCATTCTCCTGCCTTGTTCCCATAATCTATCCCTTAAAATTATCCACTGACTTAGTGAAGAATGCAGTGGATATTTCGGCCCACCAAAGAATTCCACAGATTCACCACCCTCTGACTAAATAAAATTTTCCTCATCTCCTTCCTAAAAGAACGTCCTTTAAGTTTTAACAATGAGCCATTCAACCTTTCCTTGATCAACATCTGCTCTGATCTGTCGTTTTCACACCTTACCCTTCCATATCTCTAGTCTCCTTCTCCGCTGACTATCAGTCCGTAAAAGGGTCTTGAAACGTCACCCATTCCTTCTCTCCAGAAATGTCGCCCGCTGAGTTACTCCAGTATTTTGTGTCTATCTCTGGAGGACATGGATGAGCAATGTTTCTCAAGCCGAGACCCTTCCCAAAATGTCACCTATCCATGCCCTCCAGAGATGCTGCCTGCCCCCTTGAGTTACTCCAGATATTTAGGTTCCATGGAAGATTCCAGCAACTGCAGTTCCTTGTATCTTAGTTTACTTGAGTTTAGTTTAGAGATACAGCGTGGAAACGGGCCCTTCGGCCCATTGAGTCCATGCCGACCAACGATCCCCGTACACCAACACTATCCTACACACTAGGGACAATTTACAATTTTTTTCACCAAATTCAATTAACATACAAACCTGCCCTCTCTTTGGAGTGTGGGAGGAAACCAGAGCACCCGGGGAAAACCCCTGGTGTCACAGGGAGAACGTCCAGACTTCGTACAGACACTATATCTACATGGCATCCCTGGCTGGGAGACATTTCCAAACCACTTTCTCAGTTGCACATTCTTGGACTATAACAGCATGCCCCAGGAAGACTGAAAGACACCAACCTGAATAGTAGACCGTCGTCAGCCATTGCGTAAATTATCCTGGGCATCGGGAAGAGGGAACCCAGCAGACTGACCGTCAAGCCCGCCACTGATCCGATAGCCACGATGTACTTGGCCGCGTGAAACCCATGAAGCACAAACATCTCCATCAGCGGCGATTCAGTGTCGATGGCGTAGTAAGGTACCATCAGTGTCAGGATCACACTGACCTAGTGCAGGGAGGAGGAAGCCAGAACTTTGTCAGTAACTCAATACCATTCAGATAGTCATGAAAAGCAAGGCGACCACTTGAAATTACTAAGAATCTCCCTTAGATCCCCCTCTGAGAACTTAGTTTTAGCTTTAGAGATACAGCGTAGAAACAGGTCCTTCGGCCCATCGGGTCCGTGCCTACCGTCTTGGAGGAGGAGGAGCCATCTTGGTCCGTTTTAAATTCGTTTTTTTAATAGTTTTTAGTGAGTCCTGTTTTTTTGTTTGTAGGGGATATGGTCTTTTAATGTGGGGGGGTAGGTCTAACTTTATTTCTAGGTCCCTACCTGGTCGGTGTGGCAGCCTTTTCTCCGGGCTGCCCGTCGACCCGTCCTCGTGGCCTACCTGCGGGCCTGGAGCGCCGTTTCCTGGCGGGGACCGCCCAGCACCTCGGCCTCGACGGCGGCACAGCGTTGGAGCGCTGGAGCGGAGCGGAGTGGAGCGGGCGATGCCTTGCCTGGGTCGCCGCGCTGGAGCGACGCGCTGGAGCTCTGGCGAGCTGGACCGCCGAGAGCAACATCTCCGGGCTGCGGGTCTGCGGAGCGGAGAGGCAGCGTGCGGAGAGGCGGCAGTGCGGCGAGGTGGCAGTGCGGAGAGGCGGCGGTGCGGAGAGGCGGCGACGACTTTTTCATCGGGAGCCTGGGAGCTCCAAACCGGCGCGGCCTTGTCGGCTTCGGCAGCCGCGGTCTCCAACCAGGAAGCGGCCGTTCCAGGTGGCCCAGCCGCCGAAAGGACTCTCCCGACGCCGGGGCAAGACCACCCGGTGAGAACGGCCAGGGACATCGGGCCTCCGTAGAGGCAATTGCGGTGGCCTCAATAGGCCTGACTTTGGGGTGAACATGGGGTGGGGACTAGACATTGTGCCTTCCTCCACAGTGCTACCCACTGTGGGGGGATGATTTTTTTTGTCTAATTGTAGTCCTGTAGGTCTGTGTCCAAGATGGCTGCCGTGAAGGGAGAGTGGACGCTGGCGCGCTTTGGCTGCCGCTGCTCTCTCTTCACACTGTGTTTTTGATTTTCTGTTTTTGGATTGAATTCTGTTTTTAATTTGTGTCTCTGTGATGTCTTTTTTTACCTGTTCTATTCCGATTATATGTTTTTATTTGGATTACTATGTAAGGTGTCCTTGAGATGTCTGAAAGGCGCCCATTAAATAAAATTTATTATTATTATTATTACCGTCGATCACCCATTCACACTAGTTGAATGTTATCCCACTTACTCATCCACTCCCTACACACGAGGGGCAAGTTACTGAGGGCCAAGAAACCTACAAACTTGCAAGTCTTTTGGATGTGGGAGAAAACCGGAGCACCCGGAGGAAACCCACGTGGTCACAGGGCAAATGTACAAACTCCATACAGACAGCAACCCATAGTCAGGATTGAACGCAGGTCACTGGAGCTGTAAGGCAGCAACTCTACTGCTGTGCCACTGTATTCATTGTGCTGTGCCACTGTATAACATTGTGGAGACTGAGAGAGGCGGCACAGTGGCGCTGCGGTAGAGTTGCTGCCACACAGCGCCAGAGAAGAGGGTTCGAAATTGAATATTTGTGCTGTCTATACAGAGTTTGTACTTTCTTCCTGTGACTGCGTGCGTTTTCTCCGGGAGCTCCAATTTCCTGCCACACTCCAAAGATTTACAGGTTTGGTGGTCAATTGGCTTCAGTAAAATTGTAAAATGTCCCTAGTGTGTACAATAGTGCTAGTGTATGAGGTGATCGCTGGTCGGCGCAGACTCGGTGGGCAGAATGGCCTGTTTCCGCACTGTATCTCTAAAGTATAAAGCCCAAAGATATGTTGATATCATTCTCATTTGGATAACTTATTATCCTGAACTTAGAGTTCAGAAGCAGTCCATGACTCTATGACACTTTCCAAAGTGCATAACCAAACGCTTTATCTGCCAGGTTTTCACCCAATCATTCAATCTATCTCCATCTTGTTGTGGAATCACAAAGTCCTTAACACAACTTGCTCTTCCGCTGTTTCTGTATCATCGGCAAAGCTTACATTTTGTTCATTAATGTGGATAATGAAGGCCAAGTTACCCTACTAACTACATCCCTCCAACCTAAAAAGGTGTCATTCATTCCAACTCTCTTTTCTCGTGACAACCAATTTACAATCCATGCTAACACAGATCCGTCAATCCCTTGCATTCTTAATTCAGACACCCGTCTCCTATATGGCACATTCTCTGTGCCTTTTGTGAAATCCAAATGCACTACATCAACAGGTGCCCCTCTCACATCCTCAAATACTTCATGCAGATTTGTCTAGGTTTGATTATATTGTTTTGCTAAATGATGAGTTATTTCCTCGTTGTTTATTGACTTAAGCACTTGGCGATTCTCTCATTTTGTAGCTTAAATGATTCAATGATACAGTGAAATTCTTTACATTGCATACAATCTGGTAAAATCCTACTATAGATAAACACAGTCATAAAGTACAAAAGTGTAAGAATTGTAGACTTCACCGAGGCCACGTTTCTGGTCTCAACCTCCTTCTGTGACAGCATGGACGGACCCTCCCACTGTGCTCTGGTTTCTCCCCATACCGTTGTCGTGCTGGTAGGTTAGTTTCATAAGTTCATAAAGTCATAAGTATAGAACAGAATTAGGCCATTCGGCCCATCAATTTCACCCAGACTAGATGAGTAGCTTGAGAATCAGTAGGAGAATTGACGGGCATCTGAGAGGGAACATGTCATGGGGAATAATGTTGGGAATGGTATTGCAGTGAATACTCATGTCAGCCTAGACTTGACAGTCTTGCGTAGCTTCCTTCCACTTTGTGTGGAAATATGAACTGTCACTCAATATTATTTACTCGCCTCCTCCTATCTTAGGAATACTATGGTCCACCTTTTCCTCTGGCCATCATCTTCTCCCCAGATATCTAATACAAATAGTTATTTCATGGCAGTCAGTTTAATGGCCTATCTCTAGATGGATGTCCAGATAGGTCTGTTATCACTGCTAGTCCGTCACATTCTGCCATCTGGCAGCACTTTGCTATCGAGCCTGCT
This sequence comes from Amblyraja radiata, assembly GCF_010909765.2. Lineage (NCBI taxonomy): Eukaryota > Metazoa > Chordata > Chondrichthyes > Rajiformes > Rajidae > Amblyraja > Amblyraja radiata. Next base: position 34,442,547 of record NC_045968.1, read on the forward strand.
GGCGATAATTCAAAGAGAACATATTGCTGCAAAGCCCGACGTGAATGAGGAAACACATGTAATGGAACTATCAGCTGGGAAAGGCCAGGAGGCTGTTGCCTGGAGAGCAGGAATCCTATGTTTAAGAAGGAACTGCAGATGCTGGCAAATCGAAGGTAGACAAAAGTGCTGGAGAAACTCAGCGGGTGCAGCAGCATCTATGGAGCGAAGGAAATAGGCAACGTTTCGACCCGAAACGTTGCCTATTTCCTTCGCTCCATAGATGCTGCTGCACCCGTTGAGTTTCTCCAGCACTTTTGTCTAGCAGGAATCCTATTCACTATTTGTAGTTGTAACATCTCCTTGAAATGAGCTCTCCTATTCCCTTCCACACTGTGGCTCTTTCCCAATGACCCTGCTAATGGGTAAGAAGGGTCTACAAACTCTGGTATATACCGAAGAGAGACACAAAATGCCGGAGTAACTCAGTGGGTCAGGCAGCATCTGTAAACACATAGATAGGTGATGTTTTGGGTCTGGGCGATGAGCAGTTCTGGGCCCAATATCTGAGGAGGGATGGGGAGTGTCCAGAGGAGGTTTACAAGAATGATGTGGGGATGACTGGGTTAACATATGATGAATGTTTAATGGCACTGGGCCTGTACTTCCTAGAGTTTAGAAGGATGAGGGGAAACTTGCTGAATAGTGAAAGGCCTGGATGCAATGGACGTGGAAGGATGTTTCCCCTAGTGGGAGAATCTAGGACCAGAAGGCACAGCCTCAAGAATAAAAGGATGTACCTTTAGAAAGGAGATGAGGAAGAATCTCTTTAGCCAGGGGATGGTGAATCGGTGGAATTTGTTGCCACGGGCGGTGATGAAGACCAAGTCATTGGTATTTTAAATCAGAGATTCCTCCAAACCCAATGTCAGCCATTTTCGGTACCCCTCCCAACACCAACCTCTCTGTTGCGGTGAAACGGGTCCTAGCTTTTACAACCTTGTTAGCCCAGAGACTGATCTTGCTTAACTGGAGGCTCACCTGTCCCCCGACACACGCCCGCTGGATTAAGGAGGTGCTTTACAATTTAGAGCTTGAAAAACTTAGGTTCTCTCTCAAAGGTTCTACCAAGACATTCCTAGATACATGGAACCCTTTCTTGGAACTTGTTAACTCTCTCAACTTGTCCCCGGACTCGGAAGAGGACTGAGTGCTCTCCACCATTGTTCTGCTCTACTGCAGCTGCTCTCCCCTTAACCCCCCCCCCCCCCCCCCTCCCCACACTTATTTATTTAATTAATTACTTATTTACTGTTATTAGTGACCCCTTTTTTTAAATTTTATTTATTTATTTTTTAGTACTTTTTGTTTCGTTTATCTTATTTGTGTGGATGTGTACGTATGTGAGTGTTGTTTGTCCCCGTTTGGTTCCGACCTGATTCGGGTGGGTTGAAGGTGGGTAAGGGTAAGGGCTTTGAGGGTCGCTTACATACTGTTGCACAATTATGCCTTGACTGTCACTGCCTGTTATCATAGTATGTATGCAAATTGCTGTGAAATTCAAATAAAAAGATTTAAATATAAATCAGAGATAGGCAGATTCTTGATTAGTAAGGGTGACAAAGGTTATAGAGAGAAGGCAGTAGAATGGGGTTGAGAGGGAAAGATAGATCAGACATAATTGAATGGCGGAGGAGACTCAATGGGCTGAATGGCCTAATTCTGCTCCTATGATGAACACGAACTTATGAGACCATTCTTCCACAAAGAATGGTAGAACATAGAATTGTCCATCCTCTCCACAGTTACTCCACCACTCTGTTTCTTTCTTTTGTAAACCAGCATTTGCAGTTCCTTATTCCTACCTTATTCTCTATCTTTGCTCAGTTTCCTTGATCGCAGACCGGAGAAAAAGAAGACCCCAGTTAAGATGACCCTGCCTCCGTGATCAAATAAAGACCAAACTCGGGCAAAAGAGCAAAGTAATGTGGGATTCAGGCACTCGATCACTCAAGTGTGAGCTGAATGGTCCATTAAACTCAGCCCATGGAGTCTACTGGATGTAGTGCAAAGAAGATTGACTTGCATGATACTGGAACTCGGAGATCATAGCCCTGAGGAAAGGAAAGGCCTGGGCTCTATAAATGCAGGACAAGGCTGATAGGTGAACGAGAGGCTTGAAATTGATGGAGGGAATCTATAGGGAACATAACGCGGGCATTGCTAGCAAGGTCAGTTTTATTAGCCATTGATAACGCTTTCCCCTCCTTGAAAAGGTGGAGACTCAAGGAACCGCAGATCCTGGACTCTTGAGCAGAACAGAAAGTGCTGGAGGAACTCAGTCAGGCAGCATCGTCGGGACAACGTCGGGAGCTTGCAGGTCACAGGTTTGTGACGTGTTTTTTCGGAGCTCCTGCAACAACAGCTTCGTCCGCTGGACTGGAGGGTGGCAGCTTCGACAGCTTCGACCGCCCCGGGCCGCAGAGTTCGAACTGGCCCGTTCACGGAGCTCGGATTTAGCCGCGGGACTTGCTTACCATCACCCGGCGGGGTCACAACATCGGAAGCCTGGATCGCCTCAACGCAGAGGGAGAGAAAGGAGGGAAGGGACAAGGACTTTGGAACTTTTTGCCTTCCATCACAGTGAGGAGGTGCCTGGTGGACTCACTGTGGTGGATGTTAAACTGTGTTGAGTGTGTGTTTTGTTATTTATTCTATGTCATGACTGCAGGCTAAACCATTTTGTTGCACTGAAAAGTGCAATGACAATAAAATTGAATCTGAATCTGAATCTGAATCTGAATCTGTGGAAGGAATGGAGAGACTGGATCCGAAGATGAATTCCGACCCAAATCTGTCCATCCCCTCCACCAATGCTGCCTGACTTACTGAGTTCCTCCAGCATTTCGAGTTTCACCCTTGAGAAGCTGATGGTGAGCTCGCTTCTTGAATCTCTGGGATCTTGCTGAAGGTGCTACCACAATGCAGTTGGGTCACAGTTCCTGGTGTAAATGGTTCAAGGGCCAGGGAACAAGGATTCCATTGGCACAGCCACTGGTGGTTGGCTAGGGTTCCGCCCTGACCGTATTGAGTTTGTACGGAGTATGTATAGTGCGTTCTCCCTGTGACTGCGTGGGTTCCCCCCGGGTGCTCCGGTTTCCGCCCACGTGCCAAAGACGTGCGAGATTATGGGTTAATTGACTTCTGTAAATTGCCCCTAGTGTGTAGGATAGAACTGGTGTACCGGTGAGCATTGGTCGGCATGGACTCGGTGGGTCGAGGGTCCTGTTTCCATGCTGTATCTCTAAAATAAAACTTCAGAGAGGGTGTAGTTGTCACCAGAGGGTGTAGGTAGGCAGGGTTGGTGAGCCCTAGCCCCATGGTAAACACCAACCGCCACTCTGATAGGAGCAGGTGAGCCCTTCTCCCCTCTACTGTAGGGAAGAAAATATAAAAGTTTGAAAGTGTGTACCACCAGGCTCAGGAACAGCTTCTTTTCCACTATTATCAGATTACTGAACAGTCCTCTCATAAAGCTTGGGTGCATCCTGATCTTGCAGCCTACTTAATTTGCAGATGTTAGACCTCTGTAATTATCACACTATAACACTCTAACACTGTATTCTGCACTCTGCTCTTTGCACTACCTGTTGAACTTATGTATGGTTTGAGTATACTTATGCATGGTATGACTTGACTGAAGAGCACACAAACACAAGCTTTTCACTGTATCTTGATACACATGACAATAATAAAGCAATATCAATACCAGTATCAATAAGAATACCATTATCATTTGAATGCCCAGTTGGAAGGGAGTCTGCAAAATAATGGTTGACTTAAAATTCACGGGAAGTTGATGGAATCAGCGCGTGGTTGGAAAAAGTGGAAATGCAAATGGCTTTTCACTGGATAACAACATAATTCACACGGGAAGCAACCAGAGTGCAGTGTGTATGCAAGAGCTGGCACCTACTGCTCTGATGTTAACTATTATTAGCTCTCCCACCTACAAGGAAAAGCCACATCCAACACGTTTATGTAGTAACAGGCAGAAGTGCCAGGAATTCATGGCCTGGGAATATTCACACGCATCTGAATATAAAAAAAACAGGAATATTTTATGAGAGGATTTTTTAAATTCCAAAGATAGCTGATGGGAGCTGCTTTACAATATGATGATAAATGTGGTTTCAGCAATCTGTCGTTTCACTTCGATCTCAGAGACCAGATGGCATGTCACCCAACTGCAAGTGATCTGATGAGCAATTAAAAAGGATAAGGACGTTTTGATGCTAAATGCAGAGAAGCTGAAGAGGGAATGTCAATATGTGGGAGCGATGCTTCACCTGTCTACTGCCTAGATCAAACCGTGTCTGCTTGGGTTCTGGGTATACGAGCCGCGTATGGAGCTCAGCAGATTGAAACTGGGATACAGGGCTCAAATCAAATGTGAGGAAAATCACATTGATCTCTTATTATTGTATAGGTCACGAGGGGAATAGATAGGGTGAATGCACGGAATCTATTACCCAGAGTGGGGGAATCAAGAACCAAAGGACATAGGTTTAAGGCAAGGGATGAAAGATTTAATAGGAACCTGATCTGACACCCTTTTGTCTCCTTTTCACCTCTAGTCTTTAGGGACACAAAAAAGCTGGAGAAACTCAGCGGGTGCAGCAGCATCTATGGAGCGAAGGAAATAGGCAACGTTTCGGCCCGAAACGTTGCCTATTTCCTTCGCTCCATAGATGCTGCTGCACCCGCTGAGTTTCTCCAGCTTTTTTGTGTACCTTCGATTTTCCAGCATCTGCAGTTCCTTCTTAAACACCTCTAGTCTTTGTTTCTTACTCCACCTATCTACATCAATCACACCCCCCCCTCCCCGCACCTGTATCCATCCATCACCTACCAAGCTTTCTCCCAACCACCTCTCTTTTCCAGCCTTCTCCTCGCACTCCACCGGTCTGAAGAAAGGGCTCAATCTGAAATATTGGGTCAATTTCCCTCCACAGATACTGCCTGACCCGCTGTTCCTCCAGCACTTTGTCTTTTACCTGAACTGTTAATGACTTTCTCTCTCCACGGCAGCTGACTGACTGTTCGAGAATTCCCAACAGTTTCTGTTCCTTTTTCAGATTACTAGTATCTGAACTATTTGGTTTTCTATGTGAGATTATTAAGGAATATACAAGTTGCCCCACAACTTTAGGCTGTGCACGCCATGCGCAAGAAGAAGAAGATTAAGGAATATGGGAATTATCTGGAATGAGCTGCCTGAGGAAGCTATAGAAGCTACAGAAGAGTCTCTTGCCCAGAGTAGGGAAATTGAAAACCAGTGGACATAAGTTTAAGGTGAAGGGGAAAAGATTAACTAGGAACCTGAGGGATAACTTTTTCACACAAAGGGTGGTGGGTGTATGGAACGAGCTGCTGGAGGAGGTAGTTGAGGCATGTGCTATCGCAACATTTAAAAAATGTTTGGACAGATACATGGATAGGATTGTTTTTAGAGATATGGATCAAACGCAGGCAGGTGCGACAGGCATGTTGGTTGCTGTGGGCAAGTTGGCTTAAGGGACTGTTTCCATGCTGTATGGCTCTATAACTTTATGTCTCTGTGGATTCAATTGGGACTTTTAAAAGATATTTAGACAGATATATGGATAGGAAATGTTTAGAGCGATATGGAGCACATGCAGGCAAATGAGACTAGCCCAATATGCAACTTGGACAGCATGGACAAGGTGGGCCGAAGGGCCCGTTTCCGTGCTGTACAGCTCCATGACTCCACGATTGAGCATCTTACATAAGTGACATAATTAATTGCATACCATATAAGTGAAGGAACATAGGTTGACTTACCGACACATATGCAGTCAGGCAGATCACGAGGGAGGCAGTGATGGCATAAGGGATGGAAGTATTCGGATTCTTTGCTTCCTCTCCAGTCGTGGCGATGATATCGAACCCGATGAATGCGTAGAAGCACGTGGCCGCTCCCTGCAGTACCTGTGTTAGCAGAGTAAGAACATCTGTAGTCAGCGTGGCTGGGAGGGGAACATCTGTAGTGTGTTGCTGGGAGTAGAACATAGTCATAGAGTCATAGTGTCGTACAGCGTGAAAACAGGCCCTTTGGTCCAACTTGCCCACGCCGACCAACATGTCCCATCTACACTAGTCCCACCTTCCTGAGTTTGGCCCATAGCCCAGCTATCCTATCCATGTACCTGTCTGAGTGTTTCTTAAACGTTGCGATAGTACCTGCCTCAATTACCTCCTCCAGTATCTCGTTCCATACACTCACCGCCCTTTGTGTAAAAAGGTTAACCCTCAGGTTCCTAATAAATCTTTCCCCCCCCCCGCACCTTAAACCTATGTCCTCTGGTTCTCAATTCCCCTACTATGCGCAAGAGAATCTGCGTTTACCCGAACTATTCCTCTCATGATTTTGTACACCTCTATAATATCACCCACTCAGCCCCATACGCTCCAAGGAATAGAGTCCTATAAAGCTCAACTTCTCCCTATAGCTCAGGCCCTTGAGTCCTGGAAACATCCTCATAAATCTTCTTTGAACGCTTTCCAGTTTGACAACATCTTGCCTATAATATGGTGCCCAAAACTGAACACAATACTTTAATTGTGGCCTCACCAACGTCTTATATAACTGCAACATGACCTTCCAACTTCCTTACTCAATACACTGACTGGTGAAGTCCAATGTGCCAAAAGCCTTTTTGATCACCCTGTGACACCACTTTCAAGGAATTATGTATCTGCACTCCTAGATCCCTCTGCTCTACAAACTCGGCAGAGTGGCGCAGCGGTAGAGTTGCTGCCTCACAGCGCCGGAGACCCGGGTTCGATCCTGACCATGGGTGTTGTTTATTTTTGGAGGTCTTTTTGTCTTTTTATGTGGGGGATGGGGTGGGAAGGGGGAAACCGTTTTTCTCAGTCACTACCTGGTCGAGGATGCGTCTTTCCTCCGAGCCGCATCTTCGCCCCCTCCTCCCGGCCTACCATCTGGATTGGCGCGGCCTCTCCTGCCGGAGACCGGCCAGTGCTTCAGCGGCGGTGCAGCGCTTAATTCCATCGCAGAGCGAGACGATGCCTTACCGGGATCGCCGTGTTGGAGCTCCGGAGTATTGGGCCTACCGACTTCAACACCGTGGAGTTGTGGTCTGGGGTCTGTGGAGCTCCAGCCGCGGGCGGCGCTGACTTTAAACATCGCGGAGGCCTGGGATCTTTCACCGAGAATCACCAGTGTTCGAGGTCCGCCCAGCTCGGTCTGTGGACTTCGGAAGCCTCGGTCTCCAATAGGAAGCGGCCGATTCGGAAATTCCTAGCTGCTGAGAGTGTTCTTCCGTTCCCACACCGGAGCTCCATCATTCCGGCGAGAGGGCCTGAAACATCGGGCCACCGTTGCCGCGACTGCGGAGACCTCAATAGGCCCCGACCACGGGTGAGCAAGAGGAAGTGGACTGAACTTTGTTGCCTTCCCTCTCAGTGGGAAACGTTGATTCCGCTGTGGGGGGATGTTTTTTATGTTTCATGTTAAATTCTATAGTGTTGTGTTTATCTTATTTGTGTGCTGCATGGTAACACAACTTTCACTGCACCAATTGGTGTATGTGACAATAAATGTCCTTTGTCCTTTGTCTGGAGTATGGAGTTTGCACATTTCTCCCTGTGACCGCATGGGTTTTCTCTGGGTGCTCTTTCCTCCCACATTCCAAAGGTTTATAGGTTAATTGGCTTCTGCAAATTGTCCCTAGAGTGTAGAATAGAAACTAGTGGACGAGGTGATTGTTGGTCGGTGCGGACGCTGTGGGCTGAAGAACCTGTTGCTATGTTGTATTTCTAAACTAATCTAAAATAAACTCCCAGAGCCCTACCATTCACTGTGTTGGTCCTGCCTATGTTAGACTCTAGGACTCCATGATAATGCCTTGCGCAAATGGCTGTCTACTTGGCAATATCATCGACACTTCATTAATGAGGGGTGAGCTGGAAGATCTTACATTGGATCATGTCAGGGAAAGGGACCGATCACGCACTGTTCCCGCCATTATATTAACACTCTGTCAGTGAGGACTCACTGAGGTGGTTACTCACCCCCGACCACCCAAACGGCAGGAACCTGCCTCCATCCCAGTTGGCGCTGTCGACGAAGAAAAGGCCGGAGAACATGATGAAGACCCAGGCCGCCAGGTTGATGATGTTCAGCACATTGTTGAAGCCCACAGAATTCTTCACTCCCAGCGAAACGATGGCGGTCACGATGACCGCGATGAACATGGCCAGGATGTCAGGATAGGACTCCTCTCCTTTCCCTGTACAAACCATCCACAGCAAACACCCCACTCAGTCAGTAATCATTTGAGAGTGATTATCGGCCACTGAATTGGCCAACGAACATTGAATTCTCCAAAGATAGACACAAAGTGCTGGAGTAACTCAGCGGGTCAGGCAGCATCTCTGAAGAGCAGGGACAGGTGACGTTTTGGGTCGATACCCTTCTTCAGACTTTTGAGCTCCCGACCTGAAACATCACCAATCCATTTCCACCAGAAATGCTGCCTGACCTGCTGAGTTAATCCAGCACTTTGTGTCCATCTTTGGTATAATCCAGCATCTGCAGTTCATTTTTATTACACTGACTTCACCAATTCCAGGTAACACCCCATCCCATTCTTTTTCTTCTTTTCCCCTCTCTCCTGCTCCCAGTTTGCACACATTCTCCCACTATCCCACCCCCTCTTCCCCCTCCCCCCCCCCCCCCCCATCCCTACATCTGTCCCTCTGACTTTCCATTTCACTGTTCTTTCAAACCTCTTTGATCAACAGGCTCGGTCTCCGAGGCTCCCAGGCTCCTTGTCTCCTGTTTGCCTCCTTTAGTCTCCTTTTGTCACCGTTTGGTTTCCTTTTCATCTGCAGCCTTTGTTCACTCAAAACTCCCCTTCATTGGTATCCACCCATCCATCACTTGCCAGACTTTGCCATGAACACACCTCTTTTCCAGCTACCTCTCCCTCACTACAATTTCTGCAGAAGGATCCCAATCCGAAACGTCACCTATCCATGTCCTCCACAGATGCTGCCTGACCCACTTAGTTGCACCATCACTTTGGGTTCCCTGAAGGAGTCTAGCATCTGTAGTTCCATGTGTCTACAAGTGGCCATTTAGATTAGACCCATCCATCTTTGGTTTCTACCAGTTTTAGTTGGAGGGGGGGGGATGGTGGGCATCGGTACAATTTTGAAAGGGGTCTGCAGAATTGACCTAAGAAAATACTTTTTTGCTAGTTGAGGAGCCAGGCGACAGGGGTGGTGTGGTAGAGCTGCTGCCTTACAGAGCCAGAGACCCGGGATCAATCCTGACTATGGGTGCTTGTCTGGAGGGAGTTTGTATGCTCTTCCCGTGACCTGCATGGATGATCCCCGGGTGCTCCGGTTTACTCCCACACTCCAAAGACGTACAGGTTTGTAGGTTAATTGACTTGGTAAAATTGTAACTTGTTCCTCGTGTGTGGGGTAGTGTTAGTGGCGGGAATCACGCAGGAAGGACCTGTTTCTGCGCTGTATCTCTAAACTAAACAAAACTATCAGAACTAGAAGTGAGTAATATTAGGCAGTAGCTGATAAATCCAACTACAAACTCTAACCTTCTCCGTCCAGACAGCAGTGACAATACAGAACTCATTCTCAATAGAGGTCGAGGCAAACAGCAGGAACACATTTCCTGGGAAGCTGGATCAATACTGGATGGAGAGGGGGAGAAAAAAGGTGGAAAGGAGACGTGGGCAGGGTAGATGTGCAGAATGGCCTGTTCCTGTCTTGTGGATTCACTTACTTTTACTACATTTCTTAACAGTATAGTTTAACTGAGAGCCTGCATGGAGCACAGTAGCACAGCTCCAGAGACCCAAATTCGATCCTGACCTCGAGTGCTGTGTGTGTGGAGTTTACACGTTCTCCCTGTGACCATGTGGTTTCCTTTGGGTGCTTGGTCTCCGCCCATATCCCAAAGACGTGCAGGCTTGTAGCTTAGTTGGCCCTCTGTATTTTGTATTATGTATTTTGTGTCCTTTCCTGTTTATTCTGTGTATGTTTATTGGCTGTTTATTGGATGTGAGCAGTGTCGCCACGTAGCTCCAGCGGTGAGTGCTCTCATAAGGTCATGTGATAGGAGCAGAATTAGGCCATTCAGCCCATCAAGTCTACGCCATTCAACCATGGCTGGTCCCCATAACCCCTGACACTCGTACTAATCAAGAATATATTTATCTGTGCCTTAAAAATATCCATAGGCTTGGCCCCCACAGCCTTCTGTGGCAAAGAATTCCACAGATTGGTCACCCTCTGACTAAAGAAATTCATCCTCATTTCCTACCTAAAGGAATGTCCTTCAATTCAGTGTCTAGTCTAGTCCTGGAATCTCCCATTAGTGGAAACATCCTCTCCACACCCACTCTATCCAAGCCTTTCACTATTTGGTACATTTCAATAAGGTCCCTCGTCATTGTTCTAAACTCCAGCGAGTCCAGGCCCAGTGCCGTCAAATGCTCTGACCTACCCAGCCCGTTCAACGTGCCCACGTCATCCACTATCCAATGACTGATGGTGTGGTTGGCCAGTGAGTCAAACATGCTGCTCAGAGCGCTGGCTCCAGCCGCCGTGCCGATGAGGTACTCCAGAATCAGGTTCCAACCGATGAAAAAGGCCACAAACTCCCCCACTGTCACATAGCTGTAGGTGTAGGCTGATCCGGTGGTCTTGGGCACCCGCACTCCAAACTCAGCATAGCACACACCTGCAACGACAAAGAGCAAAGCACAAGCAGCTGTGTGAATAGGGAGAGCAGCCAAACAAAGAGAGTCAGACCAAACAAAGTGTTATAGAGTCAGTCGTACAGGTGGAAACAGGCCCTCCGACCCAACCTGCCCACACCGACCAACATGCCCCATCTACACTAGTCCCATGTCCCTCTAAACCTATTCTACCATGTACCTGTCAAAATGTTTCTTAAACATTGCAATAGTACCCGCAATTATAACAATTAGTTATAAGGAAAGATAGAACATAGTACAGCACCAGAACAGGCCCTTCAGCCCACAATGTCCCTGCCAAACACAATGCAAATTTAGACTGGTAGAATGCAGCTTGACCTGCTGTATTACTCCAACATTTTGTGTCCTTCTACCAAGTTAGACTGGATAGTGTAGTTTAGATCCAATTCTTGGTGTTCCCAGTGGCGTGTGTCAATGCTGAAATTGCTGATCGATTGATTGATTGAAGGATACAGCATGGAAACAGGCCCTTGGGCCCACTGACTCCACACTGACCATCGATCACCCATTCACACACTAATTCTATATTATCCCACTTTCTTATCCACTCCCTACACACTAGTGGCAATTTACAGAGAGGCCAACTAACCTACAAACCCACACATCTGTGGGATGTGGGAGGAAACTGGAGCACCCGGAGGAAATTCGCATGGTCACATGGAGAATGTGCAAAACATAACACGCAGACAGCACCCAACATCAGGATCGAACCTGGGTCTCTGGTGCTGTGAGACAGCGGCTCTACCTGCTGCGCCACTGCGCAGCTCAAATAAATCTAAGGCCTAATTTCCTCTACCTGCAAGTGATCCATATCCCTCCGCTCCCTAAATATCCACGTTCTTCTCTAAAAGCATCTTAAATGTCACTATTGTATCTTAGAAGTCATAGAATCATATAGCGTGGAAACAGACCCTTCGGCCCAAAGTGCCTCATCTACACTAGTCTCACCTGCCTGTGTTTGGTCTGTATCTATATATTACAAAAACTCTCCTGTTTATTTCTTTGTTTGTCTGCGTGTGTGTGCGTGATATTTCAAACCCCCACCAAAACAGTACATGATAGCGCTACAATGTTTGGCCTACTTACTCACCATTATCCTGGGATGTAAAGGAAACAAGTTTTGACCAGATTGATGGTATATTTTACAAGTTATTGACATTTTAAACTTGACAAAAATCACTTTTCAAACCACTTTTCCACTTCCCCTGCCCGTCAGCCGCCTTTGCCGTCACAATCCTGAATCTCATTAACATAAAAAATTGCGATTTTCAAAAAAACTCCCTTTTAATCAAAATCTTCCATTTTCATTAACAGATAACATTGTGTTTAGGTTATTTTAAAGAAAAAAATGTGATTTTAATTGAGAATTTCATTTTTTTTAAACATTGCGATTTTCATTCTAGGGAGGTGGGATAGGGGGAAAAGGTTAATTTAAAAAAAAACATTGCAATTTTCATTGTGGGGGAGTGGAATGGGGGGAGATGAGGAGTGGGGGAGCAGGGGGATAGAGGGAGAGGAGAGGGTGGGAAGGGGAGAGGGAGGGGAAAGTTGGGGAGGTGAGAAGGGAGGTGAGAAGGGGGAGGAGGGGGATAGAAGGAGAGCAGGAGGGCAGTGGGAGAAGGTAGGGAGTGGGGGAAAGAGGGAGATGAGGGCAGTGGAGGAGGTGTGGAGGGAGAGTGGGGGAGTGGGATAGGAGGGAGGTGAGCAGGGAGATAGAGAGAAAGAAGGGGGGTAGGGAGGGGAGAGGGGTTATGGATGGAGGGAAGGAGTGACTGAGGGTGGGGGAAAGGACAGGAGGGGAGAGGTGAGGGAGGGAGTTGGGGAGGGGAGGAGGAGAGGGGAAAGAAGAGGGAGGGTGAAGAGGAGCGGGAGGCAGTGCTGGGGGATGAGGGGGAATGGAGGACGATAGGGGTAGAACGACGTATGGCGAGGCGCAGTTGGGGGAGGGTTGCCGTGACTCGCATCACAACGGGGATCTCTGACTTCACAATGGGAACCCCTCAGCCGCGCCTGCGCAGTTGGGGGCTATGGGTCAGTGGTGGAATATTGCCTAGGGGAACAGGGCCCAACGGGTCCGCACCTGGTCTAGTACTATATATAAGCTATCTTATCGGAGTACCTGTCCAAATGTTTTTTGAATGTCGACATTGTACCTCTCAACTACCTCCTCTGGCTGCTTGTTCCACATACGTACCACCCCTTGTGTAAAAAGTTGCCTCTCAGCTTCATATTAAATCTTTCCCCCTTAAACCTATGTCCTATGTCTTCTGGTTCTTCCTCATTGAAAATGAGGGGACTCAAGAATGTAAGAGCAGGAGTAGGCCACTTAGCCCCTTGAGCCTATCCCACTACTTAATCCGGAGATGGCTGATCTCCCCAGGCTAGCTGTCCTTCTGTGCCCGTTCCCCATCACCCATAGTGATTGAGAGGCTTTTAGTCTTCAAATGCAATAACAATACAACACAAAATCAGTCAGAAGAAACATCACCTATACATTTTCTCCAGACATGTTGCCTGGCCAGCTGAATTACTCCAGCACTTTGTGTCTATTGTTGGTATAAAGCAACATCTGCAGTTCCATTTTAATACAAATTTGCATTGATAGGCAATGACACACTTAGGCATGGACTTGGAACCGTTACATGAAAATAATGGGAAAGTTGATTATGATTGATGGGAAAATGAGATTGAACATTTTTCCAGTAGGTAAACAATTGAAAACATTTTAAAGAAGCATTGCATAATTCTCAATGAGAAAACATTCCTTGGAAGAATAAAACACTACACTGGAAACGTGTGTCATGTTATGGTAAACTGAAAGGGTGGCCAGATGTAAGGAAGTGAGTGTTGCCAATAAGTGAACGAGCCTGGGACCCGGGACGTCCCAGAAGCTGACAAAAGACGATAAAGGAAATACTATAGAACAGTACAGCACAGGAACAGGCCCTTCAGCCCACAATGTATGTGCTGAACATAATGCCACGACCAACTATTATCTAAAATTAATTCCCTGCATATTTGTGACTATCCAAAAATCTCTGAATCTATCATAACTATCTGAATCACTATCATAACTGCCTCCACCACCACCCCTGGCAGCACGTTCCAGGCACCCATGACTCTCTTTGTAAGAAACATTGCCCTGCACGTCCACTTTAAACCTTGCACCTCTTCACTTTAAAGCTATGCCCTCTAATCTTTCACATTTCCACCCTATGAGCAAAAGGTCTAACTCTCTACCCTATCTATACCTCTCTCATAATTTTACATACTTCTAACAAGTCTCCCCTCATCCGTCATTCCAGGAATATTATGAGATAGTATATAGGACATATTTGTTTGCATAGGAACAGGCTTTCCGCCCATCTGGCATGTTGCTGAAGCGAGTATAAAGACTGATTTATGGTCCAGCTTCATGGACCCACTTTTCCTCATGTCTTTTTAGTTGAGGAAATGCATCAGCATCCTGTTTCAAATTAATAGTAAACCCTGCATTCATTGTTTTTGCGTTTCGGTTTCTACCACCCTCCGCAAGCAGAAATGTTTCCTTACTTGCCTGAGCTGTTTCTTCAAAGTTTTCTTTGATTGTCAGGGAGAGGATTTGGATTTTGTTCTCAGGTTTTGAACCCAGAACGTCCTAAAAAAAAACTTCCCTAGGTACAAAGGAAACTATCTGCAAATCTGCAGGTTCATTGTTTTACTAGTATCCTGGGTCATCTGTTTGGAATCTACATCCATCCAACATTTTAGAAACTCATGTTAAACATTCATTCCCCCCCCAGCAGTTGACCAAATAACAGTGGAGTGATTGATGACACCCCCATCATCATTGCCCCACCTGCTGACCGTGGCAAAGGCAGGTTGACCTGATGCCCTCTGCTCACCTGCCCGCTCATGTTCCCTCATAGATGTCAGAGTAGAGCGTCATGCCAGTTAGTTGGGCCTTCAACAGCAGAAGTTGGATGCTCTCGGGGTTTCTTTGCTTCAGCGCTGGAGATACTGCATGGCAACCGAACCTTCCTAACAACAACTAGAGTGCAGTCATGAGCCACTATCTACTCCATTGGGGACCTTCGGACTATCTTTGATAGGACTTTACTGGACTTTAACTTGCACTCAATGCTATTCACGTTATTCCCTTTAACATGTATCTTTACACTGTGGATGGATCGATTGTGATCAAGTATTGTCTTTCCGCTGACTGGATATCACTCAACAAAAGCCTTTCATTGTACCTTGGTACACGTGACAATAAACTAAACTCAAACTTGGAAACCGGCCCCTCGACCCTCCGAGTCTGCATTGACCAGCAATCATCCTCTACAGCGGCACTATGCTACATACGTGGCACGATGCTACATGCGCGGCACGGTGGTGTAATGGTGGAGTTACTGCTTTACAGCGCCAGAGACCCAGGTTCGATCCTAACTACGGGTGTTGTTTGTACAGAGTTTCTACGTGACCTACGTGGATTTTCTCTGGGTGGTCATAAGGTCATAAGTGATAGGAGCAGAATTAGGCCGTTCAGCCCATCAAGTCTACTCCACCATTCTATCGCTCCCTCCTAACCCCATTCTCCTGCCTTCTCCCCATAACACCTGACCCATAACCGGGTGCTCCTGTTTTCTCTCATGTGTGGGGATCGCTGGTCAGCGGTGGGTCGAAGGGCCTGGTTCTGCTGTACCTCTAAAAAAATAACGAGGGACAATTTACAATTTTACCAAAGCCTTGTAACCTACAAATCTGTAGGTCTTTGGAGTGTGGGAGGAAACCAGAGTATCGCACCAACCAGCGATCCCCGCACACTAACACTATCCTACACGCACTAGGAACAATTTACAATTTTACCAAGCCAATTGTTCCACAAACCTCTACGTCGTTGGAGTCTGAGAGAAAACCGGAGCACCCGGTTATGGATCAGGAATTATGGGGAAAAGGCAGGAGAATGGGGTTAGGAGGGAGAGATAGATCAGCCATGATTGAATGGCGGAGTAGACTTGATGGGTTGAATGGCCTAATTCTGCTCCTATCACTTATGACCTTATGACCACCTTATAATAATATAGCACTGAAAACAAGTAGACGGGTGCATATCCGTTTTACATGGATAAGCAGGGAATGGAGGGATGTTGATCACATACAGGCAGAGGAGAGTTTAACTTGAGTCTGATATCTTCAGTTTAACATCAGTCTGAAGAATGGTCCTGACCCAAAACACTGCTGAGAATCTGTTGAGGGAATGGACGGATGAGATTTAGGGTCAGGACCCTGCTCCAGACTCCCTCCACCAATGCTGCCTGACCTGTTGAATTCCTCCAACGCTTTGTTGTTTGCTCATAATTCTATGTAAACCAAGAGGTGAATAATTCCCCGCGGTTTTGTCTCCCCGGTGAATTTATTCGGGTCAGACATGCATGTGCTGATGCCGTTAATCCCCGGAGACTGCTGCCAATGATGTTTAGACAGATGAACTATCACTTCCAAAGCTAAATCAGGTATTGCCCTTTAATCTCAAAGGTTTTGTCACACTGAAACTATGTCAGCCATCAACAGATGATATAGCTCTCACTGTGTGTTACCACTAACACCGCAGTCAATGGCAGAGCAGTTATGTAACTGAATTAATCATTCAGGAGCATATGGACTTGAAACCCACCAAAGCAACTCTGTGAAGATTTCAATTTGGTACATCGAATGCAGAATAGTACAGCACAGGAACAGGCCATTCGGCCCACAATGTCTGTGCCGAGCCAACGATTATGCCAAGATTAACATTGTATTTAGTTTTTTTTTTAGTTTTTAGAGGTACAGTGTGGAAACAGGCCCTTCGGCCCACCAAGTCCATGCCGACCAACGATCACCCCATACACTATTTCTATCCTGCATACCAGGGACAAATTACCGAAGCCAATTAATCTACAAAACCTGCACATCCTTGGAGTGTGGGAAGAAACGGGAGCACCCGGAGAAAACCCATATAGTCACAGGGAGAACGTGCAAACTCCGCACAGACAGCACCCACAGTCAGAATCGAACCCAGGTCTCTGGCGCTGTGAGGCAGTGGCTCTATCGTTGTGATACCTCCTCTGGCTGCATGTGATCCATATCCATCCCTTCCCTGCATTCCATGCTGTAGCTCTCTATAGCGCTACAAAATTCTATGATGCCTTTGCAGGGAGTGTATGGGTCTTGAGTGCATTGGTTTAAGTTGACAGCAAGGACAGGCCCAAACAGCACGATCCCTGAGTGCCACATCAGCATCCAAAGAACCCCTTGGAAACAGGCTCTTTGGCCCCTCTGCTCCATGCAACCCTTTTTTCTATACCTCAGCCTCCAGCCACAGTCACCACCTCCCGCATAACCATCAGCGTCCATTCCTCTGCCCCTTGTGTCTAAATCCACTTCCATCTCTACCTGTTTGCCTTAACCTCTGTCTCTGAGTGAAACACAAAGTGCTCAAGCAACTCAGCCTAAAGGAGGGTCCCAACTAACACATCATCTGTCCATTCCCTCCATGGATGCTGCCTGACCCGCTGAGTTCCTCCAGCATTGTGTTTTACTCAAGACTCAGCATAAGGCCATAAGACCATGACATAGAATTAGGTCATTCGGCCCATCAAGTCTCCTCTGCCATTCAATGATGGCTGTCCTGAAGTTCCTTCTGTCTCCTCTCAATGAGAGCAAGTTCCACATCCCACTCTCAACCACCCCGTTTTCACGAAAGACAGACGCAAAGTGCTGGAGTAACTCAGCGGGTCAGGTCGTATCTCTGGAGAACATGGATAGGTGACGTTTTGAGTCTGTTGCCTTCTTCAGTCCCAACCCGGAATGTCACTCATCCTTTTACTCTAGAGATGCTGCCTGACCCGCTGATTTACTCCTGCACTTTGTGTCTCTCTCAGGAAAGGACTGTATCGATAATTTGAGATTGGATTCTACTATTTTAAGACCCTGTCATAATTTTAATACATTCGGTTAAGGAAAAAAGTGCAGGTGATAAAATAATCTATCTAACACTTGCTCGGTACAGGGGTATACATTGAGTTGGAACGCATGCTCCTGATGAGAAGCTCCCTGCCAACATCCATCACTGACGAAGCACAGAAATCCATCCACAAACAAAAGCTGTGTCAAAAGTTCAACCGACCTTGGTGAACTATTTGCCATAAATTTACTGTATTTCGTCTGAAACTGAAAACATGTCACAGAGCATTCAGGGAAAAGGAAATTATTTGCTTCCTTCATGAAGTAATGTGACCTTTTTTGAAAATGAGCGGAGGGGGATTTTGCCAGGAAACCTTGGGAAACATTTAAGGTGTGTCGCAGAGGCTCAGCTGGTAGAGTTGCTGCCTCACAGCAACAGAGATTACGTTCAATCCTGACATCGGGTGCTGTCTGTCTGAGTTTTGCAACACTCTCCCTGTGACCATCGGGGCTTCCTCCGGGTGCTCCGGATTCCTCCCAAATTCTAAAGACGTGCGGGCGTGTAGGTTAAATAGCCGCCTGTAAATTACTCCGGGCGTGTAGGGAGTGGATGGGAAAGTGGGATAACATAGAATTATTGGGAATATCGGGTGATTGATGGTCGGTAGGGACTCGATGGGCTGAAGGGCCTGTTTCCACGATGTATATCCAAACTCTAAATATGTTTGAAAAAACACCATTTGAAAACAACAGTGTCAGAATGGAGGAGATTTGTGGAATGGAAGAGGGAAGGTGGAAATTGAAAGATGCTGCTGATCTAAAATATAAAGCTGGAAATGCTGGAAACACTCAGTGGGTCAGGCAGCATCTGCGGAAAGTGAACCAGAATTAATGAATTACATCTGGGAACTTTGATCAGAAGTGGGGAAGTGAAGGAATTGGAATTTGAAAAGGCTGATGAACACCTGATACAATTCATCTCTCAATATAACACACTGGCATGAGGATACACAAGATAGTGATGCTGCCTTGCGTCTCCAGTAGCCGACGTTCAATCCTGACCTCGGGTGCTGTCTGTGTGGAGTTTGCACTTTCTCCCCGTGACTGCACGGATACCCCCTGCGAGCTCCTGTTTCCTCCTATATCCTAAGGACATGCAGATTTGTAGGTTAATTGGGCTGTGTGAATAGCCCCTATTGTATGGGAAAGTGGTAGAATCTAGTTCAGTTGAGTTTAGCTTACTGTCACATGCATTGAGGTACAGTTAAAAGCTTTTGTTGTGTGCTAACCTGTCAGCGGAAAGGCTATGCAAGATCTAGGAGAGAGGTGTTGGGAAGTTGAGTAACGAACAAAAGTTACAGGAAAAATAGTTGGGAATTTGATGGGCTGAATGGCCTCCTTCTACGTTGAAAGAACATAGAACTTACAACAGTACAGCACAAGAACAGGCCCTTCGGCCCACAATGTCCGTGCCAAGACCCATCTCTTAAATACCTGCTCATAACCCATATTCCTCATTCCCTGCATAACCATGTGCCTATATAGAAGTCTCTGAAATGGGAGGGAATGGTAAGGAAATATGGAAATTTCAATAGCACATTCTCACTCTTTCTCAATACCTCCTGATGAATCCTGTGCCTCTTCTCATTGTTTCCCATCGTGTCTGGGTGCGTGATTCAGCTGGCAGCCTCTTGAGCTCTTTGTAACCTCAGAACTGCCCTAAACTGTGGCCTTCCGCTCCCCAGTTAGTGTTCCCACGCCAACATGTCATGAATTAATTTCAGGAGAAAGACAAGACACAATGATGCTGGAAATCCTGTCAAACACATCCTCCGTTTACATCTTCCTTCCTCTGATATGTTCACAAAATGATGTATTCACATGAGTCATAGAAAGATGCAGCATGGAAGCAGGCCCTTCGGCCCACTCAATCCATGCCAGCCATCACCACCATAATCGTACATTGATAAGGTTGGACAAACGTGGATTGTTTTCGCTTGAACACCTGAGGTTGAGGTGAGTATATAAACGTATGTAAAATTATGAGGCAACTTTATTCCCCAGGGTGGAGATGTCAAAGACAAGAGGGCACAGCTTTAAGGTGAGAGGGGCTGGCCATTTTTTTACATAGAGTGGTGAGTGTTTTGAACACAATAGCAGGGGTAGTGGTGGAGGCAGGTGTTAAAGAAATATGGTTATGCTGAGAATGGAGGGATAGGGATCACATATAGGCAGATTAGATTAGTTTATCTTGCATGATGCTTGGCATTGACATTGTTGGCCGAAAGGCCTGTTCCTGTGCTGTACTGCTCTACGTTCTAAGTTCATTTCTCGGACGCCTTTATCTGAAGAAAAGGGTCCCATCCTGAAACTTCACCTACCCATGCGCTCCAGACACGCTGCCTGACATGTTGAGTTACTCCAGCACTTTGTGTCTATCTTTGGTGTAAACCAGCATCTACAGACGTTTCCACCACATTAGCAGGGTCATTAGGAAAGAGCCCCAGTGCGAGAGTGAATATGAGAGCTCTTTTCAAGGAGATGTTATAACTACAAAGGGCTGAATAATCCCACACCTAGTCTATGAACACAAGAGTCACTTGCTGCCTGAGCATTTTCATCATGACAGGCCCAGGGTGCAGGTTGCAAATTGTTTAGGTTTAACTTAATTCGAGTCACATATACGGAGGTAGAGTGAAAAGCTGGTGAACTCACTGTGGTGGATGTTAAATTTGTGTTTTTGTGTGTTTTTGTTATTTTTATTATATGTATGACTGCAAGGCACGAAATTTCATGCAGACCGAAAGGTCTGAATGACAATAAAGGATACTTTGACTCTTTTGACTTTGAAGATACAGAGAGCAGAATATAGTTCATCAGCATTGTAATGTAACAGTTCCACACACAGTCCAATGTCTACCGTGAGGTTGAGGTGAATTGGACAGTACCCTAGCTTATGGAAGGAAGGGAGGTGATGCGAGAGGAGGGAAAGCTGGAGAGGTGTGGAGGGATTTGGAGTGAAGGGGAGTGGAAGGGAAGGGAGGGGAAGGGAGTGGAGGAAAGGAAAGGAGAGGGGAGGAGAAGAATGTGGAGGAGAGGGGAAGGGAGGAGAGGGAAGGGTAGGGGAAGAAGAGAGGGGGAGCATAGGGATCCCATACATCTGTGTCCCAGGATCGAGGTGTTAGAGTTAATGTATAAAAAGGATGACTCTGCAACTTCGCAGGATCATTAGTTCAGAGGACCTCTGACCCCTTGTCACATCACATAGAGAGTCAGGGGATGACATGGAAGAGAGGGTGTGGATTGAATGTCAGAGAGGGGCCTCTGGAGGGAGAGGTGTGTGAGCTGTGTGTGCGTGCAGGAGAGTGTGTGTGGATATGTGTCTGTGTGACTGTTGAATGGACTGTGTGTGTGTGTGTGTTTGAGTTTATGCATTTGTGTACATGTGTGTTTGTGTGTGTTTGAGTTTGTGTTTGTATACATGTGTGTGTGTGTGTGTGTGTGTGTGTGCGTTTATGTGTTTGTGTACATGTATGTGTTTGCAGCTGTATGTATGCAAGTGTGTGCACATGTGCGTATTTGGGCATGCACATGCGCTCACTGTCACAGTGAAATTGCTCTGTATCTCCATCCCTTACACCCCACAACCTTCTCTCTATGATCCCCTTAGATCTCCTTCCTTCCCTATTGAGGCACCTCTCACCCCTCACCCCTCACCCCTCAGCCTCCTGCGCTCGAAGGAATAAAGTCCTATCCTGACCAACCTCTCCCTGTAGCTCAGGCCACAATGGTTTGAGGCTATAATATAGGTCAACACTTCCACGGATGAGAGAGGGAAAAGGGGGGGAGGGGATGGGAGGGGAGGGGAGGAGAGGGGATGGAAGGGAGGGGAGGGGAGGGGAGGGGACGGGAGGAGGGAAAGAAGGGGAGGGAAGGTGAGGGGAGAGGAGGGGAAGGGAAGGGTGAGGATGGGAGGGCAGGAGAGAGGAGGGCAGGAGAGACTGCAGATGTTTCAGTAGAGGCCCTGCATCAGGTCCTCAACATTGACTGTCCCTTTGACTCCACAGATACGGCTTTACCTGCTGAGCTCCTCCCACAGTTTGGTTGTTACTTAAACACTTCAGTAAATGACTGGGCTGGCACTGCCTTTTAAAATAGACTTTAGACCAAGGCCTAGTCTATCTCTCTCAGTAAGATATGGAAGGTCCCATGGCTTACAGGCAAGGAGCAGAGTCCAAACAGTCTGAAGAAGGGTCTCGACCTGAAAAGTCACCCATTCCTTCTATCCACAGATGCTGCCTGTCCTGCCGTTACGCCCGCATTTTGTGTCTATCTTCATTCTAAACATTAACACCAGGCCATTGAGATGTGAAATTTAGAACTGCATTTAGAACATAAAACAATACCGCCAGGAACAGGCATTCAGCCCACAAACTGCATGCTGAACACGATGCCAGATTGAACTGCCTGCACGTGATCCATATCCCTCTATTCCCTGCATTTCCATGTCCCAATCTAAAAGCCTCCTGCACGCCACTATCGTTTCTGCCTCCACCACCAAGCCTGACTCGTCTGAAGAAGGGTCCTGACATGAAACGTCACCTATCCATGTCCTCCAGAGATGCCGCCTGACCCGCTGAGTTACTCCAGCACTTTCTGTCCTTTTGTGAACAAAAGTTTGACTTAAGTAGCATCTTAAAGTACGAGAAAGAAGTGGGGAGCAGGGAGAGGTGAGGCATGGCCACCGATAGTAGGGCAAAAGGAACGGGAGACCAGGCTGTCATTACCCTTCCCTCGCACAGAAACACAGATACTCCCCTCCACCCCCCCACCCCCTCCCGCCCCAACCGTAACCAAGTCTAGAGGGTGGGAGCTGAGAACATGAACCCTCCGACTGCACTGTGTTGGTGGCCACTTTATCTTATTAATACAGTGAGTCACGGATGCTGGGGAAAGCTGACCTTAATATTACACATCAATGTAAAGCACGATGCACAAAGGAACTCTGTCAGGATACGCAGCAGATGACTCACATCAATAATTCAAGTAAGTAGACTGGATGCATTACATTAATTAGACAGAGAGACTTCTGATAGATTGCCATTTTGCAGTGCGCTTGGAGATTAAAGGCCCAGGGATTTCATTATTTTGCGTGCATTTGTTCATGGGCTGGTGGCATTCATTGGTCAGGCCAATAATTATTGCCCATTGATTGAAAGATACAGCATGGAGATAGGCCCTTCATCCCACCATGCCCACCGTGGATCACCCATTCACACTAGATCTATATTATCCCACTTTCCCATCCATCCTTGACGCACTAGTTTAGTTTAGTTTAGAGGTACAGCATGGAAACAGGCCCTTTGGCCCATCAAGTCCACGCCGACCATCGATCACCCGTTCACACTAGTTCTATATTATCCCACTTTCTCATCTACTCACTACACATCCGGGCCAATTTGCAGAGGGCCAATTAACCTACAAATCTGCATGAATTAAGGATGTACAGGAACACGGAGAACGTGCAAACTCCACACAGACAGCACCCAAGGTCAGGATCGGACCTGTATCTCTGGGGCTGTGAGGCAGCGGCCCTATCAGCTGCACTAGTCTACTGCCCATCTCTACCTAACCCTGAGATGAATGCTGCATGTTCTTCCCCAGACGATGTGGACTGCTCTAGTTTCCCATAATACAAATGAAATGTGCAGGATTGGTGGGGAAATTGAATAAATTGTTAATGTCAGGGGGGTTGGTGGGAAGATGGGAAAAATAAAATGGTTTAGGATAGGATTAGTGTAAAACTGGGTGATTAATGGTCGGCATCAATTCAGTGGGCTGAAGGGTCTGTTTCCGTATTACATCCCCCTCTATGTCACTCAGATACAGGATGCTGTCACCTTGGAAAGGGTGCAGAGGAATTTCACCAGACATTACCTGGCCTTGCAGGCTTGTGTTGTAGGGAGAGGTTGGATAGGCTGGGACTATCATCTTTGGAGTGTAGGAGGCCGAGAGGTGACCATATTGAGGTGTACAAGATCATAATTGGCATGGACAAAAGTGAATACTCACAGTCTTTATCGTAGGGTAGAGGATTCAAAAACTAGAGGGCACCGGCTTAAGGTGAGAGATTTAAGGACCTCAGGCACAACCTTATCACTCAGAGGGTTGTCTGTATCTAGAACGAGCTGCCAGTAGAAACTATAAAAGTGGATACAATTACGACGTTTAATAGACATTTGGACAAATATATGGATAGGAGGGGTTTAGCGGGATATGGGCTAAATGCAGGCAAATGGGACTAGCCCATTGTGCTTAATTGGTCGGCATGGACAAGGTGGGCCGAAGGGCCTGTCTCCATGTTGTACAGTTCTATGGTTCAACACTGAGGCCCAGAAGGGGCAGGTTTCCTTCCTGAAAGAGATTCATGAACCCCTGAGCCCTTCAGGCAGTTCAGAAGGTTAATGGTCAGCTCAGTGATGCACGAGCTGTGATCCTTACTCATTCCTGGTTCTGGACACTGGAATTCCCTCTCCAACAGCACTGTGAAAGCAATTTGACCACACGACTTTAACTAAAATGTGTGCAGTAGTTCAAGGAGGCGGGTTATCTTACTGTGAATAATTAGGGAATGTGGATCAATCCCATGCTTGCGTGTGGCATTTAGATCTTGATTAAAAGATAGGGGGTTGTAATTGAGGCTGAGAATGATAAAATCATTAGACCCACTGCTGGCCTAAACTACAGATATGGGTGCACCTCTGTGCGAGTTCAAACAAGGGATAGCGGAAGTTTGCGGGGGATGTCTTTAATATTAATAAGAACACAAAAACAGGAGCAGGAAAAGGCCACATGACTTCTCATGCCCTCTCCACTATTCAATAAGATCATTACTAATTGAATCTTGACAGCTTCACCTTCCTGCCCATTCCCTAAAGAATTTAAATCTCCAATGATCTATTTTGGCCTTGAATATAGCCAGTGAATAAACAGCCACATCTTGCTCGGGTCAAGGATTCCAAATTGCTATTGAGATCAAGGTCCAAAGGAAAGATTTAAAACAAGGTCAACAAACTATTTTTGGATAAGTAAATCAACAGATAAGGAGGATCCAAGATGAGGTGTTCCATACCAGAACATCCAAGATGTTCTCATTTTTTAGGGAACGGTGGTTCCCCTCTCCCATCATAGATGAGGCGCTCACTCGTGTCTCCTCGGTACCCCGCAGCTCCGCCCTTGCTCCCCCTAGTCGCAACAGAGACAGAGTACCCCGAGTCCTTACCTTCGCATAGAACACATAATCCTCCATAATTTCTGCCACCTCCAGTGGGATCCCACCACTAGCCACATTTTCCCATCTCCACCCTTTTCCATCTGCCCCAGAGACCGTTCCCTCCCCAACTCCCTGGTTAAAACTCATCCCTCCCCACCCAAACCACACCCTTCTCCTGCAACCGCGGAAGATGCAATACCTGTCACTATACCTCTTCCCTCGACTCTGTCCAGGGACCCCAACAGTCCTTTCAGGTTAGGCAGAGGTTCACTTGCACCTCCTCCAACCTCATCTACTGTATCTGTTGTTCAAGATGTGGACTCTTATACATCGGTGAGACCAAACGCAGACTGGGCGATCGTTTCACGGAACACCTTCGCTCAGCCCACGTGAACCAACCTGATCTCCCGGTTGCTGGACACTTTAATTCTGCTTCCCATTCCTACACAGACCTTTCTGTCCTCAGTCTCCTCCATTGTTAGAGTGAGGCTAAACGCAAATTGGAGGAACAACATCTCATATTTTGCTTGGGCAGCTTACAGCCCAGTGCTATGAATATTGATTTCTCTCACTTCAGGTAGCCCCGGCATTCCCTCTCTCTCTATCCCTCCCCCATCCAAGTTGCACTAGCTTCTCACTTTCGCCTCACAAACAGCTTACAGTGGCCTGTTTCCTTTATCATAGTTACTTTTTTGCATTTCTTTCATTCATTGTTCTGTATCTCTCCACATCACTGTCTATATCTCTCGTTTCCCTTATCCCTAACCAGACTGAAGTATCCAGAGATACTGCCTGTCCCGCTGAATTACTCCAGCTTTTTGACTCTATCTTCGGAGGAAATGAGGATCGGGCACAGTTCAAGGAAGATCTAATCAACGGGCTTGAGGTCTGAGTTTAGAAGGATGAGGGGGATACCTCATTGAAACATACCAAATGGTGATATTCCTGGATAGAGTGGATGTGGAGAGGATGTTTCGACTAGTGGGAGAGTCTAGGACCAGAGGGAACAACCTCAGAATAAAAGGATGTACCTTTTGAACAGAAATGAGAGGGAATTTCTTTAGCCAGAGAGTGGTGAATCTGTGGAAATCATTTCCACAGACAACAGTGGAGGCAGGTATTGGATATTTTAAAGTGGAGACTGACAAATTCTTGATTAGTAAGGTTATCAGATGTTATGGGGAGAAGGCAGGAGAATGGGGATGAGAGGGAAAGAGAGCTCAGTCATGATTGAATGGCAGATTTGATGGGCCAAATGGCTTAATTTGACTCCATGGATATGAACATGAATGACCTTCCCCTGCTCCTTGGTGAGACCAACAACTTCAGGACATCCTAGGTCCAAGCCCAAGTCAGTGGGACTCAGCACTAGGCTGCCCACAGCCTGAGTTTCGGAAAAGTACTGAGTGTTCCTTCCTGCAGCCACTCACCTGATAAGATGGAGGCCACTGCCGCGATGATAAAGGAGACAATGACTCCAGGTCCTGCCATCTCCTTGGCCACCAGGCCCGAGACGACGTACATGCCAGTGCCCACACAGCTGCCCACGCCCAGAGAAACCAGGTCCACGGTGGTGAGCACCTGGGCCAGCCTGGAGTGGCCCGCTCCGTGCTGGGTGGAGTCTTCCAGCATGGATTCCACCGGCTTGGTGCGGAGGATGCGGGAATGCAACGCCACCCATGTGGCGCCCCAGTGCACCCGCCGGGGGTCCAGGTACGAGAGGAAGCCACTCATCGCAACAAGAGGGGAGGGGGGGGGGAGGCTGCAGCCGCTACTTATAGGTCACAG
The DNA here is from genome assembly GCF_010909765.2 of Amblyraja radiata. Classification (NCBI taxonomy): domain Eukaryota; kingdom Metazoa; phylum Chordata; class Chondrichthyes; order Rajiformes; family Rajidae; genus Amblyraja; species Amblyraja radiata. Next base: position 34,469,364 of record NC_045968.1, read on the forward strand.
TGGGACGGAGGGGTCTTGTGGAGAATAGAGTGTTAAGGAGAGACCATCCAGCCGCTCACAGGGTGGTGGGCCAGGACACGCGGAACATAGTGCTGGGTCCGTGAATGACGGCCGACAGAAACTCCTCGAATCTGTCAGAACAAACAGAAGAGAGAATTCCTTAAAAAGTGTTCAACAATAACATCCACAGAAGGACCAGAAATATTAAAGGCAGTTTTCTTATCCAACACTCCAACCCTGAAGAGTTCCGACCCAAAAGATCAGCTATTCCTTTACTCCACTGATGCTGCCTGGCCCGCTGAGTTACTCCAGCACCTTGTGTATATCTCCAAATTTACATATGTTGGGTTTAGGTTCAGGTTTATCATTATCACGTGTACCAAGGTACAGTGAAAAGCTTTGTTTTGCATGCTATCCAAACAGATGAGATAATATCATATATAAATACAATTAAGCCAAACTCAAGTACATTAGGTAAAGGGGAAGATACAGAGTGCACAATCTAATTCTCAGCATTGTAGCGCATCAGTTCCAGAGACAAAGTCAAGCATCCAAAATGGGGTAGAGGTGAATCGGACAATACCTATCTTGTGGAAGGACTGTTCAGAAGCCTGATAACAAGAGGGGAATAATTTCCCTCTGTTGGTGCAACCTATCAAGATTCCGTATCTTCTGGAGTATGTGCTATATAATATTGGTGTGAATCTAGAGTGACATATAGGCCCTACCTGGGTAAAAAGGGAAAGTTTTCTTTACGACAATACATAACTCAAGGTATCCTCTCCATAAATGGTCAAGCTGGTCCATTGGACCATAAAACGACTCTGCAAAGCCAAGTATGTTCACCCCACCATGTATTTGTTAGCTTTCTAATTTGTTCCACTGTCCTGTTTTATCACCATAGCTCTGCAGAATCCCAGCACTTGTCCTGATCCCATTCGAACCCTCCTGTTGAATCTGCTCCTTTTGGTCACAGCAGCTCTCTGAGTAAAAACATTCTCCTCAATCTCCCTCCATCAAACTTGCATTCCTCTGGCAATCACCCATCTTGCCACTTGAAACGGCTTCTCTGCATTTAACCTGGTCAAAACCCTTCATCATCTGAGGAGGTAATTGAGGCAGATATCATCACAATGTTTTAAAGATATTTGGACAGGTACTTGGAGAGGATAGGTTTAGAAAATATGGGCTAAACGCTGGCAGGTTGGACTAGGGTAGATGGGGCATCTTGGTCAGCATGTCCATTGTCGGGACAAAGGGCCTGTTTCCATGCAATATGACTATGACATCTAGTGGCATTCAAGACAATTTTACTCTGACTCTGACCTACATAATGGAAAGCTAACATGGAAACAGTTATGTCAGCACCCAGCTTGGCTGGCGATGATTGTCTGATCCAGAGAGTGTATAACATGACACACACAGTTATCGAGTCACAGCAAACTTCGGTCTCTGATTGCATATAATGCCCCGAGTTGGATAATGATTAAAAAAAAATACTTCATCAATATTGCAATAACCCTCCACGGCTGAGAGGAGAAGGCACTGAAAGAGAATCAAAGTGGATATCATCGCTGGTAAGATGAAGCCTAAGTAATAGAACATTTGGAACCAGGAGAGGAACAACAGGGTCAGATCTGCACAGGTCGCTTGATATGTAGCCATTGCCCATTCAGCATAAACAGAGGCACAAGAGACAGGTTCAGATAATAACACTGAGACACAAGGAACTACAGATGCTGGAATCTGGAGCAAACAACAGTGCTGGAAAAAAATCAGCGGGTCAGAAGGATCTACAGAACTACGGGGGAAGTGCAAGAGAATAGGGCTAATTTGATATTCAAAGCACCAACACAGGCATGATGGGCAGAAAGGACTTCTCCTGTGTGAAGTGGATGTCTGATTTAATGTTCTAGGACAGAGTGGCTATCCTGGTGGATGTAAACTAGCCCATGGCAACGGAGCCAAGTTGCTTCTCCTGGTCTTCCCAACCTTTACCGCTCAACCAACATCCCAGTCGAGAACACTAACAGGCCAACTAGGGGGGCACAGTGGCGCAGCGGTAGAGTTGCTGCCTTACTGCGCCAGAAACCCGGGTTTGATCCTGACTATGGGTGCTGTCAGTATGGAGTTTGTACATTCTCCATGTGTCCGCGTATACTCCGGGTGCACTGGTTTCCTCCTACACTACAAAGATGTAGAGGTTTATAGGTTATTTGGCTTTGTTGAGTTGTAAAATTGTCCCTTGTATGTGTAGGTTAGTGTACAGGGTGATAATTGGTCAGCGTGGACTTGATGGGCCAAAGGTCCTGTTTTTCTGGGCTGTATCTCAAAAGTCTGAAGTCTAAATATCTCAGTGCTGTTTAGTTAAGCTTAGTTTAGTGATACATCATGGAAACAGGCCCTTCAGCCCGCCAAGTCCACGTTGACCATCGATCATCCATTCACACACATTCTATGTTATCCCAATGTCTCATCCACTCCCTACACACTGGGACAATTTACAGAGGGCCAATTAACCTACAAACCCGCACGTCTTTGGGACTTGGAGGAAACTGGAGCACCCAGAGGAAACCCACACGGTAACAGGGATAACATGCAAACACCACACAGACAGACAGCACCCAAGGTGAGGATCGAACCAGTGTCTCTAGCACTGTGAGGCAGCAGCTCTACTGGCTACGTCACTATGCAAAGATTGCTTTTCATCCAGTGAGGTCAGACTCTGCCTAAGCGGGTGGAATACCTGTGACTGTGTTCTCCACAATCTCTGCAGTTTGGGGCGTTTCAATACCTTGGTCTCCTGCCTGTTTCTCCGCACTGCAACTTCTTCAGAGAACCTGCAGGAAAATAAGCATTAGAAGATGTAGTCTAGGTTTCAAGCTAAGCTGTAACTTTCATGGACTGCACTCCAGCTATTACACACTGTTTGTATCCCAGCAGGTTGAGTAGATGTACATGTTATATACACACATAGAGTCTCAGTGTCATTCAGCACGGAAACAGGCCCTTCAGCCCAACTTGCTCATGCGACCAAGATGCCCCATCTACTCTAGTCCTACGGGCCCATGTTTGACCCATATTCCTCTAAACCTTTCCTATCCATCCTGTCCAAATATCTTTTAAGATTTTGCAAGATTTTCGCATATGCCAATATGAGGGTGTCTATTTGTGAATACATGCGTTCTCGTATGCGTGTTTGCTTGAGTATTTGTGTCTATTGCGTGTGATGTGCCTTGAGAGTATTTGTAAATGGTTCTGTGTGACCGTGTGGATATTTGTATCTGTCTGTGTGTTAGTGTGTGTGTTTAAATTGTATGCGAGTTTGTTGCATTTTGCGTGCCTTCATATGTGCACACACACATGCATCTCTTATGTGTGTGCAAGTGTTTGAAGAATCAACGAGGCTCACTGCCCTTGAGTCAGCTCATTGTGGCTCAGGATCCTGTTGTGCTCTGAGTAATTCAGGCTCCTTATGTGAGTGACTGCATGTTGATCATGGGCTGTGCACTGAGTCAGGTATTGCGGGGAGTGGGAGGTCCCATTGTGTTCACAGCCATCATTGGAAATGAACAAAAGGATCAAATGAACAGCAGAATCAAAGCAAAGTCTTTTGAAGTATATAGAGCCTTGCAGAACTCAGAAACCCTCCAAAGTCTTTTACACCCGACTTTGAAATGCTGTAATAATAAATAAGGGATGGCGCAGTAGCACTGCGGTAGAGTTGCTGCCTCACAGCGCCAGAGACCTGGGTTCAATCCTGACTACAGGTGCTGTCTGTACAAGATTGTACATTCTCCCTGTAACTGCGTGGGCAACATTAGACTGCCCTATGGCAAAGAGGGTCAGAACGGGGCCCTGAGACCAACACAAAAGTTTCATTCTCTGGGGAACATCATGTACCTGCATGGAATGGAGGGGAGAACAAGTTCTGGTTGCACCATTACAGGAAGAATGTGGAGAGGCTGCAGAATGTTGCCTGGATTGGAGAGTATTATCGATAAGGAGAGGTGACGGGTGATAGGGGAACGGCATGAGTCAGGACACAGGCCTTCTAGATAAGCTAATGAGACGTTAAGAGGGGAAATAGGACAGGAAGGTGTTTGACAGGAAGCCATGATGCAGCTTTAAAGGACTTTGGTCAGGCTGCATTTGGAGTATAGTGTGCAGTTCTTTTTGCCCCATCACAGGAAGTATGTACAGGCTTTGGAGAAAGCGCAGAGGAGGTTTACCAGAATGGTGCCTGGATTGGAGGGTTTTATCTATAAGGACAAGCCTGGAGTGTTTGCTCTGGATGTCAGAGGCAGAGGGGAGACTTGATAGAAGTATATAAAATTATAATGGATAGGGTAGAAAGACAGACCTTTTTTCCCCAGGGTGGACATTTCAGGGGGGGCATAGCTTTAAGATGAGAAGCAAAAAGATTAAAGGAAATGTGCAGGGCTAATTATTTTACACAAAAGTGCCTGGAACCAGCCAGAGGTGGTGATGGAGACAATAATGGCATTTTAGATAGGTACATGGATATGCAGGGATTGGAGGATTGGAGAATATGCATCGCATAGTCAGGAGGGAGTAGATTGGCACGGACATTGGGGGCCGAAAGGGCCTTTTCTTCTGATGGACTGTCCTATGTTCTATGAAATATAAGGAAGCATTGATTTCTCCCTCACAGGACTCTCATTGCCTCTCTCCTCTCCACTTTAATCCTCACTTTCTGTGCTCTCTTCCCAACCTGCTCTCCTCTTTCCCACCTTAAACCACATATTTTCCTCCACCTGAACTTCCTTTTCCTATCATGTCCTAATCATCCTTCCTCCTATTCCTTTTTTTCTCCTTCCATTTCTCTCCAATTTCTAACTCAATTTCCCTCTCCTCCTTGGCCCAATGTTCACCCTCTCTTCTCTTTCTTTCCTTTAAGACACACCTCCCATTCCATACAGGGCCGCACTCCTCCTCCTCCTCCTCCCCCTCTCCCCCTCTCCCCCTCTCCCCCTCTCCCCCTCCAACCCCCCAACCCCCCAACCCCCCAACCTCCACTCCCCCCAACCTCCACTCCCCCCAACCTCCACTCCCCCCCAACCTCCACTCCCCCCCAACCTCCACTCCCCCCCAACCTCCACTCCCCCCCAACCTCCACACTAGTACTCCAATTTCAGGAGTGATTTAGAGCACAGCCCTTGTGCCCACCTCTCCCTATTATGGTGAGTTGGGGAGAGAGATATGGTGTTGCATCAGAATTGATGAGCAAAGGAACCTAGATTACTCTATCAGTGTCTGTCCCAACTTGAAGAAACCAATTAAAGTCATCATTATAGAGTCATGCAGCATGGGAACCAGCCCTTCGGCCCACCTTGTCCTTGCTGACCAGGTTGGCATAGCGGACTAGTCCCATTTCAAGGTGTGAGGGGTAAGATATAACAGGAAACTGAGGGTCAACTTTTTCACACAGTTGGTGATGGGTATAAGGATGGAGCTGCCAGAGGAGGGAGTAGAGGCAGGTGTAAGAACAACATTTAAATACATTTTAACAGGTACATGGATAGGAAAGGTTTAGAGGGATATGGGCCAAATGTGGGAAGGTGGGACCAGTGTAGATTGGACAACTTGTTTGGCATGAGCATGTTGGGCTGAAGGGTTTGCTTCCATGCTGTGAGACTGTATTTGCCTGTATGTGGCCCATTACTATCCATTCCAAAACCCTTCCTATCAATTTCTCACCTGTGGCTAATGATGATATAAATATCAGTGCACAGGCCTCCCTAGCTTCCCACGTGGTCCAAGGATGTATTTTGTCAAGCCCTGGGGATTTATCCACTGTAACCCACTTTAAAAATGCCAATGCCAAATGTTTCAAGTCAAAGATGATTTATTGACATCTGAAATGCTCACTCTCCTCTATCTGCAGATGCTGCCTGACTTGCTGAGTTTTCCCTGCATATCCTATTTTTGTTTCAGATTTCCGGCATCTGCGTTTATTAAAAAACAATTCCTTTACTGGAAAAGGACAGCTCAGTTTTCAGTCAGGCTGATTCAGCGCAGCATAAATCGATAGGTATAGAGGGACTAGTTGAATTAATTAATTGGGTAGAATCACCAGAATAAACAGCAGGCAATTGAGGATTCTTCTATTAATAGTTGGCATGCCTGATGTCAGTTTAGTGATTTCAGTTTAGAGTTACAGTTTATGTAGTTTATTGTCACGTGTACCGAGGTACAGTGAAAAGCTGTTGTTGCGTGCTAACCAGTTAGCAGAAACACAATACATGATTACAATCGATCTATTTACAGTGTAAAGATACATGATAAAGGAATAACTATTAGTGCAAGGTAAAGGCAGCAAAGTCTGATCAGGGATAGTGCGAGGGTCATCAAAGAGGTAGATAGTAGTTCAGCATTGCTCTCAGGTTGTGGTTGGATGATTCAGTTGCCTGATAACAGCTGGGAAGAAACTGTCCCCAAATCTGGTGGTGTGCATTTTCACACTTCTATACCTTTTGCCTGATGGGAGAGGGGAGAAGACATCACTCACTCAACTCGGTTGCTGAGATTTGCCTGGTCGTATAGTCAGAGGTGCCTTCTCCCAGGGCAAAGTCTCTGGGTTGCTGTCAACGTTCTCTCTGTGTGTCTGACTTTTGAGTCGCACCTGCATCTCACAACAGAGCAGAACGATCAATCAGGGAGCGAGGCATCGTGGACAGGGCCAGTCGTGGACAAGGTGCTGTCCACACGTGATGAGTGCCTGTGCACACATCCACTCAATCCCATGGACAATCTACGCACGTGGACGAGAGAAACAAAAATAGGTCGCACAGAATCACTGCTTCCTAATAGCATCGTTCTAATTTTAACGACACACCTGTCAGCAAACTTGAAGAAATAGTGCACACTTCGCCATCTAAGTTAAGAATATATTATGCTTTTTTTTGTTCCAGATTCCAGTATCTACTGTCTCAGGTTGTTATAGAGTCAGAGTCACACAACACAGAAACAGTGCCCTTTATTCCATTCCCATTAAGCTAGCCTGCGTTTGCCCCCATATGCCTCTAAACCTTTCCTATCCATTTTCCCACATTTGGCCCATATCTCTCTTCACCTTTCTGATCCATGTATCTTTTCAAGTGTCTTTTAAATGCTATAGTACCTGCCTCAAGTACCTCCTCTGGACAGTTCTTTCCATATATACATCATTCTCTGCATGAAAGAGTTGTCCCTCACTTTCCTATTAAACCTGCCTCCTCCCACCTTAAACCTGTTACTTAAGATGCACGGAAATGTGAAGGCAAAGAGAAGTTTAAGACAGCAACAGCAGAGAATTGTAACCAGGATGGAGACTAAGGACAGACAGTTGCTAAGTGGCACTAATTATCCGAGAAACCACTTCTACAAACGTTGGCTGACGAAACTGCTCCCTGGCAATTAATACCAACAATTGTGGAGAGTTCTTTAATCTGAATGAGTGAGTTTATTACCAATGGCAGCATTTAATGACGTTTCATAGACTAGATGACCATCAAGTGGTGATTATTCAACCACCAATCAGAAATCTTCAGGGAATGGAGACACAAGGAACTGCAGATGCTGGAATCTACAGCAAAACACAAAGTGCTGGAGGAACTCAAGTGGATCAGGCAGAATCTGTGGAGGGAATAGACAGATGACCTTTTTTAGGTCAGGACCCTTCTTGAAACTGGTAACAGGTAAGTGGGTTTGAGAATCTGGGGCTTCTCATCGGAGTAAACATTAGCCTTATGGAAAAGAGGTGTTTTCAATAGGGCGGCCAGGTGGCACAGCGGGTAGAGCTGCTGCCTGACAGCGCCAAGGCCTGAGTTTGATCCTGACAATGGGTCCTGTCTGTACATTCTCTCTGTGACCGCGTGGGTTTTCTCCGGGTGCTCTGGTTTCCTCTCACATTCCAAGGTATTACAGGTTTATAGGTTAATTGGCTTCAGTAAAATTATAAATTGGCCCTAGAGGGTAGGATACTGCTAGTGTATGGGCGATTGCTGGTTGGTGTGAACTTGGTGGGCCAAAGAGCTTGTTCTCATGCTGTATCTCTCAAGTCTAAACTCCAAGTGGCCTCGCCAAAGGAAATGAAAACTCCTGTCATTAATAACCTTTCTTGGTTTCCATTGTCTAATCAGAATCATAGGATGATAAGGATCGAAGGTGAATATACATTCACCATGTCTGCCCTGGTTCTTCAACAAGAGCTCTCCATTAGACGCAGGCCCGCCTCTTTATTTCCCACCACTCTATACATTACTGAGAATCTTTGCCACTAAATATCCTTCGATTGTCCTGCAGCACATTACCGGAGACTTTGTGGTACTGGGGAATTTTATTTCCTCACTTCCCCATCAGTTTTCTGGCAATTACTATCAGTTTCTCTGCCATTGGAAACAGCTTCCTTCAATTCTGTCAAGATCACTCAACATTTTAGTCTGCATCCTTTAAATTTCCCCTGACTCTAATTGATAAATTAGATTAATTGGATGAATTCCTGATCTGCCAATCTACCACATTGTGAACATTGCACTTTTTAAAATCTGCGCTTTCTCACAAGCTGTATATTCTCCTCTCTGTTTCCTTTCTCTTCGGCACTACCTGTTGCACTCATGTATGGTGTGATTTGACTGAATAGCACGCATACAAAGATTTTTACAGTATCTCAGTATACATGGCAATAATAAACCAAGAGTTATTTTTAAAGAAACAAGGAATTGCTGATGCAGGTTTATAAATATGACAAGAATAAACCTAAACCTAAAATATCATATTCATACAGCATGGAAACAGACCCTTCAGCCCAACACATTCATGCTCACAAAGATGCACCATCTAAGCCAGTTTGATTTCCCCGTGTTTTTCTCATATCCTTCTAAACCTTTGCTATCCCTGTAGGTGTTGTTCACTCTCAGTGCTTCAGTACGGCACATTAGCGCAGCAGTAGAGTTGCTGCCTTACAGCGCCGGAGACCCGGGTTCTATCTTGACTACGGGTCCTGTCTGTGGAGTTTGCATGTTCTCCCTGACCTTGTGTGTTTTCTTCCACGTTCTGGAAGACATGCCGGTTTGTAGGTTAATTGGCTTCAGTAAAAATAGTAAATTCTCCCTAGTGTGTAAGACAGTGTTCATGTACGGGGTAATCACTGGTTGGCGCAAACCCAGTAGGCCGAACGGTCTGTTTCCATCCAGTATCTCTAAACAAAATGTAACTAAACTCAGCTTTTCTGGAAACCAAAGGGGAAAAGTGATCGAAGTAAGGCTGTTTAATAAGGGTGTTTCTATTTGGTCCAAATGAAAATACAACTACCAGGATATAATGTTGAAATTACCATTTCCAACTGTGCTTGCTTCAATCTCACTGAAGACACAGCCATTTAAACACTTATGATTAATTCAGGACCCATTTCTGCTGCAATTATTGGCCTTTAAGCAGCATTGTGACTGGAATGAGGCACCAGATACACTTTGGAATTGTTTACATGGTTAAACATAATAGGGGCAATGTATTGATGAAAATAACAGTGTCTGAAACCTCGCCTTAGATTATGTGTCAGTTTTCCAGCTCGGATCAGAGATTCATGGTGAATGAAAAATTGTTGCTGGTGCTTGGATGATAAATGATGTTCCGTCGTTAGCTTTGCAAAGATGACAATGTAACTCAACCTCTGCTTTGTGATGCTCATGCAGTTGTACACCAACCATTCTTCAATTCACACCAGAGAGCTGATTGATTGATCAAAAGATACTGCATGGAACATTGAGCAAAACACAAAGTGCTGGAGGATCTCAGCGGGTCAGGCAGTTTCTGTGGAGTGAATGGGCATTGTGTTCATGCTGACCATCGACGTAGATGTGTTTCAAAGCACTAACTTTGGGAAGACTTAGTTGTTTAGTTTGGAGATACAGCATGGAAACAGGCCCTTCAGCCCACCGAGTCCACGCCGCCCATTGATCACCCATTCACACTAGTTCTATGTTATCCCACTTTCTCATCCACTCTCTACTCACAAGAGACAATTTACAGAGGCCAATTAACCTACAAACCTGCACATCTTTAAGATGCGGGAGGAATCCGGAGCACCCGCTGAATGACTCCAGCATTTTGTGTCTGTCGACGGTATGAACATTAAATCTCTAATTTTAAGTAAATTCTACTTACACTTCCCTCCCCTCCCTTCTCTCCTCCCCTCTTGCTCCGTTCCTCCACCTAGCCATTTTACCAATTCCACAGTACTACACATTGTTTCCCTCTTATCACCTTCCCTAGCCATCAATGGGCCCACCAGGGCACCAGCCTGTCTGAGATACATAGATACATAGAAATTAGGTGCAGGAGTAGGCCATTTGGCCCTTCGAGCCTGCACCGCCATTCAATATGATCATGGCTGATCATCCAACTCAGTATCCCGTACCTGCCTTCTCTCCATACCCCCTGATCCCTTTAGCCACAAGGGCCACATCTAACTCCCTCTTAAATATAGCCAATGAACTGGCCTCAACTACCCTCTGTGGCAGAGAGTTCCAGAGATTCACCACTCTCTGTGTGAAAAAGTTTCTTCTCATCTCGGTCCTAAAGGATTTCCCCTTATCCTTAAGCTGTGACCCCTTGTCCTGGACTTCCCCAACATCGGGAACAATCTTCCTGCATCTAGCCTGTCCAACCCCATAAGAATTTTGTACGTTTCTATAAGATCCCCTCTCAATCTCCTAAATTCTAGCGAGTATAAGCCAAGTCTATCCAGTCTTTCTTCATATGAAAGTCCTGACATCCCAGGAATCAGTCTGGTGAACCTTCTCTGCACTCCCTCTATGGCTATAATGTCCTTCCTCAGATTTGGAGACCAAAACTGTACGCAATACTCCAGGTCTGGTCTCACCAAGACCCTGTACAACTGCAGTAGAATCTCCCTGCTCCTATACTCAAATCCTTTTGCTATGAAAGCTAACATACCATTCGCTTTCTTCACTGCCTGCTGCACCTGCATGCCTACTTTCAATGACTGGTGTACCATGACACCCAGGTCTCGCTGCATCTCCCCTTTTCCAAATCGGCCACCATTTAGATAATAGTCTGCTTTCCTGTTTTTGCCACCAAAGTGGATAACCTCACATTTATCCACATTATACTGCATCTGCCAAACATTTGCCCACTCACCCAGCCTATCCAAGTCACCTTGCAGTCTCCTAGCATCCTCCTCACAGCTAACACTGCCCCCCAGCTTTGTGTCATCCGCAAACTTGGAGATGTTGCCTTCAATTCCCTCATCCAGATCATTAATATAAATTGTAAATAGCTGGGGTCCCAGCACTGAGCCTTGCGGTACCCCACTAGTCACTGCCTGCCATTGTGAAAAGGACCCGTTTACTCCTACTCTTTGCTTCCTGTTTGCCAGCCAGTTCTCTATCCACATCAATACTGAACCCCCAATACCGTGTGCTTTAAGTTTGTATACTAATCTCTTATGTGGGACCTTGTCGAAAGCCTTTTGAAAGTCCAGATACAACACATCCACTGGTTCTCCCCTATCCACTCTACTAGTTACATCCTCGAAAAATTCTATAAGATTCGTCAGACATGATTTACCTTTCGTAAATCCATGCTGACTTTGTCCAATGATTTCACCACTTTCCAAATGTGCTGCTATCCCATCTTTTATAACTGACTCTAGCAGTTTCCCCACTACCGATGTTAGACTAACTGGTCTGTAATTCCCCAGCTCTTCACCCCCCCTCCATCCTCTACTTTCAGTAGGAAGTAGGAAACATACCCAGAATATCACCCATCCTTTTTCTCCAGAGATGCTGCTCCAGCACCTCGGTGTTTATCTTTGGTATAAACCTGTATCTGCAGGTAATTACCACAAGTGTGGGAATTATTCAGGAGACACAAAGAATTGCAGATTGTGGAATCTTGAACAAAACACTAAGAGTTGGAAGACTTAGTAGGCGGTCACAGTGGCGCAGCGGTAGAGTTGCTGCCTTACAGCGAATGCAGCGCCAGAGACCCGGGTTCGATCCAGACTACGGGTGCTGTCTGTAGGGAGTTTGTACGTTCTCCCCATGACCTGCGTGGGTTTTCTCTGAGATCTTTGGTTTCCTCCCACACTCCAAAGTTTGTAGGTTAATTGGCTTGGTAAATGTAAAAATTGTCCCTAGTGTGTGTAGGGATCGCTGGTCGGCGGGGACCCGGTGGGCCGAAGGGCCTGTTTCTGCACTGTATGTCTAAACTAAGCTAAAACTCGGCAGATCAGGCAGCATCTGTGGAGGGAAATGGTCAGACGACACTTCAGGCCCCTTCAGACTCAAGTTTGAAGAACTTGGTCCAGTCTGAAGAAGGGCCCTGATCTTGGCATCTGTCCGTTCCTTCCACAGATGCAGCCTGACCCGCTGAGCTCCTCCAGCACTTTGTTTTGTTGGAGATTCATTCTCTTTGGTTGTGTATTGTTACAAGAGATCTACAGGAAAAATGTCCATATTGGTAATATCTTTAGACTTCCTGCATACCTGGCTCTTGATCAAGCTGCCTTTGAGTTAATTCACTGTGATTCACCCTCATTCTGGACATGCTGCACTAAATGTTATTCACATAATTCTCTTTATCATGCATCTGTACACTGTGGATGGGTCGATTGTAACCATGCATTGTCTTTCCACTGACTGATTAGCATGCAACGAAAGGTCTTCATTGTACCTTGGTGCACATGACAATGAACTAAACTCAAACTCAGCTCATTCTGTTCTTCATTCCCGAGCAGCTAAATCACACTGGTTGACCAGAAACACTGTCTCTCCTGACGCTCAGATCCTTGCTGTATAATTAGCAACACTTCCAACTATTTTGTAAGCAATGCATTGTGATACCTAAAAGAGGTGCTCCAACTTGCACAGGCATTGTACATCATTGGATGCTGTGCTCCCTCAAACTCCAGTCCAATGACCTTGTAACATTTTGTCTGGCTAGTGATGCGCCAGCTGAATAAAGCTGGGATCCAGTTGTAATGTCTGTGCTTTTGAGTTACATTGAGCGGCAACCCAGGGTTCCTTCACCTCCGTCTCTAAAGCTGCTCAGTAGCTGCTGAAAATAAATATTTATAGGTTGTAAGGTGAGGTCAAGCTTGGATATGATGGTTTACAGTGAGCAACAGTCATCCAATACATAATCCAGATGGCTTGTGTCTTGTACCAGACAGTCCCCTGGCACATGGGAAAGCTCCGTGCACTGTGCTAGAACTTGTTGATGCATTAACCATTCTCACAATCTGCTCACATTCCAGTTTGTTTTGCAAAGTAAGGACGAGGCATTGCCTCAGATGTACCTACAAAGGCCAAGATAAGACTCGATATCTGTAAGATACTGGAAAGCTACAGAAATGTAGCGACTATTTGTGTACTGCCGCAGAAGAAATCGACTCCATTCTTTCACTCCTGTACAAATGTCTGATTATGCTTGTGTTGAGAACGATTTTACTGGATTATATGCAAAACGAAATTACCACTACTAATTTCATGGTGTTCCTGTTATACTTGAGAAAAGAAAGAAATTGTATGATATGGAACTCTTCATCCATAGATACATAGACAATAGGTGCAGGAGTAGGCCATTTGGCCCATCGAGACAACACCGCCTTTCAATGTGATCATGGCTGATCATCCACAATCAGTACCCGGTTCCTGCCTTCTCCCAATATCCCTTGATTTCGCTAGCCCTATGCATCCAGTGAATCGGCGTCCACTGTCTTCTAAGGCAGAGAATTCCACAAATTCACAACTCCCTGTGTGAAAAAGTTTTTCCTCATCTTAGTTCTAAATGGTCTACCCCTTATTCTTAAACTGTGGCCCCTGGTTTTGGACTCCCCCAACATCGGGAACATGTTTCCTGCATCTAGCGTGTCCAATCCCTTAATAATTTTAGATGTTTATCGATAAGATCCCCTCTCATCCGTCTAAATTTCAGTGTATATAAGCCCAGTGGCTCCATTCTTTCATCATATGACAGTTCCGCCATCCGGGAATTAACCTTGTGAACCTACGCTGCACTCCCTCAATAGCAAGAATGTCCTTCCTCAAATTAGGAGACCAAAACTGCACACAATACTCCAGGTGTGGTCTCACCAGGTTCCTGTACAACTGCAGAAGAACCTCTTTGCTCCTGTACTCAACTCCTCTCGTTATGAAGGCCAACATGCCATTAGCTTTCTAGCTGCTGTACCTGCATGCTTACTTTCAGTGACTTATGTACAAGGACACCCAGGTCTCGTTGTACTTCCCCTTTTCCTAACCTGACACCATTCAGATAATAATCTGCCTTCCTGTTCTTGCCACCAAAGTGGATAACCTCACATTTATTCACATTATACTGCACCTGGCATGCATCTGACCACTAACCCAACTTGTCCAAGCCACCCTGCATCCTCGTAGCATCATTTTCACAGTTCACACTGCCACCCAGCTTTGTGTCATCTGCAAATTTGCTAATGTTACTTTTAATTCCTTTATGGTTCTTCGTAACCTTAAGTCATGCTGTGACATTTCCTGCCAATAAAGCAATTAAAGTATTTAAAAAATTTATTTTGAGGATGTCACCGACAAGGCCAATGTTTATTTCCCAATTCCAATCACCGTTGAGAAGGTGGTGATGAACTATCCACTGAATTGCTGTAGACTTTCTGGTGAAGGTCCTCCTGCAATGTGGTTGGGCGGGGTGTTCCAAGATTTAGACCCAAAGACAATAAAGAACTGGCAATATACAGTTTGAATGTCAGGATAGTGTGCAACTTAGAGGGGAAGATGCAGGTTGAGGTGCTCTCCTTCTCCTCATTGGTTACAGTTATTGTGAAGAGGCTATCAGGGAAGACGAGGTGAATATATGAAGGTAGATGGCAACTAATGCAGATTGCCAATGCAGTGCTACTGGTGGAGGGAAGGATGTTTTTGCATGGTTTGCATTGGATGGACTTGGTTGTTGTTGAAGCTGTACTCATAGAATTATGTAGCACGGAAACAGTCCCTTCTGTCCAACTCTTCCATGCCGACTCATCTAAACTAGTCCCATTTACCCACAAAAAAAGACACAAAGTACTGGAGTAACTCAGCAGGTCAGGCAACATCTCTGCTGAACATGGATAGGTGATGTTTTGAGTCAGGACCCTTCTTCAGGCTTGACCCAAAATGTCACCTACAATGTTCTCCAAAGGTGTCTGCTGATCCACTGAGTTACTCTAGCAATTTGCATCTTTTTGGTATTAACCAGCATCTGCAATTCCTTGTTTCTCCCACTTACGTATGTTTGTTGCATATCCCTCTAAATCTTTCCTAACCATACACTCCTCCGAGCAAGTGGTGAGTGTATGCAGGATGTATCTGACTTGTAGATGGTGGAAAAGTCTTGGGTAATCACGAGTTGAGTCACTCACCACCTGACACACAGCCTTTGGTCTGCTCTTGTAACCATTGTATTCACATGGTGGGTCCACGTGCATTTCTGGTCAATGGTGCGCCCAAAGATTTTGAAAATGAAAGCTAGGAGCTGCTCAAATGATATTTGCCTCTCACCTGAGCATTGTCCATGATATAATTGAAAACTGTGAATAATATCCTCACTCCAAGCATTTGCAAACAGTAGAGATAGATGTTAGCAACAAAACAAATACCATAAACTCTTGGTAGATCAGGCTACATCAATGGGGAAGGAAATAGAATCAAGATCATTGATCTGAAACTTTGATTCCTCTCTCTCCATTGATCCTGTCGGGTCTGCTGAATGGCAGTGAAACTGAGATGAAAATTGGCACTCTCTCTGTGATGGAGAAATCACCAGGTGAAAAGCTCAGCTCTGAAACACACCACATAGATTATAACAATCTGAGACAGAGGCTAATGAGAAGGATAAAAAGCAGGGCCAGATAAAGAGTTTAGACTTAACATGGCAGCAGTTCAAGGCTGCAATTACTTGTGAAAAGGGGAATTGTGCCTACACTTGTAAAGGAAATATTTGTTGCACTTTATTTTCTGTTTGCTTACGTTTTTTTGTTTTTATTTTTACTTTTACACTACGTATTGTACTCGTATATGGCACAATCTGCCTGGATAGTACGCAAGACAACATTTGTCACTGTATCTCAGTACACGGGACATAAATAAACCAAATACCAATACCAGGAACAGTTGGCATAAGCACAATGGGCCAAACAGCCTCTTAATATGAAAAGCAATATTATATTATCATTTGCCAGATGAAGGAATGTTACAATTCTCAAACGTTGGCAGAGCGGCTGACAGAGTAAGAAAAGAAAGAATAACCATTCACCATTCAGCACATCTCTCGTCCACCTGATTCAAGCTCAACTTACTTTAATTCCATCACCTAACTTTGTTCCATTACCCTTAATGTCACTTCTAAGGAGTTCTGCCAATGGATGAGTGAGGGGGTAGGGCTATAATTATCGTTAACTGGCAACATTCAAGCTTCAAGGTTAAGTATCTGTGTGCCAGAGGTAGCCATTTCAGTTGACAATCCTCTCCACAGCTTCTCTGACACTAATTCACAATGGTGAGCCTGTCTTTATGTTTTCATGCCTGTAAATTCAAACACCCTCTCTGCTGCAGCACAGCCATTAATGAAGTGACAGAAATAATAATCAATTGGTGCAGAGAAGAGACATCCACTCACCAAATGCCTGCTTGGTATGGAATCCACCAAAACCTCTCTGCAATTTTGATCCAGACATGAATGCAAGGGATGAATGCCAGAGCAAAGGTGGGGATTAACATCACAACATTAAGAGTCAAGAGTCAAGAGTGTTTTATTGTCATATGTCCCGGACGGGACAATGAAATTCTTACTTGGTGCAGCACAACAGAATATGTGCATATGTAAACATTGTATATAACGGGGGGGGAAAAAGAAAAAGTTCAATAAATAACAAATATAGTGCAAATAACAAATAATAATATAGTCTTTTGCAGTTCAGAGCTCATAGCTTATTTGTTGTGTTTAACAGCCTGATGGATGTGGGGAAGAAACTGTTCCTGAACCTGGATGTTCAGGCTCCTGTACCTACTTCCTGATGGCAGTGGTGAGATAAGTGTGTGGCCAGGATGGTGTTGGTCCTTGATGATTTTGGCTGCCTTTTTGTGGCAGCGACTACGATAGATCCCTTCGCTGGTGGGGAGGTCAAAGCCGGTGATGGACTGGACAGTGGTCACAACTTTTTGTCGTCTTTTTCGCTCCTGGACGTTCAAGTTGTCGAACCAGGCCACAATGCTATCAATAGTCTGCTGCAAAACACGTGGCAAAAGGAGCAAATGCACAGATCTTCCAAAGAAGAGAGTCCTGGCTCCCACCAAGGAAGCTGAGTGTAGCCATTGGAGATTGCTCTTCACAGTCATGGGAAACTATTACAGGACACCAACCATGATTACCAGTTTCATCAAAGACTTTCCCCTCAGTATGTCAAGAACTTGTCCCATTTACAATGTCTCCATTGCCTCATATCAGCGTACGCAACAGTATAACATATATTTTTCCCGGTGTAGAGGATTTAGTTTAGTTTAGTCCACCGAGTCCGCGCTGACCAGTGATCCCCGCACATTAACACCACCCTACACACACTAGGGATAACTTACACTTATACACCAAGCCACAAACCAGTACGTCTTTGGACTGTGAGAGGAAACCAAAGATCTCGGAGAAAACCCACACAGATCACGGGGAGAATGGACAAACTCTGTACAGACAGCACCCATAGTCAGGATCGAACCCTGGTCTTCGGTGCTGCAAGCGCTGTAAGGTAACAACTCTACCGCTGAGCCACCGTGGCCACAGTTAATTCTAAAAACTAAAGGGCACAGGCTAGTGGAGAGAGATTTTAAGGTGGAATATATCTTGAATGAACAGCCACAGGAAGCTATAGAATTGGTGCAATTGTGATATTGATGACATTTGAATAGATATATGGATAGGGATGGTTTAGAGGGATACGGGCCAAATGCAGACAAATGGGACCATCCCAACTTGTTTGGTATGGACAAGATGGGCTGAAGGGTCTGCTCCCATGCTGTACAGTTCTACGTCTCTATCTAGATTTAGGTAGATGTATGTACTACCTCCCACTTTCACCAATAGCGACAATCTTTATCAACAGTATCCAACATTATGACCAACATCCTGAAATCCATAGAGACCAGAATAACATTAAATCATTAAGAAATGAAGGAAATAAATCAGGAACAAGGTAAAGTTAGTTTCGAAGCCTGCTATTTATTTTAAATGACATTCCAGTTGCAACAATCTTCATGCTGTTGAAGGGATAGGCTGCACCCCATGCAGTTTTAACCATTTAACTGTTGAAAGATAAATGTTCAAACATATAATTGATAAGATGGAGAAAACTGGAGACACAAGGGACTTCAGATGCTGGAATCTTGAGCAAAATTCGAAGTGCTGGAGGAACTCAATGGGTCAGGCGGCATCTGTGGCGGGAATGGACAGACAACATTTTGGGATGGGATCCTTCTTCAGATTTCAGACAGAAGGAGAAGATGGACTCTTTCATCGAACCTGCCCAAATGTCACAAAGTCTAAAGATCATGAAGATCCCTTTGTGCCATCTCGCCTCCCCAACCCAATGCAACACTACTCCCACTTATACCTGCCCTTGTTAGATTGACGCACCCCTGATAAAGCAAAGGAAATGGAATGAAAGTAGCTCTTGCCCATCAATACATAAAGCCTGCACAGTGCTCTATTTACAAAGAGAAGAAATTTGCAATTAGAATGTGTATTTCTAACCATAAATCTACTGTGTTGACCACAAATGTCCAAATACATTGACCAATGAAGATGGGGGTTAACTTGAAGTGGTTACTGGAGATTTATGGGTCAATTTTCTCTCTCAGCCCCTGAGCAGTGTAAAGTAATCGCCTTTCGAAGGGGGCTGAGATTCAGGATGACTGCACTGTAATAATGAAACGACACTATGCAGGAGGGCACTAATATTTCAACGAGAGCTGGAACTATAATGATTCAAGAGGGAGAGAAAAACCCTGTCACCAGCGCTGAGCTTCGGGGTGTATACGCAGTAGTTAGCAGCCATTCTCACAGATATAAGGGGGAGGATTTCTGAAGATAAATCAGAATGGATCTGAAAAAGGCAGCTCCGTGATGAAATTTGTTCAGCAAGCCTTACCAATTCAAGAGTGGCGTTTGTGATATTGGCAGGATATCATCGAGTTGTAGTCACACAGCCACACAGTACAGAAAAAGCCAACTTGCCCACGCCAATCAAGATGCACCCGTCTACACTAGTCCCACCTGCCCGCCTTTGGCCCATATGCCTCTAAACCTTTCCTATCTGTGTATCTGTCCAAATGTCTTTTAAAAGTGAGTGAACCAAAGATCTCTTGGCAGTGTGTGGGCAACCTCTACATGTTCTATACTCAAGAACACCATGGTCAGTGGGCAGGGGAAACATCAGCGTCATCCTCCTATTTCCCCTTGATCCTTCTCCCAGTAAATAGTCAGCTCAGTTCACAGATTAAGACTGGGCAGCAAAGGGAAGTTTGAAATGTTAAGAGTGGACTTTCTCTGAGCCCTGAAACTGAATTACATAAGCATTGGCTGTATTTGCAGCTGCTCTGCATGTGGACACACAATACATATGATGTGACATATTAAAGAACAATCATGTATATGCGTGCACATATTTCCGTGTAAAAATCGTGTATATGTTTAGAATTGGGAAAAACGTGAGTATGCTAATTAGTACAGAGCCGAGCACAGTGATTATCGTTTATCCTATAGGGAATTGGATAGAATCGGTTTTCAAACATTTGACACTTGCAGCGAACAGGCTCCGTGCGGTGATACACAAACATAGAATGGCGCTGATTGCAATGAGAGTCTGGAGTAAGTCGCTGAATTGTATATTGGGGGGCACTCGACGCACGAACACCGGTCCCTTTGCATATCCTGCCCTTACCCGAATCTGACTATTGTTCAGCGTTTACATTACAATGGCAAAGTGCGCCCGGTATTGCGACCAGAGCCGGCGCTGCCTGTCACCAACAATATCTGAGCAATGTAGATTTTACCTTCTGTTTGAGAAGGAACTGCAGACGCTGGAAAATCGAAGGTAGACACAAATGCTGGAGAAACTCAGCGGGTGAGGCAGCATCTATGGAGCGAAGGAAATAGGCAACGTTTCGGGTCGACCCGAAACGTTGCCTATTTCCTTCGCTCCATAGATGCTGCCTTACCCGCTGAGTTTCTCCAGCATTTGGGTCTACCTTAGATTTACCTTCTGTTCTTTCAGCACCACGGATAGCGCCCGGGCCGCGGAGACTGGGAGAGGAGGGCGAGTCGCTCAGTAACAGGTCGGGGCGCGCTGATCATTTATTATATGCTCAGCTCCCTCACACTCGGTTCATTCAATAACTTTCATTAAGCAACCTCGGAATAGTGCAAGGATCGCGAGAAAATTAACCCAACACGCTGGGTCTATGCCTCCCCACGGATGCTGCTTGACCCGCTGAGCATTTCCAACCTCTTTCGTTTTTAATTACAAAACACCGTGCTTGGACTACTCAGCGGGTCCGGCGGCATCTGCGGAGACGTTTCGGGTCGGGACCCTTCTTCAGAAGCCCGTTTCCCTCCAAAGACTCTGCCCGACCCGCTGAGTTCCTCCAGCACTTTGCGTTTTGCTCAAGACTCCCAACACCTGCAGTTGCGTGTGCCTTTGTTTTTATTTGTTTGGTCTCCAGCATCTGCATTATGTTTTATCCTCGAATTACAGGCAGGAACCAGAGAAAGGTGAGTGCATCACATCTCGTGAACCATAATATTTCTTGTCCTGTGATACTGCGGCGTTCCCCGCAGCGAATCTCGCCGTTGTCTGAGCCGGGCTCCAACTAAATTATCGCTCCATTTCTCCCCGTGTTGGAAGACTTTTGCAGAGAAAGCTGCAATATGGCCAGGCGGACCATGACGACACCTTCTTGATGCAGACTCGTTCATTTCCTGCAGAGAAACCCTGCGCGTTCGCTGTCCGGGACGTGGCTGGCTGCAAACGGCGGAGTCTTTCCAAACCCCCCATGCCCCGTGTCTCGCACATCAATCCCACCTATCTCTACACAACCGCAGCACTAGATGGTTTTCTAAACAGGCAGACGGAGCTTCGTACAAACGACCCGCAGATGCAACAGACACGAGGGGAATTATTTGCAAAAATTCAGGCACACTCACCCCCGAATCGTTCACCACGGGGCTTGTTTCAGCAACGGTCTCCCTCTCTGAGAGCGATCTCGGGGGCCGCTGGGCTGGGGAGTTTGAGAGGCGATCTAGTCTCGCCAGCACATTGGATTTTCAGAGCGACGCTTCACGTGATCTCGCCAATTCATTATTTAATTTCAGGTTCCAGCAGCAGTCCTGCGTCAAAGGGCAGCCGGCACATCGAGGGCAGTAACTAACTAACTAACGCCGCCCTCCCCACGCTGACAGGCGGAGCCGTCTGCGCTCCAACCTGGGGCTCCCTGCACACGCTCAACGCCCAGCCTCCAGGTGTCAACCGGCCCCACAGACAGAGTCCCTGAGACGCTGCAGCAATCCTCCTACATGCTGGATGTGGCTGTGGAGAAATATGGGCCGACCCACTGCGTCTGTCTGTCAGTCTGTCTGTCAGTCTGTGCCAGTCTGAGTCTATCCGTGTGTTTCTGTCAGAATAAGGGCACCTGTGTGTATTTGTGTGCATGTATGTGTACATGTGTGTGTGTGCATATATTTATGTGCGTGTATATATGTATGTATATATGTGTGTGTGTATTTATGTGTGTGTGTATCTATAATTACGCGTGTGTGTGTGTGTGTGCGCGCGCGCGTGCGTGTATGTGTTCATCTCTCTCCGTTTCCTTGTCTTTTATTTCTTTTTTCCAATCTGGGATAGCAGACACGATGGGCTGAATGGCCCATTCCTTCTTTTTTACTGTTCTTATAAAATGGCTGACACGCTATCATGGTCCTCCTGCCCAGATGTCAGATTAGCTGGGCGGCCTGGAATCAGTGCTGGCGATGAGGCAGGGAGTGGAGGCCAGGTATGGACTGCTGGAGTCAGAATGCAAAGCAGGGACAGGCAGGTAAATGACATATAGAGTCACAGCAGCTGCAGCACTGTGCTGCACAGCACAAATTCTGTCTGATTACCTAACTCTGTAACATTACTGAATGCTTTCTATAAACTCAAGATTTCTGAAACTGCCAATCCTCCACCAAGTTACAGCCACAAAATTAACATGAGGTTGGCCAAGCAAGTGGCCCTGACCTCCCATCTACCTCATTGGAGACCCTCGGGCTATCTTTAATTGGACTTTATTTTGCACTAAATATTATTCCCTTCATCCTGTATCTGTACACTGTGGACGGCTCAACTGCAATCGTATAGTCTTTCCGCTGACTGGTTAGCAAGCAACAAAAAGCTTTCCACCGTACCTCAGTACACGTGACCACAAGCTAAACAAAAAAATATATATGATTTCTGTAAAAAAGGTGTTGACCAACTAATTACAATCTGCTGTTCTAAGTCCCTTGTTACCACTGGCCTTATAATTGATCCCAATAGTCCCTTTCCTCCTAACAGCAGATGAGTTGGCCAAGAATTCCAAACACTCATTCTCCATCCTTTCGTGAAGAGCAGAATGTGCAGCCTTCTAATCCATTGGAATTCCAGGAGATCAAAACTGCATATTTCCAGTTGTGAATTGTGAATGTAGCACAGGAACAGGCCCTTCAACACATAATGTCTGTGCTGGGCATGATGCCAAGTTAACCCAAACTCCTCTGCTTACACGTTATCCATATCCCAACATTCCCTGCATATCCATGTGCCTATCTAAAACACCAGTCATATCTGCCTCCACCACCACCCCTGGCAGCATCCTCCAGGAACTCACCACCCTCTGGGTAAAAACACTTATCTTGCCCATTTAAACTTTGCCCCTCTTACCTTAAAGCTGCACCCTCTAGTCTTTGACATTTCCATCTGGAAGAAAGATTCAGACTATCTATCCTATCAATGCCTCTCATAATTTTATACTCTCTGTCAGGTCTTCCCTCAACCACCAATGCTCTGGAGAAAACAACCCTTATACTTAAAAGTCTCTAATCCAAGCAGCCTTCTTATAAACTTCCACACCCTCTGCAAATTCTCCACATCATCCTATAATGTGTCAATCTGAATTGCACACAATACTCCAAATGCGGCCTAACCAGCGAACTTGATTTCTTCACTCTTATATTCAATGCAGCTGCAACTGAAGTTGTGGGGGGAGAAGGAAGAGAGTAGGGGTTTGTAGTGACCAAAAATTGAAGAATTCAACGTTCATACCGTTGGATTGTAAGCTACCCAAGTGGAATATGAGGTACCGTTCCTCCAATTTGTCTGTACCCACACTCTAGCAATACAGCGAGAATCCTACTAAAGATAAGGCACAAACATGCTCAGTATAAGGGCGTAAGTTCAATCCTGACCTTTGGTGTTACCTTTGTGGAGTTTACACATTCTCCCTGTGACTGCGTGGGTTTCTTCCAAGTACTTTGGTGGGAGTTGGTAGGTGAATTACACCTCTGTAAGTTGGCTACCATTATTTTCATACTGTGGGTGTGGGTAGAATTTGAGGGGAGTTGTTGGGAGTGCAAGTAGAATTAGTGTAAACAGCTGCTCTCCCTCTCTCATCCTAAGTTATGCCCCCTGGCATTTAACCTTTCCATCCTGGCAGAAAGACTCCCACTATCTACCCCATCTATGCCTCCTCATAATTTTGTAAAGTTCTATCTGGTCTCCCTTCATTCTCTGATCCTCCAGAGAAAATCATCCAAATGTATCCAACCTCACGTTGCAGCTTATACACTTTAATCCAGGTAACATTGTGATAAACTTCTACACTCTCAGCAAAGCCTCTACATCAGTGGTTCCCAACCTTTTTTTGGCCATGCCCCACCTAATCACCTCTAAAATTCTGATGCCCCCCCCCCATATTTTAGCACGAGCAGACAAAGAAATAATTCTCAGAAAATGGAATTTACTCAAAATAACATCTGAAACATAAACTACATATGTTTACCTGATGCCCCCCTTAAAAATCAAATTGCCCCCCTGTGGGGCGTACGCCCCACGTTGGGAACCACTGCTCTACATCCTTCTTGTAATGGGGCTACCAGAACACACAATTCTCCACATGCGGTATAAACAATGTTTTATACAGGTGCAACATGACTTTCCAACTTTTATACTCAGTCCACCAACCAGTGAAAGCCAGCATGCCATATGCCTTCTTTACCACATTATTGTCTTGTATTCCCACTTTCAGAGAGCAAGAATTTGTATCCCCGAGATCCCTCGGTATATCAGTGATCCTAAGGGTCTTCTCAATTAGCTTAAATTTTCCTTTACATTTGACTTCCCAAAGTGCAACACATCTCACACTTGTCTCGATTAAACTCTGCAATTTCTTTGCCCATATCTCCAACTGATCTATATCCTGCTGTATCCCTTGACAAACTTCATCAGTGTCCGCAACTCCACCAATGTTTGAGTCGACTGCAAACTTGCTACTGGAGCAGATATGGTCTCATTGTAACATCCCATTGGAAAGTACACACCGCTGACAGTGCAGGGTCCCCTTGACACTGCTCGTTCGGGAATCTGGGACACATTGGTGATTCTCAGGCTTGAACTGGCAATATTCTGCTGAAGGCAAGAGCGGTACCCACTGGGCTGTGTCTAACATCTGTAGTAATCACAATGAATTGAACTAACATAAAAAGCCACAAAGTGCTGGAGGAGGAGTTGCGAATTGTGAAGCCAGAGGAAGGAACGTAGGTATAGTGTAAGGGGAAAATAGGTGTGCGTCCAGGCGGAGCACAGGGGGAGAAAGGGGTGCTTGGGGGTAAAGAGGGGTGGGGCAAAGGGGGGCTTGTTGGAGGTTATTTAAAATTGGAGAATTCAATATTCATACCATTGGGTTTTAAATTACCCAAGCGGAATATGAAGAGCTGTTTGTCCATTTTGCGTGTGACGTCACTTTGGCAATGGAGGAGGCCCCGGACAGAAAGGACTGTATGGAAATGGGAAGGGGAATTGAAATGGTTAGGAATCATTTAACAGCAATGGCGGCAAACAGCCTGATGATGAATGTGTTGCAAATATTTAGGCAGAAAAAATCATCAATTGTCTTTTTTTGGGGGGGGGGGGGGACAAAATCTCACAGGGACTCCTGCAAGTCCCTTGAGGCACTTCATCTCAAGGAGATATAGCTCAACAAAATAATCATCCTGATAACTGGCATCTTGTGGCACTTATAGCTCCATGGGTCGGTGGAAAGTGTCCAAGAGCACTTAAACAAATTAAAGATGAAATAACTGATGCCATGATAAAGATGTTTGAAAGGCATTTGGTAGAATTCCTTTCCCTTGTGAGTCATTCCCTGTTCTCTCCATCCTCCACCCTGCTGCCTCAAATTGGGCGTGAAAGCAGCGGAGAGTGTGACGGTGAGCTGAGCAACCCCATTTAATAATTGACAATTTTTTCCATCTCACTGTCACCGATTCAGCACCAGTCAGAGTGAGAGCATCATTGAATTGACGCAAAAAGTTGGAGTAACTCAGCAGGACAAGCAGCATCTCTGGAGAGGAGGAATGGGTGACGTTTTGTGTCGAGACCCTTCTACAGGTTAGTTTGGGAAAAGGGGAAACGGGAGATACAGCAACGAGAGAGGATGTTGCAGAACTCTCGTCGGTGAGAGGAGAACTTTTCCAAAGTCGACATACCTTGAGATTTCACAGTGGAACAGACGAAATGTGTGGGAAGGAACTGCAGATGCTGGTTTAAACCGTAAAAACATAAAAAGCTGGAGTAACTCTGCGGGACAGGCAGCGTCTCCTCCCTCCAATGAGTGTTCTGCACTGCTATATCGCTTGCTTCCCCTTTTCCCTAACTAATCTGAAGAAGGGGCTCGACCTAAAACATCACCCATTTCTTCTCTCCAGAGATGCTGCCTGTCCTGCTGAAATACTCTAGCTTCTTGTGTCTATCTTTGGTTTAAACCAGCATCTGCAGTTCCTTCCGACACTTTGAATTGATGCCACAGGTGAAGGACCTGCGTACCATTGATTCCATGCTGATTCCTCGCCAAGCAGTCCTGTGTCAATCTGAATCACCTGCTCTATCCCTAGAGCACTGCACATTAACAAGACTCAAGTATGTTTAATTATGACATATACCCACAATGAAATTCCAACACAGAGTGCTGGAGTAGCACAACTGGTTTGTCAACATCTGTGGAGAACATGGATAGGTCATGTTGCGGGTTAAGTCCTTCTTTAGACCTGAAATATCACCTATCTATGTTCTACAGATTTGGTTAGTTTATTGTCACATGTACTGAGGTACAGCAAAAAGCTTTTGTTGCACGCTAACCAGTCAGCGGAAAGATTATACATGGTTACAATCGAGTCGCCCACAGTGTACAGATACAGGATAAAGGGAATAATATTTAGTGCAAGATAAAGTCCAGAAAAGTCTGATTAAAGATAGTCCGAGGGTCTCCAGTGAGGTAGATAGTAGCTCAGTACCATTCTCCAGTTAGTGTTGACTCTATGCTGCCTGATCTGTTGAATTACTCCAGCACATTGTGTATAAATTAACATCTGCTGTTCCTTGTTTCTAAATTCTTACATAGCAGCATAACAAGCTTTTAAACACAATACACAAAGATAACAAAAATGTCCAATGAATGAAATGACACCAATAAGGTCCAATCAAGCTTCCAAATGAGAAGAAGCTACTCTTGAACTTGGTGATCACGTTTTTCAGGCACCTGTACCTCCTCCCCGATGCCAGGAGTGAAATCAGAGCGTGGCCAAGGTGGTGTGGGTGTTTGATGATGCTGACTCTTGTAAGTCCCTTGGTGGTGAAGAGGTCAGTACCCGTGGCAGTGTCCTCAGCTCTTCATTTATGGACATTCGTCGTCCTCCAAGCGGAAGAATCCCAAAGTCGCCATGTAACTTCAAATCCAGTAAATCTCTTCCATGCCCTTCCCAAGGAGTCGATTGATTGATTGTTTGATTGAAAGATGCAGCATGGAAACAGACACTTTGGCCCATCGGGTCCATGCCGACCATTGATCACTGGTTCATTCTAGTTCTATGTTATCCCACTTTCTCATCCACTCCCTACACATTAGGTTGGTATGTTACAAAACTTACCTTCAGCGGTGCTGCAGTTCTGCCACTGGCCGTGTGCGCGACTTTGGCACCTTTGACGGGGGGGGGGGGGGGGTTAAAATGCCGTTTTCTCCTGCCTGTCCAAGATATATTTTCTCGGGCTGCTAGCTAATGCTGAAGAATTGTTCCGACTGCCGTTCTGTTAAAAAAAAAAATTAAACCGCAGGACAATTTCAGCGCTGGAGTAAAAAAGAAATCCACTTCTAACGCCGTCAATGCCGACAACGGGACGGATCTCACGTACGGGACAGCTAAAGGTAAGCCGTGTATTTTACATATAAACTTGCTTCTTAGGATTACCTTAATCCAAATTTTACATTGCGAAAAGGTGATTTAGGCCCCATACGAACCGGCAGTGTTTTTCCTGCTGATATGGGGTTTAAATTCACCGCAAACCGCAACGTTCCAATCGATCGCTTCCACAAAATCCCACTCGCAAGATGATTTAAATGGCCATTAATTTATGGGAATTAAACACTAAATTCCTTCCATTTGGCCTATAAATACATGACAATGAGATTTAAAAATCATGTTATATTGTGAATTCTTGTGTGAATGTTATTTGGACACTTAGGCTATTTAAAAATGTTAATCTTAAGAAATGGATAGATGTTTAGATCTAGTAATTGAATTTTGTAATTAGCTACAATTAGGTAACTAACTAATTATATGCTTTAATTTCAGGTCATCCAAGTAAGATTGTTTCATATTTGTTTCAGAATGCTTCAATCTATAATAACTGAAAATGTATTTCAGTTCTCTTAATTTTTAAGAAAGTTATGGGCTTTTGACTGTCCTCGATCACAGCTTTTGTGTTAAGTCAATGGAAAAGCAATAGGGAACAAGATGCTAATTTCCGAGTATGAAAATGGACATAACTTTTTTAATACTGAAGATATGAAAGTGAATTAGGTGTCAAATTAAACTTCTTTTTATGCTTTATCTGATGGGATAAATTGCAGACTTGAAATTTTGCAACATTGCTACATTAGGGGCAAATTACAGAGGCCAATTAACCTACAAATCCGCACGTCTTTAGAGTGTGGGGGAGACCGGAGCAACAGGGACAATGTGCAAACTCTACCCACAGCGAGCACCCAAGGTCAGGATCGACCCCTGGGTCTCTGTTATTGTGAGTCAATAGCTTTACCCGCGGTGCCACTGTGCTGCCCAACCATTACGTGACTTTAGTCTTTTTATTTGCCCTCCGATCCCTTGCCACAGACTTTTCTGCCTGCAGCCCTTAACTGTATCATCCACATGTTCCTCCTTAACATGTCCCCCAGTTGCTGAGCTGATTTACAAGCAGCAGAGTAACTTCCTAACGACTGTAGATTATTTTTCATCACCTGTTCTTCCTCTTCAAAGCAGCAAGACGGCCTCCGACTTAGTCACGGTGGGGGAGTTATCGGTCGTGCCATCCGATTACAAGGAAAGCAGATCACTGGGTTGCAGGAAGCAGTAGACAATTCAGCTGCGCTTCATGCCAGTTTCACAGAGTGCAGTATCACTGCTGTTCCCACCTACATGCCCACTAGTTCATCAAACAGACGGCTTCAGACAACCACTTGAAAGGTTTCCTTTTACATTCTCAAAGAAAGCAGAATTAATCGGTTTGAAGAGGTTCTTCTTTCTCCGACAGGAGTTCTGTGAGATCCTCCCACACTGCTTAATCTCTCTGTGCCAGACTTTGCCCTGCCCCTGAGATATGCTGGAGTAACTCAGCGGGTCAGGCAGCATCTCTGGTGCAAAAATATCCGGTTGAAACTCTTCGTCAGACCTTTGTGTCTATCTTTTGTATCAACCAGCATCTGCAGTCCTTGTTTCAACATTTTGTCCTGCCCCCCCTCTGTTCTACCTTTCTCTCTCCCCCTCCCCCCCCCCCCCCCCCCCCCCCACCCCAATCCCACCTATCACCTATCTATATCCGTGTAGGAAGGAACTGCAGATGCTGGTTTAAACCAAAGATAGGCACAAAAAGCTGGAGTAACTCAGCGGGACAGACAACATTTCTCTGGAGAGAAGGAAGGGTGATGTTTCGGACCGAGACCCTTCTTCAGGGTATTTAGAGAAAAGGGGAAATAAGAGATATTACAGCAAGAGAGGATGTTGCAAAACTCTCGTCGGAGAACGGAGATGCTGCCTGAGTTACTCCAGCTTTTTGTATCTATCTTCGGTTTAAACCAGCATCTGCAGTTACTTCCTACACATTTCGTCTGCCCCACTCCCTTCTTCAGACTTCACCCCTCACTTGTAACCACCTATCACTTGCCAAGAAAAAAAAGCCACAAAGTGCTGGAGTAATTCAGTGTGTCTGGCGGCATCTCTGCATAACGTGGATGGATGACGTTTCGGGTTGGGACCTTTCTTCAAACTCATTGTAATGGGGAGTGAAAGGGGGTGGGGGAGAGGGGGGGAGAGAAATCTCGACGAGTGGGAAGGGCAGGCCAAAGCCTGGTGGGTTACAGGTGGATACATGTGAGGGTTTTTTTTTGGTAGACTTGAGATGAAAAGACAAACGGTGTGAGATATGGATTGAAGAGTTGCAAATTGTGAAACCAGAAGAAGGATTATAGGGGGGGGGGGACAAATTATGCTAGGATTAGGAACAGGAATCAGTCTGAAGAAAGATTATGACGCAAAACGTCATCTATCCATGTTCTCCATAGAAGCTGCCTGACCCGCTGAGTTATTCCTGCATTTTGTGTCTTTTTTTGTAAACCAGCATCTGCAGTTCCTTGTCTAAAGAAGGGTTCCAGTGAGTGGTAGGGGAGAAATGAAGCCAGAGGTAGTTTACAATCAGTCTGAAGAAGGGTTCTGACCCAAAATGTCAACTATTCCTTTTCTCCAGAGATGCTGCCTGACCCGCCGAGGTACTCCAGCACTTTGAATTTATACTATTGCTTAGAGCAGGCAGCTCTCTGACGAGCACATAAACATCAGTCGGCTCCCCAGAGGCAAGGCAGTGAGTGCGTGGGACGGATTCCGCACCAGGTAGCAGTGACCAGCACCTTCCATGCTGCAAGTCAAGGACATTGATTTGCTACACACCTACACTCGGGCTACGAAAGTACAGGCTTTCACCGGTGAACCCACAGACTCACGATCGTGCCCCACAGCCCCCACCTCTATCGCTACTGAAATTGCTCCTCTCTCATAACGTGAGTGTTTTCAAGCTTCTGTTGTGTGCAGCCACTAACACTATAATCAGCTCCGTCCCACGGCACAGAGCTTCATTGTGTGCTGATGTTCAGCTTTCATCTCAAACAAAGCCGCAATGGCTGCTCACAGATGGTGCACGCACACACACACACACTGGGGCACATAGTACATCAGGAATGCTTTCCAGGGTTGCTCTGTGTTGGGCACACAGACAACGGGGGGCACAGGAGCTGTGTGGGTGTGTGTGTGCCTTTGTGTGTGCTTGTGTGGGTGTATGTTTGTTTGTGTGTGCGCGTGTGCCTGTGCACGTGTGTATCTGTGTTTGTGCATGTATGTGCGTGTGCGCACCTCTGTGTGGGTGCATGCATGTGCGCGTGTGCGCTTCAATGTGTGCATGTATGTATGTGCGCGCATGTGTGATGTATGTTTCTGTCTATGCATGTGTGTTTGCATGCTTGAGTCTGTATGAGTGAGTGTGCATTTGTGCATATGTCTGTTATATGCACTTATTCATGAACGTGTGTGTGTGTGTGTGTGTGTGTGTGTGTGTGTGTGTGTGTGTGTTGTTTGTATTGGTGCATGCATTCACGTGTACATTTGCATGTGTGCTTCACATTTGTTCCCCCTGGCTCAAGTGTGGGCTGTGCTGGGCAGGGCCTTGGTGTTAGACTACTTGTCTGTCGGGACCCTCTGCCACGGCCAGATCCGGTCTGCCCTCTTTGCTTCTTAACGTGCAGCGAGTGTTTGCAGTAAAAGTGAAGCTGCAGGCATTCCCGTCTCTCCCGCTGGGAACTCGGCAGGTGCACTGATTCCCGACTCCGGCCGGGCATGAGCACCGCATCTCGGGGAAGAACGTTCAAGGGAATACGGGATGGACACAATGTGCTGGAGAAACTCAGCGGGTCAAGCAGCATCTCTGGAGAACATGGATAGGTGACGTTTTGGGTTCCTGCATTCCTATAACCCCTGCCTCATCCTCACAATGCCTCAAAGAGCTTAACGGCAAATGTCATCACATTGTGTAGCCATCTGTGGAAAGGAAGCATGACAGGCAATTTATTCACCATCAAACTCTGACATAAAATCATCTGTTTTCATTATTAAAAAAAGACAAAGTACTCGAGTAACTCAGCGGGCCAGGCAGCATATCTGGAGAACATGGTTAGGTGACGTTTCGGGTCAGGACACTTCTTCAGTCTGATTGTGGTGGGGGGGAGGTGGGGGGAGGGGGGGGGGAGGAGAGAAAGCTGTAAAAGAGGGGTATTTGAAGAAGGTTCCTCACCTGAAACGTCACCTATTCCATGTTCTCTAGAGATGCTGCCCGACCCGCTGAGTTACTCCAGCACCTTGTGTCTTATTTTCAATCTAGTCTATGCCAGGCAACTGTGTCAGGGACTTGGAGGGTGGCTGGGTTCGGCATGATCTTTAGTCTCGGCACTGCTACCTTGCATCATTCTGCGGATTTGCGTTTATTGTTGTCTATATGGTTGTATTTATCGTCTCTGCGTGTGTAATGTTTACTCCGTGAGCTTCATGCGAACTAGTCGTTTCATTGCACCCTGGTGTATATGACGATCAACTAATCTGTAATCTGAGGACGTACAGCAGGAACGCACCTAGCTGGTAAACAAATCAATCTGTGATCGCATTGAGGAGATTGCTTGCTTCAAAGCTAATAAGCAAAAGGCAGGAAATGAGTGTTGGCTGTGTTATTGAGGCTGCTCTTCAACATAATTACATCTGCCCCAGGAAAACACAGGAGAGAATAAACATCTGGCCAGTGACTGCCACCAAACTCAGCTCACACCCTGCGCTGCCAGCAAATCTTGCCTTTATGTAGCGCCTCACACATCACCCGAACGTCCCAGCCTTGAACTACAAGGTGCAACAGCAAAACTGCACTGCACTGATTTTAGACTTTAGAGATACAGCGCAGAAACATGCCCTTCGGCCCACCGAGCCCATGCTGACCAGTGATCGTGGTCTCCACCCGCCGGCCGGGCAGCCACCACCCTCCGCCCATTCCACCCCGAAGGTCTTCTCCTTCGGCCGCACTTGGTGAGCGAGGCTCCAACTGTATTCGAGTCGTGTGGAATCAAAAAGGACACAAAATGCTGGAGTAACAGCAGGTGGGACCAGAAGGTACTGGCCCGAAACATCTCATCCATGTTTTCCAGAAATGCTGCCTGACCAGCTGAGTTACTCCAGCACTTTGCTTTCTTGTGAGTCCATATGCAAGAGGCACTATTTTACCGTCCCTGGAGCCGGTTGTCCCGTGAACCATCATCCCTCTCCTTTGTTCCCGGAGGGGGACACACCTCCCGCAGCCGATTTGAGGGCACGGAAGGTAAGACTCCCCCCCCCCCCCCCCCCCCCCCCCGGTTCTTCTTACCGGCCCTTTGTCCAGCATCCGCCGCCTTCTCCCTCCATCTCCTCTCCGATCTCCGGTCTACAGGGAGAGCTGGGGCCCGGCTTGCTGGCCTTCCCTCTCCGGGCGAGGTCTTGGTCCCATGGTGGACGAGCCAGGCCTGCGTTTGGGATATAGCCGG
The DNA here is from genome assembly GCF_010909765.2 of Amblyraja radiata. NCBI lineage: Eukaryota > Metazoa > Chordata > Chondrichthyes > Rajiformes > Rajidae > Amblyraja > Amblyraja radiata. The sequence continues at coordinate 34,502,354 of NC_045968.1, forward strand.
GGAAAGCTGGGCCCCTGGGTCAGGTGCCAGGCTGTTACAGGGCCTCCAGCGGGCCTCGCACTGCCCTCGTCCGATGGTCCTCGGTCAGACCCTCCTCTCCAGTCCACAGGGCGAGCATGGGCTAATTAGCTTAGAGCGTTTAATTGTCATGTACCGACAACAGAACAATGAAATTCATTCGTGCTGCAGCTTAACAGGCCTGTAAATGCAATAACACGGGTAAATATAATAATCAATAACACAATCAAATAATAATCATAATACTAGTTAACCATAATAGTTCAAAATCCCAAGTCCTTAATGCAACCAAATACACTGTCCATAGAAGAGCCTATTTGCCCGGTCGAAGCTGTTCATGAACCTGGAGGTCAGGTTCTTGCACCCTTCCCGATGGTAACAGCGAGATAAGAGGATGGCCAGGCTGGTGTAAGTCTTTGATGATGCTGGCTTTCTTTTTGAGGTAGCACCTCCTGTAGATAATAACCCATAACACAGCCTTTTCCCCCAGGGTAGATGATTCAAACACATGAGGCCACACGCTTAAAAAAAGGGCATACATTGTCAAGAGTCAAGAGTGTTTTATTGTCATAACTCCCAGCCAGAACAATGACATTCTAACTTGCATCAGCACAACAGAATATGTGAACACAGTACTCAATAAACAATATAATAAATGAGAAAATATGTTCATTGTGTGTGTGTGTATATATATATGTGTGTGTGTGTGTGTGTGTGTGTGTGTGTGTGTGTGTGTGTGTGTGCGTATATATATATGTGTGTGTGTGTGTGTGTACATGTGTGTGCGCAATGGGCTAAGTGTTCGGCTGGCAACCGGAAGGTAGCCGGTTCGAATCCCGCTTGGAGTGCATACTGTCGTTGTATCCTTGGGCAAGACACTTCACCCACCTTTGCCTGTGTGTGAATGTGTGTGAGTGATTGGTGGTGGTCGGAGGGGCCGTAGGCGCAGATTGGCAGCCACGCTTCCGTCAGTCTGCCCCAGGGCAGCTTACCACCACCGAGTGTGACTGAGGAGTGAATGAATAATGCGATGTAAAGCGCCTTGAGTATTAGAAAAGCGCTATATAAATCCCATCCATTATTATTATTATTATATATATATATATATACGCACACACATATACACATGTTAATATTGACCAAATTAAAGATACTATAATATGAAGAATCCCTGCATCCCAAGAATTGCTTAACCTTTGTCAGTGGAAAATTACAGGCTGTGGATGGCGCCGGCCAGTCTGAGCCTCAGATTAATATGCAGGATGGTGAAAGATCCAGGTATTCTCCTCATTTCCCCCTAATTGATAATATGTCTTAAAACTCTGCAAATAAACTTAAATGAATTGATATGATTGGATTACTGCAAAGGGATTGTAAATAATGTAAATAATGCTGTAAGACAGTTACCCTGTTGTTTGTTGATTGGCCAAAGTGTTAAGCCCTGGCAGAATTGTTTTGTGTTCCAGGGTAAGTGTTGCATTATTCAATTGACTAGCTTCCTTCCAGAAGCTTCTGTAAGAAACATTGTTTAGGACTCTCTGTAATTGGGGTGGGGAACTGTCAATAATGTATTGATGTAATTGATATGTATGATTGGATTGTTTGGGGACCACACATATGTAGTTCGGCCCCTCAAGGTTTGTGGACCGATAAAAGGTTTTTTGAATCGGTGTCGATCTTCTGGAATGGCACTTGGGACTGCGTGACCTATTGGGCAGTGTCTGCTTGCACGAGGCTGAAGGGTTTGGCCTGGCAGAGACAAGGATCGAACCCGCGGTGGTTTAGGTATCATATAGGGGAATTTGTGTTCATTCTAAAAATAAAGATTAGTTGGTCCAGTGCTTGCGTCAGTGTTTTTACTGAACTATGCTAGGGGGGTAACCTTTAGGAGCATATTTACACACATACACATAAAAACAAACAATAATAGTGCCTCATGTGTTAGAATGTGTTCGTAACTCAGCAGAATCTCTCGAGAACGTGGATAGATAATGTTTCGGTTCAAGATCATTTAGTTTCGGATCCTTCTTCAGACTTAGGCTTGAGGGGAGAGGGGAGAGCCTAAGAGAACTCAGGGGCAACTCTTTCACAGAGGATAGTCCATATCTCTTCTTCACCTCCAGCCTTTGTCCCAGATCCACCTCTCTTTTCCAGCTTTCTTCTCCCTCCTCCATCAGTGTGAAGAAGGGTCCAGACCCAAAACATCGTCTGTCCATTCCCTCTGCAGATGCTGCCTGGCGCGCTGAATGTCTTGCTCAAGATTCCAGCATCCGCAGTTTCTATCGGAGTCAGTTGCCTTTCTGCAGAGAAATAGTTCCTCTCACAGAGCGGCTCTGAGAGGCAACAAGATATGTTGTGATATAATTTATTCATTATTGATTACTTAATTATTTATTACTTAATTATTTATTAATCTATTATTTAGAGAAAGCAGCCTCCTTCTTGAGCCCGAAACAAACAACGCATGAAGTTCTTTGGTTGATGGAAGGTTCTGTTATCAGGCAACTGAACCATCCCATCACTAACTAGAGAATGGTCCTGACCTCCCATCTACCTCATTGGAGAACCTCGGACTACCTTTACGCAGACTTTACTGGACTTTATCTTGCACTAAACATTACTCCCTTTATCCCGTATCTGTGGACAGCTTGTTTGTAATCATGTATAGTCTTTCTGCTGACTGGAATGAAAGAGACTACAGAGAATGGTGGACACTGCCCGGTCTATCATAGATACTGAGCTCCCCACCATAGAAGGGATCTACAAGAGGCACTGCCTCAAAAAGACAGCCAAAATCACCAAAGACTCACACCACCCTGGCCACGCTCTCATCTCGCTGCAACCTTCAGGAAAAAGCTGCAGGAACCTGAAAGCTGTGACATCCAGCTTCTTCCCAGCAACCATCTGGCACTTGATCACTGCACAACACTAACCTCAGCAACTACGGACTGTCTTTGGTTGCAGTACGGATTTTTATAGCAGTCTGAAAACTGTAATGTCCAGGTTCAGGAACAACCTCCCAACAATATCAGCCTATTGAACACCATGAACTCCAACTAAACTCCGAACTGTGAACTGCCCGGCTTGCACTGGGGACTTTGGGCTTTGTTTTGTTTTTGCACTATATATATTTTCACCTATTGAACTTCTCTTTTATTTTTTGTTTATTATATTATCCATTGAGTACTGTGTTTACAAACCTGTCGTGCTGCTGCAAATAAGAATTTAATTGTTCCGTTTCAGCTCATATAATAAAACACTCTTGACCTTTTGTCTCTATTACCTGTGCGTTAAGCTGCCGCAAGTAAGAATCTTTGTCATTGGTGCATATGACAATTAAACATTCTTGATTTCTGAATGAAATGTGGAGTTTATTTAACACTGAACCAATTTGAATCCGAACTATTGACAATTGAGTGCGGCACGATGGCACAGCAGTAGAGCTGCAACCTTACAGTGCCAAGGACCCGGGTTCGATCCTGACTACAGGTGCTTGTCTGTACGGAGTTTGTACATTCTCCGATGACGGCGTGGGTTTTCAGTGGACCAAAGGGTCTGTTTCCATGCCGTATCTTTAAACTAAACTAAACTAAATTGTAGAAGCATGCAACTGCAGCCGCTGACATTTAAAAAAAGACACAAACTGCTGGAGTAATTGATGTGTTGGGGGCAATGTCAAAGGTTACAGTAGAAAGGTTGACTGGAACAGGGGGTGATCTGGGCTCAGAGCTGCCTGCCTCCCTGCCCCCAGGGGTATGCCCTAGTCACTGGGGTTATGATGAGGTTCTTTGTCTTCATTCATAACCTTGTGCCGAACAGCCAGGCTAAAGAAACTGGGCAGCTGAGGGCAGGCATGGGCAGTGTCAAGCATAGCCTGCGGTGAACACATTCTCCATATACATAAAACTATGAGAGGCATAGACAGGGTAGACAGTCAGAAACATTTTTCCCAGGGTGGAAATGACAATGACTAGAGGGCACAGCATGAAGGAGAGATGGGCAAAGTTTAAAGGAGACGTGTGTGGCAAATATCTTTATACAGAGGGTGGTGGGTGACTGGAATGTGCTGCCAGGGGTGATGGTGGTGGAGATACGATAGTAGTGTTTAAGAGACTCTCAGATAGGCACGGATATGCAGGGAATGGATCACGTGCAGGCAGAGGAGATTAGCACTGACATTGTGGGCTGACGGGCCTGTTACTGTGCTGTACTCTTCTATGATTCATGTTCTATGTTGGGGACTAGAAACTAGGAACTGCAGATGCTGGTTTACCAAGGAAAGACACTAAGTGCTGGAATAACGGCGAGGCCGCATCTCTGGAGACGTTTTAGGTATCAGAGACCCTTAAGTATGGGTCTGGTTATCAAAGTGGTACAGGCACACCCTTGCACCACTAAGGATAGTACAGTGGTGCAACGGTAGAGCTGCTAACTTGCAGCACCAGAGACCCGGGTTCGATCCTGACTACAGGTGCTGTCTGTGAGACGTTTGTACATTCTCCCTGTGACCGTGTGGGTTTCCTCTGGGTGCTCTGGTTTCCTCCCACACTCCAAAGACGTGTGGGTTTGTAGGTTCATTGTAAAATTGTAAAATTAGTAAAAATTGTTAAATTGTTTGTGTGCAGGAAATGCTTCCGCCCTGTATCTCTGAAGTATGAATTGAGATTTCACCTCGTGATACAACATGGCCATGGGAATTCTCGTCCATTTCCACGCTAGCTTCACGCTCTCCGCCAGTTCCGTCACTCCACGGGCTTTAACATGAGGTTGCTGTAGCTTGCAGGTGGCTGCTCTGTTGACAGATCCAGACTATTTTTTTACACACTCCTGGGAAAAGAGTTTGATGTCACTGAGTCACGCACCAGGCAGGAAATAACGCAAAGCAAGGAAGTGAAATTCAAACACATGGAACCTGAACTCTGTGTCTATGCAGCTGTGTACTTTAATTCAATGTTCACCAGATCACATCTCAATGGTTCAATGGTACTTTATTGTCTCATATACCGAGGTACAATGAAATTCATCTTTGTATGCACTTCAGTACGTATCACTGTACATAAGCACTCAGATATCTCATAAACAAGTGTATAGCAGTGGTACAGTGAGACAGTACACAGAATCGCTAGTTTTTGGCGCCATTCTCAAGTGGGTTGTTGTAAGTGCAAGGGTATTGGTGTGACCACAAAGGGCCGTTGTCCTGGCGATGTTGCAGGGTCGGTCTGGCTCAGCGTAGCCCTGGTGTCCTCCTCTGCTGCTCCAATGCTGTCGGCTGCGTTTGGTCCACGCGCTCGGCCTCCTGGATTATCTCACCAATCAAGCTTCCTAAAGCGGTGTAAATCATAAAACCAGCAATGTGCGAGGGGTACCTTCCTCCACCATCACCCCCTGGCAGCGCCTTCCAGTCACCCTCTATGTGAAAAACATCTGTACATCTCCTTTAAACTTTTACACTCTCACCTTTAATCTACGTCCCCAGGAGGAACTCAGTGGGTTTGGCTGAACCCGTGGAGTGAAATGTATAAAATCATGAGGGGAATAGAGAGGACGAATGCACGTTCTTTTTCCCAGGGAGTAACTTCAAGGTGAGGAAGAAAAGTTTAAAGGAGATGTGCAGGGCAAGTTTTTATACTGATTCCTGGGATGTCAGGACTTTCATTAGAAGAAAGACTGGATAGACTCGGCTTGTACTCGCTAGAATTTAGAAGATTGGGGGGGATCTTATAGAAACTTACAAAATTCTTAAGGGGTTGGACAGGCTAGATGCAGGAAGATTGTTCCCGATGTTGGGGAAGTCCAGAACAAGGGGTCACAGTTTAAGGATAAGGGGGAAATCTTTTAGGACCGAGATGAGAAAAACATTTCTCACACAGAGAGTGGTGAATCTCTGGAATTCTCTGCCACAGAAGGTAGCTGAGGCCAGTTCATTGGCTATATTTAAGAGGGAGTTAGATGTGGCCCTTGTGGCTAAAGGGATCAGGGGGTATGGAGAGAAGGCAGGTACAGGATACTGAGTTGGATGATCAGCCATGATCATATTGAATGGCGGCGCAGGCTCGAAGGGCCGAATGGCCTACTCCTGCACCTATTTTCTATGTTTCTATGTCTATACACAGAGGGTGGTGGGTGCATGAAACCTGCTGCCAGGGGTGGTGGTGGAGACAGATACGACAGTGGCGTTTAAGAAACTTTTAGGTAGCTACATGGAGATGCAGGGAGTGGAGGGACAAGGTAGAGGCACAGAGCCCCTTTCCCAGGTTAAGGAGTAAACATAACAGCGAATAAACCCGCACGTCTTTGGGATGTGGGAGGAAACTGGAGCACCCGGAGGAAACTTCGATTATGCACTTCTATGGACTGTAGATAGACACAAAGTACTGGAGTAACTCTGTGGGTCAGGCAGCATCTCAGGAGAAGCAGGATAGGTGGCATTTCAGGTCTTCAGACTGGACTGTCTTTGGCTGCAGGAGGCATTTGGGTTTTTTACACTAGTATTGTAGTTATTGATTTATTGAATTATTGTTTATTAAAGGGGGGTGGTGGGAGAAGCAGGGGTTGGGTGGGTAATTGATGGTACATGAGGGAGTAATTTGCAGGGCTACAAGGAAATATGGCAAGGGAATGGGACTGAGGGATAGCTCTGCTGGCAGCTGGCATCAACCTGATGGGCCAAATGGACTGTGTTACAGTTGGGCCAAGTCCTTACTTCCACCTCAAAGCTGAAGGTGGATGGCAGAGCAGCTTTAACATTGATTTTATTTTCCTAGTCGAAGATTCTTCATCACGGAGTGAACAAAGATGAGTCACTAAATGACTCAGTGGGAATGTTGCCGAGATTCTAAACAATCTAAATCTTTGTAAAGGGGCAGCATTTTAACCTTTTATTTTGATGCTGCAGTAAAACACTAAAATTGAATGTTTGGCAAGATAACCAGTGAGAGAGTGCGCAATAATCTGATGCTATTTGAATTGATAATGTGTGGGAGTTTGAGGTTTGTGGCATGCACACAAGACATGATTCTCATTACATGTGCCCCGAAGGATAACAAGACACCGACTACATTTTGAACACGCATACCTTCACATTCAGGGACAGTTTCTTCCCAGCTGTTATCAGGCAACTGAGCCATCCTATCACCAACTAGAGAGCGGTCCTGACCTCCCATCTACCTCATTGGAGACCCTCGGATTGGCTTTACTCACACTTTACTGGACTTTATTAAATGTTATACCCTTTATCCTGTGTCTGTGCACTGTGGACAGCTGGATTGTAATCATGTAGTCTTTTTGCTGACTGGATAGAAACATAGAAACATAGAAATTAGGTGCAGGAGTAGGCCATTCGGCCCTTCGAGCCTGCACCGCCATTCAATATGATCATGGCTGATCATCCAACTCAGTATCCCGTACCTGCCTTCTCTCCATACCCTCTGATCCCCTTAGCCACAAGGGCCACATCTAACTCCCTCTTAAATATAGCCAATGAACTGGCCTCGACTACCCTCTGTGGCAGGGAGTTCCAGAGATTCACCACTCTCTGTGTGAAAAAAGTTCTTCTCATCTCGGTTTTAAAGGATTTCCCCCTTATCCTTAAGCTGTGACCCCTTGTCCTGGACTTCCCCAACATCGGGAGCAATCTTCCTGCATCTAGCCTGTCCAACCCCTTAAGAATTTTGTAAGTTTCTATAAGATCCCCTCTCAATCTCCTAAATTCTAGAGAGTATAAACCAAGTCTATCCAGTCTTTCTTCATAAGACAGTCCTGACATCCCAGGAATCAGTCTGGTGAACCTTCTTTGCACTCCCTCTATGGCAATAATGTCCTTCCTCAGATTTGGAGACCAAAACTGTACGCAATACTCCAGGTGTGGTCTCACCAAGACCCTGTACAACTGCAGTAGAACCTCCCTGCTCCTATACTCAAATCCTTTTGCTATGAAAGCTAACATACCATTCGCTTTCTTCACTGCCTGCTGCACCTGCATGCCCACTTTCAATGACTGGTGTACCATGACACCCAGGTCTCGCTGCATCTCCCCTTTTCCTAGTCGGCCACCATTTAGATAATAGTCTGCTTTCCTGTTTTTGCCACCAAAATGGATAACCTCACATAGCACACAGCAAAGGAGCTTTTCATTGTACCTCGTTATATGTGACAATAATAAACTGAACTAAATGCAAGTATTAATCACCCCTTCACACTAGTTCTATGTTATCCCACTTTCCCATCCACTCCCTACACACGAGGGGAAATGTACAATTAACTACATACCTGTTCAACTATTGCCTGCCATGCTTTGTCCTGCCTCTCCTGTCTTCCAGCTTTCTCCCCTCTCACCCCACAATCAGTCTGACGAAGGGTCCCGAAAACCTGAAATTTCATCTATCCATGTTCTACGGGGATGTTGCCTGACCCACTGAGTTACTCCAGCACTTTGTATCTTTTTCGTAAAATTACATCTGCAGTTCTTTGTTACTACGACCTGCAAACCTGCAAGTCTTTGTGATGTGGGAAGAAACTGGAGCACCCGGAGGTCAGGATCCATGTAGTCACAGAGAGAACATGCAAACTCTGCACAGTAGGCAGCACCAGAGGTCAGGATCGAACCTGCGTCTCGGTGCTGCGAGGCACTTGAAATAGGGTAGACGTAGATTTCAAAATGTAATGGCAACTTCTGAAGTGTACATGGAAGTAGTTGAGACAGGTACAATAACAACATTTAAAAGACTTTGAGACAGGTACATGGATTGGAAAAATTTAGAGGGATATGGGTCAATTTCTGGCAATTGGGACTAGCCCAGGAAGGCATATTGATTGGCATGGATGAGTTGGGCCGAATGGCCTGTTTCCATGCTTTATTGTTTCCATGACACCATCATCTGCAGTTTTTAATTATTATGTGGCTCTTTTCCTTCGCTTTGATCTGTGACGCACACCAAACCCTGCGACAATTCCCCACTCGGTTTTGCCTCTGCCCACATGGACCCTGTGTTGGAGTCACCCCCAGGGCAGCTTCTGTCCGACAGGATGCCAAGCCAGAGCCTCATCTGCCAAGCCAAAGAACCGTGGATTCCCTCAGTGTCCAGCTCAAGCTTATTTCTTAAAATAGCATCATCAAAATATATTAACCCTTTGTTTAATTAGTTAGTTTAGAAATTCAGCATGGAAACAGGCACTTTGGCCCACTGAGTGTGTGCCGACCATCGATCACCCATTGACTTGAGTTCTACGTAATCCCACTTTCTCATCCACTCCCTACACCCTAAGGACAGTTTACAGAAGCCAATTAACCTACAGAATGGAGCCGCTGCCTCATAGCATCAGAGTAAACACTGCCCAGTCCATCATCGGCTCTGACCTTCCTTCCATCGAGGGGATTTATCGCAGTCGCTGCCTCAAAAAGGCTGGCAGTATCATCATCAAAGACCCACACCATCGTGGCCACACACTCATTTCCCTGCTACCTTCAGGTAGAAGGTACAGGAGCCTGAAGACTGCAACAACCAGGTTTAGGAATAGCTACTTCCCCACAGCCATCAGGCTATTAAACCTGGCTCGGACAAAACTCAGATTATTACTAACCACTTTCTGCTATTTGCACTTTATCAGTTTATTTATTCATGTGTGTATATATTTATATCATGGTATATGGACACATTTATCTGTTTTGTAGTAAATGCCTACTATTTTCTGTGTGCTTAAGCAAAGCAAGAATTTCATTGTCCTATACAGGGACACATGACAATAAACTCACTTGACTTGACTTGACGAGATCCAGGTTCAATCCTGACCTCAGGCACTGTCTGTGTGGAGTTTGCACGTTCTCCCTGTGACCACGTGGGTTTCCTCCGGGTGCTTCGGTTTCCTCCCACATCCCAAAGATGTGCAGGTTGGTAGGTTAATTGACCCTCTGTAACTTGAGCCCAGTGTGTAGGGAGTGGATGAGAAAGCGAGATAACGGAGAACTAGTGTGAACGGGTGATCGCAGGTCGGGGTGGACTCGGTGGGCCGAGGAGCCTGTCTCCATGCCTTATCTCTAAACTAAACGAAACAGCAAGGAACAATCTTGGCAAACCAGCTACAAACAAAGAGATGGCTCATCCGTCATATCAGGAAGCTTTGTTTATTTTGGCCTCAGGAAGGATTTACCCATGATCCTGTAAAATGATAAGTAGATGTATTATGGAACTAGGTGTCAAAGAAATAATTCTTTCGGTTCTAAAAATGGAAGGGAAGAGGAAACAGGACAATGCAAGAGTGTCAAGTTTGGACGGAAACAACAGTGCTGATGAAAGCCCTCACAATCACTCGCACCCATAGTCATAGTACAGCACAGAAACAGGACCCTCGGCCCACCTTGTCCAACTGACCTCGATGGCAAATTGGGCTAGTCTCACTTACCTGTGTTTGCTCCACATCCCTCTAAACCCTTCCTATCTGAATATCAATTTAAATGTCTTTTAAAAGTCGGAATTGTATCCGCTTCTATGGCTTCCTCTGGCAGCACGTTCTAGATACAGATTACCCTCTGAGTGAAAGAGTTGCCCCTCTTTAATCTCTCCCCTCTCACCTTAAACCTGTGCCCACTACTTTTAGAATCCTCTACCCTGTGAGTGTTCTCTTTATTATGCCTCTCATAATCTTGAACACAATAAGGTCACCCCTCAGCCTCATGTTCATGTTTAGATGTTATTGGAGCAGAATTAGGTCATTCAGCCCATAAAGTCTGCACTGCCATTCAATCCTGGCTGATCTATCTTTCCCTCTCAACCTCATCTGCCTTCTCCCCATAACCCCTGACCCCCTCACTAATCAAGAATCTGTCAAACTGCATAATAAAAATACCCAATGACTTGGCCTCCACAGCCCTCCGTCCATGGCAATGAATTCCACGGATTCACCACCCTCTGACTGAAGAAATTCCTCCTCATCTCCTTTCTAAAGGTACAGCCTCCTACACTCCAAAGAAAAAAGTCTTAGCCTATCCAACCTCTCCTGAAAACACAAGCCTGCAAGCCCAGTTAACACCCTGGTGAATCTCATCTGCACCCTAACTTAATTACCTCCTTCCTGTAGTTAGCCGGCCCAAAGTGAACACAGGACTCGAAGTGTAGTCTCACCAACTACTTGCATAGCTGCATCACCATGTCCCAACCTTTGTACTCACAGCCCTTCACCATGAAAGCTAACGGACGGGTGGACAATATAATGAATAAAAACCTTTTTTACCATCCTGTCTACCTGACTCACCACTACTCCCAGATCTCTCTGTTCCCCAAAACTGTCCAGGGCTCCACCACTTACCGTGTAAGTCCAGTCCTGGTTCAACAGACCAAAGTGCAACACCTCCCACTTTAGTTTAGCGATACATCGTGGAAACAGGCCTATCGGCCCACTGAGTCAACACCTACCAGTGATCACCCATACATTAGTTCTATCCTACACACTAGGAACAATTTACAGAGGCCAGTTAACCTACAAATCTGCACGTCCTTAGAATGTGCGAGGAAACTGGAGCACCCGGAGGAAACCCGCACAGTCACAGGGAGAACATACGAACTCCACACATACAGCACCTGAGGTCAGGATCGAACCCGGGTCTCTGTGAGGCTGCAACTCTACCGCTGCGCCACTGAATCGCCACTACTCAGAGTTAAACTCCATTTGCCATTCCTTGGCCCATCTTCCCAACTGCTCTGGATCCTTAGACATGCTTAGAAATGATCTGAGGATGTTCTCACAACCGCCCTGGAGAAGTGCAACTCCTGAGCGTCCTTGGCTGATAACCACTCCAAGTGGAGGAGGAACATTCTGGATCACACTGGGAACTCGGAGTCACTTTGCCCAAAGTACATGGAAACCGCGTGTGATGAGCCGACGAGCTGACGACTTTCCCGACCCCTCGTCCCACCACCCTATCAACCTTCTCCTGGCCCATCGGTGGCAGGATCTCTGAGTCCCACATCTGCCCCTTCAGCCACCCTGAACCTGATGGAGGCTGGAGACTGACCAAGGAGAGTGCCAAGACTATTGGCCACCAAGGATGGCGAACGAATGGGGTAGTAAATCCCTGAATGTGGGGTAGGTCAGGCTAGAAGGGCTGAATGGCCACTCTTTGGTCTTATTTCTTCCACTCGTGTACAGGGAGGGGGGAGGGGGGAGGAGGGAAATATTGATGGACTGAGTGCAGACTCGTTGATGCCAGTAAATCAATATCACTCTTCCTAACAGCGGGCTGCAAGTTCTGACAGAGTGCTTAATGAGAACACGCGGCGATCAATCAGAACCTGGTAAATTAAATGCACTTTACTTCAAAAAGAATAACCAGAATTAATGTATAATTTAGGAAACCTCTAAACGCGCACAAAAGCCCCCGCAAAACGTTCTGTTTGAATAGTTACAAACTAATTGGATCGTTATTTTTGGTAATATGGGAGGAAACCAATATTGTTTAACATGTAAAATCTGTTTACCTGCCATTTTCATTCTAGCTCTTGCAGTTCATGTCCACAGGTTCATTGCCTCTCGTTTGGATGTTCAGCAGGGCTGCTGCTGCCTGCTGCAGAGGCAGAATCTACAGGAGGTGCTGCCTCATGAAGGCAGCCGGCATCATCAAAGTCCTACACCACCCTGGCCATGCTATCATCTCGCTGCTACCATCAGGAAGAAAGTACAGGAGCCTGAAAACCGTGACCTCCAGTTTCAGGAACAGCTACTTCGCAGCAAACATCCTGCACAACACCAACCTCAACCCAACCTCAGCACCAAAATATTATGGACCTTGTAGAGGTTGCATTTGGGATTTTGATTTTTGCACTTGTGAGGGTCTGGTTACCTAGTATTACTGACTGTAATTACCATTCCATTATTGATTATTGTAGTTATACTGGATGCTTAATATGTAATCGTTTAACAACGTTTGTAGTGGTTTGGACTATGATATGCATATGCCTCTAATAAAAATTTATATATAAAAAAAAGAAGAATAAAATTAAATACAAAACAAAAAACATGCAAAGATCTTAATTAATTTGTAGTGTCTCTGCATGCAGGGAAAGGAGGGATATGGATCACGAGCAAGCAGAGGTGACTCGTTCATCTTGACATCTGCCCTGGTTTGATCCCAAAATTGCAACACCCTGCACATTTCTACATTCTACAAACTCCATTTGTCATTCCTCAGCCCACTTAGCTAGCTGATCAAGTTTGAGACTCCACATCTCCTAGTGAGTAAGAATTTCATTGTTTCAGTGTTGGTGCATCTGGCAATTTAACACTTGACTCTCCTGGTCGTGACCTAGATTGCTTCAAAGGGCAGACACAGTGAGAGGAGATATAGGGCTGCATGGTGGTACAGCAGTAGAGTTGCTGCCTTAAAGTGCTAGAGAGCCAGGTTCGAACCTGACTATGGGTGCTGTCTGTACAGAGTTTGCATATTCTCCCTGTGACCGCGTGGGGTTTCTCCCGGTGCTCTGGTTTCCTCCGACTCTCCAAAGACGTACAGGTTTGTAGGTTAATTGGCTTCATTAAAATTGTAAATTGTCCCTAGTGTGCAGGATAGTGCTAGTATACAGGGTGATTGCTAGTCAGCATGGACTCGGTTGGGCCCAAGGGACTTTTTACGTGCTGTATCTCCAAAGTCCCAAGTCTAGGGCTAAACTGTTCCACGTTCTATGCAGAGGCTGCCCAGTCAAAGCAAGGTACAGAAAGTGTCTTTGTTCAAAAGCAGTAGTGAGCTTCCATCAAAGACTGAAGGAATGTGAGATAAACAGTGCCAGCTGTGGGCAGCTTGGGTCCCACATGTGGGCAACAGCTGTAAGCAGCTGGCGGAGTGCAAGCAATCCCGCTCACTCCCAGCCCACAGCAGATGTTGCCCTCCTTGACAGGGGCTGCTCTGGACTCAAGTCAAGAGCTGAACTAACAACAACAACAGATAGAGACAAGGAACTGCAGATGCTGGTTTGCACAATGGGACTTAATGTGCTGGAGTAACTCAGCGGGTCAGGTAGCATCTGTACAGAACGTGGATAGGTGACATTTCGGGTTGGGACCCTTCTTCAGACCCTGAAGAAGGGTCCCGACCCGAAACATCACCTATTAACATTCTCCAGAGATACTGCCTGACATGCTGAGTTACTCCAGCACTTTGTGTCTTTTTCAGCAACAACAGCTACCCGCATTTATACGGAGCCTTCAAGGTGAACTTAATGTAAAGGGCATCACAGAGTGATTGCCATATTAGAATTTGGTAGTTTTCCAGATGGTAAAGATGGATATCAAGAACTACAACAGGATCTCGATCAGTTGGGCAGATGGGCTGAGGAATGGCAAATGCAATTTAATGCAGAAATATGCAAGGAGTTGCATTGTTGGAAAGTGATACCAGATCAGGACCTTCACAGTGAATGGCAGGCCCCTGGGGAGTGCCAGAGAGCAGAGGGTTCCAGGAATGCAGGTACAGATAACCACCTACAGGTGGTTAAGGAGGCTATCGGTATATTGTTGGGACGACAAGATGGCACAATGGGCTAAGTGTTCGGCTGGCGACCGGAAGGTAGCCGGTTCGAATCCCGCTTGGAGTGCATACTGTTGTTGTGTCCTTGGGCAAGGCACTTCACTCACCTTTGCCTGTGTGTGAATGTGTGTGAGTGATAGGTGGTGGTCGAAGGGGCCGTAGGCGCAGATTGGCAGCCACGCTTCCGTCAGTCTGCCCCAGGGCAGCTGTGGCTACAGAAGTAGCTTACCACCACCGAGTGTGACTGAGGAGTGAATGAATAATGCGATGTAAAGCGCCTTGAGTATTAGAAAGGCGCTATATAAATCCCATCCATTATTATTATTATTATTGGCTTTCATCTGTCAGGGAATCTGACGTTAGGAATGTGACATTATAATTGTACATCACGTTGCTGAGGCTGCACTTGGAATATTGTGTTAAGTTTTGATTATCCTGCTATAGGAAGGATGGTATTGTGGATTGAAGATTTTCAAGGATGTTGCCAGGAATCAAGGACCTGGGCCACAGGAAGAAGTTGGACAGGCTAGGCTGAGGGAGGATCTTTAGAATTTGGAGATACACCATGGAAACAGGCCCTTCTGCTCACCGAGACCACTCCATTCACACTAGTTCTATGTAATCCCACTTTCACATCCACTTCCTACACACCTGGGGCAATTTATAGAGGTCCCATTAACTTACCTGCACATCTTTGGGATGTGTGAGGAAACCTCCACACATGGAGGAAACCCACACAAATGTGCAGTCTCCACACACAGACAGTGTCCGTGGTCAGGATCAAACCGGGGTCTCTGGCGCTGTGAGGCAGAGGCTCCACCTGGTGCCACCCATGACCTCTTGGTTAAGTTTCATTTAACCACAAGTCTGGCTGGTGTACATCATCGCAGTGGGACGGGGGTTTCATAAAGCCCCAGACTGTCTGGCTGTGGAACTTTTCCTCCACTCAGACACTCACACAAACATTAATCATGCTGCACCAAAACCCTTCTGCTCTAAGTGGATTTTTATGCCCAGATTTTGTAAGCTGAATTCAAATTCTCCAAGTGCTTTGGGTAGATTCCAACTAACGTTCACTTCAACTATTAGCTCGAGACCATTGGAAATGCCAAATGCAGCAATAAAATAATGAACATATTTTCCCCAAAGGGCTCGCAATGGAAAATAAAATCAGCGACACACATCACGGGTAAAATGAAGATGCTAGGAACTGCAGGTGCTGGCAAAACACAAAGTGCTGGAGAAACTCAGCATGTCAGGCAGCATCAGTGAAGGGAATGGCCAGACCGTGTTTCGTTTCAGAACTCCTCCTCAGATTGTTTAGTTAGGGGGAGGGGGGGTGAAAGCTCGAAGAGAGAGGTGGGGTGGGACAAAGCCTGGGAAGTGATCGGGTCTGAGGAAGAGTCCCAATCCGAAACGTCACCTATTCTTTTTCTACAAAGATGCTGCATGACCCGCTGAGTAACTCCAGCATTTTGTGTCTATCTTGTCAATTGATACTGTCGGTGGACACAGGTGAAGGGGGTGAGGGAATTGACAGATGGGAGAAGTAGGGGAAAAAAGCTAGTGAAAAGGAGTCTGAAGAAGGTTCCCGATCCAAAACGTCATTGGTCCATTCCCTTCCCAGATGCTGCCTGACCCACTGAGTTCCTCCAGCACTTTGTGAAGAATCTTGTGCTTCAGAAGACTGGAGGTAAAATTGGTGCGGTCAGGTGTTCGGGGGGTGAGCACAGACACGATGGGCCGAATGGCCATCCTCCACGCCGTTAATGCCCGTGGTTCTACAACAACTGGCAACGATGGAGATGGAATGTTAAAAGTGACGTCTCTGGCTTCACGTAACGGGTAAACAGTCTGTTTTGATCAACGGGGGTTACAAGCAGACAATCACCTTTTGTACTTAGCAGGTCTCCAGCAGTTTGCCGACCCCTTCCTCTCCTGCCAAGCAAGGCAACACTTCCCAGAACAGACGAGTGAAGATTGTTCCCCTTGCCCCTGGCTGGCTGCAGTCAGGGTAAATCTGCTGGTTAGAGCTCACACAATCAGATGGCATGACCTCAGGTGAATCTCCTGCATTCCTGCTCCTCAAAATATGTTCTGGTTGCCTTATTTAGACTAAGCCCTGGAGATTTGACCTTATAAGGGGGCCTGATATCATCCAAAGTGATTCATCTCAAAGTACCTGGGGCCCACTCGTTTATCTGACAGCTCTCCTCCTCTTCTCTCCATCATCCAGGGAATCTGTCCCTATATTTATACACGGAGCTGCACTGGAATGTCTCTAGCATTGACCTACTTGACCCTAACATGGGTTTCTGGCCCTTAGATTCTTTCCTTCAGCAAAACTCATTGGTTTCACACCACCAGAGCCCCCCCCCCCCCCGCCTCCGACTGCCTCACATCACTGATCTCTGTTAGCTCTGGGCTCAACATTCATAGAGCAAAGAACATAACACAGTACTGTGCAGCAACAGGCCCTTCAGCCCACAATGTCCGTGCCGAACACGATGCCAAGTCAACTCTGCCTGCACGTGATCCATATCGCTCCACATCCATGTGCCTATCCAAACTTCTCTTGTACGCCACCATCGAATCTGCCTCCAACACCGGCAGCATGTTCCAGGCACCCACCCTTCTCACTTAAAGCTATGCCCTCTGGTCTTTGTCATTTCTACCATGAGACAAAGGTTCTGATTATCTACCACATCTATGCCTCACATAATTTAATATACTCTATCAGGACTCCACTCAAAGTTCGACGTTCCAGATAAAAAAAATCCAAGTCTGTCCAACCTCTCCCTGTATCTAATACCCTCCAATCCTGGCAGTATACTGGTAAACCTCCGTTGCACCCTCTCCAAAGCCTCCACATCCTTCTTGTAATGGGGCGACCAGAAATGCACGTCATCCCCCAAATGCAGCCTGACCAAAGTCCGATAAGCTGCATCATGGCTTCCTGTCAAACACCTTCCTGTCTGATTCCCCCACTTACACCCTATCATTAGCTTATCCAGAATTTCCCCTCACACCTGATTTCCCCTAACACCGTCACACTCGCTGACTAACCCTGGTTCCCCTCTTCATTCCCAACCTCCATGTCTCCTCCCCCCCTGCAGCCTCCTCCACCCCTCGCACGTCTCCCAGTGCCCGCCTCCCCACCGTTGCTGGTTTCAGTGCACGGCCTTAGCCCCCCCTGATGTCCAACAGCGGCAGTTCATGCTGATTGTTCCTCTGAGGCAGTAGGGGCATCAAAGGGGAGACGTCCGGAGAGATTGCAGCTGTGTGTGTGTGTGAGTTTATGTGTAATGTGTGTGCGTGTATATGTGGTGTGTGTATGTGTATATGTGTGGTGTGTGTGTATGTATCGTGTGTGTATGTATGGTGTGTGCGTGTAAGGGGTAGGCCATTTAGGACTGATATGAGGCAGAAATTCTTCACCCAGAGAGTTGTGAATTTGTGGAATTCACTGCCACAGAAAGCAGTGGAGGCTAATTCACTGGATGTTTTCAAGAGAGATTTAGATTTAGCTCTTAGGGCTAAAGGAATCAAGGCATATGGGGAAAAAGCAGGAACGGGGTACTGATTTCAGATGATCAGCCATGATCATATTGAATGGCAGTGCTGGCTTAAAGGGCCGAATGGCCTACTACTGCATCTATTTTTCTATGTATTTGTGATGTGCGTGTATGTGTGGTGTGTGTGTATGTGTGGTTTGTGTGTCTTTGTGTATGTGTGGTGTGTGTGTGTACCCGTGGTGTGTGTGTATGTGTGGTGTGTATATGTGTGTATGTGTAGTGTGTGTGTCTGTGTGCATGTGTGGTGTGTGTGTCTGTGTAGTGTATGTGTGTCTGTGTGGTGTGTATGTGTGGTGTGTGTCTGTGTGTACGTGTAGTATATGTGTGTCTATGTGCTGTGTGGTGTGTGTGTGTGTGGGGTGTGTGTATGTGTCGTGTTTGTGTATGCGTGGTGTGTGTGTCTGTGTGTATGTGTGGTGTGTGTGTTGTGTGTCTGTGTAGTGTGTGTATGTGTGGTGTATGTGTGTCTGTGTGGTGTATGTGTAGTGTGTATATGTGTGGTGTGTGTGTATGTGTAGTGTGTGTGTCTGTGTGGTGTGTGTATGTATGTATGTATGTGTGGTGTGTGGTGTGTCTGTGTATATAGTGTTTGCACATTAAATGAAGCATTGATGCCAAACAAAATGCAGAGATACCAGATATGGCAGGAAGCTGTTGCATTCAGTGCAGATGAAACATGAACCAATGTGGAGAGTGCTGGTGTGTGTGGGATCATGGGCTGTGTATGTGGGACGGTGGGGAGTATATGTGAGTGTATGTGGGACCGTGGGCTGTGTCTGGATCGGGGACTTTGACTCCTTCATCACAACAGAAGGACAAGAAGCGCAGACGGGATTCTGAGACTGACCCTGGTGCTGAAAGGGTTAAAATCCCAGGTCACTTGCATTGCAATTACCCCCATCCCTAACTGCCCCCTTGGGGGTGAGCTGCCTTCATGAATCGCTGCTGACCTTGTGGTGAAGGAGCTCCCGCAGTGCCATCCAGGAGGGAGCTCTGCGATTTACACCCAGTGACGATGAAGGACACAGTTCCAAGTCAGGATGGTGCGTGACTTGGAGGACAACCTGCAGGTGGTGGTGTCTCCTCTACCTGCTGCCCTCGGGTGGGTGGGTTGTGGATTTGGAGATAAATAGAAACATAGAAACATAGAAAATAGGTGCAGGAGTAGGCCATTCGGCCCTTCGAGCCTGCACCGCCATTCAATATGATCATGGCTGATCATCCAACTCAGTATCCTGTACCTGCCTTCTCTCCATACCCCCTGATCCCTTTAGCCACAAGGGCCACATCTAACTCCCTCTTAAATATAGCCAATGAACTGGCCTCAACTACCTTCTGCGGGAGAGAATTCCACAGATTCACCACTCTCTGCATGAAAAAAGTTTTCCTCATCTCGGTCCTAAAAGATTTCCCCTTTATCCTTAAACTGTGACCCCTTGTTCTGGACAATTAGTTCAGTTATATTAAAGTTGCAGATGTATCCCGGTCCATCACACAGACCAGACTCCCCACCATTGACCCCATCCACATTTCACTCCACCTCTGGAAAGCAGCCAAAATAGTCAAGGAGCACTCACATCCCGGTGATTTCCTCTTGTCCCCTCCCCGCTCCAGCAGAAGGTACAGAAGCTTAAGAGCGCACACCACCAGATTCAGGAACAGCTTCTTCCTGTGGCCCTTGTACTCTTTATGTCAGCACTTTTTCTCTGTAACTGCGACACTATATTGTGCACTCTGGTATTTTTCTCTTTGCACTACATGTTGTGTGTGGATTGATTGTACTCGCGTATGATTTGACTGGAAAACACACAAACAAAATGTTTCAATGTTTCTCAGTATCCATAACAATAATAGACCCACACCAATTAGTCACGGAGTAACTGCTCTTGGGGTAGACATTTGCACCTCGCTCAGCCCGGGATTAGACACATTTATCCAGCAGAGGATGGGAACCCCACAGAGCAGCAAACTATTGCTGTGGTCCAGTCCGTACCAGGCACGGGCGAGGTGGGGCAGGCGGGTGGTCCGGGTGAAATGGACACTTTCCAGATGTTGCTATCTTCAGCAACTTTTGTTGAGGAATAGGGAAACTTTCTATAAACAGGCCTGCAATGAGTTGTCGGGATCTTCTCATTTATTTCCTGTTTGGTTTCAACATGATGCAGCTGTCTGTTTTTAGATACTGATATCACATAGAAAACATAGAAAATAGGTGCAGGCGGAGGCCATTCGGCCCTTCGAGCCAGCACCGCCATTCATTGTGATCATGGCTGATCGTCCCCAATCAATAACCCGTGCCTGCCTTCTCCCCATATCCCTTGCCACCAGAGCTCTATCTAACTCTATTGGCATTGGTTTACTGATGTCACCTGCATCGAGACACCTTAAAAAGCTGTTTGTTATCTGTGAAATCACACTATACAATCAAACCATACACAAACGGTTTGCGCGCAACAAAAACTCTTCACTGTACCTCGGTGACAATAAATATAGTAAACTAAACACGGGTCAGGAGGAGAATGGATATATGACGTTTCCGGTCAGGACCCATCTTCAGACTGAAACATCGCCTGTCCATTCCCTGCTACCTGACCCACTGAGTTCACTAGTTATAGGAGTCGAATCAGGCCATTCGGCCCATTGAGTCCACTCCGCCATTCAATCATGGCTGATCTCTGCCTTGCCTTCTCCCCATAACCCTTGACACCTGTTCTAATCAGGAATGTGTCTATCTCTGCCTTAAAAATATCCCTGACGGCCTCCACAGCCTTGTGTGGCAATGAGTTCCACAGATTAACTACCCTCCGACTAAAGAAGTTCCACCTCACTTCCATTCTGCATTTTCCTCGATTGCAGCATCTGTGGTTCCATGGTTCTTCATACATGTACAACTGTTAGGGCAAAGAGAAAAATGCAAGTCCAGAATATGGTGTTAGAATATGGTACAACAGATAAAGTGCGGATTAAAAAATGGTACGGTCTGCAATGAGCTAGGTTGGAAGATTAAGACTATAACCTAGTTTATGGAAGGAATATTCAGTACTGATAACAGCGGGGAATAAGCTCTTCCTGAATCTGTTGGTACATGCGTTCAAGCTTTTCTATCTTCAGCCCGATGGGAGGAGAGAAGACGGAATAACCAGGGTTTTAGTTTGGTGGCTGCTTTCCCGAGGCAGAGTGAAATGTAGATGGAGTCGATTACCTTGTTTGGATTTTAAATATCACCGCAATCTCTCCCAATGAGTTAAAATGGTGGCGCCAGCAATGGCTGCCTCGCCAACAGTCTGTCTGTCCTTTCCTTCTTTGCATTTTAATAGTATGTGTTAAACGTATGTTTTTAGTGTTCTTCAGCTTGTTTTATGTGGGGGGTTGGGGTGGGGAAGCTTTTTCTCATCCCTTACCTCGATGGAGATGTGATTTTTTTCCATATCGTACCTCTGTCCGCACTGTGATCTAACATCGTGGAGTTGGCGGCCTTTGTTGGAGACCGATCTTGAGAGCTCCACCGCGGGTGCCTACAGGGCTTTGACATCGCGGAGCTCGCAGTTTCTGGTCAGAGACCGACTTCGGGAACTCCAAGTCGTGAGAGTTTCGACTGCCCCAACGCGGGAGTGTCGATCACCCCTATGCGGGAGTTTCGATCGCCCCAACGGATGGTTCGATTGTCCCGATCGTGGGAAAATAAAGAGGAAGAAGATTGTACTTTTTGCCTTCCATCACAGTGAGGAATGTAGGGAATCCGCTGTGGTGGATGTTTATGTTAACTTTTATGTAGTTGTGTGTCTTGTTGCTTTTTTTCCGTATGTCTGTATGGCAATTCGCATATTACTGTACCTTAATTGGTACATGTGACAATAAAAGGCCTTTGAAACTTTTGAAAACTTTGAAGTTGCAACAGAACAGTTGCTATCATATTCCAATGTCCTACAGACAATGAAGAAGGGTCCCAACCCGGAACGTCTCCTGCCCATTCCCTTCACAGATGCTGCCAGCCCGTTGAGTTCCTCCAGCACTTTGTTGTTTTGTTCAAGATTACAGCATCTGCAGTTCCTTGTGACTCCACTAAAACCAAGGCTCCGTCTCCCCATGCAAGAGGAGCGTAGGTAGGAGCAGAGGAGAACTCTCCCCCTGGTGTCCTGTGGACAACAGTGGGCCTGCACCCAGCATCAGAGGCACAAATTAACCAACAATATCACACTCTCTGTGCGGGAACTTGCTGTGTATGGATTCTGTCGTTCTCCCCTCGAGAAAGACTCTTTATTAGGTTTAGCTTAATTTAGTTTAGTTCAGTTTAGGCCAGTTTAGTTTAGTATATTGTCACGTGTACCGGGGTACAGTGAAAAGCTTTTGTTACATGCTATCCAGGCAGCAGAAAGACAATACATGATTGCAAATGAGTCGTCCACAGTGTACAGATACAGAATAAAGGAAATAACATTCAGTGCAAGATAGTTTAATTAAAGATAGCCCGAGGGTCTCCAGTGAGGTAAATAGTCACTCAGGAGTGCTCTCTAGTTGATGGTAGTTTAGTTTAGTTGATTTGTTTAGTTTAGTTTAAAGATACAGCATGGAAACAGGCCCTTTGGCTCATCGAGTCTACGCCGACCATCGACCACTTGTTCACACTAGTCCTGTTATTGCACTTTCTCATCCACTCCCTACACACTGGGAGCAATTTACAGAGGGCTGATTAACCTACAAACCTGCACATCTTTGGGATGTGGAAGAAAACCGGAGCACCCGTAGGAAACCCACGCATTCACAGGGATAACATGCGAACTCCATACAGGCAGACAGCACTCGAGGTCAGGTTCGAAGCCGGGTCTCTGGCGCTGTGTGTGAGGCAGCGGCTCTAGGGAGGTTCTACTGCAGTTGTACAGGGTCTTGGTGAGACCACACCTGGAGTATTGCATACAGTTTTGGTCGCCGAATCTGAGGAAAGACATTCTTGCCATAGAGGGAGTACAGAGAAGGTTCACCAGACTGATTCCTGGGATGACAGGACTTTCATATGAAGAAAGACTGGATAGACTTGGCTTGTACTCACTAGGATTTAGAAGATTGAGGGGGGATCTTATAGAAACGTACAAAATTCTTAAGGGGTTGGACAGGCTAGATGCAGGAAGATTATTCCCGATGTTGGGGAAGTCCAGAACAAGGAGTCACAGTTTAAGGATAAGGGGGGAAGTCTTTTAGGACCGAGATGAGAAAATCATTTTTTACACAGAGAGTGGTGAATCTGTGGAATTCTCTGCCACAGAAGGTAATTGAGGCCAGTTCATTGGCTATATTTAAGAGGGAGTTAGATGTGGCCCTTGTGGCTAAAGGGATCAGGGGGTATGGAGAGAAGGCAGGTACAGGATACTGAGTTGGATGATCAGCCATGATCATATTGAATGGCGGTGCAGGCTCGAAGGGCTGAATGGCCTACTCCTGCACCTATTTTCTATGTTTCTATGTTACTCGCTGTACAGCTATGCCGCCCGGTGTGAAGTGTGGCGGATGCCCTGAGCTGGTGAAGGTTGCTATGGGAATGCCTCAACGTTCTGGCGGATGGAGTGCTCTCTTGTGCCACAAAGGTTTGCGTTCCCGTTACATTCTGTACCAGAGACGGTTCTTTGGCAGGGAGAGGCTGTGTGGGGAGTTTGCCAAATACAGAAAACAACGGCTTTAAAAATACACGTTTTCTCAATTGAGAGCTATCGTAAACTCTTCCAGCTCACTGGGGAAAAATGTGGCAAACAATTACCAGGTGCTCAGCTACAGGAGCAAGCAGCGAGCAAGGCCTTTGAAGAACGAGTTGAAAGGGATTTCAGACTCTTTTGTAGCGTGCTGCGTGCCTGCTCACATGTGGGGAACACATGGTTGACAGGCTGCACCGACAGACATCATTAAGACGGGCCCTGGCACCCACTCCACAAGCACCGGCCAAGGAGGAGACAGCGGGGGAGGGGAGGAAGCTGAGGTGGGATGGACTATGTGAGTCTCTCGTTCACACACAGGTTCATAGTTTCTCCTCCTTCTACTGTGAGTGGGATCTGCAAACACTGGCTAGCTGCCAAACCTCTGGCTATAATTCCATCTACACTTCACACCCACTGAGCCCACGCTGAACTTCGATCACATTTTCACACTAGTTCTATCTTATCTCACTTTTTCATCCACTCATTGCAGACTGGGGGCAATTTACAGAAGGCTAATTAACCTGCAAACCCGCATGAAAACCGGAGCACCCTGAGAAAACCCGCATGAAAACCGGAGCACCCTGAGAAAACCCGTACGGTCACGGGGAGGATGTACAATCTCCACACACAAACAAGGTTAGGAGGTTACGATCGAACCCGGCTCTCTGGTGCTGAGGCAGTAGCTCTACCAGCTGTGCCAGCCTGTTAGCATCAACCCCACTCACTCCCGCAGAGCTGCCGAGGGGATGGTAAAACAGAGTCCACACACACGGAGAGTTCTCTACTCCAGTCGGCTGTGGACGTTCCTTGGTTGAGCTGACTTAAACGTCAATATTCCTGAGTACTAGAGTTAGGGCATCATGATGCAGCTGTTCACAATCGTTAGTGAGACCATACTTGGAGCACTGTGTGTAATTCTAGTTGCCCAACTACAGGAAAGATGTCTTTAAGTTGGAAAGCGTGCAGAAGAGATTCACCAGGATGGTGACGTAGAAGCAGGCACCACCTGTGCCTGCTTCTAATTCTTTATGTTTTCAGGCCGATCACGGAAGAGCTGGGATTGCTGGATCCTCTGACAGATACCACAGGGGCGGCAAGTAACCTGCGAACCGGCGGATGAGGACGGAAGCGAGGACGCCGCTGCCGGGGGAAGGAACAAAGGAGGACCCGGCGTGGGGGATCGCCGTGAGGGAGGGGGAAGAACAATGGAGGACCCGACCCATGAGGGATGGGGAAGGGGAGGAAGAACAAAGTGGGACTTGGCGCCGGGGGTACTTTGTAACTTTGTAATCGCTCTTTATGGGCAACTATTTGCTTACCTTGGCTATGCTAGCAAAGAATTTCAGTGACTTGTCACATGTGACAATAAAGTATTAATTAATTAATTCATTCATTCAACTATCCACCCTCACTCCTCACCAACATCCTCGAAGTGAGAAGTAGCTTGGTGGTGAGTGGGGGGAGGAATTAGGCAGCAGGGGATCACTGGGTCTGTGTGAAGGGAAGTTGTGTCCATTGTCTGAACCAACTGAGCTCACTCCGAAAGGAAAACACGTCATTGTTTCCTGCTCACTCAAATCCAGGCTGATGACATTGGTGCAGATAGCGTATCTTGGTCGGCAAGGGAACGTTGGGCATTAGGTCAGCTTCTGTGAAGTCTGACTGTATTCTGTGTTTCTCGAATTGAACGCAGAACAGTACAGCAGAGGAACAGGTCCATTGGTCTACAATGTACGTGCCGAACGGGATGCCAAGATAAACCACTCTGTGTCTGTGCATTAAGTGTAACCGGGGGGGCTGAGCATTTAAGACGAGGGGGGGGGGGGGGGGGGGGGGGGGGAAGAAGACACAAAAGGCAATGGTTTGCCGGGGAAGTGACTCAGAGAGGGCTGGAGAGTTTGTGAGTCACGGCTTTTGGGAGACAGGAAAAGGATTTCAATCCAGCGCACGTGGACACAGTCACTTCTGGCCTGGCTCCCTCACGAGCTCCGTGTGTCAGCGGGAATGTCACAGGACCACACCCCACGGCTCATTTACCCGTACTGGCCCAGGGGATGGGAAAATGTTGAGGAATTTCTTTAGTCAGAGGGCGGTGAAACTGTGGAATTCCTTTAATTTAGCTTAGTTTAGAGATACAGCGCGGAAACAGACCCTTCAGCCCATCAGGTCCATACCGATCAGCGAACCCTGCACATTAACACTATCCTACACTAGGGATAATTTTTACATTTACACCAAGCCAATTAACCCACAAACCTGTATGCCTTTGGAGTGTGGGAGGAAACTGAAGTTCTCGGAGAATACCCATTGAGATCACGGGGAGAATATACAAACTCTGTACAGACAAGCACCCGCAGCCAGGATCGAACCCGGGTCTCTGGCGCTAAGGCAGCAACTCTACCGCTGCGCCACGGTGCTGCCATAGACGGCGGTGGAGGCCAAGTCATTGACGGAGTAGACTTGATGGGCCGAATGGCCTAATTCTGTTCCTAGAACCTATGAACATGCAAACTGCCCTAAAGGCCCATTCCCACACAGATCACACCTTGCCACTTGACGTCACCGCGCGTAAAATACAGGAGACATGGGAGGGTGTCCCATCATATGCAGAGGAGTGGGGGTCAGAGTGGGGCAGTGGTGATTAGATGGGGGGTCAGAGGGAGGGGAATGTAGATCTGAGGTGGAGGGGGTTGCAGGGTGGAGAGAAGGGAATGGACAGAAGAACATGCAGCCACAAATGCACCCACACACATGCTCACCCACTCATGCACACTCACACACAAGCACTCACGCATGCGCACATTCTCACTCACAGCCATATACACCCACATTCTCTCACTCACACCCCTGCTACACTGGATGGGCACAACTGACATCCATTAGCTGTCTCCACTCGTCAGGGTGCAGTGCTGCGAACCAAAGATGCCGTGCTCAGGGTCAGCTTGAGCTGGAGTTCATTGGCAATTTACAGTGGTCAATTAACCTCTTGAGAAAACCCACACGGTCACAGGGAGAACGCGCAAACTCCACACAACTAGCACCCGAGGTCAGTATTGAACTGGCGCTGTGAGGCAGTACTAGTTGTGGCATGTGACGCCCGTTTTCCATTTACCTGTAGCATCATCCTGTGAGCCCTCCATCAAACCCCTGTTGATTTAAAAGTCCTCCATTAGATTGCCCAGCACTAGCAAGGTCACTATGGGTCAAGTGGCCTCATTCTGTCCCCTAAAATCCACGTGAATCTACGACTCAACCTTCAAATCTTCCCTCCATCCGTGAGGATATATTCGGCATAGCCTGGTGGTTGGAAGATCTCATTCCTGCCCCTTCCTCCATTTCCAATCTCCCTCTGGAATGCTGAGATGGCATCTGCTTCCAGTGTGGTCCAACTGACAGGAGTTTGTCGGAACTTTCTTGCCTTTTGACTCTAACCATCTGAACACACAGCCTGGATTTGTTTACACTTGCAGGGTGATTTATTCGTCTGATTTTTAAAGGGGAGATTATTCTAGCTATGATTTTGTTGGGAGGTATGTTCTTGTGCCTGCCTTGAATCCAAGAGTAGGTTATTTTTGCACTTTTATCGTGAGGTTATGACCGTTTCTCTTTGCTTTTCCTTGAACAGTCACGGACGCTAGACACAGCGTTATCCCCATCCAAAGTTTCCATTGCTGAGGATAACATTGAGAGAGACAGCTCATTCCAGACTGGGGGCTCAGTCACTACCACTGCACCATGCTATCCGTGATGAGCTCACTCTCCCTGAGGTTGGAGACGAAGGGGTGTCACAGGTGGACAGGAATGATTTTGGCATGCTTGCCTTCATCTGTCAGGGAATTGAGCATAGAAGCCAGGAGATTGGGTTAACGTTGTAAAGACGTTGGTGAGGCTGCACTTAATTGTGCCCAGTTTTGGTCACCCTGATATAGGAAAGATCCATCAAGGTGGGAAGAGTGCATTAAATATTTACGAGGATGTTGCCAGGACTCGAGGGCCTGAGCGACAGTCAGGGGTTGGGGTTACCTGACCAAATGTCTTTTAAATGCTGCTATAGTACCTGCCCCAAATACCTCCTCCAGCAGCTCGTTCCATATACCCAGCACCCACTGTGCAGAAACAGTTACCCCTTGGGGTCTTATTAAATCTTCCCCCTCAGCTTAGTTTATTGTCACATGTACCGAGGTGCAGTGAAACTTTTCTTTGTTGCATGCTGCCCAGTCAGTGGAAAGACTATACATGATTACAATCAAAAAGCCCAGTGTACAGATACAGAATAAAGGGAACAATGTTTAGTGCAAGATTAAGTCCAGTAAAGTCAGATTAAAAAGTTTGAAAGTCTCCAATGAGGTAGATGGGAGGTCTCTAGTTAGTGACAGAATGGTTCAGTTGCCTGATAACAGCTGGGAACTGTCCCATGTCGTTTGGTTCTCGATTCCCCTACTCTGTGTAAGACTGGTGCATTCACTCTGTCTATTTCCCAAACACCTCTCAGCTTCCTGCGCTCCAAGGAATAAGCTGGCGCCCTGTCCACTGGCACCCTGGGGGATTTCCGGGACCGCTGGGCACCGCAGGGGGTTGAACGCATCCTCAATAAGGATTGTAACATAGTTGTATAGTAGTTTATTTAGGATATTTGTTTGTATTGTGTTATGGTGGTGGTTTGTTTTATTGTAGTGGAAATGTTATTTTTTAATAATTGAATAAATATTTTGATAAATTTAAAAAAAAGGAATTAGGTGGCAATGCCACCGGGCAGTGGGTGGTCATCGACCCCGGGGTGAGTTCAGACCTAGATGTCAATTCATTTATCAGGGACTGCACTGCCAACTGCCCCATCAACATGGATTTTCAATGAAAGCAAGGTTTTGCAAACTCTCACTCTGATACCTTGAATTCCCCATTTAAAGTACTGGAAATATAAAGCCACTGTGTGAGCAGATGATGTTGGAGGTGAAAGACTATGTAAAACTTTACCAATGAGTTAACGAGCACTGCCCCCTGGTGACAGTTCCACAAACAGCAGATGAAGAGGAAGCACAAAATGCTAGAACTCAGTGGGTCAGGCAGCATCTCTGGGGAACATGGTTAGCCAAAGTTTCTTGTCGGGACAGCAGAGGGAGAGGAATGTTTCATAGAGTGTTGGGGAGCAGAAAGATCTAGGAGCAGGTACACAGGTCCCTGAAAGTGTCATCACAGGCAAATAGGGTGGAAAAATGCCTCGTTTGTAGATGAGAAAGAGGGATAACATGAAACTAGTATGAACGGCTGATCCATGGCCGGCATGGCTGAAGAGCCCATTTCTGTACTGTATCTTTCATTCACAAAAGCATAGAAAACAGGTGCAGGAGGAAGCCATTCGGCCCTTCAAGCCAGCACCGCCATTCATTGTGATCATGGCTGATCGTCCCCAATCAATAACCTATGCCCAATAACTCAACGTATCAGTTGGCACAGCACACTGTTCAGGAAAGGTGTTACAGGTTTAAGGTGAGAGGGGCAAAGTATCTTTCAAACAATCAAAAACATGTTTTCTGTAAAGTTGCCTTTCAGTGTGTGGTTTTATTAATAATTTAATAACTTTGTGTCCGTTGTAAACACACTTATGTACAAAGCAGTCTCATGTGCATCAGCACCGTTACCCTGTCAGTCCTCTGCTTCAGATTCCTCCTCCTGGCTGATTTGGAAGTAACGCAGCTCATAACTCTCCTTGTCCGAGGCAACCACTCGCAGCCAGTCCCGCAGGTTGTTCTTCTTCAGGTACTTTTTCGTCAGGTACTTCAGGTACCTGAGGCACGAGAGAGAAAGAGAGAGAGACGGCGTCAAGGTTTAAAACATCAAATCTTTAGTTGCTGTGCAGATTGGTGAGGTACAGCCAGTCAAGCGAGCTGCTCACCAACAGAAGGCAAACGTCTTGAACAATGGGCTGTGCAGTCGGTACTGCAGATACCAGGGATGCCTCAGCCCTCTCAGGTGAACATGAATGACCAACCACGAGGCACCCTCTACCCTGTGTAAACAAACTTGCCCTGCACAGAAATAGGCACTTCTGCCCTCTATAACACCGTTAAAACTAATCTCTTTTGCCTGCACGTGATCCATATCCCTCCATGTCCATGAGCCAATCTAAAAGCATCTTAAATGTCACTATTGTATCTGCCTCCACCCTCGGCAGTACGTTCCAGGTACTCATTGCTCTCTGCTTAAAAACATGTTGCACCTCTCACAAAGCTGTGCCCTCTAATCTTTGACATTTACACACTGAGAAAATGCTTCTGAATGGCTACTGTATCTACACCTCTAGTCATTTAATATATTTCTATCAGGCATTCCCACATATTCTAACGTCCCAGAGAACACAATCCAAGTCTGTCTAACCTCTCCTGCAGCTAATACCGTCTAATCCAGGCAACATTCTTGTAAATCTTATGCACCCTCTCCAAAGTCTCAATATGCTTCCTGTAATGGTGGCAACCAGAAAGGCATACAATGCTCAATACAACACAGCATAACCAGAGTTTTGTAAAGTTTCAATGCAACTGTTTCGTTTTAGAGATACAGTATGGAAACGGGCCCTTCAGCCCACCAAGTCCGTGCCGACCAACAATCACTCATACATCAGTTCTATCCTACACACTAGGGACAAACAGTAGCCAATTAGCCTACAAAACTGAACATCTTTGAGATGTGGGAGGAAACCGGAGCACCGGGGGAAAACCCAAGCGGTTACAGGGAGAACATACAAACTCCACACAGACAGCACCCGTAGTCAGGATCGAACCTGGTACTCTGGCGCTGTGAGAGAGCAGCTCTACCACTGCGCCACTCCGCTGCCCTAACTGATTTGGGAGTCTGACAATAAGAATTTAACAAGCAGCAAGTGGGGGTTGTGGTCGCTCTCCCACCTCTCCGTCTCCTGCCCTATCCAGATCACGTTCCTGTTTGAAGGGTCTCAACCCGAAACGTCACGCATTCCTTCTCTCCAGAGATGCTGCCTGTCCCGCTGAGTTATTCCAGCATTTTGTGTCTACCTTCGATTTAAACCAGCATCTGCAGTTCTTTCTTACACATCCTATTCCTGTTTCTTGTATTGAGTCCCAAATGACCCCACCACCCAGTCCAGGCACACAGAGACTAATGCAACACAAGCTGCACAGTTGTATACCTGGTAGAGCTGCTGCCTCACGGCACCAGAGACCTGGGCTCAATCTTGACTACGGGCGCTTTCTATATGGAGTTTGCACGTTCTTCTTGTGACCGCGTAGGTTTTCTCCAGGTGCTCTGGTTTCTTCCTACCCTCCAAAGACGTGCAGGTTTATAGGTTAACTGGCTTCTGTAAATTGGCCTTAGTGTGTAGGATATATCTTGTGTATGGGGTGATTGTTGGTCGGCATGGACTCGGTGGGCCAAAGGGCCTGTTTCCACGCTGTATCTCCAAACTAAACAAGCACCAGAGAGAGACAGATAGCAATGCATGCTCACCTCTTGGAGAACTGTTTGGCAGAGGTGATTGTGATCTTGTTCCGAAGCCGTTCGATCTGGACCACGGTGCCCAGGTTCCCGGCCTTGCCGCCCACCTTCACTTTCTCACGCAGGAACTGCTCCTGTCGGTAAAACAGACGCGTGGGACACTAGGGAAGGAACCCTAGGCACGAACTAGGGAAGGCAGCCCTAGTCACAACAGGCAGTTAGCAGGGCCAAAGCAAGACCAAGCTGCAAACTGCAGGAAGTCCTGCGTCATATCTTCCCTCTGCCTCTTACTTCCAGCACCCACCCCTCCACAGCATTAAACTCCACAAAGACTTGCGGGGTTGTAGGTAAAGTGTATAAAGAGTGGATGAGAAAGTGGAATAACATAAACTGGTATGCACAGGTGATCAATGGTCACGGAAGGACACAAAGTGCTGTAGTAACTATGTGGGTCAGGCAACATCTGTGAAGAACATTTCGGAGACGTTTCGGGCCTGGATCCTTCTTCAGAGATGCCGCTTGACCTACTGAATTACTCCAGCACTTTGTGTCCTTTTGTGTATTAACCAGCATCTGTAGTTCTTTGTTTCTACATTGATCAATGGTCAGCATGGCCTCGGTGGGCTGCTGGGCCTGTTTCCATGCTGTATCTCTAAACAAAACATGAAGTGCTGCAGTAATTCAGGGTCAGGCAGCATCTGTGGAGGGAAATGGACAGGATGCTTCAGGTTGGGACCATTCTTCAGATTTTGTAGTGGGGGAAGAAAGCTGGAAAACAGGTGGGGGTGGGCAAGTAGAGAGGAGACACGAGGAATTGCAGATGCTGGAATCCTGAGTAAAACACCAAGTGTTGGAGTAACTCAACGGGTCAGACAGCATCTGTGGAGGGAATGGATAGCGGACCTTTCGGATCTGAAGAAGGGACCGACCCATAACATTGCCTGTCCATTCAGTGCTGTATCTTTCATTCAATCAAGAGCCTGCGTGTTCTTCACTGGACAGTGATATTCAGGGGAAGGACGGGGGCACCTGGGAATAGGAGATCCCAGCCAAATTGTGGCATACATCGCCCTTTGGGGAAGGGGACAGGACTGAAAGCCCAACAATTAAAGTGCTTACAAAGTTGGCGGAGTCGAGGATGCCATCTTCCACAGGGTTGGAGAGGTTGAGCGTGAATTGCCAAACGGGTTTCTTCTTCCCCTTGAGGTGTGTGGACTTCTTTGTCTGTTGGGGAGGAAAAGGAAATCAAACAGATCAAAACTCTCCACTCCCAGCTGGGTAACAAACTCAACAATCCCCACACGTTTAAACAATGGTCGATAAAACATTTGGACAAGTACATGGACAGGATAGATTTAGAGGGATTTGGGCCAAATGCAGGAAGCTGGGTCTAGTGTAGATGGCATGTTGGTCGGCATAGAAAACTTGGGCCGAAGGACCCGTTTGTTTCTGTGCTGTATGACTCCACGAGTAAGCACACTCCCAAACCGCAAACAACCCTGGAGCGCGAGGGAGCTGAATCCATTACAGCAAATGATACACTCGTAAATTGGAAGGATATAGTTAGGAGGGGGGGGTTGGCAGAAAAGTAAGCGAGGATAGCAGAGGATGGAGCTAATATTATCTGATTGATACAGCGCGGAACATGGCCCTTCGGCCCACCGAGTCTCCGCCGACTATTGATCATCTGATCACGCTAGTTATCCCATTTTCCCTACACACTAAGGGCAATTTCCAGAGGGCCGATCAACCTACAAACCCACACGTCTGTGGGATGTGGGAAGAAACTGGAGCACCCGGAGGAATCCCACATGGTCTCAGGGAAAACAGGCTAACTCCACACAAAGACTTTGCCCGCGGTCAGGATCAAATCCGGGCCTCTCTGTGTGAGGCAGCTCTACCAGCTGCGTCATCCGTTATAAGAGCCATAAAGTCTTACAGCGTGGAAACGTCCTTTGGCCCAACTTGCCCACACCAACCAACATGGTCCATCTACACTCATCCCACCTGCCTGCGTTTAGCCCTATCCCTCTAAACTTATTCTATCCATGTATCTGTCCAAATGTTTCTTAAATGTTGCGATAGTACCTGCTGTTGCGTTAGTAACTGCAGGGGTGAGGGGTGAAATTGCGAAGGGGGGGGGGGGGTCGTGCAGGCAAACAGTTTTGAAAAGTTGACCTTCAGTTATGGAGAGATTTTGATAGGCTCCGCTGTTTTTTTTTCTTGGACAGAGGCCGAGGGGTGACCCGATAAGATTATTCATTAAAAGATTATTGGAGACATAGATAGGCTAGATGGTCAGAATTGTTTTCAAATGGTAGGGATATCAAAATCAAGGCTAGGTTTATGGCGAGAGGAAGGTGATCTGAGGTAGACACAAGAAACTTGAGAAAAACAACGTGAAGCACAACGTGAACAACTCATAACGTCAAGCAGCATCTGTGGAGGGAATGGACAGTTGACAGAAGTGTGTGATCAGAGAGGCAGGTTGATATCTGGAACGCCGCAGCGAGGAGGTGGTGGCTTCAGAAACAATCACTACAATTAAGAGGCATTCTTGACAGCTACTACTTGAATAGTCAGAGTTTAGGATACGGTTCCAACACGGGAACATGAGAATAGCGTAGGTGGGCATAAGGGACAGCATGGACGTGGTGGACTGAAGGGGCTGTTTCTGCACCGTACAACTCCATATTCTCCTGTCCCTGGTGGAAGAGGCAGACGGGCAGGGAGGATCTGTCTGCCTCAGGTACACAAAATTGCTGGAGGAACTCAGCGGGTGCAGCAGCATCTATGGAGCGAAGGAAATAGGCGACGTTTCGGCCCGAAACGTCGCCTATTTCCTTCGCTCCATAGATGCTGCTGCACCCGCTGAGTTCCTCCAGCAATTTTGTGTACCTTCGATATTCCAGCATCTGCAGTTCCCTTTTGAACACATCTGTCTGCCTCATGCGTGAGATGGGGAAGAGCTCAGGCCTGATGGTAAAGGGCCGAAGGGCCTACCTCCCGGGTTCAATGACGGGAAGGAGGTTTCAGCGCTGATAGCCCGGGCTGGGCGGGCCGCCCGCGCCACGGAGGGAGCAGCCTGCGGTCGGACGGTCTAATTGACGGGAAGAGGTGTGTGAGTCACCCGCCGGCCGGTCTCGGCCTCCTTCACCCACCAACTCCATCACTCGCTGCCCCGGCTACGAAAGGAGCGGCTCCCGCCTGCCGCCGCCTTATATACCCGTCGTCTGCGCGATTGCGTCATCGCGCCTGAAGCCGCGCCGGTGGGAGCTGGCCCGCGTCACGTGGGCGGGGCACCAGCTGCCACGTGGTGCTCTCTCTGTGTTGAATGGATACACATGAAGTGCTGGAGTGACTCGGCGGGTCAGGCAGCATCTTTGGAGAACACGGCCAAAGATCCTATTGCGGAGCTCCGCTATAGGATCTTTGAACACGGCTGTTTCGGGTCGGAACCCTTCTTCAGACTTCTGCGTGCTAATTTTGCTATGAAATGTGTGCTCTGGGATGCCTATTTTCATTAGCTGAAGCAAAGGTACAGCAGTTATCATGGGTGACCTTAATCTACATATAGATTGGGCCAACCAAATTTGGAACAGCGCTGAGGAGGAGGATCTCCTGGAATGCATACGGGATGTTTTTTTAAGCCAATATGATTGTAGAGGAACCGAGTGGAGGGCAGGCCATCCTCAACTAGGTAGTGTGTAATGAGGAAGGAATAGTTAGAGATTGTTAGAGCGATGTCGACTGGAATATGTTCCAAGCAAGTTCCAGTGACGTCAGTGAGTTCGTGGAAGCAGTCACCGACTTCATCGCAACAATAACCGACAACATCGTCCACGCCTTTCCGAATCAAAACTCCTAGGTGGACAGGTCCATTCGTGTTGCTTTGAATGCTCACCTACAACTCTGGCCTGGCATCCGGAAACATGGACGTCTACAAGGTGCAGTCCTACCGACTGCGAAGGGCGGTGAAGGACGCAAAAAGGTGGTACAGGGACAAGATGGAGTCACAGATTGAGCAGCAGGACACCAGACGCAACTGTTTACCAAACACCAATTACCGGAGCACCCCCCCCCCCCTCATCCGCATGTGCAGGCACCTCCCTAGCTGATGACCTGAACTCTTTTTACACTCATTTCGAGACGGGCAACATCACCCCAGGTCTGCCGACTAACGACAATACCGTCAGCGGGCTGGCTATCGAAGCTGAAGTGAGGAATGTGCACACATTCTTGTTGTCCGAGCACGACGTGAGGAGGGCTCTGACACGGGTAAACACGAGGAAAGCTGCAGGCCCCGATGACATCTCAGGGCGAGTACTTAAGTCCTGTGCCACGCACCTAGCTCCGGTACTCACGACAATATTCAACCTCTCCCTGGACAAGTCCATGGTCCCTGCCTGCTTCAAAAGATCCATCACTGTACCGGTACCTAAAAATGCCTCCCCCAGCCTGTCTGAATGACTACTGTCCGGTGGCCCTCACCTCGGTAGTTATGAAATGCTTTGAGAGGCTGGTGAAGAAACACATCTATGCCTTCCTCCCTCGCAACATGGACCCGTTATAATTCGCATACCGTCCGAACAGATCCACGGACGATGCGGTCTCCCAGGTTCTACACACAGCTCTCTCTCATCTTGACAGCCAGAAGGGGGGCTACGTGAGGATGCTGTTCATAGACTTCAGTTCAGCCTTCAACGCGATAGTCCCCACCAGACTGGCCGAGAAGCTACTGGATTTGGGGCTCAACCCCCCTGTGTGCCTGGGTCCTGGACTTTCTCTCCACCAGGCCCCAGGTAGTCAAGATGGGGGGAAACACATCAAAGTCCCTCACCCTAAGCACAGGATTCCCCCCCAGGGTTGCGTCCTCATCCCCCTACTGTACTCCATGTACACACATGACTGTGTGGCTAGGTTCAGCTCCAACTCGATAATCAAGTTTGCTGATGACACTGTGGTGGTGGGCCTGATCACAGACAATGATGAGAAGGCCTACTGGGAGGAGGTGGCTGATCTGGCACTCTGGTGTCAGGACAACAGCCTCCTCTTGAACATCAAAAAAACTAAGGAGCTGATTGTGGACTTTAGGAGGGCACATCATCCGAGGACGTACACACCATTGAGGATAAATGGTGATACTGTGCTCAGGTTGAGCTGTTTTAAATACCTGGGAGTCCACATCTCTGAGGATCTGACATGGACATCACACGCTGCAGCACTCGTGAGTAAGGCAAGACAGCGCCTTTACCACCTCAGGCAATTGAGGAAATTCAGAGTATCTCTGAGGATCCTCCAGTGCTTCTACTCAGCAGCTGTGAAAAGCATCTTGTCTGGAAATATCACGATTTGGTTTGGGAACTGCTCTGCCCAGGACAAGAAGGCTCTACAGAGAGTAGTGCGTTTGGATGAACGCACTATGGGAACTTCACTCGCCCCTCTGCAGGAACTATACATCAGAAGGTGTAACTCCAGGGCCAATAAGATCATGGGAGACCCCTTTCACCCCTGCAACGGACTGTTCCAGCTGCTACGGTCAGGCAAACGCCTCCGTTGCCATGCTGTGAAATCAGAGAGGTTGAGAAGGAGTTTCTTCCCAGAGGCCATTAGGACTGTAAACTCCTACCTCACCAGGGACTAACTTTACTGTACCATTCTACTATTTTTTTTAAATTTTAAATATTCTTTAATAGAAGCAATTTTTTTCCCTTCCTCCCACAATATGTAATATGTAAAATAATAAGTGATTCTGTTCCATTCTGTTAGTGGTTTGTTTGTTTGTTTGTTTTTTGCACAAAGTCCGCGAGCATTGCCACGTTTCATTTCACTGCACATCTTGTATGTGCATGTGACGAATACACTTGACGACTTGAGATCTTGTGCAAAGCTCCTTGGGCAACAGTGACCATAATATGATGGAATTCTGCATCAGGATGGAGAGTGACACAGTTAATTCAGAGACTAGGGTCCAGAACTTAAAGAAAGGAGACTTTGAAGGTATGAGACAGGAATTGGACAAAGGGGTTAATTAAGGGGGGTGGGGGGAGCATGAAAGAAAGCTTGCAGGAATATAAAAACTGGCTGTAAAAGCTTCTTTAGATATGTAAAAAGGAAAAGATTCATTTGTCAGTCACTTACAGTCAGTCACTTCTTTAGATATGAAAAAGGAAAAGGACAATGTAAGTCCCTTACAATCAGAGACGTGAATTTGTAATGGGAAACAAGGAAATGGCAGAACAGTTAAATGAGTACTTTGGTTCTGCCTTCACTACGGAAGACACAAACAATCTCCCAGAAATTCTAGTGGGAGGGAGGAACGGAAGGGAATCCACATTAGTCAGGAAATGGTGTTTGGTAAACAGTTGCGACTGAAAGCAGATAAATCCACAGGGCCTGATGGTCTGCATCCCAGCGTACTCAAGGAGGTGGCCCTAGAAATCGTGGATGCAATGGTGATCATTTTCCAATGTTCTCTCGACTGGATCAGTTCATGTGGACTGCAGGGTAGCTAATGTAACTCCACTTGTTAAGAAAGAAGGGAGAGAGAAAACAGGGAATCATAGACCAGTTAACCTGACACCAGTAGTGGGGAAGATGCTTCAGTCGATTATTAAAGATGCAATAGCGGCGCATTTGGAAAGTATTGACAGGATCGGTCAAAGTCAGCATGGATTTACGAGGTGGAAATCATGCTTGACTAATCTTTTGGAATTTTTTGAGGATGTAACAAGTAGAATGGATAAGGGAGAGCCAGTGGTTGTGGTGTATCTGGACTTTCAAAAAGCCTTTGACAAGGTCCCACAAAAGAGATTAGTGTGCAAAATTAGAGCACATGGTATTGGGGGTAGGGTATTGATATAGATAGAGAACTGGTGGACAGTCAAGAAGCAAAGAGTTGGAATTAACGGGTCCTTTTCAGAATGGCAGGCAGTGACTAGTAGGCTGCCGCAAGGCTCGGTGCTGGGACCTGTTATTTACAAAACATATTAACGATTTAGACGAGGGAATTAAAAGTAACATCTGCAAGTTTGCGGATGACACAAAGATGGGTGGCAGTGTGAGCTGCGAGGAGGATGCTATGAGGCTGCAGGGTGACTTGGATAGGTTGGGTGAGTGCGCAGATGCATGTGGATAAATGTGAGGTTATCAACTTTGGTGGAAAGAAGGCAGGTTATTATCTGAATGGTGTCAGATTAGGAGATGGGGAGGTGCAATGAGACCTGGGTGTGCTTGTACATCAGTCACAAAGTAAGCATGCAGGTACAGCAGGCAGTGAAGAAAGCTAATGGCATGTTGGCGTTCATTGCGAGAGGATTTGAGTTTAGGAACAAGGAGGTCCTACTGCAGTTGTGCAGGGCCCAGGTGAGACCGCACCTGGAGTATTGTGTGCAATTTTGGTCTCCTAATTTGAGGAAGGACATTATTGCTATTGAATATAGCAATCCTTCCCCACAAACTGGTGGACAAACTGGGGGACTTGGGACTTCCACACTCCACCTGCATGTGGATAAATAGCTTCCTGTCGGGTCGCAGCCAGAGAGTCAGAGTGGGCCATCACACATCCACGGCCCTCAGCCTCAGTACCGGCTCTCCACAGGGCTGCGTGCTGAGCCCCCTGCTCTACACCATCTACACACATGACTGCACCCCCGCCCACCACAGCAACACCATTGTCAAATTTGCGGATGACACTACGGTGGTGGGACTTATCTCCGGGGGGGACGAGTACGCCTACCGGGATGAGGCGGAGCAGCTGACAGTGTGGTGTGGAGAAAATAACCTGCTCCTCAACACCTTAAAGACAAAGGAAATAATAATAGACTTCAGGAAGAATAAAACGGACATGGTACCATTAATTATCAGAGGGGACTGTGTGGAGAGGGTGGCGGATTTCTGTTTCCTGGGAATCCATATTGAGGAGGACCTGACGTGGAGCGTGAACACCTCTGCGCTGCTGAAAAAGATCCAGCAGAGACTGCACTTCCTGAGGGTGCTCAGGAAGAATAACATCAATCAGAGACTGCTGCTGTCCTTTTATCGGTGCTCCATTGAGAGCATCCTAACATACTGTGTATGCGTATGGTACACCAGCTGCACAGCGGCTCAGAGGAAAGCGCTCCAGAGGGCCATTGACAACGCCCAGAGGATTGTCGGCTGCCCTCTCTTTACCTTGGAGGACTTACACAGTTCCCGCTGCATCAAAAAATCCCAGAGTATTATAAAGGACATTTCCCACCCCGGACACTCCCTGTTTGAACTGTTGCCGTCAGGCAGACGGTACAGATCTACAAGGACAAGGACAAACAGACTTAAAAACAGTTTTTACCCCACTGCTATAAAGGCACTAAATGTAGCCGCCAAGGAACGCAGGGGCGATACATACTAAGGGACTGTGGTACACTGTGAAATCGGCAGAAGGATGTAGGGTTGGGTGTTTATGCGTGCTATTTTCATGATATTTATTTTAGTTGTTTATCTTTTTTAATATTTTACCTTGTATGTATCGTTAGCTTTTAGAAATGTTTGAATGGTGCACTGACTGGCTGACATTTTAAAATTTTGTTGTACATGGTTCATGTTACAATGACAATAAAGAAACTATTCTATTCTATTCTATTGAATAGTCAATAGTCAGATTTATTCGTCACATGCACAATAAAGTGCACTGAAATGAACTTGCCAGCAGCGGTAAAATAAAAAAGAACACACAATACACAATAAAAATGTAAGACAAACATCCACCACAGCATCACTGTGGAGGAAGGCAAAAAATTTAGTCAGTCCTCCGATTTCCCCCGTGGTCGGGACCACAACCCTCCGTAGTTGCCGCTGCGGGCGGCCTTTTTACTTCAACCCAAAACCCCCAAACAACCCTTTGCAGTGCCTTTTCACTTCAACCCAAAACCCCCAAACAACCATTTGCAGTGCCTTTTCACTTCAACCCAAACAACCCTTTGCGGTGCCTTTTCACTTCAACCCAAACCCCCCAAACAACCCTTTGCAGTGCCTTTTCACTTCAACCCAAACCCCCCAAATAACCATTTGTAGTGCCTTTTTACTTCAAACCAACCACATTTTCATTTTCAAACCACATTAGGGCACTTGCAGTTGAGTAGACATATGTTCAGTGTTATTCAGATCTCAGAGAAGTGAGCCTCTCGCTTCCTCCATCTTGCAGAGACTGAGTGAGGCATACCACTTCCGTGTTTTATAGTCCCTCCCCCTCCCACCAGCAGGGGCAGCAGAGAGAATGGCAAAAAAATTTAAGACATTCATATTTCTCAGATTTTTCATTGATGGGAAAAATCCTCTGGTCCAGTCCGGCGGAGGGGGGCTCTGAGCGAGGTGGCCAAAATGACGGCCTTAAGTGGCGGCGTTCTCTCGGAGATCACATCGCAGTGAGTCAAAAGCGGTCAAGACCTTACTTTTAGTAATATAGACAAATCTCTCAAATTGTGGAATACAGAGGCAAATAAATAAACGATGGGTCTTTGTCCCAAACATTATGGAGGGCACTGTAGTTCAATCTATCCATCTCAGATATGGGTTCAATCTCAGCTGGTCTGTATGACCTGGCTCTAAGATATGAAAGATTGACAGTGATGGAGTAACCAGCAGGCCAGGCAGCATCTCTGGAGTAAAAGATAGGTGATGTTTTGGGTTGGGACCTTTCTTCAGCTGTGCAAAAGGATCCCTTTTGCAGATGTAAATGCAGGAAGAAAAACTATTTACTAATGACAGTAAATTTTCCAAACATGTTTTAATAGGTTACATTTTT
This sequence comes from Amblyraja radiata, assembly GCF_010909765.2. Lineage (NCBI taxonomy): Eukaryota > Metazoa > Chordata > Chondrichthyes > Rajiformes > Rajidae > Amblyraja > Amblyraja radiata. The sequence continues at coordinate 34,543,391 of NC_045968.1, forward strand.
TGCAAAAAATCAATCCTCTAATGGCAGCACAAGCATTGTATTTTTTAAACATTTTTTTGAGGCGCTCCCTAAATTAGACATATCCAAGGAGATTCATTTTTCTAATCTACAGGTCAAATTAAGCATTTCAAAAGACTATTTGGTGTCACTTATCAGCACCTCAAAACTACGCACTATCCAGGAAAGCTCGATCCACACTTCTCCATTTCTCACATAGAAACAAGGAGCTACAGATGCTAGAATCTTGAATAGAACAACGTGCTGGCGTAATTCAGCAGGTCAGATAGCATCAGTCCCGACTCAAAACACCTATCCATGTTCTCCAGATATGCTGCCTGACTGACCTGCTGAGTTACTCCAGCACTGTGTCCTTTCTCCATTTCTCATGTTTGTGTCGACTGCAGATGTTAATTTGGTTTTGTAGTTTTAATTACATCACAAGGTTTATGACATAAATATAGTGCAAGTCCATCAATACGGATAGCCAGATTTGCGACGACTGTGTTTCGGACAAGCAGATTTCAGTAATTATGGCAGATGTTAATCACGTCTTTTTATTTGCAGCTTTACTTGGCACTGAACAACTCCACCCTTCCTCAGTGAACCAGCAGGTTGTCCGTTTCCCTAAAGAGTAATTCCTGGCAATTCCAGCATCACTCAAAATGGAACAGATCAGGATGAGGGCTTCAATTGGAAACTTAGCTGCAATCACTAATGCACTGCCTGTAAAAGCAGCAGAGATTCGAGAATGAATTTGATAACTACTTGGAAGGGGGGAAAGCTTTTGCACATTTCACTGCAAGGAACAGCACTGAGGTAATATTTGGTGTTTTTAGAGCCAGCACTGGCAAGGAGGACTGAATGGCTATGTGTCCTATCCATATTCAGATTATAAAATATAGTGCACTGGCCAAGAGTGACAAAGACCAAACAACAGTGATTTACTTGTTTTATAGGACAAGCCAGCATGGCAAGGAACAGAGTCAAATTTCTGCTTCCTTCACACCTAGTCCAGTTTGTTCAAGCTGGTTCTCTGAATGGTGAAAGGAGAGTGTGCCTCAACTCATTCAGCAATCAAATGTTTTAGAAAGCCATTATCTCTCAAATTTCAAGCAGACTATTCTACCTACTTGCAGTAAGGGAATGTAGAACTACAGATGCTGGTTAATATACAAATGTAGACAGTGCTGGAGTAACTCAGTCGGTCAGGCAGCATCTCTGGAGAACATGGATAGGTGACATTTCTGATCAAGACACTTCTTCAGTCTGATTAGTTTAGTTTATTATTATATGTACCGAGTTACTGTGAAAAGCTTTTTTGTTGCATGCTATCCAGTCAAAAAGGCAACAAAAAGACAATACATGATTACAGGTAGACAAAAAATGCTGGAGTAACTCAGTGGGACAGGTAAGTTCTCTGGAGAGAAGGAATGGGTGATGTTTCAGGTCAAGACCTTTCTTCAGACTAAAGGGTCAGTCTGAAGAAGGGTCTCAACCTGAAACATCACCCATTCCTTCTCTCCAGGAATGCTGCCTGTCCTGCTGAGTTACTCTAGCATTTTGTCTACCTTCAATTTAAACCAACATCGGCAGTTCTTTCCTATAGGATTACAATCAAGTTGTCCAATGTACAAAGGCCTCGACCCAAAACCTATCAATTTCTCCAGAGATGCCGACTGACCCACTGAGTTTCTCCAGCTGTGTCCTTTTCTAGTAAGTGAAAGGCAGCTCACCCCATGGCTGTCACGTGTAATTGCCTGTTTACACCAGCAGATTAAAACAGAGTATAGTGCCTCTACTAAAGGTTTAATTCTGCAGCACAACAGCAAGACAATTGTAAATCGTTCACCTACATTAGATATACAACACCTAACAACTGAGTATGTGTGTCATGGGTTTGAAGTGAATTGCCAAGTGCCCTTTCACTTTCAGGCAGGGCAATATACAGGTTTTTAAACATGTAGCAAAAAAAATACAAGAGTAGTGATTGTTCAGAAATCATCAGCTTACAAAATCGGTCAGATAAATGCTGCAGATGATCTGGAGACATGTTTTTATAAATCTCACCAAGGCAGCTGGGCTCTTTAACTTCAGTCAATAAATAAATCTGGAACATAAAGTTAGCATCAGCATTGATAACCACATCTAATTTGTGTAATTAGGGAAGGATATCTGTCTTCCTTAAGCCTGGGACAACAGACCCACACTGATTTTAATGCATCTTATGAAATATGTAAAGCACCCAGAGCTTTTCGGAATACATTTACTTTAAGCATTTTTAATGTTTTTCTTAGATGGACGCACTTCAGTGCATTATTTTTACAACTTTAATTGATTTGTCCAATTCAAGGAAATAATGAGATTTCGAATTTTGAACTGAAAGAAAGATTTTGAATTGATTTAGTCCAATTCAAGGAAATAATGAGATTTCGTCAAACTCTGATGTTTCCCATCACTTATCCATGACACAAGGAATTGATAAAATCTGCAAACACATAGGTCATAATACACCCCGAATCTGAGAAAACCAACATTGAATACATCTCACAAAGACCAGTTCCACGAAAATGCTTCACTCATTTTAATATAATTGCATGATAAATACAATAAAATAAGCAACCAAATATTTTATTTTGTTTTCTTAGTCTGGTGACAAAGGCCTCAAGTGAAATTTCGCAGCATGACACTCACACCCCACCCAACACCTGGTCCCCAGATTCACATCAGCATTTTTATAATACCTGCATAAAACATTTGGGGCATACATCCAGGACAAGCATCAGCATTGTAATAATGGAGATTTACAAGATGAACAGCCTTAAAATAATGCTTAATGAGCAATGGGACTATAACCGAGGTAATACTGCTTGCTAGCTCATGGCTGCTCGACCCATGTTGCGAAGATCCTCAGATGCAGGGCGGAAGGGCAGAGAAAATCACAAGGCATGTGGCTGTAAGTATTCATTCTACAGGCCAGCTCTACAACAAAGAGGACCAACTCGGGTGAACTTTACATCAAGCTTTTATTTGGGAGCACCAACAGCCGTGATTTAGTACAATGCCAATCAGCCTGCAGAGACGACAGGGGGGAGAGCTGATAGGGCAGATCTGCCTGGCACAGTCTGCAAAATAATTTGAAGTAAATTAGGTCGTGTTGTGAAGGCCATTGCTTTGGCAATAATTAATCCAATTTAGATCCAAGATTTTGGCCTGAGTGGTCAGTACCGGCTTCCCGATGCCAGTTTACTGTTTGGCCATGAGCTTGACGGCAACGGCAGCCTCAAGGTTCATGGCGTGCTGAACAGTGATCTGCGGAGGACAAACAATATGTCAGCAAGGCACGAAGTAGCTTTGTTCACCGATATCTTCACCATTACATTCTTCACATTGCAAGACCACCCATCTTTATGGAGTTAGTTACAAAGCAGGAAGAGGGGCCCTTCGGTCCAACTCGTCCACGCTGACCCAGATGGCTAAATAGCATTTCAAATGGATGGCGTCCTCAGCCACTTCACAGGGCAGAGAAACAAGGTTCCTGCTGCACCCATGCACACAATGGTCAGAGTAGAACAGCCAGCGAGAAACACATTGAGATGAGTGTATAATCACAGGTTAGGCAGACTGGGCCAGAACCAATCTGAAAGAATGTTAGGCATGCACAGTCCCTTAATTACCAAAAGGCCTGGAAAATGAGTTTAATAGCTAGAAAGACAGCTAGAAAGACACAAACAGCAAATTCTATCTTAATGATGCATGTTGGAATTTAAAGAGATTGGGCCGATATTTAATCTACAGTCATTTGAAATACAATGACCCATTTCAGACTCAGTTAGAAGATGGCTATTTGGCTCCTCATGCCTGCTCTATCATTCAGTAGAAACCACAACTAATTATTTACCTCACCACTACATTCCCTCAATTCCTTGAATATCCAAACAAAATCTATCAATCTGACTCAATATCATCAGGGGCTGAGCTGCCATGACCCTTCTGGGTTGAAGGAACTAAAGATTCAACAGCCCCTGGGTGAAGAAAATCTATTCTCAACAGTCCTAAATGGGCAACTCTGCATTTTGAAGACACAAGGAAGTGAACATGCTGGTTCACAAAAAATGACAGTGCTGGAGTAACTCAGTGAGTCAGGCTGCTCTTAAATGAAGAAGCTGTTTGTATTTGTGTCTGTAAAGTAAAAATATGATCCAAATCTAGCCTGGGGAAATATCTTTTTTGCACCCCCTCTGCAAAGCCCTTTTAAGAATCTTGTGCCACTACTCCCACAGACAATGGACACAGATATTGGGCCTCAACCCTCTCCACTTGCCTACTCTTCGTGAATGCTGCCCCATAACTGATATTTGTTACCCTACACTTGATTTTTTTCAGGCACACTTGCAGGGTGCTACTCGGTTCAACAAATTAAATTTTGTTCACAGTAAACAGGAAAAGGATTCTACAGGCCAGCTCTATAACAATAAGGACCAACTCGGGTAAACTTTATCCAAGGTTATTTACCCCATGTCACCGAAAAACATGTTAGAAAGCAAAGTTCAAAATGTTCAAAGTTCAAAGAAACACGTTGGTTAGTGTACTGAAAAGACTATTCAAGTTCGAGATCAGCTTCATCCCAACAACTATCAGCACTAACTAAACTATGAACTGGCTTGATAGCACCTTAAGGCTTTTTGTACTAATATTGCAGTTTTAAATGTATTGGATTCTTGTATGTATGTTATCTTGGACTGTGTTTACAGGCCTGTTATGCTGCTGCTGCTGCTGCTAAGAATTTTATTGTTCTGTTATCCGTACACATAACAATTAAACACTCTTGACTACATTCCCAGAGGGATCTCATTAATGTTTTGATTAAATGCTCAGTTTTGTGAATGACCCAGTATGGTGGTGTTATGCTATCAGAACTCAATACTGTACACATTCAAAATTACACATTCAAAGTCTTTATCTGACAGACTATTCACTTTACCATTACATCATCTCCGGCTTCGTATCTATTTTGTATTTCCTTTCCCAAATCACCTTCCGCCACCTTAAGATCCTCACGCACCTCACCATTATCCGTCATCAGAGAGAGGTAGCCATCTGTAATTCCAATCAACTATAGAGGGGGAAAAAAACTTAATATAAATCCCCTATTGAAATCTAACAAATTAGCCTCAGGAATCTACAACAAATTATTGACAATTGTCAGCAGAGAATATCACACACATTGCACACAAAGGCATTGCTTGCAAAGAGGAAGCAGTATCTACCCGAGAAAACCTGATGGCCATGCTCAAAGTCACACATAATCACTGGAAAGCTATTTAATAGACAATGGCACTCAAACTACAGGCAACATTAACTCGTGAAGAAATCAAGAGAACGAGGTCCATTTCATTCCAACATTTAGGCTCGAGGGGCATGGCCACCCAATAAACCATGTAGAAAGTGAATTCCGCAGTAACAAATATAAAGACAGGTTTGTTTAACTTACCTTGCCTGCTCCATTATTCAATCCACAGACATCTGTCAAATTATCTCGACCCATTCCTTCTCTCCAGGGATGCTGCCTGTCCTGCTGAGTTACTCCAGCATTTTGTGTCTATCTTTCATTATTCAATCCTCAACAGCACCCACCTGCATGATCACCAGAACCCGATTTAGAGTAATACAGCACTGAAACAGACCCTTTGGCCCAAATCATCTCTGCCGCCCAAGATGCCACTGTTAGTTGCATTTTCCTGCGCTGGCCCATATCCCTCTCAACCAAGGGTTCCCAACCTGGGGTAAATTTACCCCCGGGGGGTAAATTTCACCTACCAAGGGGATAAATTTGTTGATTCTGGATTTGTACATATTTTTTCTCATTGACTGACTGTGATTGGTTCTGGTATACTGGTATCTGTTCATCATTAGTTGTTCATAAATAAGTAAAATAACATTGTTTTGTGTTATTAAAGTTGCCTGGGGTAAACGGGACAAAAAAGGTTGGGAACCCCTGCTCTAAACTTTAACAGGGTTGATATCACTCATCAGTAAATCCAGAGAACATGCAGATTTTGAGCTCTTGCAATCTTTTTTTCTTCTTTTTTTAAGCTTCCCACTTGCCAGACATCACCTTATGTACTCCAATCATTTTTTAAGCGCCTGTGTAATCTTGCCAAAATACACCTTGCTCCAATTTAGAACTTTAACTCGTCTACCAGTTGTTCTTTTTCACAATTTGAATGGATAGATCCTCAACAGGGCTCTCACTTAACTTTTTTTTTCCAATGCCGGCTGGGCAACCTCAGCAGCTTTTTAGGTTGCCAAATGACAGTTTAGGTGGTCATTTAAGACGGCTTGCATGACGCGTGCGATAATGTGCTCGGACGAATTGCGTAGTTACCAGTCGGAATTATGGTCAATGAAGCATTCACATATTATTTCTGCTTCAAATAAAGTCACAAACTAAACATATTCACCAATCAAGACATGATATATACCACAATGACATGCAGCAAAATTACAATACAGTATCTCATCTCTTTTTACACGTTGCAATGAATGCAATTTCTATTATTTCTTTCCACTTCCAAACAAAAATCTGGTTGGATTATTCAGCGTATGGTCAACCTCGGTGAGACCAAGTGCAGTCTTGGCGATCGCTTCGCAATCCACTCCACTCCACCCAATCCACTCCACTCACACCTCCACTCAGTTCGCAATAACCAATCTGATATCCCGGTGGCTCAGCACTTCAACCCCCCCCCCCCCCAATTCCGAATCCGACCTTTCTGTCCTGGGCCTCCTCCAGGGCCAGAGTGAAGCCCACCGCAAATTGGAGGAACAGCACCTCATATTTTGCTTGGGTAGTTTACACCCCAGTGGTATGAACATTGACTTCTCCAATTTCAGGTAGTCCTTGCTTTCTCCCTCCTTCCCCTCCCATTCCCAGCTCTCCCACAGCCACAGCTCTCCCACAGCGCGTCAGTTTTTCCAGCTTTTTAAATTTTTTTTAGTATGTTTTAAAATGTGTATTTTGTGTTTCTTCGTGTGTTTTGTGTGGGGGTGGTGTGGGGGGTAAGGGGGAAACCGCTTCGGTCGCCTCCTCCATGGAGAGGCGACTTTTTCCAGGTCGCCTCCCCCGTGGCCTAACATCAAGGATCGACGCGGCCTTTCCCGGAGACGCGCCCGGGGCTTCAGCAGCGGGCGCAGCGTGGACTCTCGGCGTGGAGCGGGTGAGCCCTCGCTGGGGCTCGCTGGAGGGGAGCGCTCCGTTTCGCTGGCCCGGGGCAGCCGGCAGCCTGAAGCCGCGGTCTGCAGAGCTCCAGCTGGTGCGGCGTCTACAGCCCGGGATCCCTCGTGGGGGACCCGGGGGAAGAAGAAGCCATCACTGCCGGCCCGCGGCCAACTTCTACCGCGGGTGCGGCATGGACTTACCATCACCCCTGGAGGGGAGCTTCGACCGCCGGCCCTGCAGTCTACGGTGCTTCTGGCTGCGGCGGGGACTTTAAATCTCGACCGCCGGCCTGCGACCTACACCATCTTAAAGCCGCGGTCTCCGGTGAGGAAGAGCCGATCCTGGACTGACTGGACTCTGGTCCTGTACACGGGGGGGAAATGGAGGAGGACTGGCCAAATTTTTGTGCCTTCCACCACAGTGATGAATGCTGTGGTGGATGTTTGTGTTACAGTTTTATTGTGTGTTCTTTATTATTGTACTGCTGCTGACAACCCAAATTTCCACCAACCCTGGTTGTGTGGCAATAAATTATATCTATCTATCTATCTATCTACTGTCTCCGCCTCTTCCTTCCTTTTTCCCGCTTCTCCCCCCCGACATCAGTCTGAAGGAGGGTCTGGACCCGAAACGTCACCTATTCCTTCGCTCCATAGATGCTGCCTCACCCGCTGATTTTATCCAGCTTTGTCTACCAACGGGATCCCACCACTGGCCACATCTTCCCATCTCCTCCCCTGTCGGCTTTCCGCAGAGACCGCTCCCTCTGTAACTCCCTGGTCAATTTGTCCCTTCCCACCCAAACCACCCCCTCTCCAGGCACTTTCCCTTGCAACCGCAGGAAATGCTACACTTGTCACTTTACCTTCCCCCTTTGACTCCATTCAAGGACCCAAGCAGTCTTTCCAGGTGCAGCAGAGGTTCACCTGCACCTCCTCCAACCTCATCTATTGCATCCGCTGCTCTAGATGTCAGCTGCTCTACATCGGTGAGACCAAGTGTAGGCTTGGCGATCACTTCGCCCAACACCTCCGCTCGGTTCGCAATAATCAAGCTGATCTCCCGGTGGCTCAGCACTTCAACTCCCCCGCCCATTCCAAATCCGACCTTTCTATCCTGGGCCTCCTCCATGGCCAGAGTGAGGCCCACCTCAAATTGGAGGAGCAGCACCTCATACTTTGCTTGGACAGTTTACAACCCAGCCATATGAACATTGACCTCCAATTTCAGGTAGTCCCAGCTTTCTCCTCCCCTTCCCAGCTCTCCCTCAGCCCACTGTCTCCACCTCTTCCTTTCTTTTTCCCGGCCCCCCCACCCTCACATCAGTCTGAAGAAGGGGCTCGACCCGAAACTTCGCCCATTTCCTTTGCTCCATAGATGCTGCCTCACCCGTTGAGTTTCTCCAGCATTTTTGTCTACCCATCCACACAAGTTCTGCTATCCCACTTTCCTCACCCACTCCCTACACATTAGGGACAATTTTACAGAGACAAGTTAACCTACAAAGCCAATGCGTCTTTGGAATGTGGGAGGAAACCCACACGCTTGTAGGGAGAATGTGCAAATTCAACACACACAGTGCCTGAGGACCTGATCGAACACAGATCTCTGGTGTGTGAGGCAGTAAGTCCACCAGCGGTGCCATTATATTTTATTTTCCAACACACAAAAAATTATACGTTGATAACTTTGGTTACTAAAATTTTTTTAAATCCAATTTCAGTCTTAAATCTCTAAGTGACACTACGTCCCCCTTTACAGCTACTGTATGTTTTAATTCAGTTCAAGACTATGGGGCAGTACATTGGCCATAAAGTTGCTGCCTAAAATTGCCAGAGACCTGGAATTGATCTTGAATATGGGTGCTGTCTGTATGGAGTTTGCTCCTTTTCCCTTTGATCGCATGGGTTTTCTCCGGGTGCTCTTGTTTCCTTCCACATTCCAAAGGTGAGCAGGAACCTTTTTCAGGCCCAACCCAAAACGTAATATTTTCCTTTTGTCCAGAGATTCTGTCCGACCTGTTGAGTTACTCCAGTTTTTTGGGTCTATCTTCAGTTTAAACCAGCATCTGCAGTTCCTTCCTACTCACACGATACTATACGATAGAACTTTATTAATCCCAGGAGGGAAATTGTGTGTGTGTGGATATATATATTACACACACACACATAAATTATATATATAGTTATATATTCATATATAAATATACCCCGTTTTGTTTTCTCGTTTATAACATTGTTTACAGAGTACTATGTTTACATATTCTGTTGTGCTGCTGCAAGTAAGGATTTCATTGTTCTAACTGGGATGTGAGAGAATAAAACACTCTTGACTTACGTCGCTAATGTGTGGTATAGAACTAGTGTATGGGTGATTGGTGGTAGGCGTGGACTTGGTGGGCCGAAGGGCCTATTTCTACGCTGTATCTTTAAATTAAACTAAAAACACTAAAATCAGAGGAAATCTGAAGAAGGGTCTCTACCCGAAACATCATCCAATTTCTTCTATCCAGAGATGCTGGCTGCTCCATGGAGTACCCCCGCACAATTAAAGCATGGAATAGACTTCACCCTACAATGGTTACCCAAACAGACACAACTAAATTTAAAGTAGCTCTTTTTTCCCAGGAACCCTTTTTTGCTTAAGTTCAAGTCAACAGTCAAGAGAGTTTTATTGTCATGTGTCACAGATAGGACAATGAAATTCTTGCTTCCTGCAGCACAACAGAATATGTAAACATAATACAGAACAGAAGATATATATATATATATATATATATATATATATATATATATATATATATATATATATACACAATAAATAAACAGATAAAGTGCAATAGGCTGTTATTTTTCAGAGTTTGGTAATGGTCCACTCCAGTTTAAATTCCATTGGAATATTTTTGGAGGACCAGGAAATCAAGCAACAAGTTACTCCAGGGAGTTACTCCAGCTCCAGGGAGTGATTGTGCATTGGTTTTCAGTGGTCGCCAATGGCCGCCAAATCTCCCACAATGCAAAGGGAGGGAGAAAGTGGCCAACACTGACCAGTTGCAGTGCGCATGTGCAGGGCGGCATGTGCGCACTACCACGGCCGATGATGCGATGGCCATGGTTGTGTGCATGCGCAGCGGGAGGATTTGCAGGCTGTGGCAGTGCACATGTGTAATGCGGCTGGCCATGCTGGCGGATGAGGAGCGAGCAGAGGGCAGAGACCCAGCGGCCCAGACACGGATACAGATGGCGGGCGGAGTGGGAGAGTGACAGAAAGAGTGATAGAGCGGGGGGCCCACTCAGAGTTGAACAATAGGTGTCCCGGGTGCTTGCCAAGCCGGGCAAAATGGCATGGCTTTTAGGTTGCCCGGCTGCACTTTAGATCGCCAATGGCACCCGGGTAACCGTTAATTTCAAGCCTTGCTCAGGTGTATTCTAGAATGTTATGGAAAGGAAGTCTTAGCCAAATATGGTGCCCATGAAGTTATTTAGGTTGAGGTGTAGATCAGGAATTTGCAGAGCATATTTATTGTTTCATCAGATTGGTTCATCAACCAATCCCAAAACAGGAGCACCAACGCACTCACCCTGCGAAAATGAATCTAGCCTTAAGGGCCTGTCCCATTTGGGCGACCTAATCCGCGAGTCCAGAAGAGTGCCTTCGACCCTCAACCTCAAGGGCAGCTCAAGGGCACACTCCTGGAAAGCCTCGAGCTGGATCGAACGGTCGTGTTCAAACCGCAAGCTGGATCGACCGAACTGCGAGCTGCATCGACCGACCGTACACACACACATAAACACAACGTGAAGGTGGGGGCTAAGGATAGCGGAGGAGTGCTGTCTGCGCGATGAAGATGAAGGTAAACAGTAAGTCCTTTAGAGAGCGCGGGGGGGGGGGAGAGGGAGAGAGAGAGAGAGAGAGAGAGAGAGGGGAGAGAGAGAGAAGAGAGAGAGGTGGGGAGAGATAGGCACAGGGAAGAAGGAGAGGGGGAGGGAGAGAGGGGGGAGAGAGAGCGGGGGAGAGAGAGAGGGGGGAGAGAGAGGGGGGGGGAGAGAGAGAGGGGGGGAGAGGAGACGGGGGGTGAGAGAGAAAGAGAGGGGGAGTGAGAGAGGGGGGAGAGGGAGAGAGAGAAGGGGGGAGAGAGAGGGAGGAGAGGGAGAGAGAGAAGGGGGGAGAGAGAGGCGGGGAGAGGGGGGGAGAGAGAGGGGGGGGAGAGAGAGAGGGGGGGAGAGGAGAGAGAGGGGGGGAGAGAGAGGGGGGAAGAGAGAGGGGGAGAGAGAGGGGGAGCGAGAGGGGGAGAGAGAGGGGGGAGAGAGAGCGGGGAGAGAGAGAGGGAGAGGGGAGAGAGAGAGGGGGGATAGAGAGAGAGTGGAAAGAGAGAGAGGGAGTGGAAAGAGAGAGAGGGAGTGGAAAGAGAGAGAGGGAGTGGAAAGAGAGAGAGAGTAGAGAGAGAGAGAGAGTGGAGAGAGAGGGAGGGGGAGAGAGAGAGGGGAGAGAAAGAAAGGAGAGAGAAGGAGTGGAGAAGGGGTGAGAAGGAGTTCTCCCAAATATGAAAATTTGTCCAACCTCCTGTAACACCAACAAGCTCGCAAATTGAAATTCAAGTAGCTTGACCAATTTGGGCTGAAGAGCTAGAATTGGATATGGTGATTGTGAAGCAACTGTATTGCCGTGTGAAATTGCTTTGCAAGCTGCCAACCAGCTGGCAAATAAGGCTGTACCTGGCCTAGTGTCCAAACACTATTCAACAAATAAGTAAAATACTTTGATTATTCAGAGCAGCTCACCTGATAATCATTTCTCTTCACAGTGGGAACATCCACATTATGGGTAGAGGGGCAGATATCTTCATACTTCCTTGAAGTGAATATATCAAGGCCAACCATGTGAACCTGGGAAAATATAATGTCATATAGTATAATGTTTCCTCTTGCTACGAGGCCTTAAGACCAAAAAGCTACAAGGTGAAAAAAAATTGCAACATGTTTTTCTTATTAAGCCCATTCCATAAATATACAAAATTGGCTCCTGGCACTTCATTATGGAACTCTCTTTGGATGTAAGCCAATTTTGAAAGGACAACATTTATAACTATTTTGAGGTTTAAATTGACAATCTTTAACATTGAATACGACATTGCAAAACTTTCAATCTTGTTGGATCGTTCTGCAGAAAAATCAAATCCTACCATCAGGTTTCAGCAGACAACAGCCATGGCCAAGTTGCCTGTACATCAAATTTTCCCCAAATGTAAACAAAGTGCAAAACAAAATATTTTTTATACAACAGTAACAGGTTATTAGGCTACGTGCTGTTCTTCTTACTTTGAATAACGTCACTGATGATTGCTTACCCTAGTTCTTGTATATCTATATTGTATAGTATACCCTAGTTATTGTATATCCTCAACTTCCTCAATAGCCAATCTATCGCTGCCTCGGATATGTTCTGGGTTTCCATCAGCACTTCCTAAAATTCTTAACGTTAATACTGCTCTAGTCAAAGGCATAAGAAACCTTTACCCACTCCACCCCTTAAAAATATGGCAATTAAAACCCCGAGGACACAAGTCAGCAAAAACTGGAAGCAAATTTATAGACTACATCACTGACAGTCTTTTATCAAGTCAATAACTTTGCCAAATGTGTTTTGCACTTTGTTGCATTTCAAATTTCTAGAATCTTCAGTACATTAAAAAATTGCTGTATTAATGTTAAATGAGGCTCCTCAGTCAGAGCAGTGTTTAAATTTTGGAACTAAAACCTCACAGCAACTGACAAACCTGCTCACCAAACTCAACGCTGAGTAAATCATGATAATGTAATAACAATAATAATTCAATAATTGGTGATCAAACCTCTCACAATATACAAAGATTAGATTTGTTGATTTTAATATTCACTAGACCAAGTGCAGACCCGTTGGGGAGAGGGGAGGGTGAGAAGAGGGGAGGGTGACAAGAGGGGAGGGTGAGAAGAGGGGAGGGAGGGGGAGGAGGAAATGGGAGAGATTAGGGAGGGAGAGGAGAGCGGGGTAGGGGTAGAGAGAGGGGGATGGGGAGGGGGAGGAGAGCAGGAGGGTGGGAGAGGGGTAGCGGGGAGTGGTGCAAGAGAGAGGGGAAGGGGGTGGGGGGAGATGGGGGTGAAGAAGGGTGGGAGAGGGGGTGGGAGGGGAGAGGAGGGAGGGGGGAAGGGGAGGGGATGAGAAAGGGGGGAGAGAGGGGTGGGGGAGGGGAGAGAGAGGGGTGGGGGAAGGGGAGAGAGGGAGGAGGTGGGGAGAGAAGTGGTAGAGTGGGGAGGGAGGGAGGGGGGAGAGGGGTAGGGGGGGGGTGGAAGAGGGGGGTAGGGGAAGGGGTGGGAGGGGAGAGGGGGGGAGAGAGGGGGGGGGACGGAGAGGGAGAGGGGTGGGGGAAGGGGGAGAGAGGGAAGTGGGGAGGGAGGGGTAGGGGGAGGTGGCGGAAGAGAGGACAGAGGGGTAGGGGGAAGGGGGCGGGGGGAGAGAGGGAAGGGGGAGAGGGAAAGAGAGGGGTGGGGACGGCGAGGGAGAGGGGTGGGGTAAGGGGGGAGAGAAGTGGAAGTGGGGAGGGAGGGGTAGGGGGAGTGGTGGAAGAGGGGTAGGGGGGAGGGGGCAGGGGTAGAGGGAAGGGGGTGGGGTAGAAAGGGAAGGGGGTGGGGGAGGGAGGAATGGGGGGTGGGAGGAGGGGGAGGAGAGGGAGAGGGGGGAGGAGAGGGAGAGGGGTGAGGAGAGGGAGAGGGGGAGGAGAGGGAGAGGGGTGAGGAGAGACGGGCGGGGAGGGGGAGGGGGAGGAGAGAGGGATGGGGAGGAGAGAGGGAGGGGAGGAGAGAGGGATGGGGGGAGGGGGAGGAGAGGGATGGGGAGGGGGAGAGAGGGGGTAGAGTGTGGATGGAGGAGGAAGAGTGGGGAGGGGGAAGGGGTTGGGAGAGAGAGGGAAAGGGGTGGGGAATGGAATGGGGGATGGAAGGGGTGGGGGAGGAGGGTGGGGGTGAGAGGGAAGAGGGTGGGGGAGGGAAGGGGGGTGGGGAGGAGGGTGGGGTGAGAGGGAAGGGGGTGGGGGAGGGAAGGGGGGTGGGGGAGAGAGGGATGGGGTGGGAGGAGGAGGGAGAGGGAGAGGGGTGAGGAGAGGGAGATGGGGAGGAGAAAGGGACGGGGGAGGGAGAGAGAGGGATAGGGGAGGGGGAGAGAGGGATAGGGGAGGGGTGGGGAGGAGGGAGATGGGGTAGGGGAGGGAGGGGAAAGAGTGTAGAGGGAGGGGGAGAGGGGTGGGGGGAGAGAGGTGAAATAGTGGGGAGGGAGAGTGGAAGGGGGAGGGGTAGGGACAGTCCATCTGTTCCCCATTCCCTATCACCCCCAATCCTCTTTCTCTATTCCCACAAACACGTGATGACGCGCTTCGACACAGGCTGCGGGGGTGGGGGGGGAGGGGCTGGGGCTGGGGCTGCTGCAAAGGGATATGTGAATGGATCCATTCCGATTGGACATCTGTGAGCATTGGGCATTGTGACATCACACGATTGAACGTTCACCAACATGTTATGGGTGAGAGCTGTTTTTTTTGTTGTTTTTTTTGGGAAGGGGGGGGGGGGGAAGAAGGGTTTTATTAAAAATGTGTACATAAACACAACAAAACTTAATCAGGAGTGGATACTTGGAATGAAAAGTGAAATCTCCACCGAAATGGAAAAAATATCGGCGTTTCTGCGTGTGATGATGGCGTAGCAACGAATCAAAGGCTGGCACCCACGTCAGGCAGATACACACACACACACACACACACGCAATTTTATATTATAGATAGACAAATACTCCAGTAGATACAAAAAACAATTAAATGACTAATCAAAACTCCACCAATTCAGGTCAAATGTCTATATAAAAAGCAAACGAGATTTAGTTGAGCAACAATGTTTCTCTACAGTTAGATACATTTTGTCCCATCATAAAATAGCTAATTAATTCTAGTCCCAAGGAACCAAACCCCAGTTCAGGCATTCACACTTTGAGAGGAAAAGGGAAAGGGACAAGAACCTAACAGGAAGAGCACCACATGATGGCTACAAACCTTAGCGTGCCCATGCTTGCCAGTCTTGGATGTTGACATTTCAACAATCCTGCAGGGACGCCCTCTCAGAACCACGTATCCATTCTTTCGCAGAGCGGAGCACTGCATAGGAAAGGTGGAAGATGCTCCAGCATCGCCGGTGGTGAAATCAAGGTTGTCATCCATAGTTCCTGTGTTTTAGCGGAGACACTAAAGATAGGAATTCATGCATTAGGCAACACTGGCAACATAAATCAAATCAAGCAACACCTCACACCAAACCACTAAACCTCAGTCACAGTAATTCATCCAAATTAGGTGGCGAGGGGGCATTTGAGGGTTCAATAATATCTAATGAATAATCATTTGGAAATAAAGCAGAAGATTTACAAGAACCTTGGGAGGACTCAAGGGCCTGAGCTATAGGGAGAGGTAGGGCAGGCTAGGACTTTATTCTTTGGAGCACAGGAGGCTGAAGGCTGATCCTATGGAGGTGTATACAATCTTGAAGCGCACAGAAAGGGTGAAAGCATTTTTTTCCCTGGGGTTGGTGAACCAAGAACTAGGGGACATAAGTTTAAGATGCAAGGGGAAGATCTAATAGCATCCCGAAGGGCAATATTTTCACACATTGGGTGGTGGGTGCATGATTTGAGCTACATAGGGAGGTAATTGGTTTTTATTCTAAAACGTATCTTGAGATGAAATATGATTATAAGATGGAGATACCAGGAACTACAGATGCTGGTTTACAAAAATAGACAAAGTGCTGGAGTAACTTAGCAGGTCTGGTAGCATCTCTGAAGAATGTGGAGAGATTACTTTTCGGATCAGGACCCTTCCTCAGACCTGTAACGTCACTGATCCATGTTCTCCATGGATACCACCTGATCCGCTAAGTTACTCCTGCAAGATTAAGATACTCTGGCTGCACATCTTACAACAAGTAGAGAACGATGGAGCCAATAACAAAAAGAACCGATTTTATGAATGGGGTCCAAAGATGATGAGAATTTTCTATTTGTTTTGCATTTTGACAAGCAGTCCAACAATTCAGAAATAGCCAGGGACAGAATACTTATCAATTAAGCATGGAAGAAACTGGACATTCACTGATTATTCCAGTTGCCTTAAGGCAGGAAAATTTCCTGGGGCTACAAATTGACGAGGACATAGGAGCTGATTCGAGTCTGGTCCACCATTCGATCATGCCTGATCTATTTTTCCCTCTCAACCCCATTCTGCTGCCTTCTCCCCGTATCCTTTGACGCCCTTACTAATCAAGAACATATCAATCTCCACCTTAGAAATATCCAATGACTTGGCTTCCACCACCGTCTGTGGCAGTGAATTCCACAGATTCACCAACCTCCGGCTGAAGACATTTATCCTCATCTCCATTTACTTTTCATTAGAGAAAGACATAGCAGGCGAGCATAACCCCATCCAACAGAACCTCCATGGAATAATGAGCGGATTATGATGATGGCCAACCTTTTCAGATGTTGTGACAGGTCAAAGCCCAGTGGGATTTGATGTTGTTATGATAAGAGCCATTACAACTAAGAGTTGTTTGGAAGTATTAAGATCCGTGGAAAAGATGGCCATCTAAATATAGATGTGATAGTTTGTCTAAGAAACTGAGATGGGAGAGGACGAGGGCATGCCAAAATGGTGGGGTTAAGGCACAGAATAGGGTGATTTCACGAAAGGTCACTGGAGCGTAAATCCCCACTCACGTGACCGAAAATTTTAACTGGGGGACAAGCGTCACTTCCGGTACATGTTAGTGGATGGGAAAACACGCACTTTCACACCCGTTAAAAACATCGAAAACGGCCAGGTTTTGAGCTGCAATTAAGTGAGCCAGTCGGGGTGACCGTGAGGAACAGCTACCTAAATTTACAGTCCAAAGAAAAGATAGAAACTAAGGTAAATACAAGAGGGAGCTGAAGGTGTAAAAACGGCGGAAGTTGATTGCCGACATTTTTCGTGGAGATTTAAAGATCCAAAATATCGGGAATTATCGCGTTTGCTCGCTGCATTTCATCAAAAGTGGCATTATTGACTTTGTTATCTTTATTCATTTGTTATATGAAAAGTATTAAAAGTTAGAAATCCGTCAGTAAAATTGCAAAATCGCCCATGGTTCTCAGGTGGGTTTTAACATGCAAAATGAACACGCTTCTGAAGCTCCATTTACCATTTAAATAATCGTAAACTATCAATGCGTTTGGAAATCAATTTTACTGAGATGCAAGCTTACGATTATTTAAATGGTGAATGGAGCTTCAGAAGTGTTTTCATTTTGCATGTTAAAACCCACCCGAGAACCATGGGCGATTTTGCAATTTTACTGACGGGTTTCTAACTTTTAATACTTTTCATCTAACAAATGAATAAAGATAACAAAGTCAATAATGCCACTTTTGATGAAATGCAGCGAGCAAACGCGATAATTCCCGATATTTTGGATCTTTAAATCTCCACGAAAAATGTCGGCAATCAACTTCCGCCGTTTTTGCCCCTTCAGCTCCCTCTTGTATTTACCTTAGTTTCTATCTTTTTTTTGGACTGTAAATTTAGGTAGCTGTACCTCACGGTCACCCCGACCGGCTCACTTAATTGCAGCTCAAAACCTGGCCGTTTTCGATGTTTTTAACGGGTGTGAAAGTGCGTGTTTTCCCATCCACTAACATGTACCGGAAGTGACGCTTGTCCCCCAGTTAAAATTTTCGGTCACGTGAGTGGGGATTTACGCTCCAGTGACCTTTCGTGAAATCACCCTATACTTGAAGAGGGAGTTATAACAGAGCAGACTGTAACATCAACCCCATCAACTTCATTCCTGCCCATTTTTCCACCGCACAAAACTATCTGCAGTGCCCCCACCACTCATTTACCACATGATGTGGGATGACACAAGTCATGTACCATCCCAACTAACTGGGATCTATAACCTGCAGCTGAAGCAAAAATCCACAGCATTAAGATCACACAAATATAGTCAAAGATGTTACGAGGCTGTTTGTGCTAATGCTAGCTTCATTAGCTAAATTACCAATGAGCTCCCCCCCCCCTCACATTTAGCCTTCAGAGGGCACAAATAACTTCTATTGCTGTATCTACTTCCACTGCCCTCCACTCTCATTTCTGATCAGAAAAGTTTGCAAAGCAAGAACATTTCAGATCTTCATTACCTCTCAAGTCCTTGGAAACAAATAACTTTTTAACTACTCTTAGTAAAATCACCTTAAAGGCAAAACAGGCTTGCAATAATTTTAAAACAGCAGAGTAAAGTCCTGTTAAATTTACAATATTTTTCACCCCCAAACAGATCAGCTTTCCAGCATTCATTACAACAGCTCTAAAATATTTATGTCTCAGCATTTGGAATGGGAGGAGGGGGGAGGGACGGGGAAAAACATGACCTGCAATTGCCCCAGCTTAGCCCATGTAATTTAGCCCGTCCCCATAGTCCTCCACCCCACCACCACTTTCCTTGAATCCCCCAATTCTGAAATTTCCTCCAAGAACCCCCCATCCACTCCCAATCACCCCTCATGCTGAAATTGTCTTCGTAATTCCCATCGCTCCCAAATTTCACCCATCCCCATAACCACTCCAATTCTTTAATTCTCTCCCTCCCTGCTCAACCTTCCCTCTCCTCACTCCCTCATCATAGCCCCTTCCACCCTCCCGTCTCCCCCATACCCCCCTCCACTCTCCCCCATAGCCCCTTCCACCCTCCCCCCATACCCCCTCCACCCACCTCTCCCCCATACCCCCTCCCCATACCCCCCTCCCCTCTCACCCATACCCCCTTCCACCCCATCCCTCTCGCCCCTTCCCTATACTTAGTTCACCCCCTCCACCCAACCTTCTCTCCCCTCAAGACCCTCCTCCCCCTTAAGCCATACCTCCCCTCCCCACCAAACCACCCACTCTTTCACCGCCATGTCCCCCCCTGTCTCCTCCCCAGGGCCGGCGGGCCGGCGACCTCTCACTGGAAAGTGCACGTCGCCCCACGCCGCCCCGCCCCGCCCCGGGCCACGCCGCTGTCTGGGCCGCAGCCGCCAGCCCCCGTGCAGCCACCTGATCCCGGCCCATATCACCGCTCGCTCCAAGCAGCGTGGGCGGGGGCGTGGGCGGGGGCGGTGGAACGGGCGGCGGCTCCGGTGGATACCGCCTCCTTCCCACCTCCCGGATCCCGGGTCCCGGCCCCAACGCGGCCCTCGCTGCCGCCTCACCGGCTAACGGTCGGCAGAGAAGGCGGCGCTGCGCATGCGCGGCTGTTCACGCTGCGCGGGAGAGGGGTCTCCCCAATCAGCAATGAGGGGCACCCCGGCACGTGACCGCCGTCTGACGTCAGCGCGCTGGACGGCTCCTGGAATGGGGGAGGGACAAGGGGGAGGGGGAGGGACATGGGGGAGGGACATGGGGGAGGGGGAGGGACATGGGGGAGGGACATGGGGAAGGGGGAGGGACATGGGGAAGGGGGAGGGGCATGGGGGTGGGGCATGGGGGAGGGGCATGGGGAGGGGCATGGGGGAGGGACATGGGGGAGGAGAGGTGATGGCACATGGAGAAGAGGGGGTGGGACATAGTAACATAGACATAGAAAATAGGTGCAGTAGGCCACTCGGCCCTTCGAGCCTGCACCACCATTCAATATGATATGAGGGGGGGGGGGACATGGGGGAGGGACACGGGGGAGGAGAGGTGATGGCACATGGAGGAGGGGGGTGGGACATGGGGGAGTGCGGGATGGGAGAGGGTGGTGGGAAAAGTAGTGTGTGTGGGAGGGTGTTGGGGGAAAAACATGTAGGGTTGTGAGTGCTGATGCAGGGTCACGACCCAAATTGGAGGGTGATTCCTGGGATGTCAGGACTGTCTTATGAAGAAAGACTGGATAGACTTGGTTTATACTCTCTAGAATTTAGGAGATTGAGAGGGGATCTTATAGAAACTTACAAAATTCTTAAGGGGTTGGACAAGCTAGATGCAGGAAGATTGTTCCCGATGTTGGGGAAGTCCAGGACAAGGGGTCACAGCTTAAGGATAAGGGGGAAATCCTTTAAAACCGAGATGAGGAAAACTTTTTTCACACAGAGAGTGGTGAATCTCTGGAACTCTCTGCCACAGAGGGTAGTTGAGGCCAGTTCATTGGCTATATTTAAGAGGGAGTTAGATGTGGCCCTTGTGGCTAAAGGGATCAGAGGGTATGGAGAGAAGGCAGGTACGGGATACTGAGTTGGATGATCAGCCATGGTCATATTGAATGGCGGTGCAGGCTCGATGGGCCGAATGGCCTACTCCTGCACCTAATTTCTATGTTTCTATGTTTCTATGTTTCTATGTCAACCGCCCCTCTGCCTCCACAGATGCTGCCTGACCCGCTCCAGTTTCCAGCATCAGCAATAGACACAAAATGCGAGAGTAACTCAGCGGGTTCCTCCAGTATCGGCACTCCCTTGTGCCCCTCTACACTCTGAATTGGGCTAAACAAGGCACCAATCCCAATAATCTTCAATATATTCTGTAAGCAATATATAAACAAAGGGAAAGGGCTGAAGGAAGATCCCGATGCAAAACGTCACCTGTCCATGTTCTCCAGTGACTCTGCCTGAACCGCTGGATTACTCCAGCATTTTGTGTCTTTTTTATAGATTGTACTTAAATTAGCATACCTATAATAAACATAGAACGTAGAACAGTACAGGAAAAGGCCCTTTAGCCCACAGTGTCTATACTGAACATGATGCAAAGACTCACTTTCCTATCTGCACATAATTCATATCCCTCCATTCTCTGCATCTTTAAATTATATTTATTTTCACAAATTAGTAAACAGATGGCCCCAATTGTGGGGGAAAGCATCCTCAATGCAAGATAGACACATGCTGGAGTAACCCAGCATGTCGGGCAGCCTCTCTGGAGAAAAAGGACGAGTAAAATTTTGTGTCGGGACCCTTCCTAAATGCCTTTTGTGCAGGATTCAATTTGCAATACCAGAAATCTCCAAATCCTGTTGCACTGTGGCTCAGTAATTCCCTCCTGCCATCAGAGCGGAGCTGCAGTATAGATAGCCAGTAGAGGGAGCTCAGCACCAGGAAATGCAGAAGCTGAAATCTGGAGCAACACACAAGAGTCAAGAGTGTTTCATTGTCATATGTCCTGAAACAGAACAATTAAATTCTTACGCAGCAGAACAACATAGTACTCTATAAACACCATAATAAACAACACAAGGAAGTTCGGTATACAAAACAGGAACAATAGTCGTGCAAAGACAAAAACACTGCCCATCTGAGGTCAGAAAAAGGGTCCCAAACCAAAATGTCCCCTATCCATGTTCTACAGAGATGTTGCCTGACCTGCTGAGCTACTCCAGCACTTTGTGTCCTTTTGTGTATTAACCAGCATCTGCAGTTCTTTGTTTCTACCCCCACAGATCTATGCAGTTCAGAACCTATTTGGAGTTTTCAATAGCCTGGATGTTACAGTTTACAGAGTCCTGTAACTTCTCGATGGCAGGAGTGAAATGAGAGCGAGGCCAGGATGGTGTGGGTCACTGGTGATGTTGACCGCCTTTGTGACAGGGACTCTTGTAGATCCCTTCAATAATGGGGAGGACCGTGCCCATGATGGACTGGGTAGTGTCCACCACTCTCCGTAATCTCCTTCGTTCCTGGGAGTTTGTGTTGCCGAACCAGGCTGTGGTGCAAGCACAATCAGTGTGCTCTCTACGTACACCTGTAGAAATTCATGAGAGTATTTGTTGAAATACCAAATTTCTTCAACTTCTGAGGACGTAGAGGCATTGATGGAGGAGCACATCTTGTCAGGCAGCATTTGTGGAGGGAATGGACAGGTTTTCATCCGTCAGAGAGAGGAGGAGAACTTCTCACACTCCAAAGATGTACAGGTTTGTAGGTTAATTGTCTTCGGTAAAATTGTAAATTGTCCATCATCCGTAGGATAGTGCTAGTGTATGGGTGATCGCTGGTCGGCACGGGCTCGGTGGGCTGAGGGGTCTTGTTTCTGTGCTGCATCCCTAAAGTATTAAATTACGTATAGTCCAATATTTAGCAGATTTCCTCCTGGACCACAAGGATCTGGTAAGGTTTCTGGCAAACCAAGGTCAATAAAACTAGTCTGAAGAAGGGTTTCGGCCCAAAACGTTGCCTATTTTCTTTGCTCCATAGATGCTGCTGCACCCGCTGAGTTTCTCCAGCTTTTTTGTGTACCTTCAATAAAACTAGACTGCTCTCTGTTGCCAATCATTTTAACACCTCTTCCCATTCCCACACTGACCTTTCTGTCTTGGGCCTCCTACATTGCCAGAGTGAGGCCACACTCATATTTCCTTTGAGTAGCTTTCAACCCAACTGTATGAACATTGAATTCTCAAAACTTCAGATACCTAACTTACTACTGTGCCTGTATGTGCAAATATGAAAAAAACTCACTGTGCAGTTGTGCATGTGACAAATAAAGCACCATTGAAACCATAGAAACAGCATCCCTTCCCCCAATTTGTCCCCCTCCCCTTCTCTTCCCTGTGCCCCAGCAGGATTTGCACCCATTTCTCTCCTGGAACTTGATCATGGAACACGAACAGACCACATGTCTGTGCCAAACATGAGCTTGTTAAACTGATCTCCTCTGCCTGTACGATCCATACCCCTCCAATCCCTGCGTATCCACGTGCCCATCTAAAAGCCTCTTAAATGGCAATGTTGTATCTGCCTCCACCACCGTCCCTGGCAACGCGTTCCAGGCACTCACCACCCTCTGTGTAAAACATATTTTGTCCTGCACATCTCCCTTAAATATTTCCCCTCTGACCTTAAAACTATGCTCTCTAGTCTTTGACATTTCCAGCCTGAAGGTTAAAACGTTGTGACTATCCTATCAATGCCTATCATAACTTTCTACGTGGTCTTCCCCCAGTCTCAGATGCTCCAGAGAAAACAATCTAAGTTTGCCCAACCTATTCCAGTAGCTAATACCTTCCACATTCTGTGCAAAAAACTTACCGCAAACTTAATTTGGCTGCAGAGATGCTGCCTGACCCACTGAGTTACTCCAGCACTTTGAGTTTTTTACATCTCCTTAAAATTCCCCCCCCCCTTTGACCTTCAATCAGGAGGAGCAGATCAAGATGGCAGCTCATACCCATGTTTTCGAAGGGCAATTGTTGATGGGCAATAAATAGCAGGCTTGGGGGTGACACCATGATCGTGAAAAGTATTCATGTTAACCAGGTACTGTCCAATTCACACCATTGTGTACATTGGACTTTGTCTCTGGAACTGTTGCACTACAATAAAAGACACAAAGTGCTGGAGTAACAGTGGATCAGGCAGCATCTCTGGAGAACGTGGACAGGTGACATATCAAGTTAGGACCATTATTCAGACTGATAGTAGTAGGGGGAAGAAAGCTGTAAGAAAGATGGGGACTGGACAAAATCTGGGAGTGATAGGTGGATACATGTGAGGGGGAGTGCCACTAGGGGCGCCACATGATGGCAGCCTCTGCCTATAGTCTCTGTTTTTCTATCTTTTATTTATTTTTAGTCTGTTTAAAAGTATGTTCTGGAGGATATTTTAGTATTTCTATGTAGGGGAGGGGGGTAGAGTAAAGGGGAAATCGTTTCCCAGTCACTTTCTGGCGAGGACGTGACTATTCTCTGAGTCGCGTCCCCGCCCCCGTCTTGCGGCCTACCAACTGGATTAGCGCGGCCTTTACTGCTGGAGACCGGAGACCGGACCAGAGCTTCAGCAGCGGTGCAGCACTGGATTCATCGCGGAGCGGGCGATGCCTTACCTCGATCGCTGTTTGTAGCTCCGGAGTGTTGGGCTTGCTGCTTCAACATCGTGGAGCTGTGGGTTGCAGAGCTTCCAGCGCGGACGGCACTGACAGTCCTGGGATCCCTTTGTAGAGGGCCGCCAGCGTGAATCTCCGCCCAGCTTGGCCTGTGGACTTCGGTAAGAAGTGGCCGATTCGGAGGTCCAAGCCGCTGAGGATGTTCTCCCGTTCCGACGTCGGAGTTCCGTCATCCCGGCGACTGGGCCGCCCGTAGTGGCGACAGTGGGGGCTCGGGAGGCCCCGACCACGGGTGAACAACAGAGAACAACAGAGGAGGAGGACTGAACTTTGGTGCCTTCCCTCACAGTGGGAAACTTTGATACCGCTGTGTGGGGATGTTTATGTTAAAGACTATCGTGTTATGTGTTCTTTATTTTTATTTGTATGGCTCTATGGTGACCACAAATTTCACTGTACCAATTGGTGCATGTGACAATAAATGTCTCTTGTCTCTTGAGTTTGATAGGTAAACCGATATTCTGCACTCTGTATCTTCCCCTTTGCTCTGCCTATTGTTCTTGAGTTTGGCTTGATTGCATTTATGTGTAGTGTTATCTGATCTGTTTAGATAGCATGCAAAACAAAGCTTTTCACTGTACCTAGATATGAATGACAACCATAAACCTAAACTTTTAGACTAGAGATACAGCGTAGAAATAGCCCACCGAGTGCATGCCGACCAACAATCACCCTTTACACTAGCACTATCCTACAGAATAGGGACAATTTACAATTTTATTTACCAAAGTCAAGAGGAAACCGGAGCATCCAAAGAAAATCCACACGGTCACAGGGAGGACATACAAACACTGTACAAACAGCACTCATAGTCAGGATTGAACCTAGGTCTCTGGCACAGTAAGGCACCAACTCTACTGCTGCACCACCATGCTGCACCTAAACCTACACCTAGTAATAAGTTAGGATGGTTTGAATAGGTTGCAATTACAAGGAACTGCAGATGCTGGCTTACCAAAAGGACACAGTGCTGGAGTAACTCAGCAGGTACGGCGACATCTCCGGGGAACATGGATAGGGTTGGGTTTCGGGTTAGAACACATTTCGGGTTGGAACTTGTTTAATTTAGTTTATTACTGTCACGTGCGAGGTACAGTGAAAAGCATTTTCTTGCTTGTTTTCCAGTCAGCAAAAAATCTATACATGATTACAATCAAGCTGTCCACAGTGTATAGATACAGGATAAAGTGAATAACGTTTAGTGCAAAGGGCCTGTCCTACTAGGCCGTCATAGACGGTCACGCAACTGTCACGCGCGACTTCATGCGTCAGCACAGCCGTCTGGAGCGCGTGATATCATTTGAATACCCAGTTTATGATATTTACCCAGTTTATGATATTTATAGTGATTTTCTAAAATGTTCCAGTTTCTTGAGTGGTGAAATTGGAAAACTGCAGATGTAATGCCCCTATTCAAAAAAAGAGGCGAATGAAAAGTAGCAAGCTGCAGACCAAATTAATCTGTGGGAAGGAACTGCAGATGCTGGTTTAGATTGAAGATGGACACAACATGCAGGAGTAACTGACGGCCAAGTGGGACAGGCCCTTAAGATAGAATCCAGTAAAGTCTGATTAAAGATAGTCCAAGGGTCTCCAGTGAGGTAGCTTGAGATCAGGACCGGATTTTGAAGGGTCCCGACCTGAAACATCACATACCCACGTTCTCCAGAGATGCTGCTTGACCTGCCGAGTGACTGCAGCACTTTGTGGCCGTGAATCGCTTGTTCCTGCATCTGCTCCTGATCAGATTATTGAAAAATACCCACTGTACGAAAACATGGATAAAGCATTTGTGTAATGGGATCTTGTAACTGGTTCTCAGCAGGGATAAACCAATGTTTTGAAGAGAGTGTTGAATGAACACAAGGTAGAAGGTTTTGTTTGCCTGGCAGTGGAGAGAGGAAAATCCCCGGCGCCCTGGGTGAAGCAGAAAACACCGAGGGGTCCGTGTCGTTGAGGAGAAGTGGTGATTGAGGAGCACTCAGGATAATAATGAGAGCCATTAGTCCAATTTGCAGATTAAAATGCTGTCTGCAAATGTTGTTGTGGACTTGTTTTTGCTGATGCAGATATTTGAAGCTTCATTGGAGACGGTTACATATTAACGAGCAGGAGTCGTTAACCTTTTTGTTTTTCTCCGTCTGTGGAATCTGGGTCTCAGCACAATCAGTCCCTCGGTAACAGGCGCGGGTCGGGACAGACCACGTCCGCGCCAGCACACGGAGCAATCCGCTGGGGAACTCTAGGGGCCAGGCAGAGGGGTGGTCGACATTCCAGGACGGGACCCTGCATCAGGATCTCTGTCGATCCTGCTGGCCCCTCTTTTATTTTAGAGATACAGCGAGGAAACAGGCCCCTTGGCCGACCGAGTCCACGCGGACCACCGATCACATTTATCCACATTCTCGTCCACTCCCTTCACACTCGGGGCAATTTACAGGGGGCCAAATAACCTACAAATCTGCATGTCTTCGGGATGTGGGAGGGACCGGAGAACCCAGAGGAAACCCACGCAGTCACAAGGAGCACACAGACAGCACCCGAGGTAAGGATCGAAACTGGGTCTCTGGTGCTGGAGGCAGCGGCTCCACCCGCTGCGCCATGGCGCCATCTCCATAGTTCGTCCAGCCTCACCCCCATCAACCTATCAATCGGATGGATTATATGGATAAGAATGGTTTAGAGTGGGCCAAATACAAGCACATATGACCCGCCCGATATGCCAACTTGGTTAGTATAGACAAGGTGAGCTGAAAGGCTGATGTACAGCTCTGTAATGCCCCTGTCCCACTTAGGAAACCTGAACGGAAACCTCTGGAGACTTTGCGCCACACCCAAGGTTTCCATGTGGTTTCCGGAGGTTTTTGTCAGTCTCCCTACCTGCTTCCACTACCTGCAACCTCCGGCAACCACCTGCAACCTCCGGGAATCGCACGGAAACCTTAGGTGGGGCGCAAAGTCTCCAGAGGTTTCCGTTCAGGTTTCCTAAGTGGGACAGGGGCATAACTCTACTTTCCATCTGCATTTCACGCTGCCTCTGGAATGCAGCCAACGTAATCAAGGACTACTCACAACCCGGTCATTCCCTCTTCTGCTACCTGAGTTGTGTTTCCCAACAACTCTCACCAACCTCTACAGACGTGCCGTAGAAAGCATTTTATTGGGATGCATCACAGCATGGTTTGGGAACAGCTCCATCGAAGGCCACAAGAAGTTGCAGAGAATTGTGGATACAGCCCAGACCATCACACAAAACTACTTCCCTTCCATTGACTCCATTTACACCTCACATTGCCTCAGCAAGGCCACCGGCATCATCAAGGACTAGTCTCACCTCGGTCACTCCCTCTTCTCCCCTCTCCTATCAGGCAAGTACAGAAGTTTGAAACGCACACCTGCAGATGCTGGATAGTTTTTTCCCAGCTGCTATCAGTAAACTGAGCCATCCTATCAACAACTGGAGAGCGGTCCTAGACTTTAACCTTATCCTGTATCCGTACACTGTGGACGGCTGGATTGTAATCATGTATAGTCTTTTCACTGACTGGATAGCAGGCACGGAAATCGCTATCAAAACATGATGGGTACCGGGGGGGACACAATTTATTGGCGGCCGCATGCTCATGCGCACACACACGCGAGGCTTCGGCGGCTTCAACCGTGGGCCCTGTGGACGGTGATTAGTAACGGGTGCCGGCAGTCGCCAAAAAAAATGTACCGGGACGTCTCCCTCCTCCAATCACCGCGCTCTATCCTCAGTCCAACCCCCTACTTTCACCTGCTGACCGACGTCTCTCGTCCAATCGGCGCCCTCGATCATCAGTCCCACCTCCACTGTCTCGCGGAAAGCGAAGATTTCACCGGGTTTTAAAATCCGGATTACAAAAAATGGGGGGGATCGTCCCCCACCTCTCAAAACAGAGGGGGGGGGGGGACATGTCCCCCATGGCCCTCCCCAGGATTTCCGCCCCTGCTGGATAGCACACAACAAAAGCTTTTGGAACACATGACAATAATAAACTAAACTAAAACTAACCTACAAGACTCTGCATTCACACTATCGACTGAGATACATAACAGTTCCAGCCCGGACGATGATGCCTAGAGCCCACAAACAAGAGGAGAGGGCTGCAGTTCACATCATTGGACGAGTCTTTGAACGAAGTAACATGTGAAGCATTGGCCAGACCCCACGTGACCACTGATACATGCATGGACGTCCCATGTACCGGGGACGTGTTAGGCAGCGCCACAGAGGAATGTTGCCAGTCATCAGATTCCTTGCACCAGCATCACCGGAAGGGCAGCTTCATTAACCTTTATGGGTGTAATGAATGTTATGTTTATTTGCTTTCAATCAGCTGGAGGTATTTGGATTTATTAGAATAATTATTAGTCAGCGTTATTCAGTGGCGCAGCGGTAGAGTTGCTGCCTCACAGCGCCAGAGACACAGATTCGATCCTGACTATTGGTGCTGCCTGTATGGAGTTTGTGTGTTCTCCCTATGATGGTGGTTTCCTCCAGGTTCTCCGGTTTCCTCCCACACTCCAAAAACGTACAGGTTAATTGGCTCTGGTAAAAATTATTCAAAAAATAAATAAAAGCACCATTGAACCTAATGTGAATCATGCAAAAGGTGCAATGAGCTGTGAACGGGTGAATACAAACATACTGCATGATGTTACACATTTTCTAAATTTTGGGAAGTAAATAATTGGTAACTCCCACCAGGTGTGAATGAATATGGAGTGATTGGAGAGGCAGACAGATACTGGATGATCACTGTCTTCCCCACGCCCACACAACATACATACATGGCCTACCTTTCAGTGTCACTCAACCTTCTGGGGTACTCTGGGCCTCGCTCTGTTAATGCCACCCACTGCAATGTGATCAAAACAGCCACTGCTTAGTGACTTAGCAGCCGGAACCAGTACCTGACTCCGTCAACAAAGCTCATTTTGGAGAGCATGTGCATCATGCTCATGGGTGATATCCAGTCAAAGGCTTGAGTTACCGTCAGAGCCCAGAAACAGGTGCTTCTGCCCAAATATTCCATGCTGATCATGATCATGGGACTTCAGGAGGTCCCATTCTGGAGAATACGCCCCAATCTCCATTTACGGGGAAAGTGTGGAGAGAGTGTCCAGCTTTAAGTTTCTGGGCACTCACATTTCAGAAGACCTCACATGGTCCACAAACACCGCCGCACTGGTCAAGAAGGCACAGCAACGACTGTTCTTCCTGAGGACATTAAAAAAGACTGGTCTGCACCAACAGCTGCTGACAACGTTCTACCGCTGCACCACAGAGAGCATATTAACGTATGGCATCTCTGTGTGGTATCTCAGCTGCACGGAGGCGGAGAGGAGAGCTCTTCAGCGCGTCGTCAACAGAGCGCAGCGGATCATCGGGACAGAGCTACCAGCCTTGGAGGGCATCTACCACACGCGGTGCCTCAGGAAGGCCCTCAGCATCCATAAGGACTCATCACACCCCTGCCACGGTCTGTTTCAACTACTTCCCTCCGGCAGACGTTACAAGGCCTTCTACGCCCGAACCTCCAGACTCAGGAACAGTTTTATCCCAAGAGCAATTGCGGCTCTGAACCGGCCCTAAGAGTGCCCCCCCCCCACCCACTCCCTTTGGACAGTCCCCCTCAGATGGTCACGTCAATCAATTCAGCTTGCTTATTTATGTATTGTATTTATTTACCTTTCTTGTACATCAGTGGAGCTGCACACTAAATCTCGTTGCACTGACGTGCAATGACAATAAAAGATATATTATTATTATTATTATTATTATTATGCCATGATCTACACTAGTTCCACCTGCCTGAGCTTGGCCCAATCCCCCTAAACTTGTCCTGTCCATGTACCTATCCAAATATCTGTTAAATGTTGTTATAGTACCTGCCTCAACTGTCTGGGTGCATTCACTTTATTTATTCCCCTCATGATTTTATACACCTCCATAAGAACAACCCTCATCCTCCTGCGCACCTAGCCTGCCCAACCTCTCCCTATAGCTCAGGCCCTCGAGTCCTGGCAATATCCTCATAAATCATCCTCATAAACAAACTCTCCCTTTATCTCAAAACCCAACTACATCCATGTAACTCTTCTCTACGTTCTTTCCAGCATATCCATGTTCAATATCCTAACGAAGGATTTTGTCATTGAGTTATACAGCACAGAAAGAGGCCCACAGCCCAACTTGACCACATCGACCAAGGTGCCCCATCTACACGTCCCATTTGTCTACATTGTTACAGTACCTGCCTCAATTACCTCCTTTGGCAGCTCGTTCCAGACACCCACCACCCTCCGGGTTAAAAAGTCGACTCGCAGGTTCCTAATAATTATTTCCCCTCTCACCTTAAACCTATTTCTTGATTCCCCAACCCTAGGTAAAGGACTCCATATACCCACCACCCTGGCCTTCTCCTGGTCCAAGCAGACCAGTCAGGTGTCCACCCCTCTGTCCTGCATGCAGGTATCCCTGAGCAGCGCCAAGCTGTCCGAGATGGTCCTGCCAGGTAGAGCACAGGTTTGGTCCGGGTGGATCACCTGTCTCAGAGCAGACTTGACCCGGTTGGCGATGGCCTTGGACAGGATCTTACAGTCCATATTTAGCTGCGTGATGGGTCTCCAATTCCTGAGGTCATCGTTCTCCCCCTTCTGCCTGTGGGTGAGGGAGATGCTGCCTTTCCTCATGGTGTCTGACATGCAGCCTCCATTCTTTCTTGCAGTTTGCAAAATAACCCTATCTTTAGACCTTAGAGATACAGTGTGGAAACAAGCCCTTCGGCCCATCGAGTCCACGCCGACCAGCGATCACCCCATACACAAGCACCCCACACATCCTACACACTAGGGACAATTTACAATTTTTAGAGAGGCCAATTAATCTACAAACCTGCACGTCTTTGGAGTGTGGAAGGAAACTGGAGCACCTGGAGAAAACCCATGCGGTTTGGACTTTAGTTTGGTCTATCAAGGTCCGGTTATCAATATTACTGTTTATTCATTTATTGTTTTACTGATTATTATATATATTTTCCACATGATTTCATCAATGTGCCTGGTAGGCCACCACAAGTCAGAGTTTCATTGCTCGGTTCCTGGTGCCAAGTGAATGCTCTTGACATTTCCACATGGTCCTAGAGGCCATTGGAATAACCGGTGACATTTGGAGAAGGTTTCTGCTTAATTCCCCTGTCCGAGCCTACTCCCAAGCTCCTCTGGGCCAGCTCAGATCAATGTGATACATCAGAGATCAATGGCTCCTTAGTTTAGTTTAGTTTACACATACAGCATGGAAACTGGCCCTTCGGCCCAATGAGTCTGCGCCGACCAGTGACAATTTACAGAAGCCAATTAACCTGCAAACCTGCACGTCTTTGAGATGTGAGAGGAAACCGGAGCACATGGAGAAAATCCACACGGTCACTGGGAGAACGTGCAAACTCCGTACAGACAGCACTCAAGGTCATGATTGAACCCGGGTCTCTGGCACTGTGAGGCAGCAACTCTACTGCTGCGCCACTGAGCCGCTCCTGTGATAGCCGTGTCCTGTAAATGAATCAATAACATCGATTGATTCCACTGCCCTTTGAATCACCAATTGCTCCGTATCTGACGGAAGCAGTCTATAAATTATCCATTAATGCAGTAGCTGCAGATTTACACCTTGAGATTTGAAGTTACAAACTTAACAAGTACCTTAAGAGATTCCAGGCAAGAAATTCCGTCATGTAAATTTAATGTATTAAGCTGGAAATCCACTGGAAAACACAGCCAGGCACTGACCATTGGTCACCTCTGGTCATGGAGTCATACAGCTCGAAA
The DNA here is from genome assembly GCF_010909765.2 of Amblyraja radiata. Classification (NCBI taxonomy): domain Eukaryota; kingdom Metazoa; phylum Chordata; class Chondrichthyes; order Rajiformes; family Rajidae; genus Amblyraja; species Amblyraja radiata. The sequence goes on from NC_045968.1 coordinate 34,575,412, forward strand.
ACAGGCCCTTCGGCCCAACTTGTCCATGCCAAATATGCTGCTCCCAGCTGTCCACGTCTGGCCCATATCCCTCTAAACCAATGTTCCAGTCGGTGACATTGCCATCTGGACATCTCCATGTGCTGGAAGAACAACAAGCTTCGGGCAGACCAGAGAGGTTGAGCTCCCTGGAAATCTGCGTGTCACCTGGAGAGTGAGAACACGTAACATATTGTCGAGGCAAGGACCTTACCAGGAGCAGAAAACGCTGGAACACTCAGCAGGTCAGGCAGCAACTGTGGACAGAGACAAATAAACGACGTTTCAGATCTTGGATTTTTCATCTCGGCTCAGGACTGCAGGTGATCGCAGAGAGACGTGGATGTAGCACAGTCCATCGGATAGTCATCCAGCATGCAAACAGACCCTTTGGCCCAACTTTTCCATGCTGACCACGATGCCCAATCTACACTCATCCCACCTGCCCTGGTTTGGGCCATATCTCTCTAACCCTGTCCTATCCATATACCTGTCCAAATGTCATTTAAATGTTGTTACAGTACCTGCCTTAACTACCTCCTCTGGCAGCTCATTCCATTTTTACATTATTCTATAATCTTTTATCTTACAGTAAACCTATATTCACTTGTTCTTGATTCCCTTACCCTGGGATAAAACATTCTGCGCATTCACCCTATCTATTCCCCTCGTGATTTGATACCTCTTTCTGTTCACCCCTCAGCCTCCTGCTCTCCAAGTCCTAGCCTGTTCAACCTCTCCCTGTAACTCAGGCCCTTGATTCCTGGCAACATCCTCATATCTTCGCTGCACTCTTTCCAGCTGAAAGATACTAAACATGTATTATTGCATGCTTAGCATGCATTGATACTAAGCATGTTACTGGCATCCTGAATTATCCAACATTTAACACGCCAAGCACACGGGATAGCATTACATGTGAGTGCCAACTGCGTTTCATGATTGATTTTCATCTTTAAACCACTCACTTGCCAGGTAATTAATGAGGCTTGTGTTGGACTTTCTCAGTCTGAATCCATTCAGCTGCTTGTGAAATATTGAGTTTGCTCTCATGTCCTGTTCAAAGTGCAAGTAAATAAATTATTTCCATAGCATTAATATCCTTGTACTTTATAAACAGCATTTGTCAGCTGTTTACAGAGTGACCAAGAACTCTGTGCCTTGTGGCTAATCTTTCTTCTGAATAATAAAATGAACACATTACCTGCAAAAAAACACCCACAAATGTTGACGAGGATAGCACGCAAATCGTACACAGGACTTCACATAAACCTGAGCGAACCTTCAACGATCAACAATGTGCTGGGGAAACTCAGCTGGTCAAGCAGCATCTGTGGGGATAAATGGACAGACCGCAATTTGGGTCAGGACCCTATTTCAGACTGGTGTAGGAGAAGCGGTAAAATAGAGACACAAGGAACTGCAGATGCCGGAACCTTGAGCAAGGCACAAAGTGCTGGAGGAACTCAGCGGGTCAGGTAGCATCTGTGGAGCGAATGAACAGATGACGTTTTGAGACAGGATCCCTCTTTAGACTGATAAAGCAAGGAGACAAATGGATGGTGAAAGAAGAACTTCTTCAAAGTGGGCATACTTTGAGAAGAACTGCAGATGCTAGTACCTTGAGCAAAAAAACAAAGTGCTGGAGGAACTCAGCAGGTCGGGCAGCATCTGTGGAGGGAATGGACAGAGGAATGGATACGAGGAACTGAAGGCACTGGAATCTTGACTAAAATGCTGGAGGCAGTCTGATATGAAACATTATCTGACCATTTTCCTCCTCAAACATAGACGCAAGGCACTGCAGTTGCTGGTTTACAAAATGAGACACAAAGTGCTGGAGTAACGCAGTGGGTCAGGCAGCATCTCTGGACAACATGAATCGGCGACGTTTTGTTTCGGGACCCTTTTTCAGACTGAGGAAGTTTCACTCCGTGTCACACTTCATTACCTCAGCCTCTTTTCACCCCACCCTTCCCAGGGTTGGAACAAAGTTTATCAAAAAATACCTTTCTCGTTAAAGTTCATTTTATTGGAGGCAAAACTCTCACAGTAAAAATCCATTGAATTACTGGTACATTAAGAAATTCTAACAATTTCTTTAAATAAAAATCACATCTTAGTTAAAATTACACAAGGTGTGTGGGATGTGGGGGCAGGGTCAGGGTGTACTTATCTGCTCACCAGATAGGAGCCAGTAACTGTAGCGATGGATGCTCCCTTTCCATAGCTGTGCTCCCCTGGGCCTTGCCCAGACCCACAGCATGGAGAAAGCGTTTGGACGCCTCGGGCTGGTTCAACCCCTGATGCACAGGTGGAGACCTGGAGACTGGGCCTCCATCAGGTCTAAGCCCCGGAGACTGGGCCTCTATCCGGCCCAAGGCCTGGAGACTGGGCCTCCCTCAAGCTTGAAGACTAGAACCCTTCCCTCAGGCCCGAGGCCTGTAGCCTTGTTCTCCCTCATGCCTGAAGCCCAGAATCCTTCCCTCCCTCAGGCCTATGACTTGAAGCCCAGGCCACTCTTAAACTCAAGACCTAGAAACTGGGCCTCTCAGGCCTGAAGTTTAATCTGGGCCTTTCAGGTCCCTGGCCTTGAACCCTTCTTTCTCTCAGGCTGAGGTCTGAATGCTGGGCTTCAGCACAGCTCCCGAGCAGACAGCCCAATATTTGCCCCCACAATGCCCCCTCTTGCCCCAGCCCTCACTGCCTCCTTCATCCTCACCTCTAAGGGGTGGCAACCTCCACCCTCCCCCCATCCGTACCTTTGTTACCGGCCCGTTGAGAGCCGATATGCTTAATATCGGTTGAATTCTAAAACGATAGTTAGCTGATAATACTGGCCTTGGTGCTATGTACAATTGCACAGACAGGGTGGTGAGGGTCAGTGGTGTGCGGAATGTGGTGTCAGTGGGTCAGTGAGTGACCCAGACCTCGCTGACCACCACGCTCTAACCAGCCCATCATCTATTCCTGTGGAGTAAGGTTTCGGTTTATTACTGTCGTGTGCAACATAAGATAAAGGAGCAAAATTTAAGATGGGGGGGTGGGGGTGGGGGGGTGGGGGGCGAAGATTTAATAGGAACCCGAGGGGTATTTTTTTTTTTTTTTTTTACACTAAGTGTGGTGGGTGTATGGGACGAGCTGCCGGAGGAGATACTATCACAACGTTTTAGAAACATTTGGACACATATATGAATAGGATAGGTTTAAAGAGATACGCCAAACACGGGCAGGTGGGACATGTTGGTCGGCGTGTTGAGCTGAAGGGCCTGTTTCCACACTGTATTACTCTGTGACGCTAATTATGCCCTTCAGCCCATTGAGTCTACTGCACCATTTGATCATGGCTGATCTATCTTTCCCTCTCAATCCCATTCTCCTGCCTTCTCCCTGTAACCTTTGTTGCCATTACAAATCAAGAATCTGTCAATCTCCACCTAAAACTTGACTTGGCCTCCACCGATGTCTGCGGCAATGAATCCCACAGATTTACCACCTTCTGGTTTAAGAAATCTTATGGAGGTACTGTGCAAAGCTTTGCATTCCATGCAAGTGAGTTGTGGGGCCCAACACACGTCAGAGTTGATCTTCAACTCCCCACCTACACTGAAACGACTCTGACTTTCAGAAGATAGACACAAAGTGCTGGAGTAACTCGACGGGTCAGGCAGCATCTCTGGAGAAAAAGGATGGGTGGGGTAAGTTTCGGGTACGGACCCTTCTTCAGAGTGTTGCAGAGCGACAGTTTGACAGAAGCCAAACCACAAGTTTTGACCGGAGGTGTGGGGAAATCTCCAGCCCTAGCTTAGCGTCAGTCCCATTACTACTTTGCCTTTTCATGCTCCCATCATCACACTGACACAAAACAGCAGCAAGATTGTCCAAGACCTGAGAATGTGCTTAACTCTATAATCTCCTCCCTCTCTCCAACATGTAGAAGTGAAGGTGTTTGAAGAATACACAAACCAACAGATTATTTTAGGCAGCAATGTTCCAAGATCTGACTTCAGTTCCAGGATAAAGCAAGTCCTAACTGTGGGACATTGAACATCGAGTGTCACAAACTGGATAATCCTTCTCCCCCCTTACTCTTGCTTAAGCAGGCAGGATAGTTCAGCTTCTCCCCCAGGCCCAGAGGAGAGTGTAAACAATGGCTCAGTGGCTGCTTGGCCTCCACGGGCACCCGGGCCTCACGCTCCAGTTCCTGTGCATGGAGCAGGCCAAAGAGGCCTCTCCCTCCTCCTCAACGTTAGGCCTCTGTACTGCCCAGATGTTCCAGCTCCGTGGCAGAGGGTTTGAGCTGTCGCGACGAGGGCTTCTTGCGGCGGAACCCCTGGGCAATCTGCTCAAAGGTCTTGCCCTTGGTCTCCGGCACTCTGAAGTAGGTGAACAGGGTGAAGCACAGGAGCAGGCAGGCGAAGATGACAAACACGTATGGGCCACACAGCTCCTGGGGAGACAGAGAGGGAGAATGGAGAGAGCGTTGTCATGTGTGGGATTAACCCAATCCAATCCCACTTTCAGTCAGATGTTTAAAAAGTGCGAGCGGTAATCTATTCACATGTAAGGCCAATCTTACTTCGGACTTTACTTCAGTCTTTAGAGATACTATGCGGAAATAGGCCCCCGGGCGCCAATCCTGTGATCACCCCATACACTGGCACTCTCCCACACATTAGGTCAATGTATATCTATTTTTTAACTGAAGCCACTTAACCTACAAACCTGCACGTCTTTAGAAAATGTGGGAGGAAACCGGAGCACCCAGATAAAACCCACGATGTCACAGGGAAAACGTGCAAACTCCGTATAGACTGCACCCATGGTCAGGATCGAACTCGGGTCTTTGACACTGTGAGGCAGCAACTCTACTGCTACGCCACTGTGCCACTCCTACTGTGGTAGACCAATCTAACACTAATGCCCACAGGCCTGTATCAGTCCTACACTAATCCCACTGTCCCGCTCGCACCACATGGCCCTGTACCATCACTCAATTCAGTCAATAATGCTCCAATGATCCACTATCCGTCATTTTGGAAAACCTGATGTTTCAGCATCTGTCTTACCAGATGTTTTACACGTTACATTCCCACTCACTGGGGTCCCAGTCCCTGTGCTCTCTACCAACATAGATAGGGAGACAGATAGGGAGTCGTTCCAGGTGCGACAAAGGTTCACCTGTATCTCCTCCAACCTCATCTACTGCATCCGCTGCTCTAGATGTCAGCTAATTTACATCGGTGAGACCAAGCGTAGGTTGGGCGACCGTTTCGCCGAACACCTCCGCTCAGTCCGCCTTAACCTACATGACCTCCCGGTGGCTCAGCACTTCAACTCCCCCTCCCATTCCCAATCCGACCTCTCTGTCCTGGGTCTCCTCCATTGCCAGAGTGAGCAACAGCGGAAATTGGAGGAACAGCACCTCATATTCCGTCTGGGGTCCTTGCGCCCTTATGGCATCAACATTGAATTCCCCCAATTTGGCTAGCCTGTGCTGTCCCCTCCCCTTCCTTCACCCTCTAGCTGTCTCCTCCCACCCTCCCATCCGCCCGCCCTCGGGCTCCTCCTCCTCCCTTTTTCCTTCTTTCTTTCCCCACCCCCCATCAGTCTGAAGAAGGGTTTCGGCCCGAAACGTCGCCTATTTCCTTCGCTCCATAGATGCTGCTGCACCCGCTGAGTTCCTCCAGCAATTTTGTGTACCTTAGATAGGGAGACAGTCAGAATCTTTTTCCCCCCAGGGTGGAAATATCAAAGACTTGAGGGCACAGCTTTAAGGTGAGAGGAGCAAATATTTAAGCTGATGTGCAGGACAAGTTTTTTTTTTTACACAAAGGATGGTGGGTGCATGGAATGTGCGGCTGGGGATGGTGGTGGAAGCAGATACAATAGTGGTGTTTAAGAGGCTTTTTGTTAGGCACATAGATATGCAGGAAATGGAGGGATATGGATCACATGCAGGCAGATGAGATTAGCTCAATTTGGCATCATGTTTGGCACGAGAATTGTGGGCCAAGGGTCTGTTCTTGAGCCATACTGTTCTATGTTCTATGTAACACTGTCGGCCAGAATCCCATGATTCCCTGAAACTTTCCCAAGTAAATCTAGAACACAGAAACAGGCCCTTCAGCCCACAATATCTGTGCTGAACAGGATGCCAAGACCAAATACCAAATGCCTGCACCTGATCCATAATCCCTCCATTCCCTGCATACCCATGCCTATCCACAATCCCCTTAAACACCACTCCTCATCTACTTGAAAATGTATTATCATACGGTGCAATGTTCCAAAAAGTGCATTGGGGTGTGAAAGGAAATGGCATCCAATAGTCCAGAAAGCTGCCAATCAGTGTCACCCCAGTCCCGGGGGCAGCAGAGTATTGGAGTCATGCTGTGCCTGGTTTTGGGGGGTAGGGGGAGGGTGGGGAGGGGGGTGTGGTCCCAAGGTGTTGCAAAGCCAGGCTGGGCATCGCTGGCAGGGTACCACTGCAGTGAATGAAAGCACCTTGAATTGCTTGAAAGATGCAGCACGCCTTTGCAGCTGGCATTGTGAAATGGTTCCAAACTGGCACCTCTAGCATCTAGACCCAGCGGGCTGGTCTGTACTAACCGGAGATGGTGCATATGTATGGTGATAGACTTGTTGAGCTAAATTCACTGTACCTTGGTACATGTGATAATAAAGAAACCATTGACAGCAAGGAAACAGACCCTTCGGCCCACTGAGTCCACTCAAACTGACGATCACCAGTTCACACTTGTTCAATGTTATGCCACTTTCACATCCACTTCCTACACACTAGGGGCAATTTACAGAGGGCCAATTAATCTACAAACCCTCACATCTTTGGAATGTGTGAGGAAACCCACGCGGTCACAGGGAGAACGTGCAAACTCCACACACACACACACACACACACGCACACGCACACGCACACGCACACAGTCACAGGATTAAACCAGGGTCTCTGGCGCTGTGAAGCAGCGGCTCTACTGCTGCGCCAGGCGAGGGGAGCGCATGGCGGACGGCTCTGGCATCGCGGAGGGTCTTACCTCGATGTACGGAAAACACATTCCCACCAGGAAGTTGCAGGTCCAGTTGCAGAACCCTGCGATGGTGACTGCGGCCGGCCGCGGGCCCTGGCTGAAGAGCTCAGCTGCAATGAACCATGCGATGGGGCCTGGCCCAATCTCAAAGAAGGCCACAAACATAAAGATGGCCGACATGCTGAGGTAACTCATCCAGGTGTAGGTGTACTGAGGAAAGAGGAAGGGATGGAGGTCAGTGAGGTACAGTCATTACATTTAAGTTGCATTTAGAGTCACACGGCCGGGAAACAGGCCCTTTGGCTCAATTTGTTCATGCCGACTAAGATGCCCCATCTACACTGGTCCCATTTATCATTATTTGGCCCACATCCCTCTACAACTTTCCTCACCATGTACCTGTCATTTAAATGCCTCAGTAAACTATTTCTGGTAGTTCATGCCATATACTCACCATCATCTGTGTGAAAGGGGTAACCCCTGAGGTTCCTATTAAATCTTTTCCCTCTCACCTTAAACCTATGTCCTCTGGTTCTTGTTGACACAAGGAACTGCAGGTGATGGTTCACAATAAAAAGTACTGCAGTAATTCAGCAGGTCAGGCAGCAGCTCTGGAGAACAGTGATAGGCGATGTTTCGGGTCAGGACCCTTCTTCAGACTGATTGCAATGTGGTTGGGGGGGGGGGGGGGATGCAAAGACTGTGTATTCTCCAAATCTAATCCCCCTCATGATTTTATATACCTCTGTAAGATCACCCCTCATCTGGTTTGTGCAGCAGGGTCGAGGCGTTCAGGGGCCTGGGGTCTGAGGTTGCTGCATGAAGCACACTCTTACCTGCAAGGCCAGCCCACATGTCATGAGGATGGCACAGCCACACATCCCGGCCAGGCCTACGATAAACAGGCTGCGGCGACCAACATGCTCCACCAGGAAAACCTAAGGAGATAACACAAATACAGTATGTTAGACTGAGCAGCTGCTCACCTGCCTTACTCACCCTTTAGATTCAACTTAGTTTTAGTTTATTTTAGTGTTTTAGTTTTAGGTTCGTTTTCCTTAGTTTAGTTTAGATATTGTTTAGTTTAGGTTTAGTGTAGTTGTGTTTTAGATTTTCTAGTTATTTTTAATGTTGTTTTAGTTTTACATGTAGATTTAGTTTAAGTTTAGTGTTCCTTTAGTTTAGTTTAGAGTTACAACATGGAAACAGGCCCTCAGCCCACCGAGTCCACGCTGGCGATCGATCACCCGTTCGTATTGTTTCTATATTATCCCACGTTCTCATCCACTCAATTTACAGAGGGGCAATTAACTTACAAGCCCGCACGGCCTTGCGATGTGGGAGGTAAGCGGAGCAGCTGGAGGACGAGTTGAGCCTGTTTCCGTGCTGTATCCTCAACAGGATCCTGCTGAGTGAGCATCCTGTCAAACTGAGGGACGGGCATGGATAGAGTGAATGCTCGCTGTCTTTTTCCCCCCAGGGTAGAGGATTCTAAAACTAGAGGGCACAGGCTTAAGGTGAGAGGGGAAAGATTTAAGAGGCACCTCGGGGGCAACTTTTTCACTTAGAGGGTAGTTTATATCTGAAACGAGCTGCCAGAGGAAGTTGTAAAATGGAATACAATGATGAGTTTTAAAAGATCTTTGGACAGATATATGGATACCTGAACCTTCTGAATTTTATAGTCGGCAGGGCAGTACTCTGCATATCACCAACTTGGACAATTATTACATTTTTATCAAGCCAATTCATCAATCCAATTAACCTACAAACTCTTCGGAGTGTGGGAGGAAACCGAAGATCTCTGAGAAAACCCACGCAGGATAGGAAGGGTTTAGAAGGATGTGGGCCAAATGCAGGCAAATGGGATTAGCCCAGGATGCCAACTTGGTCGGCGTGGTAAGGCTGTCTGAAGGGCCTTTTGCTGTTCTGTACAGTTCTACGACTGAATTAGTTTGTGGGAAGCTATAGAAATTCATCATTCTCTTTCCTTCTTTCCAACGCCATCTTTTCTCAGTAATTTTGTTACATCCTCCCTTTGCAAGTATTTATCTACAAGGATTGCTAGAGTTGTCCAGGGTGAAGCAACCCCATGTGGCAATGAATTGCCCCTGGATCACACCACGCTGCCCTGGGTCACTCACCGAGACCACGGTGAAGATTGTGTTCACAACACCAACTCCAATGGTGGCGTAGGATGGGTGCGAGATCCCGGCCTGGGTGAAGATGGCCGTGGAATAGTAAAAGATCTGCAGAAGAAAGAGGAGCACAGAGTTACAAAGTGCAAGAGAATTAAGATCGTGCACATGTAGGGAGTCACCCATCCAACAGGACAAGGGAGAGCAGCCAACATCATCAAGGACCACTCACACCCCGGACATCCCCACTTCTCCCTTCTCCCGTCCAGCAGATGGTACAAAAGCTTGAAAGCACGCACCACCAGACTTAGGTAACAGCTTCTTCCGCTCAGTATCAGACTACTAGAACCATTCGTCTATATGTTAAGGTGTAGTTAGGATGTAATCCTGTTCTTCCAATCTACCTCATTATGGCCCATGCACTTTTTTACCTGCACTTTCGCTGTAACAGTAACACTATATTCTGCACTCTTGGCACAGCCTGAGATTTGGTTTGAATAACTCTGTTCAGACCAGATCTGAGGAGTAAATCTTGGTGATACATTTTTCTGAGGGTTTATAAATATCTGGAAAAAGCTGACAGATAAAATGGTGGAAGAATAAAATGTTAGGAAATGTATCTGGACAGCAACTGGGACAGCAAAGGAGTAGAGGGATATGGGCTGAATGGGGCGTGGGATTAACATTGATATGTAGAAACAAGGAATTGAAGATGCTGATTTACCAAGGAAAGGCACAAAGTGCTGGAGTAACTCAGCGGGGTCAGGTAGCATCCCGGGAGAACATGGCGAGGCGAGGTTCTCATTCTGAAGAAGGGTCCCGCCCATAAACTTCACCTATCCATGTTCTCCAGAGATGTTGCCTGATCCGCTGAGTTACTCCAGCACTTTGTGTCTTTCCTTAGCTTAGATATGGTTAGCATGGATGAGGTGGGCCAAAGGGCCAGTTCATGTGCTGTTAAGCTCTTTGGCTCTTTCATCACTTATTTCACTACCACACCATTGAATGGGGAGATGTTTTAACTCTAGTCCGGCAGGGGGGACTGGTGTGTCTGAGCCAGAGGTTGCATGTTCAAGTTGCATTGCAGTCCACTATTCAGCTCAAGGGTCAACAGTGTGTCCTTGTCATATCAACCAACAATGGAACAATTAAATTCTTACTTGCTGCAGATTAACAGGCCCATAAGCGCAACAACACGCAGATAAATATATAATAATCAACAGCACAGTAAATTAATAACCATAACTGTAATCACAATAGTGCAAAAACTAAAGTCCATAGTGCAACCAAAGACACAGTCCATTGAAGATCACTGTTGCTGAGGTTAGTGTTGTGCAGTGTTTGAAGAGCCTGATGGTTACTGTGAAGAACCTGATCTTGAACCTGGAGGACACGGTTCTCAAGCTCTTGATGGTGGCAGCAAGATGAGAGCGTGCCAGTGGCTGGTGTGGGTCTCTGATGATGCTGGCTGCCTTTTTGAGGCAGTCTCCTGTAGATCCCTTTGATGGTGGGGAGGTCAGTACTCGTGATAGACCCTGCATTGTTCACCAGCTACCCCTCCACGAAGGGAGCGCTGCCCTGTCATACCACCCTCTCCGTGTGTCACCCTGCCTGCCTGCCGTCTCTCAGGAAAGTCTTACCGATCCCGCACTTGAAGAGGGTTCCACGTGAAATTAAGGTCAATATTTCCACCTCAAAGGCAGATTATCTGAGCATTCCCTACTTGCTGCATTTGTTATCTTGTTATTCAACAGTTAGCAAAGTGTTTTTGGCATCATTACCAGCAAAAGACATTCTTGGCTCTAAAGCTCTCTGGGATGAAGGTACTCCACTGGTGGAGGTCTATGATTACTAATTTACTGATACTAATAAATGCCTTCAATAAGTAACTTCATTAACTGCTGTCAGCCAAAGTTTAGTTTAGTTTAGATATACAGCATGGAAACAAGTCCTTCTGCCCACCGAGTCCATGCCAACCATCGATCACCCGTTCACACTAGTTCTACGATATTCCACTTTCTCATCCACTCACTACAGGCAATTTCCAGAGGGCCAATTAACCGACAAACCCGCTCATCTTGGGAGTGTGGGAGGAAGCCGAAGCACCCGGAGGAAACCCACAATGTCACAGGGAGAATGTGCAAACTCCACGTGGACAGCATCCGTAGTCAGGATTGAATACCAGGTCTCTGCCGCTGTGCCATTGTGGGTTGGTCAGATAGGGAAAAAATAAGCCAGATGACCCATTTTTCATCTCCAGATTGATTTACTGCTGGAGTGATATAACCCCCGGTTAATAGATCAGATTGGAGATAACAAAATCAGCCAATTATTTACAGGCATTATAAATCCAGCCAAACGCACACAAATGTATTCTTTTCAGCAAATAAATGCTCTTCACATGGGCTTCTAACACTGGTATTGGTTTATTATTAAGTTCAAGTTTATTATTGTCACATGTACAGTGAGGTACAGTGAAAAGCTTTGTTTTGCATGCTATCCAAACAGATCAGATAATACATAAATACAATCAAGTGAAAGTCAAATAAGCTGAGCAAAGGGGTTGATACAGAATGCAGAATACAGTTCTCAGCATTGTAGTGCATCAGTTCCCCTCTCACCATGGGAGTGTTTGATGGGATGGTGTGGAGGGAGCTTCACTGTGTGCCTGATCCCGGGAGTGTTTGATGGGGCAGTGTAGAGGGAGCATCACTCTGTATCTGATTATGGGAATGTGTGATGGGACGGTATGGAGGGAGCTTCACTGTGTGTCGGACCCTGGGAGTGTGTGATGGGGGTACACAAAAATGCTGGAGAAACTCAGCGGGTGCAGCAGCATCTATGGAGCGAAGGAAATAGGCAACGTTTCGGGCCGAAACCCTAGGCTCCATAGATGCTGCTGCACCCGCTGAGTTTCTCCAGCATTTTTGTGTACCTTCGATTTTCCAGCATCTGCAGTTCCTTCTTAAACAGTGTGTGATGGGGCACTGGTTCCCATAACCCCGTGGCGAGTTCACTCACTGCATTGATTCCAGAGAACTGCTGGGAGATGTGCAGCATCAGGGCGACGGTGATGGGTTGTCGGTAGTTGGGTGAGCGGAACAACTGGCTGATGGAGACCTTCGGCACCTTCTCAATCTCCTCCTTCTCCTTCTTCATCTCCGCCATCTGCTTCTCTATGTCCGAGCTCCCAAGGAATCTGCGCAAGGCTGTAAAGGATGACAGGTCAACATTGACTCACCGAGGATGCCTCATGTACATGAAACGGCCAAACTAACAGGACACTTGGCTCAAGATGCGTGCAAAAGAAAAATACCGCTGGAAACTTGAAAAATCAAAGCTGATTTCACTGGAAATACTCAGCAGGTCAGGCAGCATCTGTGGGGAGAGGGGGTGGGGGAGAAGAGGGACAGCATCTCAAGTTGCTGAACTTGCATCAGATTTGGGAAATGTTTCGTACAGTGATTTTGATTTGTACAACGTGCTGGTATTGATTTATTATTATAGAGCCAGAGTCACACAGCACGAAAACTGGCCCTTCTGCCCAAAAAGCCCATCTATAATAGTCCCATCTGCCTGCGTTTGGCCAATATCCCCCTCACATTTCCCATCTATGTATCTGTCCAAATGTCTTTTAAATGTTATAGTACTTGTCTCAACTAACCCCCTGACAGTTCGTTCTATATACCCACCACACTCTGTGTGAAAATGTTACCCCTCAAATTCCTATTCAACTTTTCCCCTCTCACCTTGAACCTACTCCCTCGAGTTCTTGATTCCTCTACTGAGGGTTTAAGACTCTGTGCATTCATCCTATCTATTCCCCTCATGATTTTATACACCTCTATGAGACCTCCCCTCAGCACCAAGAAATAAAGTCGCAGTCTGCCCAACCTCTCCCTATAGCTCAAGCACTCAAGTCCTGATAACATATTTTTGAATCTTCTCTGCACTCTTTCTAGCTATTTGTCACTATCCAAACAGATTAAATAATGCTATAGATGAATGCAGTCATGCCAAGCATTATTGCAAATGGTTGAGTGAAGAGAAATATACCAGAGTGCAGAAGATAGCTCCTCAGCATTTAGATGGATGGATAGAGATGGAGAGGTCTGTGATAGTGTGGGAGATTAAATGCCATCACTCTGGTAGCTGGTGCTATTCGTTGAGGGTTTACAGCCTTCAATAAAGTGCTTCTCCATCTGCAGTTTGCTTTGATGACTAGAAAGGCGACTAGGGTGACACAATGACAAAGTGGTAGAGTTGCTGCCTTACAGCCACCAAAGACCCGGGCTCGATCCAGGCTATGGGTGATGTCTGCACTGAGTCTGCACATTCCACCTGTGACTGCGTGGGTTTTTTTCCGGGTGCTCCGGTTTCCTCCCACACTCCAAAGACATGCAGGTCTGTGAGTTAACTGTCGTTGGTAAAATTATGAATCATTCTGAGTGTGTAGGGTAGTGCTAGTATACGGGGTGATCGCTGGTTGATGCGGACCCGGTGGGCCAAAGGACCTGTTTCTGCACTGTATCTCTAAAGTCTAAAGTAACGTCGAAAGAAAGAACCCCATGTACCCTCCAGTGGTGTATGAGAGAGAATGAAACTGGGGCAAGTAAAGGCACTAAAGATTACCAGGAGGAGGTGTAGACAGTACAAGAACTGTCTTGTACAGGACAGTACAATTATATGGAATTTAGCACCAGATCTGGAAGAGTGTAATCTGTCCCAAAAGATGAGGTGCTGTTCTTCTTGGTTACGTCGAGCTGCTTGGATTAGGGTGGCAATGATGCTGTGAACATATGCTTATTCATTGCTTATTCATTTGCAGAACTTTCCCAACAAGGCAACAGAAACATCCTCTGTCAACACACTCTTTCACTTTCATGTTCTATTCCTGCACAGTCAATGGGATGGGCATTGGGTCAGTTACTGGTAGAGTATTCCAGAGGGTGGGGAAGAATGACTCACAATGTATGTGCCAAACATGATGCCAAGTTAAATGTATCTGCTCTCCCTGCACACGATGCATAGCCCTCCATTCCCTGCATATCCAAGTGCCTATCTAAAAGTCTCTTAAACACCACTATTATATCTGCCTTCACCACCACCCCTGGCAGTACGTTCCAGGCACCACCATCCTCTGTGTAAAATTGTAAGTTGTCCCTAGTGTGCAGGACAGTGCAAGTGTGTGGGTGATCACTGGTCAGTGTGGACTCAGTGGACCGAAGGGCCTGATTCCAGGCTGTATCTCTAAAATCTAAAGTCTAAAGAAAGAATCCCACATACCCTCCAGTAGGATATGAGAGAGGAATGCATTGATATGCTTGCCTAATTCAGTTGGGTCATTGCATAAGAGTAGGGTCATAATGCAGATTTATAGGACCTTGGTCAGGCCAGATGTGGAAGTATAGTGTGCAGTTCTGGTTGCCTCATTACAGGAAGGCTTTGGAGAGGATTCAGGAGGTTTACCAGAGTTCTGCCTGGATTAGAGGTCATTAGTTACAGGGAGAGGTTGGACGGATTGTTTTATCTGGAACATCAGAGGTTGCAGTTAGACCTGGTAGAAACATAAAATTATGAGAGGCATAGACAGTGTAGACAGTCAGAACCATTTTCCCTAGTGCGGTAATTCACAGACCATAGGGCATAGCTTTAAGGTGAGAGTGGTAACGTTTAGAGGAGATGTGCAGGGCAAGTTTGGTGAGTGCCTGGAAAGTGTTGCCAAGGGTGATGGTGGAGACGGATATGATAGTGGTGTTTAAGGAATTTTTAGACATTCACAGGAAGGATATAGATTATGTGTAGGCAGAGGAGATACATTTAAGTTGGGATCATGTCCAGCACAGGCATTGTGGGCTGAAGGGCCTGTTCTTGTGCTAAGTTCTATGTACTGAGAGGTCAGGTTTCCACAGCAGGAGCTGGGGAATTTAAATTCAGTTCCTCAAATCATCGTGAATTCAAACTAGGAATGATCTTGATATGGTGGATGGTCTGCCCTCAGCCCTTGGTGGTTCAGCCTCCACACAAAGCAATCCTCACCCAAACTGGTTCACTTGAGGTGACTTCACAACATTCTCCAGCAGTGGAATTTTATTCATCTAGAGTCATAGACCCAATGAGCACAGAAACAGGTCCTTCAACTAATCTAATTCACCTGTCTATATAAATACTCCCTCACCTGTATACACCTGCCAGGTTTTGTCTGCCCCTCCTCTTTTGCAATGTTTTCTCCCTCCTCTAACCCCCCCCCCCCCCCAAAGAAGGGTCACAGCCCGAAACATCACCTATCCCTTATTAGGTTAATTGGCTTCTGCCAATTGTCCATAGGCTGCAGGATAGATGGTTCACAGATGATCTGAGGAACACAAACATCTCCTGTTCCTTTCTCTCCATAGATGCCGCCTGACCAGCTGAGTTACTCCAGCGTTTTGTGTCTATCCTCATCATTCTGGTGTAGTTGATGACAGACTAATTGAGTTGACGGAAGGAATTCACAGGCTGACTCACGTACGTACACATTCAGGCGCGGACAAGTTGTTTTTCCAGAAGGTTCCACCCCACCCTCTGCCCTACCTCCGACAAGCCCCCGTGCTCTGCCAATCAGGGGTGAGAGCACAGAACGACAGACACTCTAGATTCGGTTAGATAACTAACCACACTGTCCCGTCCCGTGACGCACTGTCAACGCATCCAATACGCCAATGTCGTCACCTTGGCAACCATCACCAACACGGATTTAAGGCTTCAAAAGAATGTCGCGTGCTGAAGGATAATTGCAGTCTAGAGATTGCTGGGGAGCGACTTGTCATTTGTGAGTGTTTAGCCGATATTCTGAGCACTCTCACTGAGAGGTTTCCGACTGACTTTAACCCTCAGGCAGCATCTCTGGAGAAAAAGAATAGGTGACGTTTCGGGTCGAGACCCTTCTTCAGACCAAGAGTCTGGGGAAAGGGAAAGGAAAGGATATAGATAGTGATGTAGGGAGATATAGGTTCTATATATCTGAAAACTGTATCATCCAGGTTCAGCACCAGCATCAGGCTATTACACACAGCAACGAATAAGCTCTGTGCTCTGAACTGCAAAAGACTATATTATTATTATTGAACTATATTTGTTATTTATTGAACTTTTTTTTCCTCTTCCCCCATTATGTACTATGTTTATATATTTACATATTTTGTTGTGCTGCAGCAAGTAAGAATTTCATTGTCCCATCCGAGACATATCACAATAAAACACTCTTGACTCTCTTGTCTATAGACACACACCAATGCACAGGAATACACAATTCGGCAGCCTCTAGTTGAGGCAGGTACAGTAACATCATTCAACAGACACCTGGACAGGCACATGGGCAGGAAACATTTAGAGGGTTCTGTGCCAATCGCGGGCACATGTGACTACCTGGGATTGGGGAAACTTGGTCGGCATGGGCAAGTTGGGCCGAAGGGCCTGCTTCCATGCTATATTACTAAGACTCTAAATGGGACTTGCTTAGATGAGGTAATTTGGTCGGCATGGATGAGTTGGGCCGAAGGGTCGGTTTCCCTGCTGTGTGACTCGGTGACAAACTTGCAACAGGTACACACAGAACAGGACCAGGAAATACTCAGACAATACCGAACCACACATCTACGCACAAAGCCGTCACCACAAGACATAAAAAGAATGGGAAGACGTAAAGGAACAGACTGATGCACCACCCACAGATGTACGCACACAGCCACACCCCCACAGACACACCCCCACACAGGTGTATCTACCCATGTTATTTACCGTCACCCCCCTGCCCCTCTGCTGTAGTCAGCAAGCCTCTCCTGCTCAGCCAGTGAGAGTGGAGAGTGCTTACGTTCAGCAGCAGGTTTGATTCACCACCCTGCACACCTACAGTACACCTACTCAACCCGGATCCCTGCCCTCGCCATGGCAACCACCACCAATCCGATTATAAAGTTTCAAAATGTCATGGAATAATTGCTGCACAGAGGTTCCCGGAGCCCAGAGGTTCCTATTAAATCTTTCACCTCTCACCTTAAACCTATGATAGTACCTGCCTCTTCTGGCAGCTCGAACCATATCCCACCACTCTGTGTGAAAACATTTTCCCCTCAGGTCCCTATTAAATCTTTTCTATATCACCTTAAACATGTGCCTCTGGTTCTTGATTCCCCTACTCTGGGTAAAAGACTGTGCATCTCTTCCCCTCATGATTTCATACACCTTTATAAAATCGCACCTCATCTTCCTGCGCTCCAATGAGTAAAATGGGACCATGATATCGTTAAGCTGGAAAGAGTGCAGAGTAGACTTACGAGGATGTTACCAGGAATTGAGGGCCTGAGCTATAGGGAGAGGTTGGGCAGGCTAGCTCTTTTACTATATAATATTATGGGAGGCATAGATAGGGTAAACGATAGACAATAGGTGCAGGAGTAGGCCATTCGGCCCTTCGAGCCAGCACCGCCATTCAATGGGATCATGGCTGATCATCCCCAATCAGTACCCCGTTCCTGCCTTCTCCCCATATCCCCAGACTCCGCCATCTTTAAGAGCCCTATCTAGCTCTCTCTTGAAAGTATCCAGAGAACCGGCCTCCACCGCCCTCTGAGGCTGTGAATTCCACAGACTCACAACTCTCTGTGAGAAAAAGTGTTTCCTCATCTCCGTTCTAAATGGCTTACCCCTTATTCTTAAACTGTGGCCCCTGGTTCTGGACTCTCCCAACATCGGGAACATGTTTCCTGCCTCTAGCGTGTCCAAACCCTTAACAATCATATATGTTTCAATAAGATACCCTCTCATCCTTCTAAATTCCAGAGTGTACAAGCCCAGCCGCTCCATTCTCTCAGTGTATGACAGTCCCCGCCTATCCTGGGAATTAACCTTGTAAACCTTTGCTACACTCCCTCAATAGCAAGAATGTCCTTCCTCAAATTAGGGGACCAAAACTGCACACAATACTCCAGGTGTTGTCTCACTGTACAACTGTACAGTGTACAACTGTATAGGCCCTGTACAACTGCAGAAGGATCTCTTTGCTCCAATACTCGACTCCTCTTGTTATATAGAGACAGTCAGAACTCTCCCCTCTCCCCTCCAAGGTGGAAATGTCAAAGACTAGAGGGCAGAGCTTTAAGGTGAGAGGGGCTAAGTTTAAAAGAGATGTGCGGGTGAAGCTTATTTTACTAAGCTTATTGGTGGGTGCCTGGAACATGCTGCCAGGGGTGGGGGTGGAGCCAGACATGACAGCGGTGTTTAAGATGCTTTGGTTAGGCAGAGAATGGATGGATATGGATTATGTACAGTTAGATTAGAATTGGTCTAGACATCAGGTCCGGCACAGACATTGTGGCCCAAAGGGCCTGTTCTATGCTGTAATGTTCTATGTTCTATGTTCTGAGATCCCACAATCATCAGCTTGAACACAATTCTTTGTCACTGGAGAAACCAGAGCCCTTTTGGGGAGAGGTTGGCCTCCCCTTGCCTCCACCCTCTCCTCCCCGCCCCTCACTCACCCTTCTTGGCTGCTTCTTCTTTGCCGAGCTTGATGTAGAGGTAGCGCGGACTCTCCGGGCAGAAGGGCAGGAGGAGTGACTGCAGGATGGCGGGCACTCCCGACAGCCCGAGGAGCAAGGGCCAGAGCCGGTCGTTTCCCAACAGGGAGCTCAGGCCGATCACCTGCCGGACACACGAGCAGAGGCGGTCAACTTACTGATGTCCACCGATGTCCATCCAACCTCGACCAACGACAGAAGGTCAAGATGACGTTGGAGATCTTCTGCCTGCTCCTGTCCCAATGCCACAGGATTCGACAAATCCCCAGATCCACCTGTTCCCCCAACATATTCCCTGCTGCCTCCCAAAACTGAAAATATGAGAATACTCTTGACAATACTCCTTGGGGTAGGTTGGATAGGCTGGAACCTTTTTCTTTGGAGGCTGAGGGGTTACCTTATTGAGGCGTTCAAGATCACTAGGGGCATGGATAAAGTGAACACTCACAGTCTTCTTCCCAGGGTAGAGGGTTCGAAAACTAGAGGGCACAGGATTAAGATGAGAGGGGAGAGATTTGAGAGGGACCTCAGTGGTAACTTTTCCATGGCACAGTGGCGCAGCGGTAGAGTTGTTGCCTTAGAGCGCCAGAGATGCGGGTTGGATCCGACTATGGGTGCTGTCTGTACGGGTTTGTACGTTCCCTTGTAGGTCCCTTGCAGTCAGAAACAGGTGAATTGATCATGGGGAACAAGGACATGGCAGACCAATTGAATAACTACTTTGGTTCTGTCTTCACTAAGGAAGACATAAATAATCTGCCGGAAATAGCAGGGGACCGGGGGTCAAATGAGATGGAAGAACTGAGTGAAATCCAGGTTAGCCGGGAAGTGGTGTTAGGTAAATTGAATGGATTAAAGGCCGATAAATCCCCAGGGCCAGATAGGCTGCATCCCAGAGTACTTAAGGAAGTAGCCCCAGAAATAGTGGATGCATTAGTGATAATTTTTCAAAACTCTTTAGATTCTGGAGTAGTTCCTGAGGATTGGAGGGTAGCTAATGTAACCCCACTTTTTAAAAAGGGAGGGAGAGAGAAAACGGGGAATTACAGACCAGTTAGTTTAACATCGGTAGTGGGGAAACTGCTAGAGTCAGTTATTAAAGATGGGATAGCAGCACATTTGGAAAGTGGTGAAATCATTGGACAAAGTCAGCATGGATTTATGAAAGGTAAATCATGTCTGAGGAATCTTATAGAATTTTTCGAGGATGTAACTAGTAGAGTGGATAAGGGAGAACCAGTGGATGTGTTACATCTGGACTTTCAAAAGGCTTTCGACAAGGTCCCACATAAGAGATTAGTATGCAAACTTAAAGCACACGGTATTGGGGGTTCAGTATTGATGTGGATAGAAAACTGGCTGGCAGACAGGAAGCAAAGAGTAGGAGTAAACGGGTCCTTTTCAGAATGGCAGGCAGTGACTAGTGGGGTACCGCAAGGCTCAGTGCTGGGACCCCAGCTGTTTACAATACATATTAATGATCTGGATGAGGGAATTGAATGCAACATCTCCAAGTTTGCGGATGACACAAAGCTGGGGGGCAGTGTTAGCTGTGAGGAGGATGCTATGAGGCTGCAAGGTGACTTGGATAGGTTGGGTGAGTGGGCAAATGCATGGCAGATGCAGTATAATGTGGATAAATGTGAGGTTATCCACTTTGGTGGCAAAAACAGGAAAGTAGACTATTATCTGAATGGTGGCCGATTAAGAAAAGGGGAGATGCAATGAGACCTGGGTGTCATGGTACACCAGTCATTGAAAGTAGGCATGCAGGTGCAGCAGGCAGTGAAGAAAGCGAATGGTATGTTAGCATTCATAGCAAAAGGATTTGAGTATAGGAGCAGGGAGGTTCTACTGCAGTTGTACAGGGTCTTGATGAGACCACACCTGGAGTATTGCGTACAGTTTTGGTCTCCTAATCTGAGGAAAGACATTCTTGCCATAGAGGGAGTACAGAGAAGGTCCACCAGACCGATTCCTGGGATGTCAGGACTTTCATATGAAGAAAGACTGGATAGACTCGGCTTGTACTCGCTAGAATTTAGAAGATTGAGGGGGGATCTTATAGTAACTTACAAAATTCTTAAGGGGTTGGACAGGCTAAATGCAGGAAGATTGTTCCCGATGTTGGGGAAGTCCAGAACAAGGGGTCACAGTTTAAGGATAAGGGGGAAGTCTTTTAGGACCGAGATGAGAAAAACATTTTTCACACAGAGAGTGGTGAATCTCTGGAATTCTCTGCCACAGAGACCAGTTCATTGGCTATATTTAAGAGGGAGTTAGATGTGGCCCTTGTGGCTAAGGAGATCAGGGGGTATGGAGAGAAGGCAGGTACGGGATTCTGAGTTGGTTGATCAGCCATGATCATATTGAATGGCGGTGCAAGATCGAAGGGCCGAATGGCCTACTCCTGCACCTATTTTCTATGTTTCTATGTTCTCCCTGTGACCACGTGGATTTTCTCCGGTTTCCTCCCATGTGCCACAGACGCACAGGTTTGTAGGTTATTTGGCTTCTGTAAATTTTCCCTTGTGTGGAGGTGAGATCTGGTGTATGGGGTGATCGCTGGTCGAAGTACCAACCCGAGGGGTAATGAGGTGCCACACCGGGTCACCTCCCGTACCAAGCCCGAGGGTAAGAAGGTGCTATACCAGGTCCCCCCCCCCCCCCCCATACCCAACCCGGGTAACAGGCTGCCACACCTAGTCATCCCCTGTAACAACCCCAGGTGTAACGAGGTGCCACACTGGGTCACCTCCCGTACCCAGCCTGAGGCTAACAAGGTGCCATACCTGGCTCAGAAGGATCCCGGTAACGATGGCCAGCTGGTGAATTGTACCCAGCGCTCCACGTAAGTTGGTGGGCGAGATCTCTCCGATGTACATGGGCACCAGCCCGGACAACAGCCCTGCAAGGGGTGGAGAAGAGCTTGGTTGGTGTTGTGTGAAACATCTGAACCTCTGCAATCCAATGACCTGAACCACACTGGTGCTGAAGGTGGTGACCAGGTTGGGATGTCGGCCCATCCCCGCACTGAGTGCTGCATTCTGCAAGGATGTAGACCTCATCTCCCACAGCTGAGGGACATTCAGAGCTCTGGGCATCGTTCAGGTCATCTGTACCTCGAGGTCACCAAGTAGAAGAGCATTCCTCCTTACCCCTCACAGACACCACCCCTCCCTACGGCGAGCTGCCCATTTCTCCTTCACCACCCTCCCCCATTACCCCTCCTGTCTGTCCCCTAACCACCATTATCCCACCTTCTCATAGGTTCTAGGAGCAGAATTAGGCCATTCAGCCCATCAAGTCTACTACATTCAATCATGGCTGACCTATCTTTCTCTATCAACCTCATCCACTGCCTTCTCCTCATAACCCCCGACACCGTTACCAATCAATAATCCGTCAATCTCCGCCTTACAAATATCCATTGATGGCCTCCATCTGTGGCAATAAATTCCCAAGATTCGCCACCCGCTATGGCCTCTGGTCCTAGACTTTCCCACTAGTGAAAACATCCTCTCCACATTCACTCTAACCAGGCCTTTCACTATTCAGTAAGTTTCCCCCCCCTCATCTTTCCAAATCCTTCTGGTTTTACTTTACACTCCTCCTCTTTAAAAAGTAAAACTTTTCTTAACTTTTATTGTATTTTTTAGTTTACTTTTTTGCTTTTTGTTTTCCATTCCAAATTATTTTCCTTTCATTTTCACTTTATTTTAATTTACTTTTACTCTCACCCATACTTCCTCCCTCCAGCTTTACGTTTCACTCCTCCTCTCCTTCCCAAATACCATTTTGTCTGCTTTTCACCTTTGTCACAATCAACAACCATCTGACAATCTGAATAACCCCCCACCTGTATCACTTGCCAGGCTTTTCCCACCCCTTCTTCTTTATTCCAGCTTTCTCCCTCCTCCCTCCCCCCCCCCCGACTCCATCAGTCCGAAGAATGGTCCAGACCTGAAACGTGGCCTGCCCATTTCCTCCACAGATGCTGCCTGACCTACTGAGTTGCTGACCTGCTACATTCCTCCAGCACTTTGTGTTTTGCTCAAGCTTCCAGTATTTGCAGTCTTGTGCGTGCGAGTGTGTGTGTGTGTGTGTGTGTGTGTGTGTGTGTGTGTGTGTGTGTGTGTGTGTGTGTGTGTGTGTGTGTGTGTGTGCGCACGCCTCGCTCTTTCTCTCTATCTATCTCTCTCACTCAAAGTCACTTTTGCTGGACAACCTCCAGGGTTACTGAGATAATTCAGAATGGAAATCACTGGCCCTCGGCTAGTGCAAGCATCCAACTTGTCTCACTGATCAGCTAATGACAGATTTTTGGAAGGATGAGGGGGACCTCTGAAACCTACTGAATAATGAAAGACCTGAATAGAGTGGACATGGAGAGGATGTTTCCACTAGCGAGAGAGTCTAGGACTAGAGGGCTATGTTTCAGGATAAAAAGAAGTGCCTTTAGAATGGAGATAAGGAGGAATTTCTTCAGCCAGAAGGTGATGAACCAGTGGAATTAATTGCCACAGACGGCTGTGGAGGTCATCATTGGGTATTTTTAAAGCAGAGATTGACAAGTTCTTGATTAGAAAGGACGTCAAAGGATATGAGGAGAAGGCAGGTAAATGGGATTGAGAGAGAAAGATAGATCAGCCTTGATTGAATGGTGCAGTCTCGATGGGTCAAATGGACTAATTCTGCTCCTATGTATTAAGGTCATGATATTATTTCCTGTTGTCTGCTCCAAGCATAAACACAATGGGCTATCTTCCCCCTCTCGCCCAACATACCCACCCTCTCTAACTTCTACTCCCCTCACCCGTCTTTCCCATCCCCTTCCTCTCACCCAACTTCCCCCCGCCCCCCCACTCAAGCTCTTCCCCACCCACTCCACCTGCCCATCATTCACACACTCCTCCCATTGTGCCCCTTCCTCCCCCCCCCCCACTATTGCCATCCGACCGCCCACCTTTCTATGGACACAAGGCAAAGCTTCCCACAGTTTCCCGGTATGCATGGCAATAATGAACCTAAACCACTTTACCACAGTACACGCCAGTGATGGCCCTGCCGGCAATGATCAGGATGTGCGCAGGTCCCATCTTGGCCAATCCCATCAGTAGCGCACCAGCTATCGCCAGGATGTTGAGAACCTTCATCGCCTTCAGTCTGGAAGAAGGACAGAATGTGGTCGTTACTGGGACGCCCTTCAGGCCAGAGGTACATTCCCATCAACGCAGTGACGGTTGATACCTGGACTTTCAAAACCCCAGCCACAGGTGTCCCTCCAAATCCTCCACATCCTTCCTGTAATGGCGCAACCACAACAACACGTTGCACACCCAACCTGGCGTGACTAAAGTACGAGAGGAATTCCCAGCTGAAATCATGCAACGGAACCATCCTAACCAACAACTAGAGAGTGGTTCTAAGCTACCATCTGCCTCACTGGAGACTCTCAGACGATCTTTAATCAGACTTTACTGGACTTTATATTGCACTAAATGTTATTCCCTTTAGTATGCTTCTGTACACTGTGGATAGTTTGATTGTAATCATGTATAGTCTTTCTGCTGACTGGTTAACACATAACAAAAAATCTTTTCACTGTACCTCTGTACATATGACAATAAACTAAACTAAACAGGTGAAGCTGATGAACATTGCCAGTACTATCTCCCAGTATACCACTTGTGTTTATTCATTTCTCAGGGTGTGACCAACGTTTGATTCCCATCTCTAGGACTTTGGTTCCGCCGTTTTGGAGTATTGCGTGTAGTTCTGGCTGGCCATTACAAGAAGGATGTGCAGGTTTTGGAGAGGATGCAGAGGTGGTTTACTAGAATGATGCCTGGATTAAAGGGTGGATGTTGGACAAACTTGGATTGTTTTTTCTGGATTGCCAAGACCAACTCTCATCTGCCTGCATGTGATGCATTCCCTGCACAGCCACATGCCTATCTAAAAGCCTCTTACATGCTACTATCGTATCTCCCTCTACCACCACCCCCGGCAGTGCGTTCAAGGCACTCACTACCCTCTGTGTAAAAAACTGGCCCCGGATATCTCCTTTAAACTTTGTGCCTCTCACCTTATAGCTACGCCCTCTAGTCTTTGACTTTTCCACCCTGGGAAAAAGGTTCTGACTCTCTACACTATATGCCTCTCATAATTTTATATACTTCTATCAGGTCGTCCCCCAACCTCTGGTGTTCCAGAGAAAATAGTACATCTGTCCAACCTCTCCCAGTAGCTTATACCCACTAATCCAGGCATCAAACCTCCTCTGCACCCTTTCTAAAGCCTCCAGATCCTTTCTTTTCTACTTGGTTACATACATTGTTGGTTTGGGAGATGCTGTTGGTGAAGTGTGGATGAGTAACAGCAGTATCTGTTGTAGATGGACAACTGCAAATGCTCCTTAATCCTATCACCAACTAGAGAGCGGTCCAAAGCTATCATCTAACTCACTGGAGATCATTGGACTATCTTTAATCAGACTCTACTGGACTTTTATCTTGTACTAAATGTTATTCCCTTAATCCTGTATCTGTACGCTGTGGGTGGCTTGATTGTATCCATTTATAGTCTTTCCGCTGACTGGATCGCATGCGACAAAAGCTTTTCACTGTGTACCTCAGTACACGTAATAATAAACTAAACTAAGCTCAAGATGTTGTACACCGTGCGCTGGTTGTGCGGGAACGTACCTGCCCAGCCTGTCCGCCAGATATCCAACAAAGAAGGATGAGAACATGCCCCCGATGCAGAAGATGGCGACGGAGAGAGTCCAGTAAACCACCACCAGGCGGTCCTTCGGCGCGTTGGCCCCTTGCGTGAGATTGCCAGCCCCAGTCGCGTTCTGGGCAACATGCAGAACCTGAGCATAATGTCTCTCGATAACCTACAGAGCAGATTTGAGAGTTACCCCTCATATACGAGGAACAGCCTTCAGCGCCCGGCTCTGATCCAGGGGGAGATGAAGCCTGCACACATGTACCATCAAGTTCAAGTTTGTTACATTTATTGTCTCATGCACCAATTGGTAGTGAGATTTGAGTTACCATACAGCCATACAAATAAAAAGAACACAATACACGATAGAGCTTAACATGAACATCCGCCACACAGTGGGATTAACATTTCCCACTGTGAGGGAAGGCAATAAAGTTCAGTCATCTTCCTCATGGTCGGGGCTCTGGAATTGCTCTACCTATTGTAGTTGAGTTTGACTTGATTGCATTTATGTGAGGTATTATCTGATCCGTTTGGATGGCATGCAAAACAAAGCTTTTCACTGTACCTCAGTACACATGACAATAATAAACCCAAGCCAACCAACCCGTAACCATGTTCACAGCTGATGCTTGATTCATGTAGGAACAAACTGATTATTACACCAAAAGACACAAAGTACATTTATAACTCAGCAGGTCAGGCAGCATCTGTGGAGGATATGAATAGGTTGTAGCGGTGCCTGCTAGCGCACACAGAGATCGAACCTGGTGTTCAGAACCCGCAGTCACGTGATTCGGGAGGGGGTGCTTTTCGCGTGGTTTTTCACTTGCGCGCGTTAGTTCAGCGCTGACCACTGTTGTGGGCAGACGTATCTGAAGAACCTGTATACTGGATATCGAACTTTTGAAGAAAGATCTGTTGAAAACCCCAGTAGTCCTTTCTCAGACCACTAAAAGGTGATATTTATTTAGTCTGAAGAAAGGTCTTGTCCCGAAAAGTCACCTATCAATGTTCTCCAGAGATGCTGCCTGACCCACTCCAGCAATTTGTGCCCCCTTGATGCTTGGTTAACTTCTTGATTTAAACAGGGAAACAGACCCGGGGAAACAGGACTAGAAATATTGTGCCTCTGAGCTCCCTCTGACCCCCACCCACACCCTTCCGTGACTGGCACGAAGTCCAGAGCAGAAAGAAGCCAAGCAGTACTAACTGGCACCAACATCCCTTGTCCTTCTTGATACCAGAGCTGGTCTGAGAGATGCTGTCTGGGTATGAGGCAGGAGGAACTACAGACACTGGAATCTTCAGCAAAATCCTAAGTGCTGCAGGAACCCATGTGAACATAGAGTGGATGTGTAGAGAAGGTTTCCAGTAGAATCATATAGAGTGGAAATAGGCCCTTCAGCCCAACTTGCCAACACCAACCAACATGTCCTGCCTGCCTTCGTTTGGCCCGTATCCCACTAAACCGGTCCTATCCATGTACCTGTCTAAATGTTTCTTAAATGTTGTGATTGTACCTGCTTCAACTACCTCCTCCGACAGCTGGTCCCATATACCCACCGCTCTTTATATAAAAAAACTTACCCCTCAGGTTCCTATAAAATCTTTCCCCCCTCACTTTATACCCATGTCCTCTGGTGCAAGAGACACTGTGTGTCTACCCGATCTACGTAGTGGGAGAGTCTAGGACCAGAGGGCATAGCCTCAGGATAAAAGGTATTCTTTAGAATGGAGACAAGGAGGAATTATTTAGCTGGAGGATGGTGAATCGTTGCAATTCATTGCCACAGATAGCGGTGGAGTCCAAGTCATTGCGTATTTTTAAAGTGGGGATTGATACGTTATCGATTAGTAGGAGCGTCAAAGATACGGGTAGGAGGCAGGAGAATGGGGTTGAGAGGGAAAAATAGATCACCCATGATCGAATGGCTGAGTAGAGTCGATGGGCCGAATGGCCTAATTCTACTCCTAGGTCTTAAGGATTTATGAACGGTGGTCGGTGTGGCATCAGTGGGTCAAAGGGCCAGTTTCCATGCTCTATCTCTAAACTAAACTAAACTCAGTGGGTCAGGCAGCATCTGTGGAGGGAATGGACAGGTGATTTCGGCCTTTTTGGCTTGGGATCCTTCTTCAGTCTGAAACATCACCTATTCAATCTCTCTACAGATGCTGCCAGACTCGCTGAGTTCCTCCAGCATTGAGTGTTTTGTTTGACATCTCGGTACCCTGCGAACTACAGAGGAAGCCCAGTGATGGTCCACTCCAGAGCGAGCTTACCTCCTGGGGAGCGTTGATGACCCCAGTGCCATAACCAAACTGTAGGGATCCCAGCACGGCGGTGAAGACGGAGAAGAGCAGGATGCCGGAGGGCTGTGGGGAGAGAGGAGCACACATTAGACATCGACACCGCGGGGCAGGCAGAGCCTGTAGTAGCAACTGCAAGGGGGTGGAAAGGAGGAGGATTCAGGGACATCCTCTCATCAGTAAGAGAGTGGTCCTGCTCTCCCAATTACTGTATCTCATTGGAGACCCTCGGACTATCTTTAACCAAACTTTACTGAATTATAATTTGAAATGCAGTAAAGTCCCATTAAAGATGGTCTGAGGGCCACCAATGATCGGAGGTCAGAGCCACTCTTTCGTTGGTGATAGGACGGTTCAGTTACCTGATTACAGCTGGGATGAAACTGGGATGAATCCAAGGGATCCTTCTTCGGACTGATGGTTTTTTCTTCAGACCCTCTTTGCTGTCATAACCTGTTGACGACTTTCCAATCTTCCTGTGCCCCAACTATCCTGTCCCAACCCACTCCCCCAACCAGCCCAGCACAGACCAGCATGAATTGCGAGGTCTTTACACAGAGTCAAACTCACTAGCTCGGCAAGGCAGAAACCCAGAGCTTGTCAATGTGCAAGGATGAACAAAACCAGGAGAGCCTTGAGATATTGAGATATTGGGACGACAGATGGCACAATGGGCTAAGTGTTCGGCTGGCAACCGGAAGGTAGCCGGTTCGAATCCCGCTTGGAGTGCATACTGTCGTTGTGTCCTTGGGCAAGACACTTCACCCACCTTTGCCTGTGTGTGAATGTGTGTGAGTGATTGGTGGTGGTCGGGGGGGCCGTAGGCGCAGATTGGCAGCCACGCTTCCGTCAGTCTGCCCCAGGGCAGCTGTGGCTACAGAAGTAGCTTACCACCACCGAGTGTGACTGAGGAGTGAATGAATAATGCGATGTAAAGCGCCTTGAGTATTAGAAAGGCGCTATATAAATCCCATCCATTATTATTATTATTATTATTGTAAAGGAAAGCAAGTTGCCTGAGGAACTCAGCGGGTCAGGCATCATCTGTGGAGGCAGAGGGGTACTTTGGGTCAGGACTGAGTTAAAGTCATAGAGTCACATAGCACAGAAACAGGCCCTTCGGCCCAAATCTTCAGTGCTAATCTAAGCTAGTCCCATTTGTCCGTTAAAAAAAAAAGTGCTGGAGTAATGCAATGGGTCGGGCAGCATTTCTGGAGAACATAGATAGGTGACATTTCGAGTCTTCAGACTGAAAGAATAGGGGAGAGAAAACTGGAAATGAGAGGTAGGGGCAGAACAAGGGGTCCCGACCCGAAACATCATCTGCCCACATTCACCAGTGATGCTGCCTGACCCACTGAGTTACTCCAGCACATTGTGTCTTATTTTGTAAACCCGCATCTGCACTTCCGTCATTCACCATTTGCCTGGGACTGGCCCATATCCCTCTTCCAGTTATTCGCTGAAGTTTCCAGCATCTGCAATGTCTCGTGACTCTGGAAATGGGATGCCGATGAGGTTTGCAGAGTACAGCATAGGTCACATTCCTAGGCAAGTGGATGCGAGTCATCATCAGACACTATTGCTGCATTCCACATGTGCACCTACATTATTTATACATTTCCTGTAGTCATACCTTCAAATCAAGTCGAACAGGAAACAGGAGTCTGGGAGTGAGTGACTGGTATGTTTTAGCTGGAGTCACAAAGAACTGCAGATGCTGGTTTACCAGGAAAAAAAGATACAAAGTGTTGGAGTAATTCAGTGGGTCAGGCAGCATCTCTGGAGAACATGGATAGGTGCGGTTTCAGATCGGGGCCCTTCTTCAGACTGCAGAAAGGTGAACCGTTCCGGATCAGACCTGGACAACCCATGGACTGTGTGAAGCTAATATCGACCAACCCGCATTCGAAGTTAACTGTTTTATACTCTGGGTTAGATTCTAGATAATGCTGGAGTATTGCATACAGTTCTGGTCACTCCGTTACAGGAAGAATATCGAGGTTTCAGAGAGGGTTCAGAAGAGGTTTATCAGAAAGCTGCCTGGATTAGATATTTGCTGTAAGGACAGGTTGGGCAAACTTAGATTGTTTTCTCTGGAACGTCAGAGGTTGAGGGGAGACCTGATAGGAGTATATAAAACTAGGAGACACACAGAAGGGGTAGACAGTTAGATCCTCTAATGTCAAGGACTAGAGGGCATAGCTTTAAGGTGGAGAGGGGGAAAAGTTGAAAGAAGATGTGCGGGGCAAATGTTTTGTTACATTTTTGTGATGGTGATGGGTGCCAAAGGTGGTGCTGGAGGCAGATATGATAGTGGCATTTAAGAGGCCTTTAGATAGGCACATGGATATGCAGGGAATGGAGGGATACGGATCACGGGCAGGTAGGGGAGATTAATTTTACTTGGCATCATGTACAGTATAGTTATTGTGGGCCGAAGGGCCTGACTGTGCTATATATGTTCTATGGTGCATTTTGTCCTGGATTTCCTTTGCATCAAGCTCAATGGAGGTTTAATCCCATTGAACCAGCTACAGGAGGTTGATTTTTGACTCCACAGATAACCTTTCATTAAATAACTACCCTTCATAACGTTTCCCACACAGGCAGACCCTTCTACAGGGCATCTGATCTTCATTGTTGATTACAAAATAAACTGCTATTGGAACTCAGCAGGTCAGATGGTATCTGCGGAGGAAATAGACAGATGACCTTTTGGGTCGGGTCTTCAGTCTGAGGTTGGGAAGAAGGGCCTGTTATTGTGCTGTGTGTGACTCTGACTGCTTGTGACCCAGGAAGTGGACAGTGCCATCACACTCAGAGACTTGTCAATTCCACCCACCCCCACCTCTCTTGGCAAGCTGCCCCTCAGGGACAACTCTGTGTCTGGCCACAGAGGGCAACACTAGTATCTTGCCCTCCACAGATGCTGCCTGACCCGCAGAGTTCCTCCAGCACTTGATTTTTGCTCAGGATTCCAGCATGTGCAGTCTCTTGTGTAGGAAGGAACTGCAGATGCCGGTTTAAACCAAAGATAGACACCAAAAGCTGGACTAACTCAGCGGGTGAGGCAGCATTGCTGGAGAGAAGGAATGGGGGACGTTTCGGGTTGAGACGCTTCTTCAGACTGAGAGTCAGAGGGAAGTGAGTGTAGATATGGAAGTGAAAGGTGTGAAAATGACAGATCAAAGCAGGTGCTGTTCAAGGTAATGTAGACCAGTTCATTATTTGCTGAGGGGAAGGTGACAACGAGGCATACAAACAGTAAAATTAATCAGAAGGACAGTGAAACTAGTGGGAGAATTGTGGTGGGGGAAGGACTGAGAGAGAGGGAAAGCAAGTGTTACTTGTAATGAGATAAATCAATATTCATACCGGGGTTGTAAGCAGCCCAAGTGAAATATGAGGTGCTGTTCCTCCAATTTGCGTTTGGCCTCACTCTGACAGTGAAGGAGGCCCAGGACAGAAAGGTCAGTGTGGGAATGGGAGACGGAGTTAAAGTGTTTAGTGACCGGGAGATCACGGAGACCTAGGCGGACTGAGTGAAGGTGTTCAGCGAAACAATCGCCCAGTCTACGCTTGCCGATATACAGTCCACACCTGGAACAGCGGATACCGTAGATGAGGTTGGAGGAGGGGCAAGGGAACCTCTGGAAGGACTATCGGGGTCTTTGGACAGAATCAAGCAAAGATCCTATACTTTGGAATCAGGGGAGGAGGTATAGGGACTAGTGTTGCATCTAGAGATGCTGCCTGTCCTGCTGAGTTACTCCAACTTTTTGTGTCTACATTGATCAATTAATTGGGCCTTTGACCTTTACCACTAAACTTACACACAGAGAAACAATGCTCTCAGTATAAATACAAGTCTTCTCTGGAGGCTCTCCTATGAATACTGACACACCTTCGGAGAAGGGTACTGATTGGGGATGATCAGCCGTGATCACATTGAATGGCAGTGCTGGCTTGAAGGGCTGAATGGCCTCCTCCTGCACCTATTGTCCATCTCTAGTAATGCTGAGGCACTTCCAAGAGTCAATTATATACTATCCAATCCATATAAATATAGAATGTGTCCTATAAATACAGAGATCCTACCATGGCTCTCTCTGTCTCTCTCAGTCTCATTAACACACACACACACACACACACACACACACACACACACACACACACACACACACACACACACACACACACACACACACACACACACACACACACACACACACACACACACACACACACACACACACACACACACACACACACACACACACACACACACACACACACACACACACACACACACACACACACACACACACACACACACACACACAGAGATTTCCTACTTTGTTATTGATGTTGGTTGGTATCGGTTTCTTATTGATATGTGCACCGAGATACAGTGAAAAGCTTTTGTTTGCATTCTCTCTAATTAGATCAGATCACGCAATACATGAGTTCACCCACGAGTCCAAACATAATTACACAGGCATTGCAAAGAGAACAATCCTAGCGTGTGGAATAGAGTTTTCAGTGCTGAAGGGTTACAGATAGAGAAAAAGGGCAAAGTCCACAATGAGGTAGGTTGGAAGATTGGGACTACGACCTAACTTATGGAAGGACTATTCAGTAGTCGGATAACAGCGGGAAAGAAGCTGTTCCTGAATCGGGTGGTACGTGCATTCGGGCTTTTGTGCCTTCCGTCCAGTGGGGAAGGAAGGGGTGAAGAGGGAGTGGCGGGGTGCGAGGGGTCCTTGATTATGTCGGCTGTTTTCCTGAGGCAGCGTGTAGATGGAGTTTACCGACAGTCTCCCAGGTATTCCTGCAAATACAGACACACTCCCGGAGAACCCCTATAAATACTGCCATGGTATCAACTGTTGACTCTACACACTTCCAAGCAAAGCCTACAAATAGGGACACATTCACACTCACTCTTTTCTGTGCACCCCTCCTAACCCTGGTGTGAACACATATTTTCCACTAGCCTACCCCTCTCCCCCCCCCCCCCCCTCCCACTCCATAAGTCTGAAGAAAGGTCCCAACCCAAAACGCAGCCTGTCCATTCCCTCCACAGAAGCTGCCCGACCTACTGAGTTCCTCCAGCACTTTGTGCTTTTCTCAAGATTCCAGCATCTGCAGTCCCTCGTGTCTCTCATATGCTATACACACTGATGAACTGCCTGCAATGTAACAGAGGCACTCTCTGGGAAATGCAGAGTTTCAGTTTGTGCATTTGACATTGGCAATCATTTGCACCAGTGAATATAAATGGTGTGATTAGCTGGTGTGATGTGTAGAAATCTGCACAAGAATTATGTCACTGGGTGCGTGTCAGGAAGGTGTCTGGTATTCACATGGCAGTTAATTAGGATCCTGGAGAATTGTCATAATTTACAGATGATTTCAAGGATTTTTCCAGTTATTAGCGTCCAGAGGGCATGGCTTTAAGGTGAGAGGAGGGAAAGTTTAAAGGAGAACTTAAAGGATCATAAAATGACGAGAGACACAGGGAAGCAGACAGTCAGAACCTCCTTCCCCAGGGTGGAACTTTCACCCGAGCCCAAACATCTGCTTGTTGGCTCAATATATGACACAAACTGCTGGAGTAACTGAGTGGGCCAGGCAACATCTCTGGAGAACATGGATAGGTGACGTTTAGGTCAGTTCAGTTTATTATTGTCACCTGTACCAAGATACAGTGAAAAACCTTTTTCAGTCATAGAGTCATACAGTGTGGAAAGAGGCCCTTCACCTCAACTTGCCCACATTAGCCAACATGTCCCATCTACACCAGTCCCACCTGCCCAGGTTTGGCCCATTTCACTCTAAACCTGTCCTGTCCATGTACCAATGTTTCTTAAATGTTGCGATTGTCCCAGCTTCAACTACCTCCTCTGGCAGCTGTTTCCATACACTCACCACCCCCCCCCCCCCCCCCCCCCCCCCCCTCCCCTCCCTCCCCTCCCTCCCTCCTCACTTGAAACCCTCTTCCTCTGGTTCTCGGTTCTCCTACTCTGGTCAAGGGGTGAGTGCATTTACCCTCTCTATACCTCTCATGATTTATACACCTCTATAAGATCACCCCTCGTGTTCCCTATAGCTCAGGCTTTGCGTCCTGGCAACATCCTCCTAAATCTTCTCTGCACCCTTTCGAGCTTAACAACATCTTTCCAATAACATGGTGCCAAAACTGAACACAATTCTCTAAATGTGGCCTCGATAACGTATTATGCAACTGCAACGTGACCTCCCAACTTCTATACTCAATACTTTACTTTTTGTTGGGTGCTATACAGTCAGTGAAATGATTACAATCAGTGTATGGATACCGGATAAAGGGAATAACGTGGAGTGCAAGATAAAGTCCAGTAAAGTCTGATTAAATATAGTCCGAGGGTCTCCAATGAGGTAGACGAGAGGTCGGGCCGCTCTCTAGGTGGTGAGATGATGGTTCAGTTGCCTGATAACAGCTGGGAATAAATTCTTCCCGAATCTGAGGGATCCTTCTTCAGACCGATGGTGTTTTCTTCAGACGCTTCCTATGGGTGACTGTCCAAGCCTGGCCCGGTACTCCATTAGAAAGTAGCCCGGCACCCGCTGTAGCGCTGAGGGAGCGCCGCCGTGTGGGAGGGGGGCTCAGCTAGCGCGACAACATTGGCGGGACCGAGGGAGCGCCGCATTATAGAGAGTAGGACTGAGGGAGCGCTGTAGTGAAGGACAGTACCGAGCGAGCGCCGCACTGCCTGAGGGGCAGTTATATAACCATATAACAATTACAGCACGGAAACAGGCCATCTCGACCCCTCTAGTCCGTGCCGAACACATAATCTCCCCTAGTCCCATATACCTGCGCTCAGACCATAACCCTCCATTCCTTTCCCATCCATATAACTATCCAATTTATTTTTAAATGATAAAAACGAACCTGCCTCCACCACCTTCACTGGAAGCTCATTCCACACAGCTACCACTCTCTGAGTAAAGAGTTCTCAAGGACCGCCGCACTGATTTAGGAGCACTACTAAATCTATCCACCTCACCGGCTCATCCATTCCTCTCCAACACTTATCTTCATCTCAAGGAAAGTCCCGGCAGCGTTGGACAACCTGGACAACTTTGGGACACTTTTAGGCAACTTTGGGAAACTTTGAGCCACTTTCAGAAAGTTTGGGCAACTTGGGGTAACTCGGAAGGAACAACACGGGGGGGGGGATCGGGGAGATCTTTAGGGGGGGGGGGGGGGCTGGGAGAGTGCCCAACCCGGGGTCGCAATCTCTGTGTCCCGGGATACCCGCTGCCTTACCTTCTGCGATCCCGCGTCTTGGCTGCGCTTTTCCATCTCGGGTGACACCGCTGCAGGTGCCGGGGGAAGGAGCGGCCGCCTCAGCAGCCAACGCTGGCAATTTAAGCACCGGAGAGGGGCCGCCCCTTGTGGAGCCGGCTTCCCCGGCCTATTGACTCCATCATTACACAGTCTCCTCCTGCTGGCGTGAGTGTGTGCTCCATGTGTGTACAAGGTGCGCGTCATAGAGCTGTACAACACGGAAACAGGCCCTTCGGCCTACCTTGTCCATGCTGACATTCTAGATTAGTCCCATTTACATGCACTGGCCCATAGCCATCGAAACCCTTCCTATCCCACCTGTTCTGACCATCAGTCTGAGTCTCGATCACCCATTCCTTCTCTCCAGAAATGCTGCCTGTCCTGTTGAGTTACTCCAGCATTTTATGTCTATCTTCGGTGTAAACCAGCATCTGCAGTTCCTACCTATACTATACAATACAATACAATACAATACCGTTTATTTGTCATTTGAACCTCACATGAAGTTCAAACGAAACTTGGTTTCTGCAGTCATACAAGAAAAGAACCAAGACACACACCAACACAATTTACACAAACATCCATCACAGTGAATCTCCTCCTCGCTGTGATGGAAGGCAAAGTCTTGTCTCTCCCCTGCTCTCCATTCCTCTCCCGGTCAAAGTCAAAGCCCCCGGCGGGCGCTAGCAAGTCCGTGGCCACTTAAAGCCGTGCCGGGCGATGTAAGGCCCTGCTCCGGGTCCCGATGTTGGAGCCCCCGGCGGGCGCTAGCAAGTCCGCGGCCATTTAAAGCCGCGCCGGGCGATGTAAGGCCCCGCTCCAGGTCACTCTCAACCCCGCAATTCGAGTGGGAGAAGTCGCCATTGATGGTGCCCCGCAAAGCGGTCTCCCACCAGGGACCCGCGAGCTCCCGGTGTCACCATCCACCGGAGTTGGGTCGCAGCAGCGACCCCACTTGTTATCAGGCAACTGAACGATCCTATCACCAACTAGAGAACAGTCCTGTCTTCCCATCTTCCTCATTGGAGACCCTCGGACTATCTTTAATCAGACTTTACTGGACTTTATTTTGCACTAAACATTATTCCCTTATCCCCTTATTCCTGTCTGTACGGAGTTTGTACGTTCTCCCCGTGACCGCGTGTGTTTCTCAGGGTGCTCCGGTTTCCTCCCACACTCCAAATACGTGCAGGTTTGTAGGTTAATTGTCTTTGGTAAATTATAAAAATTGTCCCTAGTTTGTAGGTTAATGTGATCACTGGTCACTGCAGACTCGGTGGGCTGAAGGACCTGTTTGGGAGGGGGAACCTGGGAGATTGCCCACCCCGGGGTCGCAGTCTCTGTGTCCCAGGATACCCGCTGCCTTTTACCTTCTGCGATCCCGCATCTTGGCTGATCACCAGACTGATTCCTGAGATGTCAGGACTTTCATATGAAGAAAGACTGGATAGACTCGGCTTGTACTCGTTAGAATTTAGAAGATATAGGGGGGATCTTATAGAAACTTACAAAATTCTTAAAGGGTTGGACAGGCTAGATGCAGGAAGATTGTTCCCGATGTTGGGGAAGTCCAGAACAAGGGGTCACAGTTTAAGGATAAGGGGGAAATCTTTTAGGACCGAGATGAGAAAAACATTTTTCACACAGAGAGTGGTGAATCTCTGGAATTCTCTGCCACAGAAGGTAGTTGAGGCCAGTTCATTGGCTATATTTAAGAGGGAGTTAGATGTGGCCCTTGTGGCTAAAGGGATCAGGCGGTATGGAGAGAAGGCAGGTACAGGATACTGAGTTGGATGATCAGCCATGATCATATTGAATGGCGGTGCAGGCTCGAAGGGCCGAATGGCCTACTCCTGCACCTATTTTCTATGTTTCTATGTTTCCACACTGTATCTCTAAAGTCTAAAATCTGTCGAAATGTGTTTTAAAAGTTGTAGTGCATAGCTTCCTCTGGAGGCTCGTTCCATATAAGGATCATAGTTTAGTTTAGTTTAGAGATAGATATAGCACAGATACAGGCCCTTCGGCTCACCGGGTCTGCGCCAAACAGCGGGGGTCTGAAGAAGGATCCTACACTCATTGGGGACAATTTTAACATTTACCAAGCCAATTAACCTACAAACCTGTACGCCTTTGGAGTGTGGGCAGAATTTGGAGTGTGGTCAAGCGGAGAACGTACAAACTCCATAGAGACAACATCCAAAGTCGGGATCGAACCCGGGTCTCCGGCACTGTATTCGCTGTAAGGCAGCAACTCTACCGCTGCGCCAGCGTGATCGCCCTCTGAGTGAGGAATGAGTTTCCCTGGTCCACCCACAGTTAAGGGATCAGTTTATGACATTTCCATCACCAGACATCTAATCCCTCTCTGAAGAGGGATCCTGACCAGAAAAGTCTCGCCATTTCCTCCACGGATGCAGCCTGACCCGGCTGAGTTCCTCCAACACTTTGTGTTTTGCTGGAGATTCCAGCATCTGCAGTTCCTTGTGTCTTCACACCATTCCCTCTGTGACTCGCTGCTCACTCCTCCCCCTCCGCCAACCATTCCCCACAAATCTCATCACAGTTCCCCCGCAACACCTGCCCATTCCCTTCTTCCTCCACAGTTCCTTGTGCCTACATTAACTTAAACCCAAGCCTAATCGGCGAGGTAATGGGATAGCAGACATCAGATCAGCAGAAGGCCCACGGCAACATGATGAACTGAATGGCCTCCGTTCCCACTCTAATGGGATAGCAGACATCAAATCACAGAGCGCTCACAGCAACTCGATGAACCGAATGGCCTCCGTTCCCACTGTAATGATTCTGCGATTCACTGACTCCCTGCACAGAAACTGCAGAGGAAGCCAAAGTGTGCATGGGTTTCTGTGAGCTAAAGCCAGTGTGGACAAGTAGAGGCACCAAATTCCTGTTGACATTTCTCACTGCAAAGCATAATGTGATCAGCGAGGACAACAGTTGGTTCCAAAGTCCCAACTGCTGATAGATTATTAAGAGACAAGCTATCAACCCCCATTCTGCATTCTCCAGATCATCTGTTTTGTGAGATCAGAATAGATTTCTGCTAATGGCACAGATAAATAGTCTGCAGCAAAATTGGCCTGTTTAGAGTTGTATCCCACCAGTTTTAGCGGGTTTCTAATCACGGGGTAGACGACTGGTCAAAGCTGACAGCAGTCAAAGCCAACAGTCCAACATCAGGATTTATAGCATTAATTCTTTCATATTATTGACTAGAGAGGTTTATAAAAATCACGAGAGGGTGTAGGGTTGATTGTCACTGTCTTTTCCCCAGGGCAGGGCAGTCTAAAACTCAAGGGCAGTTTAGGGGAAAGAAAGACACAAATGCTGGAGTAACTCAGTAAGTCAGATGGAGGAGAGATGGAGGAGTCCACAATCATGCACCCGAACTCAACCGGTATAGAATCAAACAGTGTGGAAACAGGCCCTTCGGCCCAATGTTCCCATGCCGTCCAAGGTGCCTGCGTTTGGTCCATATTCCTCTAAAAATGTTCCTATCCATGTAACCTCTCCAAGAGTCTTTTAAATGGTGTTATAGTACCTGCCTCAACTACCTCCTCTGGCAGCTCGTTCCATATACCCACCACCCTTTGATTGAAAAAGTTGCCCCTCGGATTCCTATCAAATCTTGCCCCTCTCACCTTAAACCCATGTCCTCTAATTCTAGATTCCCCTACCCTGGGTAAAAGACTGTGCATTCACCCTATCAATTCCCCTCATGATCTTATCTTCCACGGTTTGGGTCAGGAAAGATTCCCTGACGTAGAGGCTAGTGGAGATGTGGACCTCTTGCCTGCAGGAGAGTAGGGTGGAGTTCAGATGGCATCTTTGACACAGGGGTGGACCTGGGCATTGAAGGCAAGGCCAACATTTATTGCCTCTCCTGAACCTCCCTTGAGAATAGACAGCACAGAGGTGCAGCGGCAGAGTTGCTGTCTTACAGCGCCAGAGTTCCGGGTTTCATCCTGACTACGACTGCTGTCTGTGTGGGGTTTGCACATTCTCCCCGTGACCGCCTGGATTTTCTCCAGGTGCTCCAGTTTCCTCCCACACTGTGGGTTTTTAGGTTAATTGGCTTCTGCCAATTGTCCCTAGGCTGCAGGATAGATGGTTCACAGATGATCTGAGGAACCCAAACATCTCCTGTTCCTTTCTCTCCAGAGACGCTGTCTGACCCGCTGAGTTACTCCAACATTTTGTGTCTATCTACGGTTGATCATTGGTAGACTTAGTGAGCAATAGGGCCTGTTTCCACGCTGTATTTCTAAACTAAACTAAAATTAAACAGAAAGTGGTGGTGAACGACTGGCGAAATTGTTCCTGAAGTGACACTGGGGGCAGGAATCCAAGATTCAGACCTAGTGATGGCGAGGGAATGGCACAACGTGTCTACCTCAAGATGGTACATGACTTGGAGAGGAACCTTCCTAGGCTGGTGTTCCCTGCAATTGCGGTCCACCTTGGCGGGAGAGGTCACGGGGTTTGAAAGGTGGGGTCAGATTTGGGAGTGTTGGTATAGGATTCATAAAAGGTTGATTCCCAAATTTGCAAGTTGAATCAGTAGCAAGGAAGGCAAATGCAATGTTAGCATTTATTTTGAGGGGACTAGAATATAAAAATAGTGATGTAATGCTGAGGATAGACACAAAATCTGGAGTAACTCAGCAGGACAGGCAGCATCTCAGACTGAGGAAGGATCTCGACCCGAAACGTCACCCATTCGTCACCCATTCCTCCTCCCCAGAGATGCTGCCTGTCCCGCTGAGTTACTCCAGCATTTTGCATCTATCTTCGATTCAAAGCAGCAACTGCAGTTCTTTCCTACACAATGTAATTCTGAAGCTTTATAAGGCACTGATCTGCCGCATTTGGTGTATTGTGAGCAGTTGTGGGTCCCATACCCGAGGAGGGATGTGCTGCCATTGATGTGGGTCCAGAGAAGGTTTACAAGAATGATTCCGGGGATGATTGGTTTAACGTATGATGAGCGTTTGATGGCTATAGACCTATACTCGCTGCAGTTTAGAAGGATGCGGGGCTTACTGAAACTTACCAAATAGTGAATATAGTGGATGTGGAGAGGATATTTACACTTGTGGGAGAGCCTAGGACCATAGGGCACAGCTCCAGAATAAAAGGATGTACCTTTAAAAAAGAGATGAGGAGGAATTTCTTCAGTCAGAGGATGGTGAATCTGTGGAATTCATTGCCACAGACGGCGGTGGAGGCCAAGGCATTGGGTATGTTTAAGGCGGAGATTGACAGGTTCTTGATTAGTAAGGGTGTCAGGGGTTATGGGGGGAAGGCAGGAGAATGGGGTTGAGAGGGAAAGATAGATCATCCGTCATTGAATGGCAGAGTAGACGATGACCTGAATGGCCTATTTCTGCTCCTCATGAACATATGAGCTAGGAATCTGCGTGAGTAACCACAGTGCGTTTGTACATACTGGACACACCGCTCTCCGATGGCAGTGGGAGGGAATATTGGGGGCGTTGAGCGGTTGACACTCAAGCAAGGTACAAATGGGACACAAGTGCCATTGTACAAGAACATGTATAAGAGACATTTCCGGACTCAGACTAATATATAGGTAATGTTCCAGGTCGGGATCCGTCTTCAGTCTGAATTAGATGCTGGTTTCCCAAAAAAGACAGAAAGTGCTGGAGTAACTCAGTGGGTCAGGCAGCATCTTGGAGAACATGGAGAGGCGACCTGTTAGGAAACCAGCATCTGCAGTTCCTTGTGTCTACTGGATACAAAGGGGACTTTACACTATTACTGATAGCTGTTCTCTAATCAGTGTACATTCAAAATATATAACTAAATATATTACATCTAAATGTTCCAGACATTGTAAAACACAGTTTAAAAATAAATGATTGCAGCATCTTCAGGATGGCTCCAGTTATTTGCCTGCTATTGATTATCTGTTTGACGGTGATAAGCTGTTAATAGTGCTGACAGCGGGCAGGTCATCAGGGTGAAGCACACTCTCTATCTCAGTAATCTCCACAACACAAACTGCACTCGATGCACCAGCCCCACAGGGTCAAACCTTCTCAGCCAAAAAAATGGTCCCGACCCAAATCCTCACCTATCCATTCCCTCCACAGATGCTGCCTGACCCGCTGAGTTCCTCCAGCACTTTGGGTTTTTCTCAAGATGCCAGCACCTGGAACGCCAAGGGGGCACAGTGGCGCAGCGGTAGAGTTGCTGTGTCACAGCGTTAGAGACCCGGGTTAGATCCTGACTACGGGTGCTGTCTGTGTGGAGTTTGTACGTTCTCCCTGTGATCCAATGGGTTTTCTCCGGGTGCTCCGGTTTCATCCCACACTCCAAAGACATGCAGGTTTATAGTCTGTTCAAAAGGGAACTGCAGATGCTGGAATATCTGCAAATTGTCTCTACTGCGGAGGATAGAGCTAACGTACGGGTGATCGATGGTTACTCGAAGCGCCTGTTGCACACCGTATCTCTAAAGTTTAAATCTGTCATTGGATGGGAGAGGGGAGAAGAGGTAATGACTGGTAATGCGAGTGGTCCTTGATTAAACTTTCAATTACTTCCCTCTCTGCATTTACCTGGCTTCCCTTTCACCTCTTCTGTTGGCTCCAACTATCCCAGTGGAACCCAGCCCACATCATCACACACCAGTGTGAAAAGTAATAATAATAATAATATACATTTTATTTAATGGGCGCCTTTCAGACATCTCAAGGACACCTTACATAGATTAATAGAAATAAAAACATATAATCAGAATAAAATAAGTAATAAAGACATCACAGAGACACAAATTAAAAACAGAATTCAGTCCAAAAACAGAAAATCAAAACACAGTGTGAAGAGAGAGCAGCGGCAGCCAAAGCGCGCCAGCGTCCACTCTCCCTTCACGGCAGCCATCTTGGACACAGACCTACAGGATTACATTAGACAAAAAAAATCATCCCCCCACAAAAGGTT
This sequence comes from Amblyraja radiata, assembly GCF_010909765.2. NCBI lineage: Eukaryota > Metazoa > Chordata > Chondrichthyes > Rajiformes > Rajidae > Amblyraja > Amblyraja radiata. Next base: position 34,617,545 of record NC_045968.1, read on the forward strand.
CTAATCGCAATGTTTGCAAAGATCTTTCCTCTCGATAGGATGGTCAGGAAGGTTTTTGGTACATTGCTCTTCATCAGCCAGGGTATTGAGTATTGAAATTAGGACATTATGTTACAGTTGTACAAGATGTCGGTGAGGGCATATTTGGAGTATTGTGTTCATTTTTGGTCACCCTGCTATAGGGAGGATGTCGTTAAACTGGACCATGTTGCTAGGACTCGAGGGTCTGAGCTCCAGGGAGAGGTTGGGCAGGCTGAGGCTTTATTCCTTGAGTGCAGGAGGATGAGGGGTGATCTTATCGAGATGTACAAGATCATGCGAGGAATAGATAGGGTGAGTGCACAGTGTAGAGGAATCAAAAGGACACAAAGTGCTGGAGTAATTCAGTGCATCAGGCTGCATCTCTGGAGAACATGGATAGGTGGCTCTTCTGAGGTCGACTCTACTTTGGACTGATGGTAAGAGGTAGAAGAAAGTTGGAAATGGGTGGAATCAAGAACCAGAGAGTAGATCAAACAGTATTGCTGATTTGATCCGTGGCTATTTTGCTGCTGATGACCTTGATCCATAATCCAGGTCGGGTTTTCCACACCACCACCTTGTGACATGCGGGCAGCCATAATGTTTTTTAGTTTTAACTTATGATTCGGAGCCTGCAGTACTCATAGAAACATAGAAACATAGAAACTAGGTGCAGGAGTAGGCCATTCGGCCCTTCGAGCCTGCACCGCCATTCAATATGATCATGGCTGATCATCCAACTCAGTATCCTGTACCTGCCTTCTCTCCATACTCCCTGATCCCATTAGCCACAAGGGCCACATCTAACTCCCTCTTAAATATAGCCAATGAACTGGCCTCAACTACCTTCTGTGGCAGAGAATTCCAGAGATTCACCACTCTCTGTGTGAAAAATGTTTTTCTCATCTCGGTCCTAAAAGATTTCCTCCTTATCCTTAAACTGTGACCCCTTGTTCTGGACTTCCCCAACATCGGGAACAATCTTCCTGCATCTAGCCTGTCCAACCCCTTAAGAATTTTGTACTCATCTCGATGGTCTCTATGTATACAAATTAAAGTACTTGTTATGATATATAATGACTCTGTATCATAAGTACTTTGCACATGGTGTCAGAAGTAACATTGCGGTCGACAACATAGAATTGCAACCTGTATGGTTGATCCCCTAAGTGGCACTGCAGCATTACAATACCGACCAAATTGTACGTGTCCAGAATGATTTAACTGGATAAAACAGAGTTTTTCACTGGATCTCAGTACATGGGACAATAATAAACCTACACCAACACCCTGTGCTGTTTTATCCCATTTGGATTCTCTGACCTAGTTTTTGTAACTGGTATATACTGGCTGACTTTCAGAAATTCATTTTTTCCAATTATATTCCCATTCTACAACTTAGGTATGACACAGTGGTGCAGCGGTAGAGTTGCTGCCTCGCAGCGCCGGAGACGCGGGTTCGATCCTGACTACGGATGCTGTCTGAACGGAGTTTGTACGTTCTCCCTGTGACAGCATGGGTTTTTCTCCGGGTGTTCCGGTTTCCTCCAACATTCCAAAGATGTACAGGTTTGCAGATGAATTGGCTCCTGCAAATTGTAAAGTGTGCCCAGTGTGTGCAGGATGCTGTTGGTGTGCGAGGATCGCTGATCGGCACGTACGCGGCAGGCCGAAGGGCCCGTTTTCGCTCTGTATCTCTCAACTAAACTAAAATGCCTGACCACCAATTTTACCCTGAAAGTGGTCAAACCACCTCTAATAGTTTCTATCCAAATATTTGTCTCAACAAGCAATGCTTGGCCAACTAAACAAATACATTGCAATCTCCGAGTCAGACCTTGGCCTGCAGTGTGAGATAGGTGTCAGAGATGGTGTAACATTAACTTTAATTTAAATAGAAAAGGACATATTTTGGAAAGTACAGCCACTGTTTGCCCTATTTCACTCCTTGCCCCATGAATGCAAAATGCCAGAGAAAGCATTTCCCGCTTTGTCTCCCCTCCCCAGAAAAAAATCATGTGCATTTACGATGATTCAGGAGAGTTTAAAAATTAGGACCAGGAATTTTAGACCCAAATATTTCGATACACTGAGAGTGGAAGAAATTCAGAACCTTCCTTCACAAACGGCAATGGTCGTCAGCATGGGCAAGTTGTGCCAAAAGGCCTGTGTCGGTGCTGCACGACTCTATCAATAGCAGATCAAATGGCACGGTAACCCCGCATGTTCTCTCGTTCCCAGCGGTCATACTTTGTATTTCTGAGTTTGTTTTGCAAATCCCCTGTGCTCCTTGTCTGTCCCTTAACCTCCTTTTAATAACAAGCTGCAGGGATCTACATTTCCCCTAACTTTTATCTCAACGTTTCCGCGCTACCCTATTGCACGCCTTTCCCCATTAATGCAAAATGCAAGAGAAAGCTTCACATTTTAACTGCCCCCACCCCCCTCCAAAAAACAAAGGTGTGTATTTAAAATGATTCAGGCGAGTTTAAAAATGAGGACCTGGAATTTTAGGTCTGACATTTTTCCGTACAACCGATAGCAAAGGAAATTTGGAACCTTTCGTCAGAAATAGCAAAGGATGGAGGATTAATAGTTCATATTTAATCTGATACTATTGATATTTATTAACCAATGATTAGTAAAGGGTGTGAGGACAGAGCAAAATTGGAGGGTCAGGCCTGAGATCAGTAAACTGATTGAATGTTGGAAGAGGCTTTAGCTAACAGAAACAAACGAGTTGCCCAAAGTAATACAAGAGGGCAAAAGGGAACTTTGCACAATAATTATCTTAAGAGGAAAATATTAGCAGGAAAAATAGAGCATAGAACAGTACAGCACAGGAACGGGCCCTTCGGCCCACAACGTTTGTACCGAACATGATGCCTAGTGAAACTGATCTCTCCTGCTTGTACAGTATATCCATATCCTTCCATTCCCTGCATATCCATGTGCCAATCTACATGCCTCTAAAACACCATTATCACATCGACCTCCACCACCACCACTGGCAGTGTGTTCCACGCACCCACTACTCTCTGTGTAAAAACAAAATGTTCCCCCTCACCTTATAGCCATGCCCTCTGATGTAGGACATTTCCACCCTGGGAGAAGGTTCTGACTGTCTATCTATCCATGCCTCTCGTGATTATATAAACCTTTATTGACTCCCCTCAGCCTCAGAAGGAAGGAACTAAGTTCAGCATCCTAGGGTCTTAACGTAAGTGGCGGCAGAGAGTGGATGCACTGATTGGGGATTTAGCAAAAATCCCTAGATTCTAGGATGTAAAATATACTGCAAATGTACGAACACCATTCACTATTCTCCCAGTGTAAAAGTTAAGAGAGAAACATGGTGCTAGTAGAGCTGCCTCCTCACTACTCCCACAACCTTCATTCCTTACCTCGGGTGCCCTTTTTTGTGCAGTTTACATGTTCTCCCCGTGACCACGTGGCTTTCCCCTATGTGTTTCAATTTCTTCCCGCATCCTAAAGACAAGATGAACGATAGATAATCATCACCAGCCCATTTCCCTCCTCAAATGCAGAGGCAAGGCACTGCAGAAGCTGGCTTACAAAGTGCTGGAGTAACTCAGTGGGGCCGGTAGCATCTCTGGAGAACATGGATAGGTAACGTTGAGGGTCGGGATCCTTCTTCAGACTCAGAAGTTTAAAACTCTCTTCCTCATAGTTTGGTGGAAGTAGTCTTTGGAGGTTTGTGTGACTGAAAGTATGGATCGTTGTACACACTTCAGGCCAAATTATATAAACCTTTGTTCCATAGGAGAGACAAGCATGTATGAAACCATGAGGGGAATAGATAGGGTGAATGTAGAGTCTTTTACCCAGTGCAGGGGAATCAAAAAACAGAGGACTTAGGTTTAAGGTGAGAGGGGAAAGACTTAATAGGAACCTGAGAGGCAACCTTTTCATTCAGACGATGATGGGTGTATGTTACAAGCTGTAGAGGAGGTAGTTGAGACAGGTATAAAAACAGCATTCAAAAGACATTTGAACTGGTACATGGATAGGAATGGTTTAGACGGATATGGGCCAAACAAGGGTAAATGGGACTAGCTAAGATGGGGCATCTTGGTCGGCAGGAACAAGTTGGATCAAAGGGCCTGTTTATATGTTGTGTGACTCTTTGATTGTTTAGGTCTAGTGAGGAGGTGAAAGTTAGCAGGAGAAAGAATTGGTAATGGGTTGGAGTCACAATCATATCGATGGTGATCTTATTGCATGGTAGAACAGGCTCGCGGGGCCGAATGGTCTACTCCTGCTCCGAATGTTGATGTGCTTGCCTGGTATAGTTTTAGAGATACAGTGTGAAAATAGGCTCTTCGGCCCACCGAGTCCATGCTGACCAATGATCGCCCCGTATACTAGTTCTATACTACACACTAGGGACAATTTATAGAAGCCAATTAGCCAACAAGCCCACACATCTTTGGAATGTGGGAGGAAACTAGAGGACCTGGTGAAAACCCACGCGGTCACAGGGAGAATGTGCAGACAGCACATGTAGTCAGAATCGAGCTCGGGTCTCTGGCAATGCAAGGCAGAAATTCTCCCGCTGCACCATTGTACCGCTGTGTTTGAATTAAGGAAGCCTGGGGTGATTGTGTTTCAATATTGGGAGGCTCCAGGATATTCCAGGGAGTTCTGCCGCTGGATGTGGGCTGTGAATGTTTGCTATCCATGTATCTGCCCAAACATGTGGAGGGAGTGTGCGATTCCTACCCTGGGCACAGTTCGCCCCCTGCAGGTCAGGGAGGCAGTGCAGTTGAACTCTGTTGGTCTCCCAGCACAATGTGACGTCCTTCAGGGAATGGTGCCGACTGGCCCGCTCCAGCCTGTTCTCCAGGAGTACGTGCTGGGACACGTTGAAGCTCGGTGCAACCAACGCTCGTGCAACCAACCACAGACTAGTCGTTCCTCTGCTGGACATTGGGGGGCGGAATCTAGTGGGGACACCCCTCAAACAAGGGATAGGATATCACCCCAAGTTCAAGTGAGTTTATTGTCATGTGTCCCCTGATAGGACAATGAAATTCGTGCTTTGCTTCAGCACAACAGAACATAGTAGGCATTGACCACAAAACAGATCAGTGTGTCCATATACCATTATATAAATATATACACACATGAATAAATAAACTGATAAAGTGCAAATAACAGATAATGGGTTATTAATGTTCAGAGTTTAGTCCGAGCCAGGTTTAATAGCCTGATGGCTGTGGGGAAGTAGCTATTCCTGAACCTGGTCGTTGCAGTCTTCAGGCTCCTGTACCTTCTACCTGAAGGTAGCGGGGAGATGAGTGTGTGGCCAGGATGGTGTGGGTCTTTGATGATACTGCCAGCCTTTTTGAGGCAGCGACTGCGATAAATTCCATCGATGGAAGGAAGGTCAGAGGCGATGATGGACTGGGCAGTGTTTACTACTTTTTGTAGTCTTTTCCGCTCCAGGGCGCTCAAGTTGCCGAACCAAGCCACGATGCAACCGGTCAGCATGCTCTCTACTGTGCACCTGTAGAAGTTAGAGTCCTCCTTGACAGACCGTCTCTCCATAATCTTCTCAGGAAGTAGAGGCGCTGATGAGCTTTCTTGATAATTGCATCAGTGTTCTCGGACCAGGAAAGATACATAGAAAATAGGTGCAGGAGTAGGCCATTCGGCCCTTCGAGCCTGCACCGCCATTCAATATGATCATGGCTGATCATCCAACTCAGTATCCCGTACCTGCCTTCTCTCCATACCCCCTGATCCCTTTAGCCACAAGGGCCACATCTAACTCCCTCTTAAATGTAGCCAATGATCTTCAGAGATATGCACGCCGAGGAATTTGAAGCTCTTGACTCTTTCAACCATCGACCCGTTGATATAAACGGGAGGCCCAGGGGGCCCCATGGGTTTAGTTTAGTTTAGAGATACAGTGTGGAAACAGGCAATCACCCTGTACACTAGTTCTATTTTACACTAGGAGCAATATACAGAGGCCAATTTATAAATGTACAATTTTTTTTAACTGAATCCATTTAATATACAAACCTGTATATCTTTGGGATCAGGGTAGACACCACAGGCAGCACCCAGAGAAAACCCTTGCGGCCACAGACAGAACGTGCAAACTCTATGTAAACAGCACCATAATCTGGATCAAACCCGCTGCTCCACTGAACTCTACATTTCGATCCGTCATTCAGGGAACCATCAGCCCTCGGCTTTCGAGGGTAAGGCACTGCTCTGGGAGATGGTTGTCAGTTTTGGAGTTACAGCATGGAAACAGGCCCTTCGGCCACCGAGCCTACGCCCATCCATCAATCACCCGTTCACACTAATTCTATATTATCCCACTTTCCCATCCACTCCCTACACACTATGAGTAGTTTAGATTAGATTCTTATTATTGTCACGTGTACTGAGGTACAGTGAAAAGCCTTCTTGTTGCGTGCGATCCCATCAAAGAAAAGACTACATGATTACAATAAAGGATATATGTGCAAGATAAAATCCAACTAAAGATAGTTTAACAGTCTCCAATGAGGTAGTTGGGAGGTCAGGAACGCTCTCCAGTCTATGCAAACCCGCACGTCGATGGGAAGTAGGGGGGGGGGGGCGGTACCATGGCACCTGGAGGAGACCCACGCAGTCACAGGGAGAACGTACAAATTCCGTACAGTCAGCACCCGAGGTCAGGATCGAACCCGGGCCTCTGACGCTGCGAGGCAGTGGCTCCATGTCACTGTGCTGCCCCGTTTAAGATTTCATCTCAAACCTGAAAGAAGCCACGCAAGTGCAAGGCGTTGCTATAACCACTGTGGAAACTGTCCCTGCACTGACCTTAGCTCCATGAACGTTGACCATTTTGCCCGCTTCCATGTCGTGGTTGTCCTCATGTTCCCCATGAGGTGAGTGCTTCACACAGCCGGTAGTAGGAGTCCGAGAGAGTGGTCGCGGTTGCCACAGATAATGGATTGAAATCCGAGAGGCTTCTGGTTGAATAGAGTCATAGTTACGTAGCACGGGACCAGGCCCTTTGGCCCAACTCGTCCATGCCGACCAAAATACCCCATCTGAGTTTGTCCTATCTGCCTGGTTTTATTCCTTATCCCTGGCTCATATCCCTCTAAATGTTCCTGTCCATGTACCTATCCAAATGTCTTTTCAATGTTGTTATAGTACCTCTTCTGGCAGCTTGTTCCATATACCCACCACCAGTGTGAAAAAGTCGCCCCTCAGATTACTCTTATATCTTCTCCCTCTCTTGTTCTTGATTCCCCTGATCGGGGTAAAAGACTGTGCATTCACCCTATCTATTCCACTCATTGGTTTATACACCTCTATAAGGCCACCCATCATCCTGCTGTGCTTCAGGGAATAAAGTCCTAGCTAGCCCAACCTCTCCCCATAGCTCAGGCCCTCAAGTCCTGACGAGATCCTCGCCAATCCTCTCTGTATTATCCCGTCTCTCCTTATAACCCAAGCCCTCGCATCCAGGCAAAAGTCATATGAAGCCACAAGGAACTGCAGATGCTGGAATCTTGAGCAAAACACAAAGTGCTGGAGGAACTCAGCAGGTCAGGCAGAGGGAATGGACAGGTGATGGTTCGGTTCAGACTAAAGAAGGGTCCTGACTGAAGCATTGAGGGACTGCAGCGTAGGTTCATGAGGTTAAATCCCGGGATGGCAGGACTGTCAGATGATGAAAGAATGGAGCGACTGGGGGCTTGTATTCACTGGAATTTAGAAGAATGAGAGGGGATCTGATAGAAACATATAAAATTATTAAGGGATTGGATACGCTAGATGCAGGAAACATGTTCCCGATGTTGGGGGAGTCCAGAACCAGGGGCCACAGTTTATGAATAAGGGGTAGGCCAGTTAGAACTGAGATGAGGAAAAACTTAATTCACACAGAGTTGTGAATTTGTGATGACCGATTCATTGGTTGCATTCAAAAGAGAGTTAGATAGAGCTCCAAGGGCTAGCAGAATCAAAGGGTATGGGGAGAAGGCAGGAACGGGGTACTGATTGTGGATGATCAGCCATGATCACATTGAATGGCGGTGCTGGCTCGAAGGGCCGAATGGCCTACTCCTGCACCTATTGTCTATGTAACTATGTAGCTATTGTCTGCCTGTTCCCTGCACAGATGCTGCCTGACCCGCTGAGTTCCTCCAGCACTTTGTGTTTTGGTCCCGGGCCCAGTTGGCTGAATTGAGGGTCAAGGAATGAAAGTGAGCAAGATTAGGGCTAACTGTAGAGGATGAATCAGTAGAGGATGATGTGTGATAAGATAATTTCTGCGAAGGAGAAGTGAGAGTGAGGGGACTTAGCATGTTGAATATGAAGAGATCTTTCCTTTCTAAGAAGAACCCAGAACATGGGAGCCCCATTGAACAATAAGGCCAACCAATTAAGGCATAGATGAGGTGATATTATTTTCTCTCCGCTGGCCCTCAAAGCACCGGAGTAACTCAGCAGGTGAGGCAGCATCTCTGGAGTACATGGACAGGTGACGTTTCGGGCTGGAACCCTTTGTCAGATTCCCGACATTCCCCGCTGGTTTCCTAATGCAAAAACAAACGGTTCTGTCTACCCTATTTATGCCTCTCATCATTTGATAAACCTAGCAGGAGCCCAGGACATGAACCAAGATGGGACCTTATCACAGCCCGGTGAGGATGAATGGCAGGAAGTTCTTTCCAAGTGCTGGCTCCAGGGCTGGGCACCGATCAATATCAGACAGGTACTCGCAAATCAACGCGGGAATTCAGGAGAGCACCCCTTTCCCCAGAGAGGGATGGGAATTTGGGCATGTTCCTACAGTGAAGGGTCAAAGCAACAGTAGGGAGAAGTTGTCAGGGGAGGCTGGACAACACATCAGGGAGAGAGTGGGGTAGAAAATGATGGGACGCGATCAACATGGCGCAAAGACCAGTATGGAGAAGATGGGATGAACGGCCTATTCCTTTGCTGTAACTCCCTGTGACTCCATCCCTCCACGAAGAAAATAATTCTTCAGCAGGTCTACAATGAACACGTAAAATCTTCAACCATAAGGCCACCACGATGGGTCAAAGCCACCACGATGGCAACCACCTTGATTGAAGGCTTCAGTCACACAGCACAGAAACAGGCCCTTTTCTCCCAACTCATCCAAGCTGACCAAGATGCCCCATCTACACTCGTTACATTTGGCCATGTTTGGCCCTTATCCTTCTAAACCTTCCCGATCCATGTACCTGTCCAAAAGTCTTGAAAAAGTTGTTATAGTACCTGACTCAACTACCTCCTCTGGCAGCTCGTTCCATATACCTACCATCATCTGTGTGAAAAACTTGCCCCTCAGGTCCCTATTAAACCTTTCCCATCTCACCGTACACCGATGTCCTCTGGTTCTCGATTCCCCTGCTCTGGGTGAAAGACTCTGTGCATTCCAAACATCTATTCTTCTCCTGATTTTATACACCTTTATAAGTTCACTCCTGCGCTCCAAGGAATGCACTACCAGCCTGCCAAACCTCTCCTCGTTACTCAGGCCCTCAAACGTGACAACATCCTTGTAAGTCTTCTCTATTCCCTTTCCAGTTTAATATCAATCATTGTAATGTTGCTACTCAGAGGAAATAGAGTGTGAGCTTCATGCCATTGATAATTGGCCAATCCAATCAGCACCAAGTAGGATTATAGATTGGCACCAATGTCCCCTCCAACCAAACAATTTAATTATTTTCTGATAAAATATCAGACAGTGCAGAGGATCAAACTCATCGAAACAAACATTCTACCCAGAGTGGAAACCCATTGAAATTTTATTATTGGAAAAAACGACACATTAAAAGGGAATTAAAATGTGCAAAATTAGTTGCATTTCAGAGCACTTCAATAATCAGTCTTTATCAGTAGTAAACAATTTAACAGTAAATAATAGATTCACAGACCAACAGTTCCTTTTCCCCCCTCATGGGCGGAAATAGAATTACAGAGGGACACAAGATGCTGGGAACTTGAGCAAAAATGAACAAAGTGCTGGAGGGACTCAAGATTCAGGAGGGAAGGTGGTGTTTTGGGTCAGGATCCTTCATCAGACTAATGAAGGGTCCCAACCTGAAACGTTGCCTGTCCTTTCCCTCTTTATGTTGTCTCCTCCAATGTTATGCTTGGTGTGGAGGAGAGATGCAAACTGGGTTCAGGACAGCAGAGGACGGTGGTGAGGCACACTCAGCTTGTGCGTAGTTCCTCTGATAACCTGGTTCCAATACCGCTTGGGTAGCTGCGGAATTTAGATTTTGTTAACTAATTAAATAAACCCGGCATGAAAGGCTAATGCGAGTCGTGGAGAAGGGGAAACGTCTGGATGGTTGCGGAAACCAGCCATGTTCACTGATGTCCTTCAACAGTCAAGGCCAGAGATGACTCCAAATGCACACCAACTCTTAAGTGATCTGCATTTGGCTATAACATTGTTCCTGTGAACATAAACTAGCCTTACCCACACATTTTAAACTAGGAAATAGTGGATAAGATCGCGACCATGTTCCGAGGGTATCTGATAAGGTTTGGAGGGATATGGGCCTAATGTGACTGGCATAGATAGGGCACCTTGGCCGGCATGGTACGTTAGGCTGAAGGGCCCGTTTCTGTGCTGTGTGTGACCCTTATTGCCCATGGAGAGGATGTGCCACCACTTTCACTGAGATTTGTCAATTCCCCCCCACCCCTCCTGGCCAGACCCTCCTCATGGACAACGCTGGCTACTGGGGGTGACACAAAGACATCACTGACAGGTTGGAGAGAGGGTAGGAATGGGAACATAGGCACATGCACACACACACACACAGGTGCAGGCATGCATGTACACACGTGCACGCACAGGCATGTATCCGCTCACACACGTGCGTGTACATGTTCACCCATACACACCTGCATGCACACACGCGCACACAAAGTGGACAATGATTGAGAGCATTCCATTTAAATGGCGCCTTTAATGTCGTTAGCGTGGGCAGTATTGCTGCACGTGTTGAAGAGTGGTCTCTGCGCTGTCGAGAACACAGCAATGCAAACTCTCACACACAGCACAGGGATGGCGCTGGCCATAATGCCACTAACTGAGGATTTGGTGCTACTCTGGCCTGGTAGTGTAAGCTGCACTGGTTCTTGTGCAGAGTAATGGCCGAGGGAAATGTTTTACATTGATTGAGAGACTAGTGGGGAGTGTTGGTGATGGGAGGCTTGGACAGGGAGTGTCACGGGTTTTTGAAATTAGCACAAAAGACGGTCCCTCGCTCTCTGCTCATGGAAGTGTGTAGGAATTGAACCAAGATCCATCGTCAGGGGTCAGAACAGAACTCAGATAGACACAAAGTGCTGGAGTAAATCAGAGAGTCAGGCAGCATCTCCGGAAAAAAGGATAGGTGTCATTTTGGGTTGGGACTGCAGAAGGGTTCCGACCCAAAACGTCACCTATCCACCTATTAGTGTCTATCTCCGGATAAACCAGCATCTGAAGTTTCTTCCTGCACATGAGAACAGAACTCACTAGGCCGGGGTTGATTTAATTAAAAATTCTCAATCGAAGGGCCCAGATTGTTCAGTTTAGTTTAGTTTAGAATACAGCATAGAAACAGGCCCTTCAGCCCACCGACCAATGATCACCCGTTCACACTAGTTCTGCATTATCCCACTTTCACACCCACTCCCTACACACTAGGGGCAATTAACCTACAGACTCGCATAGCATTGGGATGTGGGAAGAAACCCAGAGGAAACCCACGAGGTCACAGGGAGAACAAGCAAAATCCACACACAGACAGCACACGAGGTCAGGATTGAAGCCAATTCTGGTTCCCTCGAAGCCGCCCCCCTGGGTGACAAAGCTCAAACTTTGCACCGCTTTGTGGTCTGTCCTTGCCCCCCTCCCCGCATCTCACCACCCCCTCTGATGGCTGCAAACATACAGGGGAACAATCTCACAGACCACACTCCCCACCATCGACCCCATCTACACGTCGCGCTGCCCAATAATCAAAGCAGCCAACATAATTAAAGACTTGTCCTTGTCTCACCCCAGTCATTCCTTCTTCTCCCCGCTCCCATCCGACAGGCGGTACAGAAGCTTGAAAGCGCGCACCACCAGACTCAGGAACAGCTTCTTCCCCTCTGTTATCAGGCTTTTGAACGGTCCTTCCATAAGCTAGGGCACCTCTACCCCATTGCGGACATTGGACTTTGTCTCTGGGGCTGATGCGCTACAATGCTGAGAACTATATTCTGCATTCTGCATCTTTCCCTGTGCTCTACTTAAGTTTGACCTGATTGTATTTTTGCATGGTATTGTCTGTTCTGTTTGGAGAGCATGCAAAACAAAGCTTTTCACTGTACCTCAGTACACGTGTCAATAAGAAACCTGAACCAAAGGGACCTCTGAGACTGGGTGGTGGCTGGGAGATGGAATGCCCTCGGGATAAGAAGGATAACATTTTTGAAACGGGGGGGGAAAAAAATTAGTAAGAAATGACACATTCAATTAATTTTTTTTATATACATAGAAAAAAGCTTCAACCTTAATATCTGCTGCTCAAACAGCTACACACAGAATGATAAGGAGGTAGGTTAAGGATAGGACCTGTAACACAGACTGATCCACGACAACACCCTAATCCATGATTAGCCATGCCGTGCAGCTAGTTAAAGAAAGAATATTCTTCACATCAGTCTCCAAACCACTTAGACAGATACATGTGGTGTCTCCATACAAGAGTACGAGGTTGGGCTCCCAAGTAACACATGGACACAAACTCCCTCCCTCCGACCACTATCATACCCTCCCCCTGGGCACAGAAATTTAATTGTTTATTTTTGGCATTTATACACGGTTTCAAAAATAAGAGTAGCCTCAAAGCTGGCCAGAGGTCCACCCTTACTCTCTACTATAATGTCAACTCTTGCCCGCTCACCAATGTACCAAACAGCTAATCAAGAACACACTTGGGCGGGCACGCACCCACGGAGTATCCCGTGAGGGGCCGTGTTCAGAGGTTGGGGTGGAGACACCCCCCCAATCACCCCTGGTAGGATTAATGCCAGCACTGACCCCCCCACCCCACCCCCCACCCTTATAGAAACACACACACACACACACACACATCTAATGCCCAATCCGCCCACACTTCCACACTCTGGGAAGGCAGAACTCAGGGAGAAATCCATGGTATTCCCTGTCATATGGGATATAATTCCCAGCTCTAATTCCTCATTCCTTAACCCTAGCTATAGTAGCGTGTGTGTCCCATCTCTGGTAAATTCACTCCACCCAGTGTAAACGGAACCCCCGACCCCATACGAACAAGGGAACACGGGACTTTATAATCAGTAGTCATTCACCACCCTCTTGGGAAACTGCAGCTCCAACATGGCTAAGCCTCCAGCTAACTCAGAGAGTTACTTATATAGACAGACCCATCCACCACACCACCAGGACTCTGTTTCTAATACTGTACTTACAGGAAGCCAAAATTAAAAAGAGTAATTTGCAAGGATCTATATGTGTCGACATCCCTCCCTCTCCCACCCCACCAACCTGCCCCAGTTGGAATCTCCATCGCTCTGTCTTCAGGGATAACGGAAGCAACCAAATCTCCACCTACCCCGGAGCACACTGTGTACCAGTGGCTCCGACCGAAGACTTTCACCACGCACAGAAAGTTAATCGGGACTTTAAAAAATTAGGAAATTGCCGTTGGGGCTTCCAGACACACGATACAGGCTTGGTAATGTTGCAGTAGTCCCATTGCAGCCTTGATGTCAAGAGCCGGTGTGCCTTTAACGGATAGATTGCTCCCCAGGTTCTCGACGGACATGGTCTCGGTGCAGTTTCGAAGATCAGCGCACACCCGAACCCTGCTACCAGTTCATCATCGAGTTCCTGTTCAGTGTCATGAAGAAGACTTGGCTACTGCCGCCCGAACGAACCGAGGCAAAGAAGACCTGTAATCACAGGGGAGACCGTCATACGGGGGGGCGGAGAATTCAGATTTAGTGCAGAAACAGACCCTTCGGCCCACCGAGTCCGTGCGCACCAGCGATCGCCCGTACACAAACTAGGGACAATTTACAATTTTAACCAAAGTCGATTAAACTACAAGCTTGCACGTCTTTAGGTGTGGGGGGGAAACAGGAGCACCTGGAAAAGCCCACGCGGAGAACGTACAGACAGCACCTGTACTCAGGATCGAACCCGCGTCTCTGCCGTTGTGAGGCAGCAACTCTACCGCTACACCACAGAGCTGCGGTGATTCAGCTTGCAATTATGAGAGGTATGTTTAGGATAGAGCCATCCGACCACACCAATCACCTGTTCACACTAGCTCTATAGATAAGACATATAGATATATAGGTGTCAGAGGTTATGGGGAGAAGGCAGGTGAATGGGGTTAGGAGGGAGAGATAGATCAGCCATGATTGTATGGCAGAGTAGACTTGAGGGGCCGAATGGCCTAATTCTACTCCTATCACATGATCTTTTGATACAAAGTGCTGGAGTAACTCAGCGGGTCAGGCAGCATTTCTGAAGAATATGGATAGGTGACATTTTGGGTCAAGACCCTTCTTCAGACCAACCTGCTGAGTCACTCCATCGTTTTGTGTCTATGTTTATTCACCCAGCATCAGCAGTTCGTTTTATTACACCAGTTCTATGTTATCCCACATGCTCATCCACTCGCTACACATTAGGGGGCAATTTACAGAGGCCAATTAACCTGCACACCTGCATGTCTTTGGGAAGTGGGAGGAAACCAGAGCTCCTAGATAAAATCCACGTGGTCACAGGGAGAGTGTGGAAACTCCACATAGACAGCAGGATTTAACCCTGGTCTCTGGCACTGTGAGGCAGCAGCTCTACTGCTGCGCCACTGTGGCATCCATAGATAGGATCGACAGTCAGAACCTTCCCCCCCCCCCCCCCAAGGTGGAAATGTCAGAGACTAGAGGGCATAGCTTTAAGGTGAGAGGGGGAAAGTTTAAAGGAGATGTGTGGGGCAAATTGTTTTCACATAGAGTGGTGGCCGTCTGGAATGCACTGCCTGGGGTGGTGGTGGTGGTGGAGGCAGATATGGTAGTGGTGTTTACGAGGCTTTTAGATAGACACATGAATATGTAGGGAATGGAGGGATATGGAGCATGTACAGGCAGATAAGAGTTGGTCTTGGCATCATGTCCCACACAGATACTGTAGGCCAAAGAACTTGTTCTTGTGGTGTACTGTTTGTATGGTGCCAAGTTAAACTAATCTCATCTACCTGTATGTGAACCTCCATTCCCTGTATATCCATGTGCCTAACTAACCATTGGATTACACCCTCCTCCACATCCCCCCTCCCCCCACTGTTTCATGTACCCATCCTCTACCCCCACTCTGGCGCGCGCACATTTCTCCCAGTATCTCTCCCCCACCCTATGCCTATGTCCCCTTCCAGCCATATCCCTCCCTCTGGCTTTACATTTCACTCCTCCTCTCCTTATCTGACCCTTTCGACTCCTTTAGCCTTTGTCACCTCACCTGTATTCACCTATCACTTGCCAGAGTTTGGCCTGCTTCTTCACTTTTCCTGTATTCTCCCCACACCCCCCCCCACCTGCATCAGTCTGAAGAAGGATCCAACCCGAAATGTTGCCTGTCCATTCCCTCCACAGATGCTGCCTGACCCGCTGAGTTTCTCCAGCACTCTGTGGCCGATGGCTACCTAAAAGCCTCTTCACGGAGCCGCTGGTGGCCGGGGTTTGCGGGCTGGTGAGACCCCTACCTTGTCGTTCCGTTCGCACAGAAACTTCAAGCGTTGAGCTCTCTTGTGCATGAAGACCCCGTCCAGATGACCCGTCTCCACCGAGCGGATCTCAATCGCCTTCTCTCCCCAGCCCATGATCTGGCTCGAGTGGATGTACGCTGTGGAGACCAAGAGGAGGTTCATCAAAACATTCATGTTATAGGGGCAGAATGAGACCACTTGGCCCGCGTTTACTCTGCCATTTCATCATTGCTGATCTCAAATCTCCTGCTTTTTCCCTGTAACCCCTGACACCCGGATTTAATCTGTCAATTGCCGCCTTAAAAATACTCAATGACTTGACCTCCACAACTGTCTGTGGCAACGTATTCCACAGAATCACCACCCTCAACAAATTTCCTCCTAATCTCCTTTCTAAAAATACGCCCTTTTATTCTGAGGCTATGCCCTCTGGTCCTAGACACTCCCACGAGTGGAAACACCCTCTTCACATGCACAAGGATTACCAAATTTACCAGGAAGGCTGCCTCCACCCTGGGGGCAGAGTTGGATTCATGGGAGGGGAGGATGCTCCTCAAACTGCAGAGCATCCTGGACAATACATCTCACCCCCTCCATGACACACTGGATCCACCAAGATGCAGGACAGAACGCCACAGGAGATCCTTCTTCCCTGTGGCTATCAAACTGGACAACTCCTCCCCCTTCTGTCATGGGGTATACTGAGACTGACTCCCCTCCCCGCCCATCCTCCCCTCCCCTCCCAAAACCTTGCACATCCCCAATCCTTTCCACGTCACTTTAATTTCATGTTTCATGTATTTTGTGTTTTTATGACTGTTGGCCGATCAATTCCCCTCCTGGGATAAATAAAGTTCTATCGTATCGTATTGTTTCACTCTATGTAGACCTTTTACTATTCAGTAGGTTTCAATGTGGTTTTCCCCTCATCCTTCTAAACTCCAGCAAGTACAGGCCCAGAGACTTCAAACACTCCTCATACGTTAACCCAATCATCCCCAGAATCATTCGAGTAAACCTCCCTTGGACTCTCTCCAAAGCCAGCATATCTTTCCTCAGATAATGGGCCCAAAACTGCTCTCAATACTCCAAATGCAATCTGACCGGCTCTTTATAAAGCCTCAACATTACAGCCCTGTTTTAATACTCTAGTCCTCTCGAAATGAATGCTAATGTTGCAATTGCCTTCCTTACTACCACTTAACCTTTTGGGAAATCTGCAGTGTACATTGCAAGCTCCCCTCACCTACAGTGTCTGTGCTTTGTCTTTTCGGAGCTAACCTTCTGGTGGTCACTACCCGTTCAACCTGCATGTTAACCTTTTGGGATTCCTGCAACAACTCCCAAAGATCTGGGTACCTTGGAGTTCCGCAGGGTGCACGATTGAAGTTCACGTCAATGGTGGCCTTGGCACCCAGCCACGGGAGGGAGGGAGGGAAGGGGACAGTGGGAAGAGGGAGGTTGGCTGTCTGTGCCTTACCGACGGAGGTAGGCATCTCCCCCCACTGCAGCACGATATCCTTGGTGATGCGTCCGTAAGTGTTGACGTACACCCCCTCGTCTTCATAGCACACCAGCATCTCCATCCCCTCCGTCTTCGGCAGGATGATGAGCGCATGAGGTGTAACGTTGCCCTGAATCTACAGCCCAATAAGACAGGGGGAAGAGAGACGGGGAGGGGGAGGGGGAGGGGGAGGGGGAGAGATGGGGAGAGGGAGGTGGAGGAAGAGGGGGTGATAGAGGGGGTGAGAGAGTGGGTACGAGAGAGTGGGAGAGAGAGAGAGAGAGAGAGATACCATTAGAACTGGGGGGGCTCAGGATGGGGGTGAGGGTTGAGATTTAAAGGGGAACTACTGAGGGGAAGCCAATTCACACAATGGCCGGTACATGGTGTGGGTACAGTATATGGTGTATTTGGCGTCCATATGGTGCATGTGGTGGGTGAATGGTGTGCATATGTTGTGCATATGATATACAGTATGTACATGGGTATACCATATGGGTTTATGGCCTACAGCTTCAAGAAGAAACTAAAAAGCCATGGAATGTTGGCCTTCATTGCAAGGGGGTTGGAGTATTATTACAACAGTGCAAGGAAACTAGGGGCACTGTGTACATCATTGCCCAATGCTTTTAAGTCCCTTTAAAAAGGGTTTTAGACTTTAGAGATAAAGCATGGAAACATGCCCTTCGACCGGCCGAGTCCATGCTGGCCAGCGATCACCCCGTACACTATCACTATCCTACAAAGAAGGGACAATTTACAATGTTACTCCGCGTCAGAGCTCCTGCCGTGGTCTCCGCAGTGGAGCTCCCTGTGGTTTCCGCGATGAATAGTAAATTTACTCTTGCGCAGTAGCACTTCCGTTTCCCCACTTACCCAACATCGAATTACACAAGGACCGGTGGGACGTAACCTTTAGGTGAATCACGGAGGGTCTGCATAAGTCTTGGATAAAGAACAGAGCGTGGTACTTACATGTGAGGGTACATATATGTCATGAACGGTCCCTGAATCCACATCGATCACGTGGAAGCCAGTGTTAGACCCATAGATAACCTTTAACCTTTGCCCCTCTTCCACCGTCAAGTCGACCAGTAATGGCCTGTGCTGGAGATCTGTAAAAAACTGCCGAGGAAACATCGTGCGTTTAAACAATGAAGGTTTTTGCCAAATAACATGGAGAAAAGCACGTTGTGAGGCTACTGTACCTTGAAGGCCATGAACTTGTGGTAAGGTTTGGGGGCCCAGGCATAAATCTCCACCGCATTCTTCAGAGCGATCACCAGAAACTTAATCCTCTCGTACTTCACTGCAACAAGGTTGGAGAAGTTGGGAATAGATAGGGTAGATGTACAGAGTCCTATGCCCAGTGTAGGGGTATCAAGAACGAGAGGACATTGGTTTACGGAGAGGGGGGGTAGATTTAATTAGAACCTGAGGGGCAACTTTTTCCACACAGTGGGTGGGTATATGGAACGATATGGAACGATATGGAATCAATGATTGCAGATCCACTTCTGGGACCAGCAAGCAAAGATGTGCCTGGCTTAAGGGCCTGTTTCCCATTTCACAACCTAATTCACGACCTCTGCTGAGTTTGCCCTTGACTCATACTCGCAACATGGTCGTCATGAGGTCGTAGCAGGCCATGATGCTAGTCGTAGGTACTCGTGGCATCAAGTAGGTCGGGGCGTTTTTTTCTAGCATGATGAAAAATGTCCACGAGTAAAAAAGGTCGTAAATTAGGTTGTGAAAGTGGGACAGGCCCTTTAAGCGGCATCATGACTTCACGCTGCCTTGGCAAAGCCACCTGCATAATCAAGGACCAATCTCACCCTGGTCACTCCCTTATCTCCCCTCTCCCATCAGGCAAGAGGTACAGAAGTGTGAAAACGCACACCTCCAGATTCACAGAGTTTCTTCCCAGCTGTTATGAGGCAACTGAACTATCCCATCACCAAATAGAGAGCAGTCCCGACCTGCTATCTACCTCACTGGAGACGCTCAAACTATTTTTTAATCGGAATTTATCTTGCACAAAATGTTATTCTCTCTATCCTGTATCTGTACACTGTGGGCGGCTTCATTGTAATGTCTTTCCGCTGACTGGATAGCACGCAATAAAAAAAGCTTTACACTCTACCTCGGTACACGCCACAATAATAAACTAAACTAAACTATGGAACAAGCTGCCAGAGGAGGCAATACTATAACAATATATTAAAGGCACGTGGACAGGTTCATGGATGGCGGGTAGGTGGGACGAGGGTAGATGGGGCATCTTGGTCAGCATGGGCAGGTTGGGCTGTAGGGCCTGTTTCCATGTTGTATGAGTCTGTGACTCTAAATTAAGGATACTGGCACTGTATGGATCTGGGGTCCACATATGTACAGAACACTGCTGCACACATCTGGCGGTTCACATCTGTACAGACGAGGTAGACAGCCAGAACCTTTTCCCCAGCTGAGCCGCTGAGTTCCTCCAGCAGTTTGTTCTGACAACCTTATTCCACAGGGGAGGGGGTCGAGAGTCAGGCCCAGCGAGTGGAGACCCAGTCCTACGTACCGACTTTGTAGTGTACACATCCCTCCAGATCCCCGACAGTCGTCCAACCTTGCTTCTTTTCCCCCTCTGGGTCGTTGTGCAGAAACCTGTTCTTCAGCCAGGACAGGTAGTACACCCTCAGCTTGTTCTTCTTCCCTATACAGAGGGGAAAGATTATCACGACATTTTTTAAATCAATCACGACAGTCCTCGTCCTCCATTATACAGGGTCGTAGACTCCCAGGCAGTGATTCCCCCCTAATCCCCTCCCCCGTCGGGCAGAAGATACAAAAGCTTGAAATCGCATACCACCAGGTTCAGGAACAGTATCTTCCCCACTGTTATCAGACCACTGAATGCTCCTTCCATAAGCTAAGGTGTGGTCCCAATCGTCCAACCTACCCCACTGATGACCTTGCACTTTTCTTTCATCTGCACTTTCAATGACAGTAACTGTTCAGCTGCAAAACTATATTCTGTACTCTGGTATTTTTCTCTTTGCACTACCTGTTGTACTTGTGTGTGGCTAGATTTTATTCATGTGCAGTCCAATTTGGATAGCAAATTAACATCGCTTCTCGGGACAATCTATATTACTAAAAGCCTGATCTTGACCACTTCCTGTTTTTCTGTTTCATGATTTTAGAAAAAAACGCTGCCACTTACGCCTGTGATTTTTGGCCATCTTACTCAGACTTCCCCTCCGCTGCACAGGACAAGAGGATTTTCCCCATCGATGAAAAATAAAATAATTATGAATGTTTTAAAAATGTTGAGATTCTCTCTGTTGCCCCTCTTTGAAACTTGCCAAATAATGAAAGGCCTGGATAGAGTGGATGTGAAGAGGATGTTTCCACTGGTGTGAGAGTCTAGGACTGGAGGCCACAGACTCAGAATAAAAGGATGTACCTTTAGAAAGGAGGAATTTCTTTAGTCAGAGGGTGGTGAATCTGTGGAATTCATTGCCACAGACGGCAGTGGAGACCATTGTATATTTTTAAGGCACAGGTTTTTGATTAGTACGGGTGTCAGGGATTATGGGGAGGTCAGCCATGATTGAATGGCGGAGTGGACTTTATGGGCTAAATGGCCTAATTCTGCTCCTATGACAAGAACTCATAGAACTCTCTGCCAAACTTTGTGATGTCTCTCTTCCACCACAATGTTGCTCCTTCAAACCTGCTGCTAAGGCAGGTTGTTGGGCTTGTTCACAGCGCCAGAGACCCAGATGCGATCCTGACTACGGGTGCTGTCTGTACAGAGTTTGTAGACGTTCTCCATGTAACCGCATGGGTATTCACCGGGTGCTCTGGTTTCCTCCCACACTTCGAAGATATGCAGATTTGTAGGTTAATTAGCTTCTGTAAACTGTCCCCAGTGTGTAGGATGGAACTAGTTGATGGGCTGATCGCTGGTTGGCATAGACTCAGTGGGACGAAGGGCAAGTTTCCGCGTTGTATCTCTAAAATATACTAAATTAAACAACACCAACGTGTTTACAAGTAGAAAGAATTGTGAACTAGACCTCTCACCCCAGACACTCCCTCATCTCTCCTCTCCCAGCAGGCAAATGATACAGAAATATGAAAATGTTAACCTCCAGATTCAGGAACAATTTCTTCCCAACTGTTATCAGGCAACTGACCCATCCAATTGCCAACCAAAGAGCGGAACTGAGCTATTATCTACCTCAATGGAGACCCTCAGACTATCTTTAGTTGGACTTTACTGGACTTTATCTTGCACTCAGCATTATTCCCTTTATCCTGCATCTGTACACTGTGTAGAAAGGAACTACAGACACTGGTTTACACTGAAGATAGACACAAACTGCTAATAGAAACAAAATGCTGTAACTCAGCAGGTCCGGCAGCATCTCTGGAGATAAGGAATTGGTGACATTTTGGGTCGGAACCTTGTTCAGATTGAAAGTAGTGGTGGGGGGTAGGGGGATGGTGGGGGGGGGAGAGGGAACTGGGGGCAAGAAAAGTCCAGAAAAAATCAGGGCCAGCAACAGATGACCTTAGGAAGGTGGAGCCTAGAATGGCCCATTGTTGGCTGGGGAAGTGGTAATGATGAGAGGGGTCTTCAACTCTTCAAACCGCTTACCGGATATAGTCACCAGGATGTTGAGACCTTCCAAGACGTCCATTTGATGGAAACGCCTTCTGCTGATCAGGTTGTAGACCTTCCCCTGCCCGCTCCGATCCAGCAGCATTAAACCGTTCTCAGTGCCCACCAGAAGGTTCACTCCTAGAAGACAAAGCACGGAAGCCCATCTTTGTGGGTGAGGGGAGCTTGCAATGTTTAATGTATGCAGGATTCCCAAAAGGTTAACTTGCTGGTTGAATCGGTAGCATGGAAGGCAAATGCAATGCTAGGATTTATTTAGAGAGGACTGGAATATAAAAGCAGAGATATAACGCAGTGGCTTCATGAGGCACTGGGCAGACTGTATTGGAGTATTGTAGGCTGTTTTGGGGCCTATATCTGAGGAAGAATGTGCTGGTGTTGGAGAGGGTCCAGAGGAGGTTTACGAGAATGATCCCAGGGATGATTGGGTTAATATATGAGGAGGTGGGATTTATGGGGACAGTACGGTACTACCCGGGACCACAGTGGGCAGCTGGTTCCATCACGGCGCCAGGAGAGGCTGTCACGTCACATCACGTGTGGGCGAGCGCTAGGTGTGGCAGGTGCATGCGTCCAAGCCCGTGCAAATACATGCATTCAAGTGCAAACACACATACACACACGCATATGTATAAACACACACTCGCAATACATACATGCACAATCAAGGTATGTAACGCACGTGCACAGCAAACACACGCACTCTTACAGGCGCACATGCAACACACACACACACACACATTCCTCAATGCATTCTCACACACACACTCTAATGTACACATACATGCACACAGACATACACTCCCACACACACACAGCCATACACTCCCACACACACACACGACTCCAAGTTATTCCAGGATAGGCAACACCTCCGGGCAATGTGATTCTGGAGAACCCAGACTGCTCTACACCCTCCAGGGGGTGCTGTTTAACACGGCCAACAATCGCCCCAGTCCCACCAATGCCAACGATGGCCCTGTCCCGCTCGTGACAATAATGACCCTATCCCACCAGGAGCATGCAGCTCCAGTCTGCGCCTTAGAAAAGCCCCGGCTGCCCCGGAAGCGGACACAGGAGACTGCCGACGGTCTTCCTGTGCAGAGTTCCAGAGACACAACACAGGGATCCCGGGCAGTGGAGCTGAGGAACCTCCCATCCTGATCCCAGTCCAAGCACCGTCAACTGGCTGATGAGAGTGAGGGAGTGGGGATATGATCGGAGGTGGTGGGGAGTGGTGGGCAGGAGAAGGGAGTGGAGCCCATGACTTACCCCACAGTGCGGCGCACAGTATTTCGGAGTTGAACCTCTTCTTGTATTTGCGGATCTCGGGGGTGTCACTGTGGGGCCGAATGTTGGTGGGATTGACGTTGACCACCGAGATCTTCCGGACTTCGTTCAGCTTGGCCTCTTCCTGCCTCAGCATCTCCGAGGTGAAGATCACTGTGGAAACACGGGAGCCGTCTGAGAATGGAGAACAAGGGGGTACGCTCCGGGACTGGCAGGAGTCACACTGTCCAACCCCTCTCTAAACCACCGCACCCAAGGGTCAACGAGGGCAGGGCAGTAGACGTCATCTTCAGAGGCTTCAGCAAAGCCTTTGATAAGATTCCACATCTAGGCTACTCTAGAACAGGGGTGGGGAACCTTTTCATGTTGGAAGGCCGCATTAAGTTAGCTGTAATCTAATAAGGCCGCATCCAAGAAACTTCAATTTAATATAGGATTATTTTGTTGAATCTTCTTTTACTTTGGTATTTTAAATACGTTTATTTTAAGATTAAAATTAAAATAATAAAAGACGAACAAAAACATATTAATAAAAATAAAAGGATTTGTTCTACAAAATTTCGATTCATTCAAAAGGCCGCACTTAATGGCCTAGAAAGCCGCATGCGGCCTTAAGGCCGCAGGTTCCCCACCCCTGCTCTAGAAGATTGGATCACTTGGGATCCAAGGAGAGCTAGCTAACGATGCTGAATTAGTATGATGGAAGGAAGCAAAGGGTGGTGGCGGAAAATTGCTTCTCAGACTGGAGGCCCGTGTTTAGTGACGTGCCTCAGGGATTGGTGCTGGGCCTATCACTGCTTGTCATCTACTGCATATCAATGATTTGGATGTGAATGTACACGGCATCAAGGACGAGAGGACATAGCTTGAAGGTGAGATGGCCAAAGTTTCAAGGAGACGTGCGGGGCAAGTTTTATTTTTACACTGGTTGCCTGGAACGCTCGGCCAGGGGTGGTGGTGGAGGCAGATACGGTAGTGACATCTAAGAGGCTTTTAGATGGGCACACGGATGTGCAGGGAATGGAAGGATATAGATCATGTGCCACATAAAGGTTGTGGAGGCCAAGTCAATGGATATTTTTGAAGGCAGAGATTGATAGATTCTTGATTAGTAATGGTGTAAGGGAGAAGTAAGGGTTATAAGGTAATGGTGTCATGGATTA
Organism: Amblyraja radiata; assembly: GCF_010909765.2. Taxonomy (NCBI): domain Eukaryota; kingdom Metazoa; phylum Chordata; class Chondrichthyes; order Rajiformes; family Rajidae; genus Amblyraja; species Amblyraja radiata. The sequence goes on from NC_045968.1 coordinate 34,642,016, forward strand.
GTCAGGGTTGTAGGGAGAAGGCAGGAGAATGGGGTTGAGCGAGAAAGAGAGATCAGCCATGATTGAAAGGCGGAGTAGACATGATGGGCCAAATGGCCTGATTCTACTCCTATAACGTATGAACATGTGCAGGCAGAGATTAGTTTAACTTGGCATCATGTTAGGCATGGACATTATGGGCTGAAGGGCCTGTTCCTGTGCTGTACTGTTCTATGTTCTATGGTTCAAGAGAAAATTGAACAATTGGTCATCGCTCACCTGCTGCTGAAGACTCTTCCTCACTGCCACTGGGCGACGTCTGGAACACCCTGGGGTCCACAAAGGGGGCGAAGGAGGACTTTGTGCCAGATCCCCGGCCGAACTGTAATGCAAGCGCATCGATCGATCAGGGCAAGGGGTCCACCCTGGGGAAGGACCAAAGGCCTGCCCCCCAACAACACCCACACATTGAACAGAGCAAAACCTCTCAAGCCCTTAACCTTTAGACTTTCGAGACACAGTGTGGAAACCGGTCCTTCGGTCCACCGAGTCTGTGCCGACCAGCGATCATCCCGTACACTAGCACTATCCAATACACTTGGGACAATTTACAATTTTATGAAAGCCAATTAACCTACAAACGCGCACGTCTTTAGAGTGTGGGTAAAACCGGAGTACCCAGAGAAAACCCACGTGGTCACAGAGAACGTGCAAACTCCGTATAGACAGCACCCATAGTCAGGATCGAACCTGGGCCTCTGGCGTTGTGAGGCAGTAACTTAACTGCTGCTTCACCATGCCGCCCCCTTCTATAAATGTTCCGGGTACCTTGCTGAAGAGAAAGAATAAAGTAGAAGGAAGAAAGGAGAGAGAGAAGAATGGGGGGGGGGGGAGTGGAGTGTGGAGTGCCTCCCTGCTAGCTGTTTTCCCCGTTGCAGGTTCGAGGAAGATGGAGGGATCGAGAGAATGGGCGGCCAAGGCTGGGCCATTGAAGGGGGTTAAGGATAGAATTCCATGGCTCGGGTCCCTGGTGGATGTAGGCATGGTCAGCGGTAACATGGCAACAGGAATTGTGAAAGGCCGGAATTGGAGGTGTGCTGAGATCTCAATGGATTAGTGGAAAGGGTGGAGGAGAAAGCCATGGAAGGTTGAGAGTGGAACCTGTGAGGCCTGGAGGCCGAGGGCAGGTACTAATAACAACATATAAAAGACACTTGGACAGTACATGGATAGGAAAGGTTTATAGGGATATGGGTCAAACGCGGGCAGGCGGGACCAGCATTAATGCGGTATCTTGGTTGGCATGGGCCGAAGGGCCTGTTTCCATGCTGATATGAGGAGGTCAGATCCCAACCCAAAACGTCACTTATCCATTCCCTCCGCAGATACTGCCTGACGTGCTGAGTTTCACCAACATTTTGTGTTCTGAACAAATATTTAAGTTGGTTAAGGGAATAGAAATGGAAAATGTTTGACCCTATGTCAATGATTTTACCCTACGGCACCTTGACATAGAATCACAGAAGCAGCAAAGATGGAGGTTGTTCAGCCTATCGTGCACTGTGCTAGCTCTTTGCAAGAGGAACCTTGTTGGTGTTGGTTGAGGTCTATCTAGGAGAGGGTTCCTGGGGCGAGAGGGCACTCTCCTCCCGGTGAGGCCCTCCCAGCCGTGGCGCCACCTACCCCAGCGGCTGAGTCCTTTTCCTGAGCGAGCTGAGATGATATCCGCCCCATGGCTTCAGTTGGCGTGGTGGCAGGAGACTGGCTCTGCTGAACCAAATCAGGCAGATTGGTTTGGCTGGCAAAGCCATTACTGTCAGCATGGCCACTCCGCGATCTGTCGCCACAAGTCTGCAGAGACACAGAGAGGCAGATAGATAGATCGATAGATAGATAGATAGAGAGGACAGGCAGAAGACAGACAGAGGGAAGCACACACACCACCAGCTGCTGCCACCTAAGACCACCAGCTCCGCCCCCCCCCCCCCTCCTCTTCCCTGATGTAAGGACAATGGCAACAGGAATTGGGGAAGGCCGGAATTGGAGGTGTGCAGAGATTTCAATGGATTTTTGGGAAAGATGGAGGAGGAGAAACCCATGGAAGGTTGAGAGTGGGAGCAGGACAAGGCAGCAGAGACAGGAGAGGAGGTCATCATGCATTGGGTAAGGGAAACAACAGGGCTGTCATCTCTGGTTGGCCCACTACGCAAGGCCATTGGTCTTCCAACAGCCCATGGGAAGGACTCAAGCCCTCCACGCCCCATGGGAATGATCTCCAGCACCAATCGACCTTCAGAAAGGCGATGAGCAGGAATTTCTTCAGCCAGAAGGTGGCATCGGTGGAATTCGTTGCCACTGAAGGCGGTGGAGGCTACATCATTGGGTGTTTTTAAAGCAGAGATTGACAGGTCCTTGATCAGTAAGGGTGTCAAAGGTTACGAGGGGAAGGCAGGAGAACAGGGTTGAGAGGGAAAGATGGATTAGCCACAATCGAATGGCGGAGCTGACTCAATGGGCCGAATGGCCTAATTCTGCTCCAATTACATGAACTTGAACTAACTGGCAGTGACAATGGAGGGTGGGTGGTGAGGAAACAACACGGGATGTGGGAAAGGGCTGGATGATGGAGAAGGAGAGGGTGGGAGGAAGGTTGCCGACTTTCATGCTGCCATCTAAGACCAGGCATGACCCATGGTGGAGAACATGGAGACCAGGCTGGTGCAGAGTTACATAGACAAAGCACTTCAACCCTCGCCCAGGGACACAGCCTGGTACCGGGGTACTGCACTGGGGCGCCATTGTGAATCACACTGAGAGTACTGTGCGGAGTTTGCACATTCTCCCTGTGACTGCATGGATTTCCACCCACATCCCAAAGTCGTGCAGGTTAATTGGCTTCTGTCAGTTGTAAACTAGTGTGTAGGACAGTGCTAGTGTATGGGGGGGGGGGGGATTGCTGGTTGGCACAGACTCGGTGGGCCGAAGGGCCTGTTTCCGCGCTGTATCTCTAAATCAAAAGCTGAAGAAACGAAAACTAAAAACACTAGGTTTGACTCCTTAAATATCCCAGGAAAGAACAGAGATCTTACTTAGAGGGGAAGGCTGGTAATCAGAACATGTGAATTGAAGGCACAGACACAAGAGACCGCACGCAGACAATAGAAACTGGAGCAAACAAAAAACAAACTTGTGCAGGAACTCAGCAGGTCAGGCAGCATCTGCGGTGGAGATGGAGAGGTGTTGTTTCGGGTTGCGACCCTTCCTGGAGCCGATGAGCATGAGGGAGGCCACAGATGACAAGGAAATATAGATAGGGTTGATGGGATTGCAGCGTACTAGCATACACCTGATGGGCTGAATAGCCTCCTTCGCGATCACAATATGAAAAACTATTCAAAGACAGTGCGTAGAATATTCACCACAGCCAGTTTCAAACTGTGCAGTAACAATGGAGACAGGAGGAACTGAAGATGCTGGAATAATGAGCAAAGCACAGAGTGCTGGAGGAACTCAGTGGGTCAGGCAGCAAATGTGGAGGGAATGGACAGTCGACGTTTGGGGTGGGGAAGGTAATTGCTGGAGGCAAGAGGGGAGGTGTGGTGTCAGAGATGCGAGGGGTGCTTTCTAAAGGCTGTCTGAACGGAAAGGGGAGGCAGATTTAACTGGTACTTCCAAATGAAAGCTGGATAAAGGGGAAGCTAGATCATAGTCATACAGCATGGAAACAGGCCCTTCAGCCCAACTGATTGTATTGATGTGTGGTATCATCACCTGATTGGATAGCATGCAAAACAAAGCTTTTCACTGTACTCTATACACTTGACAATAATAAACCTAAACCTATCATAAACCTTCTCCTCTGCACATTACTCCAAACCTGGGACAAGCTGCCAGAGGATGTAATGGAAGCAGATACATGGAAACACAGAAAAATAGGTGCAGTAGGCCAGTCGGCCCTTCGAGCCAGCACCACCATTCAATATGATCATGGCTGATCATCTAAAATCAGTACCCCTTTCCTGCTTTTTCCCCCCATGCCCCTTGATTCCTTTAGCCCAGAGAGCTAAATCTAAACCCTCTCTCGAAAACATCCAGTGAATTGGCCTCCACTGTCCTCTGAGAGAATTCCACAGATTCACAACTCTCTGGGTGAAGAAGTTTTTTCGTCATCTCAATCATAAATGATCTATCCCTTATTCTTAAACTGTGCCCCTGGTTCTGTACTTCTCCAACATCGGGAATATTTTTCCTGCATCTAGCCTGTTCAATTATTTCAGAATTTTATATTTTTCGATAAGATCCTCTCTTCTTCTAAATTCCATTGAATACAAGCCCATTCGACCCATTATTTCATCTTAAGTCAGTCCTGCCATCCCAGGAATTAACCTGGTGAACGTACGCTGCACTCCCTCAACATTAATAACGTCCTTCGTCAAATTAGGAGATAAAAATTGCGCACAATACTCCAGGTGTGGTCTCACCAGGGCCCTGTACAACTAAAGTAGGACTTCCTTGCTCCTAAACTCAAATCCTCTCGCATTGAAGGCCAACATGCCATTAGTTTTCTTCACTGCCTGCTGTACTTCCATGCTTACTTTCAGTGACTGATGTACAAGCACACCCAGGTTTCATTGCACCTCCCCTTTTCCTAATCTGACGCCATTCATATAATAATCTGCCTTCCTGTTCTTGCCACCAAAGTGGATAACCTCACATTTATCCACATTATACTGCATCTGCCATGCATCTGCCCACTCACCCAACCTATCCAAGACACCCTGCAGCCTCATAGCATCCTCCTCGCAGCTCACACTGCCACCCAGCTTTGTGTCATCCGCAAACTTGGAGATGTCACGTTTAATTCCATCGTCTAAATCGTTAATATATATCGTAAATGACTGGGGTCCCAACAACGAGCCTTGCGGCAACCCACGTCACTTCAATGAGGAGTTTTTAAACATATATTGATAGGAAGGTTTTAGAGGGATATGGGCCAAATACAGGCAAATAAAACTAAGCCAGCATGTAAATTTAGGTTGGCATAAACAAAGTGGGCCGAAGGACCTGTCTCCATGTTGTGCAGCTCTGTGACTTGTTTTCTCACTTTCCTTGTTCTAATGGAACTTTGTCAACCTGAACCATTAAACTTCTCTCTATCTCTCTCACACTCCCTCACATTCTCTCACTCACTCACTCACACACATTCACTATCTCTCTCCCACTCTCTCTCACACTCACTCTCACTCTCTCTCTCACTCTCACACATTCTTACACTCTCTCACACTCACTCTCTCTCTCTCACTCCCACTCACTCTCACTCCCACTCACTCTCTCTCTCTCTCTCACTCACTCTCTCTCACACTCACTCTCTCACTTCCACTCACTCTCTCTCACTTCCACTCACTCTCTCTCTCACTTCCACTCACTCTCTCACTCCCTCACTCACTCACTCTCTCTCACACACTCTCTCTCACACTCACTCTCTCACACTCACACACGCACGCTGCGCTCACCGCCGCGCGCGCACCTCCGTCTCTCGCACACCACGCTCTCCAGCCCACTCACTCGCTCTGCACTCCCACCACCTCTCTCGCCCTCACGCCTCGCTCTCACACTCACTCTCGCGCACACTCACTCTCTCACACACTCTATCTCTCTCACACTCTCTCTCACACTCACTCTCTCTCTCACACTCACTCTCTCACTTCCACACACTCTCTCTCTCACACTCTCTCTCTCACACTCACTCTCTCACACTCACTCTCTCTCACACTCACTCTCTCTCACACTCACTCTCTCTCTCACATCCACTCACTCTCTCTCACACTCTCTCTCACACTCACTCTCTCTCACTCCCACTCACTCTCTCACTCCCACTCACTCTCTCTCTCTCACACTCACTCTCTCACTCCCACTCACTCTCTCTCACTCCCACTCACTCACTCTCCTTCCCTCACTTTGCCTCGCTCCACAGAAGTCGTCTGACATTGCTTGTTGCTGTTAGGATTCAGAATATCCATTCCTCTGGTCGGGGCGTGCAGCCTGTTAAGGCGGTGGGAACAGACTCAATAGGAACCTTCTAAAAAGTAAGGAGTAAATCCTGCAAGGGAAATGTTGCAAGGCTCTGGCCAAAGAACTATTTCAAAGAGTTGACCAAGTGCACTGAGCAAACTCCTTCTGCGCTGTGAGATTCAGTGATTCTATTAACAAATAATATCCCAGCGGTCAAAGTCCAATGGTCTGTCGTGGACCAACCACGTTGATGCGACAGCCATGAAGCTACACCAACACCCCTACATCGTGAGGAAACTCAGCATGTCTCCAGTGACCCTTACAGACGTCTACAGATGCACCATAGAAAGCACACTGTTGAGTTGCATCACAGCTTGGTTTGGGAACAGCTCTGCTCAAGACCGCGAGAAACTGCAGAGCGTTGTGGATGTAGCCCAATCCATCACACAGACTAGACTCCCCACCATCCACTCCATCTACATTTCACACTGCCCCGGGAAAGCAGCCAACATAATCAAAGACTTGTCCCAGCCTGGTCATTCCTGGTTCTCCCTGCTCCCATCCGGCAGAAGGTACAGTAGCTTGAGACGTTTTACCACCACTCAGTTATACCATCTTCCCCTCTGTTGTCAAGTTTCTGAACGGTCCTTCCAAAAGCTAAGGTACTGGCCGATTCACCTCTACCCCATTGTGGACATTGCCTATGGAACTGGTGCGCTATAATGCTGAGAACTATATTCTGCACTCTGTATCTTCCCCTTTGCTCTACCTGCTGGATTGTACTCGAGTTTGACTTGATTGTATCCTTGTATATTATCGGATCTGGTTGGAAAACATGAAAAACAAGGCTTTTCAGTGTACCTTGGTACACGTGACAGTATTAAACCGAAACCTAAAGACACATGTTTGCCTTCCCTGATCAACATGAACAGAGCAGAGACAACAGGAACTGCAGGAGCAAAACTTGAGCAAAACATAAAGTGCTGAATTAACTTAACTGGTCAGTCAGCATCTGGGGAGGGTAAGGACAGGGAACATTTCAGGTCGGGACTCTTCTTCAGACTGAAGAAAGTTCAGACTGAACCCATCTGTAGAAGGGTCCCGACCAGAAACGTCGCCTATCCATTCCCTCCCTAGATGCTGCCTGATCCGCTGTGTTCCTCCAGTACTTTGTGCTTTGCTTGTGAACTGAGAGCAGATCCTGGTGTGGCTTTGCTACAGATGTTGTCAAACATCATTGTAGGCTTCATAGAATCACATGGGGACCACATCTGGCCAGATGCACAGGGTTTAGCCCATTGTAGGTTCAAGCTTCTCGAAAAACAGGACTCATCCTATAGAGTACTTTGCCTTGGCATCGTGTCCGGCATAGACATTGTGGGCCGAAGAGCCTGTTCCTGTGCTGCACTGCTCTATGTTCAACGTCTCTCCAATTCCAACCCCAGGACTGCAGGGAGAGCTGTGGCCTGCTGGACTGTGATCTTTCTCTCCAACCCCTGCTCCTCCATCTTCTCAAACCATCTCTCCCTCTACCTCCACCCCTCTGACCTCTAACATCACAAGGCTGAATAGTGAAAGGCCTTGATGGAGTGGATGTGGAAAGGATGTTTCCACTTATGGAAGCGTCTATGATCAGTGGCTACAGCCTCAGAATAAAAGTGTGTACCATTCGAATCAAGATGAGGAAGTATTTCTTTAACCAGTGTGGAATTTATAGCCAGACACGGTGGTGAGTTTTTTTTTTAAGCGGAGATTGACATGTTCTTGATTAGAAAGTGTGTCAGGGGTTATGAGAAGAACGCAGGAGAATGGGGCTGAGAGTGAAAGATAGATTAGCCATGGCGAAGCAAACTTGAAGGGCCGAATGACCTAATTCTGCTCCTATGTCTTATGGCCCACTCGCTGGCAGGCATCACTTCATCACTCATAAACTCTGCCCAACTCACTCAACCAACCTGCAAGGTTTCCTTTTACAAAGTGAGGCAGACAAGAGGTTTTGCTTGTTCCTTACACCAACGGGCCGGCCCACCAAGTGACCGTTCAACCATCGCTCTGCTTGAACCTTGAACCCACGGAGCAGGCACGTACCTCTCGGATAATCAGGGTTCCATCTGTGGACGGGTTTCTGTAGAGATCGGATGAGAGGGGTCCCTCCCCCTGCCCCACCCCGTACTCCTTACTGTAAAGCTCACCGGCATCCGGGGCAGAGCTGGGCCTGCAAGCAAAGAGCTGGAGTCAGCAGAGGCAATGTGTACGCAGTGAGGACTGAGGGCAGAGAGACCAAGGAGGGAGAGGGGAGCGGGAAGAGGGTTGAAAAGGGAGAGAAGATTGGCAGCATGACAGCATTGGTTCTCAGGCTTGGGTGCTCAACATCGTTGGGTGGGGTTGGGAAGAGATGATCTTCCAAAGGCTGCTTGCCACGCACCAATGATAAGGGGATTGTTTAGTTCAAAGATTTATTTTTTAAAACCACTCTGCCTCTTGGACAGCTGCAACTCCTGAAAAGGAGAAATAAGGAACTGCAGATGCTGGTTCACAAAAAAAAAAGGACAAAGTGCTGGAGTAACTCAGTGGGTCATGCAGCACCGCTGGAGAACATGAATTGGTGATGTTTTGGGTCAGGACCCTTCTTCAGACTGGGGTGATGTTTTGGTCGGGACCCTTCCTCAGTCTGATTGTAAGGTCCCAACCCCAAAACGCCACTTATCCATGTTCCCCAGGGATGCTGCCTGAGTTACTCCAGCACTCTGTCTTTTATTTCCGTAAACCAGCATCTGCAGTTCCTTGTTAGTCATGTACTGAGTGAGGTGGGCTGTCGAGTGTGAAGTGGACGGTCGGGAGCGTAGGGGGAACGGCGCCGCCGAAAGCGAGGAGGGCGGCTGAGAACGAAGGGGCGGGGAGGGGGGGGGTGGGGGGGCGCAGTGGGAGCAGGCCTGGTTCACCTCTGTGAGCAGAAAATGTCTATTTGATGAACTTTATGTAACTTTGTCGGGTACTAAAAACGTGGCGACTCTCTGTGTACTGCCTAGGTGAGGTCTGCTGTATTATTTTACTGGGTTGTGTGCAAAATCAAAGCAATTCACTGTATCTAGGTGCATGCGACTATAAAGTATCATTGAAACGTGTCGGTACTCAGTGTCGTTTTCCAGCTGGGAATGATGTGTGACCTTTCCCTTACATGATCCTGGGAATGCCGCTGACCGGCACCGTTCCGTCCTGAGCTTCATTGTCCCCATCTTCCTCCTCCTCCTCCTCCTCCTCATCGCTGCTCTCCGATTCCTCGCTGGACGAGGAGTAGTCAGTGACTTTAATGGGAGGCCGGCTGGTCTCGTCAGCTCGAAGCTCCCGTAACTCTTTAGCCAGTGCCGTCAGGTCCTGGGGGAGAAAGAAACAAGAGAAAATATAAACTCTCCAGAAGGAGATCATGCCTGGTTATTCTTGATCGGTATTGTGGGCTGGGGAGGGAGTGGTAGGGGGGGAGGTTCGGTGGGGGCAAGTCTCCAGTGCAAGGAGGGACACTGGGGGCTTCCACCCCAATAGGGGACGTGTAGAGATATCTCTACCTGTGGGCAAGTCCAGAACTAGGAACCAAGGGCATTACCGCCGCATCGATGTAGTCAGGTATTACGGAGAGCGTGGTGGCAGTGGGTGAGGGAGAAACAGGAATGGGGTTAAGGGGAAGCCAGATACACTCAGAGAGGGAGAGAGGGAGGAGGAGATTGAGGGAATGAGGGCATCGAGGATCTGAAAGTCCTGCTCCTCAACAATCCAACAGCAGCTGTCTAAGAGTCCGATGGGAGATCAGAAAAAATTTCAAAGTTGAGTTTAGTTTATTGTCACGTGTACTGAGGTACAGTGAGAAGGTTTTGTGCGCTAACCAGTCAGTGGAAAAACATGATTATAATCGAGCCGTCCACAGTGTACTGATACAATCAAAGGGGAATAACGTTTAGTGCAAGATAAAGTCCAGTAAAGTCCGATTAAAGATAGTCTGAGGGTCTCCAATGAGGTAGATGGGAGGTTAGGTCCGCTCTCTAACTTGGTGATAGGATGGTGCAGATGCCTGATAACAGCTGGGAAGAGACTGTCCCTGAATCTGTACTTCTGTACCACCTTTCTTGTTAGTTTTGGGAATGGGAATGAAGGCTAATTGGTTGAATGGCCCATTGAATATTGGAAAACATGGTTCACATGACTATAGCTCCAGTGAATCACCCAACCAATTGCAACAATTCAAACCGTTACTTTTCAGAAACGAACAAATAGAAAACTCAAACAAAAAAGACACAAAGTGCTGGAGTAATTCAGCGGGTCAGGCAGCATCTCTGAAGAACATGGATAGGTGACGTTTCAGGTCGGGACTCTTCTTCAGAATGAATGTAGTTGGGGAGAGAGAATGCTGGAAGAGAGGTGTGGGTGAGACAGCCTGGTCAGTGATAGGTGGATACAGGAGAAGGGGGGGTGTTGGTTGGCAGATGGGTGGACAAAGACCAGCGATGAAAAGAATAAAAGTGTGAGATAACGAGACAGATGGAAAATGTGAGGAGAAAGGAATATATGGGGGAGGGGACATGGAGACATAGGTGCACATCTGGGTCAGTCTGAAGAAGGGTCTGGACCTAAATCATCACCTATCCATGTTCTCCAGAGATGCTGCCTGACCAGCTGAGTTACTCCAGTACTTTGTTTGTTTGTTTTTGGTTGACCAGCATCTGCAGTTGCTTATATCTACGATAGAAAGCTCATTTTGGAGTCAGCGCACGTTCCCACGGTTACCTGTGGAGGTGGCACTAACCTCATCTACGGCTTTCTTATAGCTCTGGGAGGGAGGGAAGGTTAGTCCGCGATCGAGATGAAAGAGAGAGAGAGAGAGAGAGCGAGAGAGAGAGAGAGAGAGAGAGAGAGAGAGAGAGAGAGAGAGAGAGAGAGAGAGAGAGAGAGAGAGAGGTTAAAGAAAATAAATTGGAGATGTTAGTTTAAAAAATAGTTAAAACTGACAGACAATTTCAACACCTGATGACACATCACTCGATCAAACAAAATAACGGCATTGCTCACTAGCCCCTCCTGTTGTCCACAAGGGGTAATTGCTTCCCTACACAGAACAGGGGGTTGGTCAGTCTGAAGGAGGGACCCGACCCGAAACGTCGCCTTCTCCTTTTCTCCAGAGATGCTGCCTGACTCCCTGAGGTGCTCCCACACTTTGTGTCTATCTTCGGTATAAACCAGCATCTGCAGTTCCTTCCTACGCAGGGGGCCAGTGACACCCTCCCTCTGCCTCCTGCTCCCTGGGGAAAAGAATCCCATCCTATCCAGTCTCTCCTCAAAACTAGGAACCTTCCAGAAGGCCTAGAGGGGGTTCATAAGCCACAGGAGCAGAATTAGGCCATTCGGCCCATCGAGTCTGCTCCGCCATTCGATCATGGCTGATCTATCTTTTCCTCAACCCCATTCTCCTGGCTTTTCCCCATAACCTTTGACACCCTCACTAATGAAAAACCCATTAATCTCCCGATTTAAAAGTACCCAACGACTTAGCCTCCACAGCCATCAGTGGCAATGAATTCTACAGATGCACCAGCTTCTGGATATAGAGGAGGCGGTGCCCTCTGGTTCTAGACCTTAGTTCCATCCCAGTGCAACGTCCTCTGCACCCTCTTCAGCGCCCTCTACTGCCACCTGCAAGCATCCTTCCACTTGCTCATCAGTCTTCCTCGGTACCTCAATACTCCTTGGCCCCCCCACCAACAGGTAGTCAAGGCAACAAACAAAAACTGCTGGATGCATCGCAAAACAGTTCTCAGGGGTAACGAGAAAAGAACAGGGAGACGTAGGCTTGACTGGATAGTCCCACTAAAAATGGGCCGTGCAGTCTTGTGCAGCCAGATGGCGCCAGAATGCACACGATGGGCCGAATGGCATCTGCAGGTGCCATGACTGTGTGTGAGTTGCAGGTGAGGGGCCTCAGTCCGTTGGGTGGCCCCTCTGCCTGTTAGCCCAGTTGACTGGTCAACCCTCTCCATCTGTTGTCCAAGACCGGGTGTTGTCCCAATACATTGGTCAGCATGGGAGCATGGTTCTGTCTGTTGCCCCACTCTGCCTATCGCCCCCCCCCCCCTCCGCTTGTAGTCGGGCGTGGACTCACCGCCGGCCTCCCCGGCCGCGACAGCTCACGACCCTCCTCGGGTCTCCGGGCGGCGTCGTGCGGCAGGACGGGTGATCCCTCGGCTTTGCCTGTCCCTGCGGCGACAACGAGGGAGCAACGTGAGGGGCCGGCACAGACCGCCCCAAACAACCACCTGCATTCACATAGCGCCTGGCCCCAAATGCTGGAAACTCAACGGCAAAATCTGTGGTCGTGGGGGACGGCGTTCGTGCCAGTGGCGCAGCAGTAGAGTTGCTGCTGCCTTACAGCGCCGGGGATCCCGGGTACATTCGTGACGTCGGACGCTGTCAGTACGGAGCTTGTACGTTCTCCCTGTGGGCTTTCTCTGGCTGCTCCGGTTTCCTCCCACACTCCAAAAACTTACAGGGTTGTAAGTGTGTAGGATAGTGCTAGGGTATGGGGATCGCTGGTTGGCGGGGATTCGGTGGGCTGAAGGGCCTTTTCCCACGATCTCTAAAGTCTAAAGTAAAATAAAGCCACCTGTGCTCCAAGGAATAAAGTCCTCGCCTGCGCATACTTCTAATGCAGGGAAGATTTACGAGGATGTTGCTGGGACTCGATGGCCTAAGCTACAGGGAGCTACGGGCAGGCTAGGACTTTCTGAAGAAAGTCTGAAGAAGAGTCTCGTCCCGAAACGTCACTCATTCATTCTCTCCAGAGATGCTGCCTGTCCCGCTGAGTTACTCCAGCATTTTGTGTCCACCCCTCCCCATCCTTCACCCCTCCCTGCCCTTTCCCCTTCCTCCCCCACTCCTTCATCCTCTCTCCTTCTGCTTTCGTCTTCGTCCCCCACCCCCTCTTCACCTCCCCCCCACCAGGCCTCACCTTTCAGCTGGTTGCGTTCACTGGAGCCGGCCTGGGACCCAGCCTGGGAGCTGGGCTGGGAGCTGGGCTGTGAGCTGGGCTGGGAGCTGGGCTGGGAGCTAGGGGTGCTGGAGCTGGTCGAGCTGCCACTGCTGCTCACGTGGAGGGCGGGCTCCTGGGGGGGCTCCACCTTCCGCAGGTCCGGGTTACTGTGGGGAGGGGGTGGGGGTAAAAAAAGGGGGCAGGGTCAGAGCTGGTCCCCTAACCCGCTCCCTCCCTGTCCCACCGCGAGATCTCCCCCGCGTGCCCCTCCCCCACTCCCCGCCCTGTCCGTGCCCCTCCCCCGCCCAACACCCACCTCCCCGAGCCACCCTGCCCACTGCAAGACCCCCTCCCCTAACCCCTCCCTCACCCAACCCCACCCCAACAAGCCCCTGCTCTATCCCCCACCTCCTCCCTGCCCACCCAGAGACCATCCACTCCCCTACCCCAAACTCTCTCCCACTCCCCACCCTCTCCCTGGCCGCCCCTGCCCAACCCCCCCCCCGGTACAGGAGCAATGGGCCAAATATCCTCCTCCAACACTGTACCCATTCCGCGACTCCTCACGAGCGTGCCCTGGCGTTCCAGATATTTCACGTCCCGTTGGGATGCTGGGAATTTTAATCCCTGCCCGCACGCTCAGTTCCTTCAGCATCCAGAACTCAGAGCCATGCCTAACTCTTCCCCAAGGCCGGGAACTTGTATCCGCACTAACCACCACACGGGCCATTACCTTGCTCTTAATGGCTGCGCCCCAGGCCGACTGGCCAGTCCGTCGCCGTTCCCTGGGGAATTCTTGCGGCCAGGCGCAGGGGAGATGGACGTAGTCCTTCGAGGGACCTGTGGACAGAGTTAGTTTAATTTAGATTTTGTTGCCACATATACCAAGGTACCATCCTAACTAGTCAGCGGAAAGACTATACAGGACTAAGCCGGAAAGGGTGCAGAGAGGGCCTGGGGTGGAGGGTATTGCACCAAGGTGTTCCCTGCAACCTGTTTCTCTCGCGGTTCACAGACTCGCCAGCCGCCTGCCACTTTTGCGGGCTGGAAGAGTCTGTGTACCACGTGTACATGGAGTGTGTGAGGCTGCAGCCACTGTTTCAATACCTAAAGGGGCTGCTCCTCGCCTTCTGGCTGCATTTTTCACCCACCATCCTCATCTTTGGACACCCTGTGCGTTGGGGAGAGGGTAGGGCTGAAGATGTCCTGGTTGGGTTGCTCCTGGGCCTGGCCAAGCTGGCCATCTGCGAGTCAAGGCACCAGACGGTGGAGGGCTCTACCCGAGCCGGCTGCCTGCCCCTTTTCCGGGGATACGTCCGTGCCCGGGTGCGGATGGAAAGGGAATACGCCCTGTCTACGGGCACCCTGAGGGAGTTCCGGGACCGCTGGGCACCGAGGGGGGTTGAATGTATCCTGGACAAGGATTGCAATATAGTTGTTTAGCAGTTGCTTAGCATATTTGTTCGTCTTGTATTATGGTGGTGTTTTGTTTTATTGTATTGTAAATACTATTTTAATATTTGAATAAATATTTTTGATTAAAAAAAAAAGAGTGCAGAGAAGATTTACGGGGATGTTGCTAGGACTCGAGGGCCTGAGATATAGGGAGAGGTTGAGCAGGCTTGGACTTTATTTCTTGGACTGCAGGAGGTGGAGGGGTGATCTTATAGAGGTGGTCAAAATCATGAGAGGAATGCATACATGCATATTTTACCCACAGTAGGGGAATAAAGAACCAGAGGACATAGATTTAAGGTAAGGAGGGAAACATTTCATAGGAGCCTGAAGGACAACTATTTTACACAAAGGTTTGCAGGTATGTGGAACAAGCTGCCACAGGGGGTAGTTGAGGCAGGTGCTATCACAATATTTAAAAAACATTTGGACAGGTACATGGATAGGAAAGGTGCAGAGGGATATGGGCCAAACGCAGGCTGGTGGGACTAGTGTAGACGGGGCATGCTGGTCGGCGTGGGCAAGTTGGGCCGAAGAGCTTGTTTTCACACTGTATCACTCTATGATTACAATCGAGCCGACCCCAGTGTACAGAAACAGGATAAGGGAACAACGTCTAATGAAAGATAAAGTCAATTAAATTCTGATTGCATAGCCCAAGGGTCTTCAATGAGGTAGATGGGAGGTCAGGGTCACTCTCTCGTTGGTGATAGGATGGTTCAGTTGCCTGATGACGGCAAAGTGGTGAACATCACAAGCCCGGCGTCCGAAGACATGCAGTCCATCACACAGACCCGACTCCCCACCACTCACTCCGTCTCCCCTTCACGCTGCCTCGGGAAAGCAACGAACAAAATCAAAGACTTGTCCCTGTCCCAGTTTAAGAATAAGAGGTAGGCCATTTAGAACTGAGATGAGGAAAAACTTTTACATACAGAGCGTTGTGAATTTGTGGAATTCTCTGCCTCAGAAGGCAGTGGAGGCCGATTCACTGGATGCATTCAAAAGAGAGTTAGATAGAGCTCTTGGGGCTAGCAGAATCAAGGGTATGGGGAGAAGGCAGGAACGCGATCACATTGAATGACGGTGCTGGCTCGAAGGGCCGAATGGCCTACTCTTGCATTGTCTCTGTATCTATGTATATGTCCCACCCCTGGTCATTCTATCTTCTTCCTGCAGAAGGTACAGAAGCTTGAAAGAACGCACCAACAGCCTCAGGAACAGCTTCTTCCCCTCTGTTATCAGACTACTGAATTGTCCTCCTATAAGCTACGGTACTGTCCGATTCACCTCTAACCCATTGCGGACTTTGGACTTTGTCTCTGGAAATGGTGCGCTACAATGCTGACAACTATATTCTGCACTCTGTAACTTCTCCTTTGCTGGATCTATTGTACTTTGGCTTGATTGTATTTATGTGTGGTATTATACGTGGTGTCTGATCTGTTTGGATAGCATGCACTACAAAGCTTATCACTGTACCTCAGTACATGTGACAATAATATACCTAAACCTGAAACTGTGTTCGCCAAGGAACAATGTTATGTGGTTCCAATGTACGAGAGAGCCAGTGGCCCACACATCCACTTGCCCAATGGGGCACTTGCCCACAAATCCACATACTCCCTGGACCACCTGCCTGCTGGTCCACTTGCCCACTAGCCAGCTGGTTCACTTGCCCACACATCTACTTGCCCATTGTTCACATGGCCACTTGCCCACTGGTCCAGTTACACACCTTCCCACCCGCTCACATGGCCATTTGCTCACATGGCTACTTGCCCACATGGCTACTTGCCCACTTGTGCCCAGAGCCAGTGCCTACCTTGGGCGGGGTATCGTCCTCTTGCTTGAGCCAGCCTCCACCCCCGTACTTGTCGTCGCTTGTGGTGATGCGGGGCGGGAGGGGAGGCGTCTCGGAGGTGGGGTCCGAGTTCTGGCGCGGCATGTCCGCCCGGTGCGGCGGGACCCCATCTTGCGAGAGGAAGGTGCCCGACAGCCCCTTTGTCGGCTCGTGCAGCGACTGGGAGCCCGTCATGGAGGAGCCGGGGGTCTTCCCACCGATCGGGTGGGCCACCGGCACCTGGGGAGAGAGAGCCCAGTCAGGAAGGAGTACGGGAAGAGAGAGAGACCCGACGAGAGGGGAGAGACTGTGCTCGGAGGGGTAAAGAGAGAGATTGGGACGGGGAAGAAAGTGCCATGTTGGGTGGGGGTGTGGGATCAGGGGGAGACCCGGTGATGGGGGAGCGAGGGACCGTGCGCAAGGGGGAGAGTGAGAGAGACCTTCTGGACCTCACCTGAGACTCGGTGGCCTCATGCACAGGAGGATTCCGCGGGGCGGCCACTCCGCCACTGCTGAAGGACTCGGAGCGAGGGGGCATGCTGGGGTCGGACATCCTGTTGCCCATCTTGTGCGGCATGGCCGGCGAGCTCTGCCGGTTCAACTTGGAACGCTCCTCCACCTGGAAGGTCGGCCGGGGCCAGTGTTGGGGGGGGGGGGGGGGGGGGGGGGTTGGATGAAAGGACCAGTGTTAGTCACCTCAACACAACACCTTCTTCTCATCTTATTCCTGCAGACCATCTCCAACACACATCTCCACCCGAAGCAGATATTACACAGAGTTTTAGCTGGGACCAGTGGTGTTGGAGTTGGGACCATTGGCTTGAAGTTGGGCCCATTGGCTTGAAGTTGGGCCCATTGGCTTGAAGTTGGGACCATTGGCTTGGAGCTGGGACCATTGGCTTGGAGCTGGGACCATTGGCTTGGAGCTGGGACCATTGGCCTGCAGCTGGGACCATTGGCCTGGAGCTGGGACCATTGGCTTGGAGCTGGGACCATTGGCCTGGAGCTGGGACCATTGGCCTGGAGCTGGGACCATTGGCTTGGAGCTGGGACCATTGGCCTGCAGCTGGGACCATTGGCTTGGAGCTGGGACCATTGGCTTGGAGCTGGGACCATTGGCCTGGAGCTGGGACCATTGGCCTGGAGCTGGGACCATTGGCCTGGAGCTGGGACCATTGGCTTGGAGCTGGGACCATTGGCTTGAAGTTGGGACCATTGGCTTGGAGCTGGGACCATTGGCTTGGAGCTGGGACCATTGGCTTGGAGTTGGAACCAGTGAGCTTAGATCGAGACCTTCTCATCCAATCCAAGTATTCTTGCCACCACTTTCTGTGTAGACGGATTCATTCTCCAGCATCCATTCCCTTTGGGAGTAACCAGATTCCCTTGACGAGGAGCGGTACAACTCGTCTCCCAAGGTTCTCCCAAGGAGAATATCCGGTTGGGCACAGGGACGGGATCTGGTCAGCTCCAGCCGAGCAGCTGAACTGCAAGCCCACTCAAGGACGAATGGGGGGGGTCTTACATTGGCGGCAAAGGATGGAATCTAATTGGTGGGGCTGGGTCTGCATCACAGGGTTGTATTCCCAAAGTGTGGGCAAGGACTGACAGTATTCCACTTCGGATCGAGAACCGTGCATTGTCGACGGCTAGCACACATTGATGACTGACCTACACCCAAGGCTGATTGGTAACAGAGGCAGCACGAGGAATTCAGTGCGTGGTAGTGTGGCTTGCCAGAAGCTGGTGGGAACCAAGCAGCAGAGCTCCTGTGCATTCCAACCGGAAGGATTTTGAACGTTGAATGTTTCTGAACGTTCCCAGTCGGAATAATTTAAGTTTGACCACAAGATCCCAGGCATCAGTCGCTCCCCCCTCAGCTAGCCTGCCTGATACAGACACAAACACAGAACATAGCACTGGACAGGCCCTTTGTCCCACCATGTCTGCACTGACCATAATGCCAATATATCTAATCCCATCTGGCTACCATGGTCTATATCATTCTATTCCTGGCATTTTCATGCATCCGTCTCAAAGCCTCTTAAAGCCTATCGTATCTGCCTCCTCCATCACCCCTGGAAGCACGTTCCAGGCACCCACCACCCTACGCGTAAAAAACTTACCACCGCACATGTCCTTTAAACTTTGCCCCTCTCACCATAAAGCTACGCCCTCTCGTCCTTGACATCTCCACTCTGGGAGAAAGGTTCTGATTTTAGCAATGCTTTACATAATTTTATATACTTGAGTGATACTATTTAAAACATGCCCTCCAGCCTAATTTGCCCATGCTGACCAAGAGGCCCCATTGCACTAGTCCACCTGCCCACGTTTGGCCCATATTCCTCTCGACCTTCCCTATCCATGTACCTGTCCAAATGTCTTTTAAATCTGCCTCAACTGCCTCCTCTGGCAGTTTGTTCCATACAGCCACCTCCAAGACTCCATACTGGCCTCCCCTCAGCCTGACACACCAGAGAAAACAATCCAAGTCTGTCCAACTTCTCCCTGCAGCTGATACCCACCAATCGAGGCAGCATTCTGATAAACCTCCTCTGCACCCTCTCCAAAGCTTATCCAACCCTATCCTTCCTATAGTGCGGCATTTGGTAATTGAACATAGGTAACAATCTGAAGGGTTTCGACCCGAAACGTTGCCTATTTCCTTCGCTCCATAGATGCTGCCTCACCCGCTGAGTTTCTCCAGCATTTTTGTCTACCTTTCGATTGTCCAGCATCTGCAGTTCCTTCTTAAACATAGGTAATAGTCGGTGAATTATAAAGTAATCGGTGCCTCTGATAAACAAGATGAGCTTTCTCCCTCTGACCCACTGTCAGCCTCTCGAGTGATACATTTGGTGGTCTTCCCAAGGGGTAGAGTTCCAATTAAACCAAGGAGCTTTCTTGTCTCTTCACTACTGGTTACTAATTCCCAACAGCTTCAGTCAAACATTCGCAGATCCTGGAAAAATAATGAGAGAGTGAGAAAGTATCCCATCAGACCACAGCCCGCGACACCTAGAGAGAAGTCCCAAAGAGAAGAAGCGCAAAAGATTAGAGTCGCATTGCTTGACACATGGCGAGATCTTCAAACTCCATGAGGAGGAAATCCCTCCAAAGTTAACATCCGTCTTCCAAACATGAGAGTTGGTTCCTTCGGCTGTTCACAAGTTCAGACGGAAGATCCAGAAATCCTGGACTGTCGCCAAAGCAGGTTGTCCCTTCATTTTTGGCAGATCTCTCTCTTTCTCAGGCCAGCCCTGCTCTTCAAGAAGAACATGGTCTCCCCGACCTCTGGTCCCAGAAGATGAAGAGAAACCGCCTATGTGTCTTCGCTGTTGGAGTGCAAGGCCAGGAAGTTCCAAACCAGCCCCCCCCGATGCACCAGGCAAACGCTCAAAACTCAGCGGCACAATCTGCTGCCCTCTTCCCGCACCAAGCAAGGGGTTAGTGTGAAGTTCAATTATTTCCTCAGATGCAACACCGGGATTAGTGCTTAACGTTACAAATGGCAGCAAGGAGAGAATGGGTTCAAATTGGGTGAGTTTGTTGAGATCTAACAGTTTCTGTCGGCACTTTAGATCTGGAAGGCATCAGTTGGCACACAAGGCAGGGTGACGTTTGCCTTGGGGTTGAAAGCAAACCATTTATAGAGCACAGAGCACAGAATACTCATCAACAAGCCACGCTAAGTAGTCAGGAGAAACAGGTCTAGTCCAAATGGGGCGTAAAGGGGAAAGACTCAACCTGGCTGATAGCAGCATTGTTTAATTTCATTTCCCCAAAAAATCAAAACACTGCCCTAACTCAACACTTTCCATGAACTTTAGACTTTACACTTCAGGGATACTGAGCGGAAACAGGCCCTTTGACCCACCTAGTCCGCGCTGACCAGCGACACCCTGTACGCTAGTTCTATACTGCGCACAAGGGACAATTTTTACCGAAGCCAATTAAACTACAAATCTGTACGTCTTTGGAGTGTAGGAGGAAACTGGAGCACCCGGAGAAAGCCCCATGCGGTCACAAGGAGAACATACAAACTCCACACACAGACAGCATCCACGGTCAGGATCAAACCCAGGGCTCCGGTGCTATAATACAGCAGCTCTACCCGCTACACCATTTGACCTCACCAAACCTAGATCCACCCCTCCTAATCCCTCCAGATCTCTGCGCTCTTGCAATTGTGCCCTCTTGCGTATCCTCAAATACTTCCACTCCTGTTGGATACCTCTTCAGCGGTCTTGCTACTGGGCTCCCCGAGTCCTCTCTGTCTCCCACTCTGCCTCTCTTTCTCTCCATGAATGCGCTCCATTTCCGAAGAGTTAAACCAACTCCTTTGACCCATCTTTTGGGCACCTTGTTTCTCAACACCTTCTGACCAGACCTGGTCCTCGCTAAAGTGTAGAAACAAGGCAGCATCTCTGGAGAAAAGGGGATGGGCGATTTCTGGTCAAGACCTTTCTTCAAAGTAATAGGCGTCGTTTAGGGTCTGAAGAAGGGTCCAGATTCAAAACGTCACCAAAGATGCTGCCTATCCCGCTGAGTTACACCTGCACTTTGTCTCTTTCCTCGACTGTAGCGTGATGAGTTTTAATCTGCATTCAGGTGCTTTATAAATGTGGTAGTTTCAACTGATGCAGGTTAGTTCTCAGTGGATGAAGCTTCAAGACTGAATTCCACATTGAGCTGGAACTCTGCAACCTCCCAGTGTCATGTCAATGTGTAGTAGGGCCCATCTTGAAATGGTGCCAACTCCAACAGTTAGGACCTGTCTCCAATGGTCATCTCTCTGGCACAGGAACACAACTGTGGACCGGGTAGGGAACACTAATGCCTCAGGTAACATGACCACACTCAGCATGTTGAAGATCAGTAGAGAGGATGACAGATAATTTGGGGGATGTGTTTGCCACAGGCAACAATAGAATGAATTAAGAGAGCAAAGGGGCTTGTGGAAACTGCCACAGGAAAACTTTCTTTATGCGGAATGGCTAATTTGGGCAACAGAGAGCATAGAAACAGGCCCTTCGGCCCACCTTGTCCATGCTATATTGGACTGGACACATTTATCTGCATTTGGCCCATATCCTTCGAAGCCCATCAACATCTCCTTCCCCTCTGTTATCAGGCTTCTGAACTGTCCTTCCATAGGCCTGGGTACTGTCCGATTTATCTCTAGCCCATGGCGGACTTTGGACTTTGTCTCTGGAACTGATGAGCTTCAATGCTGAGGACTATATTCTGCTCTCTGGATCTTCCCCCTTCACTCTACTCATTGTACTTGAGTTTGACTCGATTGTATTTATGTGTAGTGTTCATGCATAATGAATCATAGCAGCAGAATTAGTCATTCGGCCCATCGTCTACTCCACCATTTAATCATGGCTGATCAATCTTTCCCTCTCAACTCTTCTCCCCATAACCCCTGACGCCCTTACTAATCTAAAATCTGTCAATCTCCGACTTAGAAATATCCATTGACGGCCTCCACAGCCGTGTGCAGCAATGAATTCCACAGATTCACCACCCTCCGACTAAAGACATTCTTCCTCATCTCCTTTCCAAAGGTACGCTCTTTTACTCTCAGGCTATGTCCTCTGGTTCTAGACTCTCCCACTTGAGGAAACATCCTCTCCACATCCACTCTATCCAGGCGTAGATCTGGCCTGACCAGGTCTATTATGTTTGGATACCATGCAGAAACAAAGCTTTTCACTTTACCTCGGTACACGGGGCAATAACAAACCTAAACCCATTGTATCCATATACCTGTCCATATGCTTCTTTAAAGTAGTGATTGTATCCATTTCCCTAGCTTCCTCTGGCAGCTTGTTCAAGATATGACCCATGATTACACCAGACCCTTCAGTAGTATTGGGAGGTGATTACTCAGTGACGTCACTGCGTCCATATCTCCAGTATGAAGGGAATTCAAGGCCCTGCCCTGAATTTCCCACTAATGACCCCCCCATCGGCACAGTTCCACTAGGAACTCTGAAATCTTTGCCAAGCCTGGCATGAGGGTGCCAATCCACGGGGCAAGAGCCCTCAGTAATACCTACTATTGTTGCCTGTGGGAGGGCGGAAAGCGAAAGGGAGGGAGGTGAAGGGGGTTTGAGACCAGATCATTGGGTAAGATCACCGTCTGATGCCACTATTCTACGGATCAGATTCTGGGTGAAGCCCCCAGCACACTGCGCCCTCCCTCCTGCTGCCATCGACACCTACCCCAATCCCAACACAAACCGTGGAGAGCTGTAACGTTTGCTTCCTCTCTGGAAACGGGGGGGTGTCCTTTGCTTATTTTTAAGCACTCCGATCCTTAGAGGGAAGAGGGGGGAGGGGGGGAGAGGGAAGAGGGGGGAGGGTGGAGAAGGGGAGGGGAGAGGGAGGGGGTAGAGAGAGAGAGAGAGAGAAGGGGGAGAGGGGGGAGGGAAGAGAGAGAGAGAGGGGGGGAGAAGAGAGAGAGAGAGAGAGGGGGAGAAGAGAGAGAGAGGGGGGGAGGAGAGAGAGAGAGAGAGGGGGGGCGGAGAGAGAGAGAGAGAGGGGGGGAGGAGAGAGAGAGAGAGAGAGAGAGGGGGGGACGAGAGAGAGAGAGAGAGGGGGGGAGGGGGGGGAGAGAGAGGGGGGGGAGGAGAGAGAGAGAGGGGGGAGAGAGAGAGAGAGAGAGAGGGGGGGAGGAGAGAGAGAGAGAGAGAGGGGGGAGGAGAGAGAGAGAGGGGGAGGAGAGAGAGAGAGAGAGAGGGGAGGAGAGAGAGAGAGAGAGAGAGAGAGAGAGAGAGGGGGGGAAGAGAGAGAGAGGGGGGGAGAGAGAGGGGGGGAGAAGAGAGAGAGAGAGGGGGAGAGGGAGAGGGGGAGAGAGAGAGAGGGAGAGAGAGAGAGGGGGAGAGAAAGAGGGTGAGAGAAAGAGGGAGAGAGAAAGAGGGAGACAGAGAGGAGGGGGGGGTCAGTGGTGATGGGTGTTTGGGACGGGGTGTTGCAGTCGTACCTTGGGATGGTGGGACAAGGGACCGTGCTGCTGCGGGAGAGGTGGTGAGTGGTTTGCCCACGGCTGTGCGTGTGCGTGTTTGGAAGGCAGGGGCTGGAATGGATGCTGGGTACTGGGCTGGAGGGAGGGAAGGGGTGGGTTGGAGTGTGGGGTGCTGATGGAACGGAAGATGGGGATGTGGACAGGCATTAAGGGGTGCATCAGGTTGCGGTCGGCAGCTAGCACAGAGCGTAACCCCCCTTCGGGCTGGGAGTGGAAGCATCGGTCTGGGGACCACCCCTCCGGGGAGGGTGAGCGAACCCTCAAACTCTCAAAATAGCCCGACTCCGGCTCAATCTCCAGCCTCAGCGTCGGGCTGTACCTCAGTGACCTGACGTTGTCCTCATGGGAGGTCAGGGAGGAGTCTGATGACCAGTGGGGGGAGAGGGGGCCCGGGGAGAGGAAGACGGAGGAACCAGTGGAAGAGCTAGCAGGGCTGTGGCGGGAGAACTGAGGGGAGCCGCGGGGTGAGACGTGGGCAGGTGACGGGGGGCCTATGCTCAGATTGGGGGTGCTGGAGCTGAGAGAGGGGCGGGGATGGTGGAGGAGAGTGTGTTGGGCCAGGGGGTCTGTCAGCAGGCCGCTATCTGACGGGGATCTGGGGTTGGAGTGGAAGACATCGTGGTCAGCGGATGGGGTGAAGGTGAGGTGAGTGGAGGAGGGAGGGGAGAGGTCCATCTCCAAAGACCTGCCCTCCCCCCACTGAGATGTCTGCTCCTCGTGTTGGGAGTCCAGTCCGATGGCGGGAATCCTCGCCCGTTTCTGCACTGCGCCGCTGGCCGTGAGGGTGAATTGGTAATCAGGCTGCCCGCCCTTTTGCCTCACCTCCCGACCGTGCTGCATCTCAAAGCTATGTTCCTCCACATCCTGACTGTCGGGAGTCTTTACTTTCTTTTTCACCACACCGTCCGGTCCAAAGTCGAACACGTATCCCAGCGACGCTCTCGGCTTGCCCGGCGTCCTCTTCGACTGCTTCGGCAACTTGCCCTCCGGTGCCGTGGGGTCAGGCTGCGACTTGGGAGCGCCTTGCCTCGGGTTCTCGCCAAGGTTGGACCTCGCCCTCTCGCCTTGCCAGGGGTACTGGGGGGCGGCGGACAGACTTGTCGGACGCACGTGGGGACCCGGCGGCAACCGGCCAGAGTCGGTCGGGTCCCCCGAGATGTCATTGAACGAGTTGGACCTCGTACACAACTGGTCCTGTTTGGCCATGCGCTGCGGGGAGTTACTGTGTGACCGCCGCTGAACCTGAATCAGGGCGAAAACATTTACTCATTCACAACTTAAACACACACAATCCCCTCCAGAGCCGGGCTGGAGAGCAAAAATGGCGTGACAGGTAGACAGGGTGGTGGAGAAGGCGTTCATCAGTCAGGATCTTGAGCAGAGAAGTTGAACGTTATAGTGGCGGTTATAGGAAGCACAGTAGTAGGTATAGGTGTCTGAAAACTGTAACGCCCAGGATCAGGAGCAGCTTCTTTACAACAATCAGGCTATTAAACACTATAACCTCCAAAGAGACTTCACTGACTTGGGAACTCTCTGCCACAGAGGGTAGTCGAGGCCAGTTCATTGGCTATATTTAAGAGGGAGTTAGATGTGGCCCTTGTGGCTAAGGGGACCAGAGGGTATGGAGAGAAGGCAGGTACGGGATACTGAGTTGGATGATCAGCCATGATCATATTGAATGGCGGTGCAGGCTCGAAGGGCCGAATGGCCTACTCCTGCACCTAATTTGTATGTTTCTATGAGCATCATCTTTTGACTTTTTTGCACTATTATTGAATATTTATTTGTCTGTTTTTTTATATGCACGAAATGTTTTTGTTATTTATTGTGGTATTTACAGTCTACTATGTTCACATATCTGTTGTGCCGCTGCAAGTAAGAATTAAATTGTTCCGTTTTGGGACATATGACAATAAAACACTCTTGACTTGAATTGTACAAGACCTTGATGAGGCTGCATTTCAAGTTCAAGTTACATTTATGGTCACATACACCAATTGGTGCAGTGAAATTTGAGTTACCATGCAGCAGACAAATAAAATAAAATGAACACAACACTAGAATTTAACATCCCCACAGCCGAATCAACGTTTCCCACTGTGGGGGAAGGCAATCATGTTCAGTTATTGTGTTCAGTTTTGGTCTCCTCTGCTATGGGAAAGATGGCATTCAGCTGGAAAGTGTGCAGAGTAGATTTACGAGGATGTTGCCACAACTCGAGGGCCTGAGCTACAGGGAGAGGTTAGGGAGAGGATGGGACTTTGTTCCTTGGAGCGCAGGAGGATGATGGGTGATCTTATAGAGATGTATAAAATCATGAGAGGAATTGATACGAAAGAGGTACAGTCTGTTACCCAGACTGAGGGGATCAAGAACCAGAGGACATAGGTTTAAGAGGGGAAAGATTTAATAGAGCCAGTTTTTCACTCAAGAGGGTGGCCTCCCAACACGAGGAGCAGACATCTCAGTGGGAGGAGGGCAGGTCTTTGGAGAGCAGGTCCCTGTACCCATCCGAATATCTTTTAAATGGTGCTATAGTATGTGTCTCAAACACCTCCTCCAGCAGCCCACACACTGACCCAGTGCCCACACCTAGTGGCCACACACTGACCCAGTGCCCACACACTGACCCAGTGCCCACACACTGACCCAGTGCCCACACCTAGTGGCCACACACTGACCCAGTGCCCACACACTGACCCAGTGCCCACACACTGACCCAGTGGCCACACACTGACCCAGTGCCCACACACTGACCCAGTGGCCACACACTGACCCAGTGCCCACACATTGACCCAGTGCCCACACTGACCCAGTGCCCACACCTAGTGGCCACACACTGACCCAGTGCCCACACATGGACCCACTGCCCACACATTGACCCACTGCCCACACATGGACCCAGTGCCCACACACTTAGTGCCCACACATTGATCCAGTGCCCACACACTGACCCAGTGCCCACACACTGACCCAGTGCCCACACACTTAGTGCCCACACCTAGTGGCCACACACTGACCCAGTGCCCACACCTAGTGGCCACACATGGACCCAGTGCCCACACACTTAGTACCCACACACTGACCAAGTGCCCACACACTGACCCAGTGCCCACACACTTAGTACCCACACACTGACCAAGTGCCCACACACCACTGCCCACACACTGACCCAGT
The DNA here is from genome assembly GCF_010909765.2 of Amblyraja radiata. Taxonomy (NCBI): domain Eukaryota; kingdom Metazoa; phylum Chordata; class Chondrichthyes; order Rajiformes; family Rajidae; genus Amblyraja; species Amblyraja radiata. The sequence goes on from NC_045968.1 coordinate 34,668,536, forward strand.
GCCCACACACTGACCCAGTGCCCACACTGACCCAGTGCGACCCAGTGCCCACACACTGACCCAGTGCGACCCAGTGCCCACACACTGACCCAGTGCGACCCAGTGCCCACACACTGACCCAGTGCCCACACATTGACCCAGTGCCCACACACTGACCCAGTGCCCACACATTGACCCAGTGCCCACACATTGACCCAGTGCCCACACTGACCCAGTGCGACCCAGTGCCCACACACTGACCCAGTGCCCACACATTGACCCAGTGCCCACACATTGACCCAGTGCCCACACATTGACCCACTGCCCACACATTGACCCAGTGCCCACACATGGACCCAGTGCCCACACATTGACCCAGTGCCCACACATTGACCCAGTGCCCACACATTGACCCACTGCCCACACACTGACCCAGTGCGACCCAGTGCCCACACACTGACCCAGTGCCCACACAGACGAGTGCGTACCTCCTTGGCCCAGGCGGGTTTATCGCTGACGTTGAGGCTCTCCTTGAAGTGGTAGGGGGGCTTCTTGTCGCCGCTCCTGTTGTCGAGCTGCTGCTGCTGCAGTGACACCAGGTAGGCCCGCTCCTGTTGCAGCTGTCTCTGTAACCGCTCGGCCTGCCGCTGCTCCTCCAGCTGCTTCCGCTTGTACTCCTGCACCACCACACCAGGGGATCAAGGTGAGTGGTGGTCACGATGAGGGAGGGGTCATGATGGGGGGGGGGGGGGCTCACGGTGAGGGAGTGTCGGTGAGGGAGGGTCACGGTGAGAGGGCTCACGGTGAGGGAGGGTCGGTGAAGGTGGATCACGGTGATAGGTCGGGTCCCATTCATCCCGTCCCATTCATTCGTCCTTGGGACGACAGATGGCACAATGGGCTAAGTGTTCGGCTGGCAACCGGAAGGTAGCCGGTTCGAATCCCGCTTGGAGTGCATACTGTCGTTGTGTCCTTGGGCAAGACACTTCACCCACCTTTGCCTGTGTGTGAATGTGTGTGAATGTGTGTGAGTGATTGGTGGTGGTCGGAGGGGCCGTAGGCGCAGAATGGCAGCCACGCTTCCGTCAGTCTGCCCCAGGGCAGCTGTGGCTACAGAAGTAGCTTACCACCACCGAGTGTGACTGAGGAGTGAATGAATAATGCGATGTAAAGCGCCTTGAGTATTAGAAAGGCGCTATATAAATCCCATCCATTATTATTATTATTATTATCCCGTCTCACCCAAACCCGTCCCGTCTAACCCAGAGCAACATGCACAGCGCTGATGGGCCAAACTAGACTTAGTTTAGTTTGGAGATACACCATGGAAACAGGCCCGTGGGCCCACCAAGTCCAAGCCAATCGTCGATCACCCTTTCACACTTTCTCATCCACTCCCTACACGATAGGGACAATTTACAGAAGCCAATTATCCTACAAACAAAATTATCCTATAATTATCCTACAAACAAAAAGAGTGGAATTCTCTGCCTCAGGTGGAGGCCGGTTCTCTGAATGCTTTCAAGAGAGAGCTAGATAGGGCTCTTAAAAATAGCGGAGTCAGGGGATATGGGGAGAAGGCAGGAACGGGGTATTGATTGGGGATGATCAGCCATGATCACATTGAATATTGTCTATTGTCTAAACCCACACGTCAAACCCACATGTGTAAACCTACGTGGTCACATGGAGAACCTGCAAACTCCACACAGACAGCTTCCAAGGTCGTGATCAAACGTGGGTCTCCGGGGCCACGAGGCAGCGACACTACCTGTTGCGCCACTGTGCCAAGGGGTGCACGCATTTGCCTATCAACCCCCCCCCCCCACCTGTATTCATCTATCACTTGCCATGCTTTATCCCCACTTCTCTTTTACAGCTTTTGGTCCCCTACTCCATCCGTCTGAAGAAGTGTCCCAACCCAAAACATCGCCTGTCCATTCCCTCCACAGATGCTGCCTGACCTGCTGAGTTCCTCCAGCACATGTCTTTCACTCAGAATCCCATCAATTAAAAGAACATCTAAGTGCTCGCACTGCAAGATAAATTATGTTCAAAATTGCTTTTCCTGAGAGTTGACAGATTTCACACCGTTTCTCTGAAGCGGTGGAGGTTGAGTAGAGAAGTATATAAAGTTGTGAGAGGCATAGATAGAGTAGACAGGCTGAACCTTTATCCCCCCCCCAGAATGAAATATCAAAGACTAGAGGGCACAGCATTAAGGTGAGAGGGGCAATGTTTCAAGGAGATGTGCAGGGATAGTTTTTATTTCCACAGAGGGTGGTGGGTGCCAGGAATGGTGGTGGAGGCAGATACAATAGTGGTGTTTAAGAGGCCTTTGGATATGGATATGCAGGTAATGGAGGCGTATGGATGTACAGTGCCCTCCATAATGTTTGGGACAAAGACCCATCATTTATTTATTTACCTCTGTACTCCACAATTAGAGACTTGTAATAGAAACAAATCACATGTGGTTAAAGTGCACATTGTCAGATTTTAGTAAAATCCTTTTGTATACATTTTGGTTTCACCATGAAGAAATTACAACAGTGTTTATACATAGTCCCCCCATTTCAGGGCACCATAATGTTTGTGACACAGCAATGTCATGTAAATGAAAGTAGTCTTGTTTAGTATTTTGTTGCATATCCTTGCGATTCATCGACATCACCAGTTGCTGGGTGTCTTCAGTAGTGATGCTCTGCCAGACCTATATTGCAGCCATCTTTAGCTTATGCTTGTTTTGGGGGCTTGTAAAATGCATGCCCAATTGGGTTCAGATCAGGTGATTGACTTGGCCACTCAAGAATTGACCATTTTTTAGCTTTGAAAAACTCCTTTGTTGCTTTAGCAGTATGTTTGGGATCATTGTCTTGCTGTAGAATGAACCGCCGGCCAATGAGTTTTGAGGCATTGTTAGAACTTGAGCAGATAGGATGTGTCTATACACTTCAGAATTCATTATGCTACTACCATCAGCAGTTGTATCATCAATGAAGATAAGTGAGCCAGTACCTTCAGCAGCCATACATGCCCAGGCCATAACACCCCCACCACCATGTTTCACAGATGAGGTGGTATGCATTGGATCTTGGGCAGTTCCTTCTCACCTCCATACTTTGCTCTTGCCATCACTCTGATACAAGTTAATCTTCGTCTCATCTGTCCACAAGACCTTTTTCCAGAAGTGGTTGCTCCTTTAAGTACTTCTTGGCAAACTGTAACCTGGCCATCCTATTTTTGCGGCTAACCAGTGGTTTGCATCTTGCAGTGTAGCCTCTGTATTTCTGTTCATGAAGTCTTCTGCGGACAGTGGTCATTGACAAATCCACACCTGACTCCTGAAGAGTGTTTCTGATCTGTCGGACAGGTGTTTGGGGATGTTTCTTTATTATAGAGAGAATTCTTCTGTCATCAGCTGTGGAGGTCTTCCTTGGCCTGCCAGTCCCTTTGCGATTAGTAAGCTCACCAGTGCTCTCTTTCTTCTTAATGATGTTCCAAACAGTTGATTTTGGTAAGCCTAAGGTTTGGCTGATGTCTCGAACAATTTTATTCATGTTTCTCAGTCTCATAATGGCTTCTTTGACTTTCATTGGCACAACTTAGGTCCTCATGTTGATAAACAGCAATAAAAGTTTCCAAAGGTGATGGAAAGACTGGAGGAAAGACTAGGTGCTGAGAGCTCTCTTATACCTGCATTAAGGAGGCAATTAAACACACCTGAGCAAGTACAAACACCTGTGAAGCCATGTGTCCCAAACATTATGGTGCCCTGAAATGGGGGGGACTATGTATAAACACAGCTGTAATTTCTACATGGTGAAACCAAAATGTATAAAAATACCTTTTAATAAAATCTGACAATGTGCACTTTAACCACAGGTGATTTTTCTTCTATTACAAATCTCAAATTGTGGAGTACAGAGGTAAATAAGTACATGACGGGTCTTTGTCCCAAACATTATGGAGGGCACTGTGTTTTACACTGATTTTGGGGAGAGGTGGTCAGTAACGTCAATGGTTCCCTCAGGCTCCGGGCCAATACGCGGGGAAACCGGCAGTGGGTTAGTGGGTGATCAACTACAGAGATTCAGTAAATATAGAATTTACTGAAAGTGGTGGGGGGGGGGGGGGGGGGGGGGGGGGGAGGAGAGTGGGGGGGGAGGAGAATGGTAGGGGGGAGAGAGTGGCGGGGAGGAGAGGGGTGGGGAGGAGAGGGGTGGGGAGGAGAGTGGGGGGGGGAGTGGGGGAGGAGGTGGGGGGAGGAGAGTGGAGGGGAGGAGAGTGGAGGGGGAGGAGAGTGGTGGGAGGAGAGTGGTGGGGAGGAGAGTGGGGGGGGGAGAGTGGTGGGGGGGAGAGGTGGGGGGGGGGAGAGTGGGGGGGGGAGAGTGGGGGGGGGAGAGTGGTGGGGGGAGAGTGGTGGGGGGTAGAGTGGTGGGGGAGAGTGGTGGGGGGGGAGAGTGGGGGGGGGAGAGTGGTGGGGGGGGTAGAGTGGTGGGGAGGAGAGTGGTGGGGAGGAGAGTGGGGGGGGGAGAGTGGTGGGGAGGAGAGTGGGGGGGGGGAGAGTGCTGGGGAGGAGAGTGGTGGGGAGGAGAGTGGTGGGGAGGAGAGTGGTGGGGTGAGAGTGGTGGGGAGGAGAGTGGTGGGGGGTAGAGTGGTGGGGTGAGAGTGGTGGGGTGAGAGTGGTGGGGGAGACGGGGAGAATGGTGACGGAGGAGGGAGAGTGATAGAGATGGGACGGTGAGGGTGTGGATGGGTGGAGTTATGGGGGGTTGGAGGGTGGGGTTGCAGGGAGAAACTGATGGGAGGGGGGGGTCATGGTGGGGGGACCTGTCAGGGAGAGATGGGGAATGCAGGGGGAGGGGGGGACGCAGGGAGAGGGGGGCATGCGTTTACCAGTAGCAGAGCTTGCTCCTGCAGGAGCTGGTGCTGCAGGATCTCCAGCTGCCGCTGTTCCTCCTCTAACTGTCGCCTGATGTACTCCTGGCGCAGGGGACAGAGTGAGCGAGAGGGAGGGAGAGAGGGAGAGAGAGATAGAGGGAGGGAGAGAGAGGGAGGGAGAGGGAGAGAGAGAGAGAGAGAGAGAGGGTGGGAGGGAGAGAGAGAGGTTGTGAGGGAGGGAGGGAGAAAACAGGCACGATCAGACACAGAGGAGCAGAGGACAGGCACCACCGAGAGGGAGGAGGGTGGGGGTGCTCAGAAATAAACCCAGCCTCACCCCCAGCCTGGACCCCACCAGAGGGGAGTGAACCGTGATCAAACACCAAGTCACAGCATACAAACACACACACACATGGATGCACACACACACACATCGGGACGACAGATGGCACAATGGGCTAAGTGTTCGGCTGGCAACCGGAAGGTAGCCAGTTCGAATCCCGCTTGGAATGCATACTGTCGTTGTGTCCTTGGGCAAGACACTTCACCCACCTTTGCCTGTGTGTGAATGTGTGTGAGTGATTGGTGGTGGTCGGAGGGGCCGTAGGCGCAGATTGGCAGCCACGCTTCCGTCAGTCTGCCCCAGGGCAGCTGTGGCTACAGAAGTAGCTTACCACCACCGAGTGTGACTGAGGAGTGAATGAATAATGCGATGTAAAGCGCCTTGAGTATTAGAAAGGCGCTATATAAATCCCATCCATTATTCATCATTATTATTATAGATGCACACACAACCACTCACACACAGACAGTCACACAATTGGGCCGCGGAACCGGGGGGGGGGGCCTTTTTTAGCGATCTTCCCCCCGGGAGTTAGCGGCCAGCCCGGCGGATGTACTTTAGTGACCGACATGGATGGTTCAGTGCCTGCAGGAAGCACCAACCTCACCCGTAACACACCGGGTGGGGGTGGGGGGTCAGCAACTCACTGGGTGGGGGTGGGGGGTCAGCAACTCACCACGGTAGGGGCAGGCTGGCGGGCCGGTGAACGTGAGGTGGGGGAGGGTGTGTGGGGTGGGGGGAGAGTGGAGGCTTCCCACACTCACACACGGAGCCGTGTGGAAGCGAGCGATGGGAGGAGGGGCCCGGGGTCTGAGGGCACGAGGTCAAGGGGTCGGACTAATGGAGAAGGCTGCTGACAACCCAACCTTCCTGCTCCTATTTATAGAGGAATCAGGGACAAAAAAACACAGAGAGCTGCCATGTCAAACACTGGCTAACCCCAGATAGATTCCAGGGTCAGCTCTGGTCTCACACCAGGAAGGATGTCAAGAGTTTGTAGCAAAGCCAGAATGGGTGAGCAATGAAAGGTCTCAGTCATGTGTAGACTCGGGCTATTTACGTTGCAGGGGAGGGGAGTACGAGACCGAGAGCATGTTCACAATCCTGTGGTGGAACAAACAAGGAGAAGTTGTTGCAAGAGACGTACAACATGGACTTCGGGTGATCACACCAGAGGCAATCGGCAGAGAGTGGAGAGACAGCGCTTCAGGAGACCCTTCACAAAGAGGGCTGGGCCGAGCACCGAAGGGGAAACCTTGTAAAATTCTGGGAAGAACGGTAAGGCAATAGGGGAGATAGACACAAAATGCTGGAGTAACTCAGTAAGGCAGCATCTCTGGAGAAAATGAATGGGTGACGTATCGTTTCGGGTTGGGACCTTTCTTCAGAAATGCTGCCTGATCCATTCAGTTACTCAAGCATTTTGCTTCTATTTTCGGTATAAACCAGCGTCTGCAGTTCCTTCCTACACAAGGTAAAAGGGGACCTAGGAGAGTGCTTGTTCAAAGAGACGGACTAGGCTCAATGGGCCAAATGGCCTCCACCGAGCGCACCCATCGACTCCAGCAGCAATATTGGTGCCAACTCCACACCTCCCTGCATGCCAACATCGCCAGCGCAACACAACCCCTCTTGCCCAACACCACCCTCCCGCCCCAACACCCCTCTCTTCCCCCCCACCACGGAGTACCCCACCCACCCGGGGTGCTCTTCCCTCCCTTGGGTCATGGGGTACTACGTGTACCACCCCGTCTCACTGACCCTGAGCCCCGCACCCGGGGCAGTCCCGCCATCACTCTGTCCATCTACACGCCCGGAAACGCAGCGATAAACAGAGCGGGCACGGGTGCCCAGTACCTCAGTGACCTGTCGCCCACCTACCTGGTACCCGGTGACAGGTGTCCCAGGTAGGTGGGGGATATATTCCTCCACTTATGGGGGGGATATATCCCCCCATTTTTTGATGTGGGGGATGGCCTGTATTATTATTCCCCAGTTTTTTAATAATCACCTGCTCCTATCTCTCACGTAGGCCCTACATTATCTTAAAAATACTTCAAACAAAAACATTGAAATCATACTTCCACAATGCACTAAACGAGATTTTAATACATCAAATTTCAAAAAGTCCCTACTGTGGGACCCTCTCCCACGCCCTCCTCCCCCCCCCCCCCCGAGGCCGTTGATCAGTGATCGCTCAGCCCCCCCACTTTCAAAAACGCTCTGCGGCCCCTGACACAGTCACACAAACATACACAGTCACAGACAGTCACACACACACACACACAATCACTCACACACACAGGCTCACACACGCACACAGTCACATAGGTTAACCCAAGCATTCCCTTTCACTACTAATCTGTCAAGGCAAGTTTTGAAACCTTGTATTTCAGAAAGCCCTGTGTAAAAGAATGGACATCAACCACAGATCCTAGGAGAATGATCCCAGGAATGATCGGGATGACATATGTTGAGCATTTGGCCCTGTACTGGGCCTGTACTTGCTGGTGTTCAGTAGGATGAGGGGGAAACCTCATTGAACCTTACTGAAGAGTGAAAGGCCTGAATAGAGTAAACGTGGTTTCCAAATAGTGGGAGAGTCCAGGACCAGAGGCCATAGCTTCAGAATAAAAGAACGTGCCTTCAGAAAGGGGATGAGGAGGATGGTGAATCTGTGGAATTAATTGCCACAGAAGGCCGTGGTGACCGGCATTGAGTGTTTTTAGGGCAGATTCTTGATTAGTAAGGGTGTCAGGGGTTAGGGGAGAAGGCAGGAAAATGGGGTTGAGAAGGAAAGGTAGATCAGCCATCAACTAGAGAGCAGTCCTCCTGACCTCCCATCTACTTCATTGGAGACCCTCACGCCATCTTTAATCGGACATTGCCGGCTTTACCTTGCACTAATTGTCATTCCCTTCATCATGTATCTGTACACCGCCGATGGCTCGATTGTAATCATGTATAGTCTTTCTGTTGACTGGTTAGCACGCAACAAAAACATTTCACTGTACACGTGACAGTAAACTAAACTCAAACTCACCTGCTCCCTCTCCGCCTTACGCCTCTCCTCCTCCCGCTGCAACTTCTCCATCTCCTCGAACCTCCTCTTCTGCTCGCGCTCCTGCTGCTTCCGAAACTCCCGCTCCCTCCTTTGTTGCTGGATCACCGGGGGGGGGGGGGGGGGGGGGGGGAGAGAAACCCAGGGTCAGCCGGGGTCAGGGGCCAAAGGTCAGGCATCCATCCTCCCCCCACCCGTTGACCACAAACAAACTTTCACCTTTTCGAGCCGCCGTTGATGCTCCCTCCCTCCCTCCTTCACGCCTCTACTCCCTCCCCCCTCCCACCCCGCCTCTCCCTCCCCCTCCCTCCCCGCCTCTCCCCTTCCCTGTCTCTCCCCCCTCACTCCCCCCCCTCCTTCCCTCTCCCTCCCTCCCTCTCCCCCATCCATCCCTCTCCCCCTCCTACCTCCTCCAGCCTGCGTCGTTGCTCTCGCTGCTCCTCGATGCGTTTCTGCCGCTCTGCCAGCAGCTGCCGTTTGTGCTCCTCATTCTCGCGGTGCTGCTCCTGTTGCTGCTGCCGCCGCAGGGCCTCCGACCGCTCCTTGTTGGCCAGTTGCAGCCGCAGAAAGTCCCGGCGCAGGGTCGACTCGCCCGGCAGGTTGACGATCGAGCTGCAGCAGGGAGTGGGTTAGTCACCAGCACCCGCGGACACCCACCTCCCCTCACTCCTCTCCTCCCCGGGTGGGGGTCAGTCACCACTGCCCTCCGCCCAGCCCAGCCCAGCAGTGGGGGAGGGGGGGGACAACAACCTCCTCTGCCAGAGCGCCCCAATACCGCTGGCCCACAGGCCCCTACTATACACCCAATGGTCCCAATGATTCCAATGAGTCAATGGTCTCAATGATCTTAATGGCCTACGGGTGCTGTCTTTACGGAGTTTGCATGTTCTCCCTGTGACCGCGTGGGTTCATCGGGTGATCCGGTTTTCTCCCACATTCCAAAGACGTGCAGGTTTGTGGGTTAATTGGTTTTGGTAAATATTGTAAATTGCTCCCAGTGTGTAGGATAGTGCTGGTGGACGGGGGTCGGCATGGTGGGCCGAAGGGCCTGTTTCCGCGCTGTATCTCTAAAGTCTACCACAGGCAGCTACCTGCCCAATGCGTCCACTTGCCCCTCTCGTTGCCCCGTTACCTGGGTTCTCCAACATCTCCTTCATCTTCCTCTTCCTCGCTCCCACTGTATTCGTACTCCGTCTCATCTGAAGGGGTGAGGAGAGTCGGGCGTTATGGTCCAGACACAGTTCCATCTACACAGGAGTCAGCGCAGCAAGGCAGCACGGGCAACCGGGGGACATGGGGGTGACTTGGGCACACGGGGAGAACGTGGCCCTCGCGCAAACATTAACGAGCGTTGGGGAGGAAGGGAGTCCAGAGCTCGGGGCTGGGGCAGCTGCAGGCACAATGGCCGACAGGCAGACAGAGAGAGGGAGTCATTCAGGGGCAAGGCAGGTGGGACTGTGGAATTCTCTGCCACAGAAGGTAGTTGAGGCCAGTTCATTGGCTATATTTAAGAGGGAGTTAGATGTGGCCCTTGTGGCTAAAGGGATCAGGGGGTATGGAGAGAAGGCAGGGATGGGATACTGAGTTGAATGATCACCCATGATCATATCGAATGGCGGTGCAGGCTCGAAGGGCCGAATGGCCTACTCCTATTTTCTATGTTTCTATGAGAGGAATGTGGACGGTGTGAGGGAGATGGAAGGGCAAGGGTGATAGAGAGAGCAAGGGAGGGGGAAGGAACGAGGGAGGCGGAGAGGATGGGGAAGGGATAGCGGCAGAAAGGTGGAGAGTGCAAGGGAGATGGAGGGTGGAGGGACTTTGAATCAATCCCTGGCCTGAGTATGTCCAGTGTGGGCGGAAGTGTGTGTTTGTGAGTGAGGGGTGGGGGAGACAGAGGGGGGATTGAGGCTGAGGTACTGAGCCCTGGGTAGACTTTATCCCATGGAGAGATGAGTGGGACATAGGGAGTGGGAGCATGGATCAGGAGAGGTCTGGGACTGTCAGTGACAGGGGCCACTGACTGGCCCCAGGATCTCGGGCAGGGACTCCGATGTATCGGTCTCTCGCCTCCCCCCCCCCCCCCCCCCCCCCCCCCCCCCCCCCCCCCCCCCCCGCGCCCAGCACTTTCTCCCCCCGCCGTTTCTTGGTCCTGTCGATGTGGTCTTTGAGCTGTATCCGGACCTGCCTCTCGTTGGGCTGGTCTCTGATGAAGGGGTGCTTCAGCAACTGGTCGGTGGCAGGACGCTGCCCGTGGTTCTTCACCAGACACCCCTCGATGAACGACACAAACTTCTTCGACCTGGGGAGGCAGTGAGAGACGATGTTAGCGGAAGACGCGATGGGGTACGGAGAGATCTCCATCTGCAGTCCATCCACACCAACTTGGACATCCCATAACGTCCCGGTCGCCCACGCCAGCAGCAATTGTGCTCTGGTGGAAATGGTTGAAAGCTTCAAGTTGCTAAAATCCTCAATATCAACAACAATCTGTCCTGGACTACGGCCAACAATGCCAGCCAACTCCCCAACTCATCCTTATATTCGCATCCTTGCATCCCTCTCGTCGGCATACCTCTCCCAGCCAACAATGGGCCATTGTGGGCTCCACCCTTGTTGAGGTCAACTGTTGCCCTCCCTGATTTGTTCTGGCCTTTTCTCGCCTCCTGCTTTCTACCCCCCCCCTCCACCTCTATCTTTCAGTCTGAAGAAGGGTCTCGACCCGAAACGTCACCTATTCCTTTTCTCCGGGGACGCTGCCTGACCCACTGACTTACTCCAACATTTTGTGCCTATCCGGTATAAACCAGCATCTGCAGTCACTCTACTTCCTCAGAAGACGATGGGAGTTGGGCATGTTGCCAACGATTCTGACCAACGTGGAAAGCATCCTATCGGGTTGCATCACAGACTCCCCACCATCGACTCCATCTACACCTCACGCTGCCTCGGGAAAGCAGCAGACATAATCAAAGACCGCTCACCATTCCCTCTTCTCACCTCTCTCGTCGGGGATCAGATACAAAAGTGCGCACCATCACTTGCCCGCTGTTATTAGACTACTGAACAGTCCTTCCTTAAGTTAGTGGGTGTCTCGATCTTCCAACCAATACAATAAACCAATACTCTTCTGTGCCAATTCTCCATAGCCCAGAATTCTGAAAATGTTACCAATCTTCACTCTGTACGTTCTGGCCTCCACAACCCAGGGATAGTTTAATTTAGTTCAATTTATTGTCACGTGGACCGAGGTACAGTAAAAAGCGAAGATGGACACAAAATGCTGGAGTAACGTCAGCGGGCCAGGCAGCATCTCTGGAGAGAAGGAATATGTGATGTTTCGTGTGAAAATCTTTCTGTTGCATGCTAACCAGTCAGCAGAAAGACTATACATGATTACAATGGGGCAGTCCACAGTGTACAGATACAGGATGAAGGGTATAATGTTTATTGCAAGATAAAATCCAGTAAATGATAGTCTGAAGGTCTCCAATGAGGTAGGTGGGAGGTCAGAACCACTCTCTTGTTGGTGATGGAAATGGTTCAGTTGTCTGATGACGGCGGGGACAATCTGTCCCTGAATCTGGAGGTGTGCGTTTTCACAGTTCTGTACCTCTTGCCTGATGGGAGAGGGGAGAAGAGGGAGTGGCTGAGGTGAGACTCGTCATTGATTATGTTGGTGGCTTTGCCGAGGCTGTGTGAAATGTGGATGGAGTCGATGGAGGAGGTTGGTTTGTGTGGTTGGATGCGAGAGGTTCCTTCATACATTAGTTTTAAATTACCGCTCCATAACCTTGTAACTCCCTCCCACAAGTGGAGGCATCTCACCATCTCTCCCGTCACACCCCTCTGGTTCATGTGTGTTTCAGTGAGATCGCCCCTCGATCCAAAGGTCACAGATCCCATCCCTATAGCCACGGGTGATAGGTCAGCCCTCTCATCCCAGAGCTATCCCAGACACACAACGTGAACTTGGCCCAGGCAAGATCTGCTCTACCACCGAGCCACCAGGAGGTGCCACTACCAGAGCCGGGCACTGCGGGCACCATACTCACCACTTCTTGGACTTCAACCGAGGCGGTGGGTTCCTCGGGATGAGGAAGAGTGCCCTCATTGGATGCATGTCACACAGAGCTGCAGGCGATAGCAACAGGTGGGGGGGGAGAGAGACAGAGGGGGGGATGGGTTTGGAGGGGAGGAAGGAGAGAAAGGGTAAAGTGGGGAGGAGAGAGGGTTGAGAGAGCAAAGTGGGGGGGGGGGGGGGGCGAGGGCGAAAGGGTGAGAGGGATAGACAGAGAATGGGGGCAGAAAGAGAGGATTGGCAAGAAAGAAGGAAGTTTGGGATGATTGGGGAAGATAATGAAGGGAGAGAGAAGGGTGGCATGAGAGCCAAGGATGGTGTGTGAGAGAGAGAGGAAGACAGTGTGGAAAGGGGTTGAGCAAGAAAGGGGTGGGGTGAGTGAGAAAGGGGAGGGGTGAGTGAGAAAGGGGAGGGGTGAGAGAGAGTGGGAGGGGCAGAAGAGGAAAGGAGGGGGGTGAGAGGGAGGGAGAAGCGAGACAGAGAAGGAGTGGTGAGACAGAGGGGGGTGAGAGGGAGAGATGGGTGAGAGAGAGGTGTGGCGAGACAGATGGAGGAAGGGGGGCGGGGGTGAGAGAGAGGAGTACATTAGAACACGGACACTGAGCCAATCTTTGAGTCGGTCTGATTGTGTGCTCGGAATAATTCGATGCACATTCTAACTGCCTGATCCTATTCCAGTGGGGTGGTCAGACGTTACATATAAACCAGGACACGTAGGGTTAGCAGATTTCATCCCATGACATTATTTTTACACTGGAGTTGGGAATTAAATTACCACAAGACTTACAGAGGCCAATTAACCGACAAACCCACACGTCTTTGGGATGTGGGAGAAAACCGTAGCACCCGGAGGAAACCTAGGCAGTCACAGGAAGAACGTTCAAACTCCATACACAGGCAACACCCATAGTCAGGATCGAACCCGGGTCACAGTCGGCTGCGGAGGCCAAGGCAATGGATGTTTCAAGGCGGAGGTTGACAGGTTCTTGATTGGTAAGGGTATCAGGGGTTATGGGGAGAAGGCAGGAGAATGGGGTTGAGAGGGAAAGATCGATCAGCCATGATTGAACGGCGGAGTAAACTTGATGGGCCGAATGGCCTAATTCTGCTCCTGAGCCTATGAACTCCACCAGCTGCCTGTGGGCTTCCCGGGCTGTGTTCTCAAGTGAGGAGACAGGCTGAGACATTGGCAGAGGGAATCGCGCAATGCATGGAGTCGGGCAGCGGGGAGCACGGCCAGCTGGCGGGTGGCTGGAACATCGCACGAGCGGCAGCGCACGGATACGGGGGAGGGTCGGGAGGGACTTACGTGGAGCTCCTTCTGCCATCTCCATGGCTGTGATTCCAAGCGACCACAAGTCACTCTGTCAACAGAGAACAGGAGCAGGTAAAGCAGCAAAAATTACATCCCAGGGTGAAGAGAGAGTCAAGAGTGTTTAGTTGTCACATGTACCAACAACAGATCTACGGGACTCTTAAGTTTATTGTTACATGTACCTGGCACAGTGAAAAGCTTTTAAGAACGAACTGCAGATGCTGGAAAATCGAAGGTACACAAAAATGCTGGAGAAACTCAACGGGTGTAGCAGCATCTATGGAGCGAAGGAAATAGGCAACGTTTCCTATTTCCTTCGCTCCATAGATGCTGCTGCACCCGCTGAGTTTCTCCAGCATTTTTGTGTACCTACAGTGAAAAGCTTTATGTTGCATGCTCTCCAAACAGATGAGATATCAGTGTAGATAAATACAATCAAGACAAACTCAAATACAACGGGTAGTGCAAAGGGTAAGAAACAGTGCAGAATATAGTTCTCAGCACTCAGCTCCATAGACAAAGTCTAAGGTCTGCAGAGGCTCAGAGTACAGCGCCAAGGAATTGCAGATGTTGTTTTACAATAAAAGACGCAAAGTGCTGGAGTAACTCAGCGGGTCAGGCACCATCTCCGGAGAACATGGACAGATGACGTTTTGGGTCAGGACCCGTCTTTAGACTGATTCTCACCAAAGTCGAATTCTTACAAGGATGTTGCCAGGACTCAAAGGCCTGAGCTACAGGGAGAGGTTGTGGGGGTTGGACAGGCTAGATGCAGGAAGATTGTTCCCGATGTTGGGGAAGTCCAGGACAAGGGGTTTGAGGATAGAGGGGAAATCCTTTAGGACCGAGATGAGAAAAACATTTTTCACACAGAGAGTGGTGAATCTCTGGAACTCTCTGCCACATTAGGTAGTTGAGGCCAGTTCATTGGCTATATTTAAGAGGGAGTTAGATGTGGCCCTTGTGGCTAAAGGGATCAGGGGGTATGGAGAGAAGGCAGGTACAGGATACTGAGTTGAATGATCAGCCATGATCATATTGAATGGCCGAATGGCCTACTCCTGCACCTATTTTCTATGTTTCTATGTTTCTATGTTGGCAGGCTCGGACTTTATTCCTTGGAGCACAGGAGGCTAAGGGGTGATTTAGGAAACAAGGAGGTAGCTGCTGTAACCACATTTAAAAGACTCGGACAGATACATGAACAGGAAAGCTTTCGAGGCATGTGGACCAAATACAGGCAAATGGGATTAGCTTAGATGATGCATTTTGGTCGGCATGGATGAGTACAGAGAAAATGTACATGGATGTTGCCAGGACTCGATGGCCTGAGCTACAGGGAGAGTTTGAGCAGGCTAGGACTTTATTCCATGGAGTGCAGGATACAAGCAGATGGGACTAGCTTAGATGAAGCATCCTGGTCAGCATGGAGGAGTTGGGCCGAAGGGCCTGTTACAGTGCTGTATGGTTATGGCTACGACTTACCTTGAAGTCGTAAGTAGCGTCAGGATTCTCGTCGCAGGCGATCACCTCGGGTGCCATCCAGTAGGGTGTGCCGATGAAGGTGTTCCTCCTCCCCACCGTTCGATCCAGCTGTGCGCTCACTCCAAAGTCAACTGCAGCAAAGCGAGACCTGGGCGTTATTACATCGCAACACGTGCAGGAGAGATCCACCAGGACGTTACCTGGGCTTGTGGGCTGGCGTTGTAGGGGGTGGTTGGACAGGCTGGGACTGTTGTCTTTGGAGCGTAGGGGGCCGACAGGTGGCCTTATTGACGTGTACAAGATCATGAGCGGCATGGATAAAGTGAGCGCTCACAGTCTTTTTCCCCAAGGTAGACAATTCTAAAACTAGAGGGCACAGGATTAAGGTTAGAGGGGAGAGATTTAAAAGGGACCTCGGGGGGGCAATCTTTTCACTCAGTCTCCAGTTACTTGCAAAGCGCCCAGGCTCGCATCAGAGCAGATGCCTGTGTGGAGTTTGCACGTTCTCTCTGTGACCGCATGCATTTTCTCCGGGTATTCCGGTTTCCTCCCACATTAGGTTTTTAGATTTAGGTTTAGGCCCCAAAGACGGGCGGGTTTATAGGTTAATTTGCCCTCTGTATAATTACCCCTAGTGCGTAGGGAGTGGATGAGAAGTGAGTTGACATATAACGGGTTTGAACGGGTGACCAATGGTGGGTGTGGACTCAATGGGCCGAAGGGCCTTTTTCCGTGCTGTATCGTCCAATCAATCAATGATGCAAGGTTCACTCACCCAACTTGACCTCAGCGTTCTCCGACAGCAAGACATTCTGACCCTTGATATCACGGTGAATCACCTTGTGCTGGTGAAGATGAGTCAAGCCCTGAAATCACAGGAGATGGAGTTCAGAGGGCGAGGGGCGAGCATCAGGGGAGCGTGGCGGACAATGGAATCATTATCTCATGCCTTCATTGGAGCCAAACATCGCAAGGTTGCAAAAAGTGGTGGACACTGCCCATCATGGGACTGGCCTCCTGATCATCGAAGGGATCTACTGTACAAGAGTCACTGCATCAAAAGGGCAGCCAGCATCATCAGAGGCCCACACCACCCTGGCCATATCACTCCTGCCATCAGAAGGAAGGTACAGGAACGTGAAAACTGTAACACCCAAGTTCAGGAGCAGCTTCTTGCCTACAACCAAGAGGCTATTTACAGAGTACTATGTTTACATCTCTACTGAGCTGCTACAAGTAAGAATTGTATTTGTTCCATTTTGGGATATATGACAATAAAGCATTCTTATCAAACTAAAGCTAACATCGTCACAGATATTAGGACGGATGATCAACACTTGAACAACGAGTGAGGTTTTAATGTGGCAGAAGGGGGGGAGAGAGAGGTGGAGAGGTTTAGGGGGTATTCTCTAGCTCTGAGGAGCTGAAGAGGTAGTTACCAGTGGCAGAGTGAAGGAAGGAGTGGCAGGAGAGACGGGGTACAGGGTAGTGTGCAGAGACGCTGAAAGGCTCTTTCTCTCTCTCTCTCTCTCTCTCTCTCTCTCTCTCTCTCATCGCTCTCAGATAGCAGTGGACAGAGGAGAGGGTGTGTTCTGGTGAGCGGGCCAAGGTGCAACCCCTGCACCCACGGAGGCACAGTGGGGGTCCCGAGGTCGGCTGCGGACGGCGCTCCGTGGCACGGAGGCTGAGCGGTGGCCGCGGGAAGCGAGGGGTCGGTGGAGTGGGCCGCTCTGGGCCTGTGCTCGCTGGAGTTTAGAAGGATGAGGGGAAACCTCATTGAAATGTACCGAAGAGTCAAAGGCCAGGAGAGAGTGGATGTGGAGAGGATGTTACCTCTAGTGGGAGAACCCATGACCAAAGTGCACAGCCTCAGAATAAATGGACGTACCGTTAGAAAGGAGATGAGGAGGAATTGCTTTAGCCAGAGGGTGGTGAATCTATGGAATTCATTGTCACAGAGGGCTGGGGAGGACGTCAATGGGTATTTTTAAGGCGGTGATTAACGGATTCTTAATATGAACAGGTGTCAGGGGATATGGGGAGAAGGCAGGAGAATAGGGCTGAGAGGGAAAGATAAATCGGCCATGATTGAATGGCAGAGTAGACGATGGGCCGAATGGTCTAATTCTGCTGCTATATCGTGTGAGCTGATGAGCGTGCGCACCCGTAGAATCTCGCGGCAGATGTAGGCGATCCACTCCTCCTTCAGCGTGTTGCCTTTGGTGTTCTTGATCAGGTCGGTGACTGAGCCAGCGCCACAGAACTCCATCACCAGCTGCAACACACACACACACACGGGCCGGGCCGGGGCTCAGGCATGGATCCCAGTGGCCAAACCCTCCCCCCCAAACCCCACCCCCAAACCCCAACCCCCCAAACCTCCTCCCCCAAACCCCTCCCCCGAAACCCCACCCCCAAACCCCTCCCCCAAACCCCCACACCCCAAACCCCAAACCCCACCCCCCAAACCCCTACCCCCCAAACCAAAATCCCACCCCCCAAACCTCAGCCCCAAACCTCATGCCCAACCCCCACCCCCCAAACCCAATCTCCCCCACCCCAAAACCCACCCCCACACCCCACCTTCCTGAGCACTTTTTGGTTCTCGGAAGGAGTCGTGACAAGAGTCGTGTGCCGCAATTCTAGGAACTATATTGTGGCGCAGTGATAGAGTTGCTGCCTCTCAGCACCAGAAACCCAGAATCGATCCTGACTACGGGTGCCGTATGTATAGAGTTTGTCCATTCTCCCCGTGACCACGTAGGTCTTCCCCCCACACTCCAAAGATGTACAAGTTTGTAGGTTAAGTGGCTTCTGTGAATTGTAAATTGTCCCTCGTGTGTGGGATAGTGCTGGTGTACGGGGTGATGGCTGGTCGGCGCGGACTCGGTGGGTGGGAGGGCCTGTTTTTACCCAGTATCTCTAAAGTCTATCTCTGAAGAAGGCTGGTGTCTTCCGTGCGCCCGGTCCCTGCGTGTGGGAGAGAGAGCTGAGCATCAGAGGAGGGTGACTCAGTGGCTTTGTGTAGAAACTGTCAGTCCCAGCATAGACTAATCTACAGAGAAGAGCAGCGCTGTGATTAAAAATGACTCACGGATATGTTCCTGATCACCAAACACCATGACCTCACAACCCCATGGGTCTCTAACACCGGAGAGGGGTGGGGGGAGAGAGGGGAGAGAGTGGGGAGGGAGAGGGGGAGGGGGAGAGAAGTGGAAGAGTGGGTAGGGAGGGAGGGGTAGAGGGGTAGGGGGAGTGGTGGAAGAGGGACAGAGGGGTAGGGGGAAGGGGGCGGAGGGAAAGAGGGAAGGGGGTGGGGTAGAGAGGGAAAGGGGATGGGGGTGAGAGGGATGGGGATGGGAGGAGGAGGGGGAGGAGAGGGAGAGGGGTGAGGAGGGAGATGGAGAGGGGGAGGAGAGAGGGGTGGGGGAGGGGGGAGATGGGGTACCACCTCCAGTTTAAATTCCATTTGGAATATTTTGGAGGACCAAGAAACCAAGAACACCGAGCATAACTTCCAAACCCCCCTGTCCTCCCATCAGCCATCATGCATTGTCCACAGTACCACCTCCTGACCATTCATTACAACATAGAACAGTACAGCACAGAAACGGGCCATTCGGCCCACAATGTCTGTGCTCAACACCATGCCAAGTTAAACTGATTTCCCTCGCTTGTACAATTTGTTTCGAGATACAGCATGCAAACAGGCCATTCGGCCCACCATGTGCGTGCTGACCATTGATCACCCATTCACACTAGTTCTTTGTTATCCCACTTTCTCATCCACGAGGGACAATTTACAGAGGACAAATTAACCTGCAAACCCGCATGTCTTTAGGATGTGTGAGGAAACCGGAGCACCCGGAGGAAACCCACGCGGTCACACGGAAACCATGCAATTAACCACTAATTGGAGAACGTCCAATTAATCTACACAACCGCTATGCTTTAAAACAGGTCCATCGGCCCACCCACCGCAGGTAACCCGTCCACACTGAGGGCAATTATACAGAGGCCATTTGATCTCCAAAGCCACCGTGCCCGCGTCGGAGCACCACCCAACGGTGTTGGAGGAGAGGCCCGGTAATCTGCAGCCAGATCCTGCCGTTCACCTGCCGTGGACGAGGGCCCGCCCGGACAGCCCGGCTCGCCCGCCCAGAGAGGAAGGGGTTGCACAGAGGGACGTTCTTGAGCCGACCTACATCTTCCAACCCCGGACTCTGGACAAAGGGCCGTTTTCAAGATGGCGGCGGATGGATGAGAGGATCGATGCCGCCAGGACAACGGGCCTTTAAGGCCAAGATACGACTGTACTCTTAAGAACTTTGAATCTTTGTTAGTGCCAGGTACCTGGTGAATCTTTGTGTACTGTCTCGGGGAAGTCTATTATTACAGGAAAATAATTTTGTGCTTATCTATGATTGTGCTTATCTATAGTATGATTTCACTGGATTCACCTAATCTGAGGAAGGACATTCTTGCCATAGAGGGAGTACAGAGAAGGTTCACCAGACTGATTCCTGGGATGTCAGGACTTTCATATGAAGAAAGACTGGATAGACTCGGCTTGTACTCGCTAGAATTTAGAAGATTGAGGGGGGATCTTATAGAAACTTACAAAATTCTTAAGGGGTTGGACAGGCTAGATGCAGGAAGATTATTCCCGATGTTGGGGAAGTCCAGAACAAGGGGTCACAGTTTAAGGATAAGAGAGAAGTCTTTTAGGACCGAGATGAGAAAAACATTTTTCACACAGAGAGTGGTGAATCTGTGGAATTCTCTGCCACAGAAGGTAGTTGAGGCCAGTTCATTGGCTATATTTAAGAGGGAGTTAGATGTGGCCCTTGTGGCTAAAAGGATCAGGGGGTATGGAGAGAAGGCAGGTACAGTATACTGAGTTGGATGATCAGCCATGGTCATATTGAATGGCGGTGCAGGCTCGAAGGGCCGAATGGCCTACTCCTGCACCTATTTTCTATGTTTCTATGATTGTAGACAAAGATTTTCACTATGCCTAGGATCACAGGTACATGTGACAATAAAGTATCATCATCATCATGATACATGGGGGTAGCACAGTGGTAGAGTATCTGCCTTACAGCACCAGAGAGAGACCGGGTTCGATCCTGACTACGGGTGCTGTCCGTACGGAGTTTGTATGTTTTCCCCATGACCATGTGGGTTTCCTCCGGATGCTCCGGATTCCTCCCATGCTCCAAAGATGTGCAGGTTTGTAGGTTAATTGGCTTTGGTAAAATTGTAAATTGCCCCTAGTGTGCGGGATAGTGTTAGTGTATGGGTGATCGCTGGTCGGTGCGGAATCAGTGCACGTGTCCGCGGTGTACCTCTAAAGTGTCAAGTAAAGTCTGAAAGGGAATCCAGACCCCGTCCAATGGGTTTGTCACTGGAGCTACTCTGACGTGACTATGAGACACTGTGCTCCTTGGGAATGGGAATGGGACTTGGTGGGCAGAAGGGCCTGTTTCCGCGCTACATCTCCAAACTAAACAAAACTAAATGAATGATGGGCTGGTTTACCCAGAGCTGGTCGTCCACCCCTGGTGCGTTCTTCTTGATGAAGGCGCCATAGTAGGTGGCGATGTTGCGGTGGTGCGAGTACTTCTTCAGCATGTTGATTTCCTGCTTGATCTCCTCCTCCTCATCCTGTACCAGGCAACAAACATCCTCCATGAAGGCACCAGCATCTCCCCATCCCCTTCTGGCCCATCAAGTCTACTCTGCCATTCAATCATGGCTGATCTACCTTTCCCTCTCTACCCCATTCTCTTTCTCTCCCTCCATCTCCCTCCCTCCCTCTCCCTGCCCCCCTCTCGTTTTATTTTTAAAAGCAAATGAATCAGCTGGAGGTTGAGAGATGAACTAATTACAGAAATTTCCCCTGTATTAGTTGCTGCCAGAGTTCTTGTGGCACAGGCTTTCATTAGCAGCTGAGACAGGATGGTGTTGAACTGTGTGAGGGATGACAGCCCCATAATCTGTGCGGGAAACATGGCTGCTTTGCTACAATGTTGCTTCCGCCATGTGTCAAGGCAATTCTAAAGGTGGCAGCAGGGAGGTGAGAGGGTTTGACGGAGAATGTTCCACCTCCCTGCGGACTGACGGTGCAGCTAATGGAAGTCGGAGGCAGATCGAACGCACACTCCATCAAACCCACCCCAGCATGCTGCCGCAAGAGCGTGACCGTGGAGAGATAGTACGGGGGCCAGGGGCAGTGGGCCGAAGGACCTGTCCCCACGCTGCACTCTGTGACAGTAACAGCAAGGGACACAGTGTGACGCCCACACCATCTCCGCAGCCTCTGCTCCTCCACACTGTCACGGCAAGATAAGGGAGAGGAGCAGGAAAAGGCCACTCGGCCCTTCATGCCTGTTCTGCCGTTTAACAAAGCCGGACGTTTTAGCCACACCATTGCCGGTGTGGGCTTGCTGTTAAGGCCACCGGCATAATCAAGGACCAGTCTCACCCCGTCACTCCCCCTTCTCCCCTCTGGCAAAGGGTACAGAAGTTTGAAACGCACACCTTCAGATTCAGGGACAGTTTCTTCCCAGATAAATCCTCAAGGACTGATGGTCTGCATCCCAGAGTACTCAAGGAGGTGGCCCTAGAAATTGTGGATGCATTGGTGATCATTTTCCAATGTTCTCTCGACTATGCATCAGTTCCTGTGAATTGGAGGGTAGCCAATGTAACTCCACGATTTAAGAAAGGAGGGGGAGTGAAAACGGGGAATTAAAGACCAGTTAGCCTTACATCGGTAGTGGGGAAGATGCTGGAGTCAATTGTTAATGATGTTATAGCAGCACATTTGGAAAGCAGTGACAGGATCGGCAAAGTCTGCATGGATTTATGAAGGGGAAATCATGCTTGACTAATCTTCTGAATTTTTTGAGGATGTAACATGTAGAATGGATAAGGGAGAGCCAGTGGATGTTGTGTATCTGGACTTTCAAAAAGCCTTTGACAAGGTCCCTCACAAGAGATTAGTGTGCAAAATTAGAGCGCATGGGTGTATTGGGGGTAGTGTGTTGACATGGATAGAGAACTGGGTGGCTGCAGGAAGCAAAGAGTAGGAATTAACAGGCCCTTTTCAGAATGACAGGCAGTGACTAGTGTGATGCTGCAAGGCTGTGTGCTGGGACCCCAGCTATTTACAATGTATATTAAGATTTAGATTAGGGAATTAAATATGACATCTCCAAGTTTGCGGGTGACACAAAGCTGGATGGCAGTGTGGTCTATGATGGAGATGATATGAGGCTGCAGGGTGGATAGGTTGGGTGAGTGGGCAGATGCATGGCAGATGCAGTATAATGTGGATAAATGTGAGGTTATCACTTTCGTGGCAAGAACAGGAAAGCAGATTATTATCTGAATTGTGTCAGATTAGGAAAGGGGAGGTGCAAATGAGACCTGGTTGGCTTGTACATCAGTCACTGAAATTAGCATGCAGGTACCGCAGGTCAGTGAAGAAAGCTAATGGCATGTTGGCCTTCATCACGGAGGATTTGAGTTAGGAGCATTGAGGTCCTTCTGCAGTTGTAAAGGGCCCTGTTGAGGCCGCACCTGGAGTATTGTGCGCAATTATGGTATCCTAATTTGAGAAAGGACATTATTGCTATTGAGGGAGTGCAGCGTAGGTTCACCAGGTTAATTTCCAGGATGGCAGGACTAACATATGATGAAAGAATTGGTCGACTGGGCTTGTATTCACTGGAATTTAGAAGGACGAGAGGGGATCTAATAGAAACATATAAAATTCTTAAAGGATTGGACAGACTAGATGAAGGAAAAAAAATTCCCGATGTTGGGTGAGTCCAAAACCAGACATCAGACAGAGGTCACAGTTCAAGAATAAGGGGTAGGCCATTTAGGACTGAGATGAGGAAAAACGTCTTCATACAGAGAGTTGTGAATCTGTGGAAATCTCTGCCACAGAAGGCATTGGAGGCCAATTCACTGGATGTTTTCAAGAGAGAATTGGATTTAGCTCTTCGAGCTAAAGGAATCAAGGGATATAGGGAAAAAGCAGGAACGGGGTACTGATTTTAGATGATCAGTAACGATCATATTGAATGACGGTGCTGGCTCAAAGGGCCGAATGGCCTACTCCTGCACCTATTTTTCTATTCCCTCTATCCTGTATCTGCACACATCTGTCCAGGTGACAATAAACAAAATGACACTAAAGTTAACAAACTGCTTGGATTTGGTAAACTAAACTAAACTAAACTAAACTAAAATAAACAATCAGGTAGGACATCTAGGTCAATTGGGTAGATACTTGTGCAATTGGACCAAGTATCTCCTCCATCAACTTCACAATTTGTCTAAAAGCCACTTCTCAACCAATTCCTCTTTTTTTTTCCTTCACAAATACTTTATTCAAAAAACAAAATCAACGTATAAAGTAGTATATCGTTCATATCAAAAACTGCTTGTATCGGCAGTTTACAAACAGAGACAAAAACTTCAAATTAAAATCCCGCCATCCTTAATCTATAATACAATCGACCGCCCGCAGTGACCAGCGTTTGCGGAAGGCCTCCAGCATCCTTGTGGACACTGCATGTTCCCTCTCCAGGGACACGCGGGCACGGATGTAACCCCGGAAAGGGGGCAGGCAGCCGACCCCTGTGCACCAATCCCTCAAGGGAGTTCCGATACTTGCAGGAATTCCAGTTGTGGTGGGAGTCTGAAGAAGGGTCCCGACAGCAAACATCCCCTATCCATGTTCTCCAGAGATGCTGCCTGACCCGCTCAGTTACTCCAGCACTTTGTGTCTTTTTGTGTGGTGGGAATAGCAGCCCTCATAGCCGGTGGTGTTGGAGGGGCACGGCCCATAGTTTGGGCAACGGTGGGACCAGGTGGTGGCTGGTGCTGTCCAGGGTCCTGCGGTGGGGGAGGTGAGTTAATGAGGTGGCCACAGAGTCGTGGCTGCAGGCTACATCTCCTGACTTCATCCCACCCACCGTCACTCTCACATCTCGCCTGCCCGCAGGCAGACGAAGACTTACCCCCGTGACGTCCATGACCTTGATCGCAGCCAGCTGTCCCGTCTTGACATGGCGGCCCTGTGTGGGGGGAGCAAAGAAAGCAAGATTAGCGGGGGCAGGGAGAGAGAGGGGCAGGGAGAGAGAGGGGGGGGTGGAGAGGGGGCATGGGAGGGTGACGGAGCATGGGAGGGAGGGGGAGCATGGGGGTAGGGGCATCAGTGGGAAAGTGGGCATGGGGGGAGAGTGGGCATGGTGGGAGAGGGAGAGAGGGCATGGCGGGGAGGGAGAGGGGGAAAGGGGGCATGGGAGGGAGAGGAGGCATGGGGGAGGGGGCATGTGAGGGAGAGGGGGCAAGGGGAAGAGGGGGAGAGGGGGAGGTGGACCATGGAAACAGACCCACCAAGTCCATGCCGACCATCGAACACCCGTGTACACTAGTTCTATGTCATCCTACTTTCTCATTCACTCCCTACACACACGGGGCAATTTACAAAAGGCAATTGTCCTACAATCCGGAGCACCCGGAGGAAACCCACGCGGTCACAGGGAGAACGTGCAAACTCCACGCAGACAGGGTTGAACTCGGATCTCTGGATCTCTACCCGCTGCACCACTGTGGCACTGAAATCAGTAATTTTTCACCACTTGAGATTGTGCTGTTGTCTCCGCAACACTCCAATGGTTTCTGCATTTGTGGGCTGTCATTATTGTTGTATCTGTAATTACCAGGTATACTGTTTACTCTTGGAACTACAAGCCAATGATCTATTTCATGACACCATGGTTGGTGAACAAGACCATAAACTAGTGCCAATAAAGTGGCCCCTCAGGTTCCTAATAAATCTTTCCTATCCCACATATGTCCTCTGGTTCTTGATTCCCCAACCTTGGGTAAAAGACCACTGGTGCATTTACCCCATCTATTCCTCTTATAATCTCATACACCTCCGTAAAATCACCCCTCAGTCTCCTGTTCTCAAAGGAAGCCTGCCCAGCCTTTCCCTGTAACTCCGCCCCCCCTCCCCCCCCGCGTGGTGTACATGACAATAACGTACCATTGAATTATTGAATGTGTTGGTACAAACAGGTAATGTGAGAATTCAGATGACTCAACAACGTTGCCCGCAGAATCTCCACAAAAAATGCCTGCTTTAAGAGGTTCTCCTCCTCTCTGTGACAGGAGTTCTGTGAGACTCTCTCTCATGCTCCCCCGCTGTGATTCCTGCTGCTCTCCTGTTCCACGACCGTGTTGTGACCCAGACTCACTACCACATACACATGTGTAACTGTCACTTGTCACTTTTGTCCCAACCCCACCTCTCTTCAAGCTTTCTCCCCCCACTCCATCAGTCTGATGAAGGGTCCCAATATGAACCTCTCCTATCCACGTCCTCCAGAGATGCTGCCTGACTCGCTGATTTACTCCAGTACTTTGTGTTCTACAAGAAGTGATCTTCATTGTTTGGTCCAAAAATAGTCAGCACGTGGCTGGGTGTCTGAGCTGTGATTAAGACATCAACGGTGTTAAAAACTGTCAGCGACTGTCAATCTATACGCAGCCTCAAACAGGCGGGCAATCTCAGCCCCGCGGAGGCAACAAGAACCAGGGCCGCAACAGTGGAGAGTACACACGCAACACACACACACGCATGCAACACACACACACACGCAACAGTGGAAAGTACACACGCAACACACGCAACAGTGGAGAGTACACACGCAACACACACACACACACGCAACAGTGGAGAGTACACACGCAACACACACACGCAACAGTGCTGAGTACACGCACAACACACACGCACATGCAACACACACACACACGCAACACAGGCAACAGTGGAGAGTACACACGCAACACACACACACACGCAACAGTGGAGAGTACACACGCAACACACACACACGCAACAGTGCTGAGTACACGCACAACACACACGCACATGCAACACACACACACACACGCAACACAGGCAACAGTGCAGAGTACACGCACAACACACACACACACGTAACAGTGCAGAGTACACACACAACACACACACGCAACACACACAACAGTGTAGAGTACACGCGAAACACACACGCAACACACACACGCAACACACACAACAGTGCAGAGTACACATGCAACACACACACGCAACACACACAACAGTGCAGAGTACACACGCAACACACACGTAACAGTGCAACGTACACACGCATCACACACACGCGCAACATGTGCTGTGCGTGTGTACTCTCCACTGTTGCGGCCCTGGTTCTTGTTGCCTCCGCGGGGCTTTCTCCCCCCACTCCATCAGTCTGATGAATGGTCCCAATATGAACCTCTCCTATCCACGTCCTCCAGAGATGCTGCCTGACTCGCTGATTTACTCCAGTACTTTGTGTTCTACAAGAAGTGATCTTCATTGTTTGGGTCCAAAATAGTCAGCACGTGGCTGGGTGTCGAGCAGTGATTAAGACATCAACGGTTAAAAAGCTGTCAGCGACTGCCTCAA